>NW_028327183.1:25491124-26123832 GCF_987537825.1 Furipterus horrens
CACGGGTCTGCTGTGTGCTAGGCCTTTTGTTCTGGGATGGGTGGCTGGCCTGGCTATGTGGGAGGACCAGTGGGTAAATGGGAGGATAAATGAATGGGTAGGCGGGTGAGTGGATGAGTGGGTGAATGGTGGGTGCGTGTGTACGGGGATGGATGTCTGGTGCAGTGACTCAGAAATGGATGTATTAATGGAATTCTGGAGTGACTTAGCTAGGGAGTTCCCACTCAAGGTCTCTCTTGCTTGCAGTCAGATGTCGGCTGAGTCTGGGCCCACTCCCATGGCTCCCTCACACAGCCGTGGGTGGGAAGCCTCAGCTCCATCATGGGCACTTCAGTTTTTTGGTTTTTTGTTTTGTTTTGTTTTGTTTTGTTTTCTGTTTGTTAGAAGCAAGTCATTAGGTGGGAGGGAAATCAGGCTCCACTTCCTGAAAAACGAGCAGCAAAGACTAGGTGAACAGATTTAAAACCATCACAAAGAGAAATGGACGGCACACTCACTATTATTCCTGGAAGCTGGACTCTTAATACTCTTAGAACAGGGACTCTGATCGCGACTGCATGTTCAGTTCAGCTGGGACACTTTCAGGAGATATCAGTGCCCAGGGCTCAAACCCCAGACGGTCTTACTGAATTGGTCCAGGGAGACCCTTGTACATGTGTGTTTTATTTTGTGGAAGATCTTATACTTTAGTAAAATGAGCATTGGTTTTACTACTTTTTTCTTTTTTTATAGTAAAATATACATAGTATAAAATTTACCATTTTATCATTTTTGAGTGTACAGTTCAGTGGCATTAAGTACATTCACACTGATACAGCCATCACCTCCAGATCTTTTCCGTCATTCAAAACGGAAACTCTGCATCCACAAAATACTAACTTCTCCCTACTCCTCTCTCCCCAAACCCCTGTCTCCTCTATTCTTTCTACCTCTGAATTTGCCTGCTCTGGGTTCCTTGTGTAAGTGCAATCATACAGCATTTGTTGTTTTGTGACTGGCTTATATCACTCAGTACTGTGACTTTCAAAATTCATCTGTGTTGAAGCATGTGTCAGAAGTTTACTCCTCTTATGGCTGAGTACTATTGTTTCTGTATACCACGTTTGTTTGTTTATTTGTCGACAGACATTCAGGTTGTTTTCACATTTTCAAAACTCCCAGGTGATTCTGATGTGCAGTTAGCGATAAAATCAGAAGCCTTAGACCAGCAGTTCTCAATCCTGGCTGCACATTAGAATCCCATGGGAGCTGTTTTTTAAAAAATGCCTAGTGCCTAGCAGACCCACTGAATTAGAATTTCTGGGAGTGGGCCAGGGAAGCCCGTGCGTGCACTTATTTCCGAGTCTCTGCTGCCCTCTTGTGGCACCACTGACAACAGCCCTGCCAGCAACATCTGGGGTCTTCCTCTTCCTGACTGGCTTGTCTGCCTGCCTGCAGGGACCCCAGAACAGCTGTTCCCGGGATCCCGGGACCCTACAAGGCTCCACCTGTCTCCCCTTCCCCACTGTACTTCCAGGCTGACCTTGTACGGCTCGATGTCTAGAAGAACAGATGAACTGATTAGTGAGGAGAAGGCACAGACAGGTGGGAGACCTTGAACGAGCCATTTAGCCCAGGCCTCCGTTTTCCTGGTTTTCACAGGAGAACCACCGCTCCTTCTGACAAGTCCCGGAGATGGCGAGTGCATGTGCGTGTGTGTGTGAATCTTGGGAAGGCCCAGAGTCGGGTCTCTCTCCCTCAGACACTGTTGGCTTTGGGACAGGATCAGTCCTGTGGCAGAGCCAGCCTGTGCACTGTAGGGTGCTGAGCTGTGTCCCTGTGACCCATTAGATGCCAATAGAACCCCTCTGCTGTGGCAACCAAAAATGTCTCCAGACATGAACAGATGTCCTCTGGATGTAAGGTGTCACAGTAAAAAATTGCATTTCAGATAAGCAATTCATATCTTCTTGGTATAATTATGTCTCAGAGATGGCATTTTTTAAAAAGACTTTATTTATTTTTAGAGAGAGAGGAAGGGAGGGAGAAAGAGAGGGAGGGAAACATCAATGTGTGGTTGCCTCTTGTGTGCCCCTAGATGTGGACCTTGTCCCCCAACCCAGGCATGTGCCCCAACTGGCAATCAAACTGGCGACCCTTTGGTTCGCAGGCTGGCACTAAATCCACTGAACCACACCAGCCAGGGCTAAGTGGCCTTTTTATTTGATGAATCCGGAAACCCTACCTGGGGGAGACAATTGCCCTGGCTGAGAGCCCCTGCCCTGGTGAGTTGATACCCTGTTGAGGAGGCTGAGGTGCCAAATGGGGACATGGCAACAGGGGTGGGGACCACCCGGAGATGCTGTCTGGGGTGCTGGACTAGGGGCAGCTGTAGGGGAGGAAGCTAGGTTCACAGTTGGGCCTTCTCAGTGATGTGCTCAGGGCCAGGCAGGGGGAGGGGCCACCTTGTTTTCCCAGCACCTGGGTACAGAGCAGTTTGTGGGTGACCACAAGTTGGAGCAGTTCACCCCTAGCTTTTCCCAAGAGAGAACTCAGGACCTGAGTGATGGAGATTTGGTGCAACTTGCTCATTTGCAAAAGGAAGAAACAGGCCCAGAGAGGGGTTGTGACTAGCCCCACGTCACACAGCTGGTTTGTCTGAATCTCCAGGCCAGGACTTTGGCCCCTGGGGTGGAGTCTGAGTGTTCTCAACTCCTGGAAAGTTCTCTGGGAGGCCCTGGCATTTTCCAGCCACAGAGGCACTTCAGGCAGGCTTCATGCTGAGGCTGGGCCATACAACCCCAGGGGAGAGCTGGAACCCCTGAGCTGGAACCCATTCTTCCGGGGCCGCCCCTGTGACCACCTTCTCTTGTTTCTGTTTGTTGGGGAAAGGCAAAGTGGGGAAGTGGGGAAGCTCTTGGACTTGGTGCTAGACTGTCTGGGGTCGAATACTGGCCCTGCCCCTCACTAACTGACCTGAGGCACCCTATGCCTCAGTTTCCCATCTGTAAAAGGGGAGTGATGAAAATTATACCTGCCTTGTAGGGTTGTTACAAGGATTCAATGATTTAACTCATGTGAGTGCTTAGGATACCGTGTGGCAGGGAGTAAGGGTTACTGTTTGTCTCACTTTCCTCCCTTCCCTGGGGAGCTGGTTCAGTGGGGCTGTCAATCATAGTCACCCAACCTGCCCTCCCCCAAGCAGCACATGAGGCGGGCCAGGCCACTCACTGCAGCCTATTGCCCTGACCAGGCAGTCACTGGGTCAGTACGTGAGACCAACCTGGCGAAGGTCTTACTGAGTCCCTGGATCCAGCCTAGCCTGAGCCAGCGTTCTGCTTGGGATTCTCAATGCGTGAGACTAAATCTCCCACTTTGCTTAAGCAAGTTTGAGTAGAGTTCTGATCATACCCTCTCTTGGCCCCATAGGCAGTCCCGTTCTCCCAGGGACTGAGACTCTCAGCTTCGGTCTTGATCTAGCCCCCCACTGGGTCCATGACCCACTCACAGAGGCAGGTCCCCTATGTTTGTGCTGTGATTAGGGCTCACAGCAAGAGGAAACAAACTTGTGTAAAGTACCTGCCATGTGCCAGGTACTGTGCTGGGGCTTTGCTGTTATTTTAGTTGCATTTTATAGGTGAGGAAACTACAGTTCAGAGAGGTAAGGTGACTTGCCCAAGGCCACACAGCCAGGAAGTGTAATCACTTCAATTTGAACTCAGGCAGTCTGATTCCAAAACAGAGCACTTCCCACTGTACCAAGTGGCTTATTACCTATAGGGTTGTGTTGTTGTTTTTTTCCAATTAAAAAAAAGTTTTGAGATCGTTCTAAGCACCAACAAACAATAGGAGTCACAAAAATGGGGAGACAGAGAAACAACCCCCCATCGAAAGGAAAGGTAGAGTCCCCAGAAAGAGTGCTAAATGAAATAGAGGGGAGCCAACTATCAGATATGGAATTGAAAGCATGTATTATGGAGAAGCTCAATGAGCTCAGCGGAAACTACAAAGAACTCCAGAAAAACTACAGTGAACTCCAGAAGAACTATAAGGAACTTACTGAGAATTATACCAGCATCAAAAAGGACATGGAAGCTATCAATAAGAGCCAGGAGGAAATGAACAATACGATCTCTGAATTGAAGAACACAGTAGAAGGAATTAAAAACAGGCTAGAGGAAGCAAAAAATCGGATCAGCGAGCTGGAGGACAATGTAGACAAAAACTCACAGACAGTGCAACAAAATGAAAAAAGGCTGAACAAGACGGAAGAGGCTCTAAGACAGCCGCAGGACAACATGAAACGTAATAATATCCGTATCATAGGAATTCCAGAAGGAGAAGAAGAAGAGCAAGGGATAGAAAGCCTCTTTGAAAAACTAATGACAGAAAACTTCCCTAACATGAAGAGAGAAAGAATCATGCAAGTCCAGGAAGCACAGAGGGTCCCAATGAAGATGAACCCCAACAGGCCCACTTCAAGACACATCATAATTAAAATGCCAACATTCAAAGACAAAGAGAGAATCCTAAAAACAGCAAGAGAGAAACAACTAATAACATACAAGGGAGCTCCAATAAGGCTATCATCAGATTTCTCAGCAGAAACACTACAAGCCAGAAGGGAATGGCAAAATATATTCCAAGTAATGAAAAACAAAGGCCTACAACCAAGAATACTCTACCCAGCAAGGCTCTCATTCAAAATAGAAGGTGAAATAAGGAGTTTCCAAGACAAAAGAAGGTTAAAAGAATACATCTCCACCAAACCAGCATTGCAAGAGATGCTAAAGGGTCTGCTTTAAGAAGATGAAGAAACAGAGAGAGACAGAGAGGAACACGGGTACAAAGGGGGAAAATGACAATGAATAAGTACTGAAAGAAAGAAGGAACTTCTACCATTTGCAACAACATGATTGGAACTAGAGAGAATTATGCTTAGCGAAATAAGCCAGGCAACAAAAGAAAATTACCTTATGCTATCACCTGTTACAGGAAACTAATGAACAACACAAACAAATGAGCAAAATGGAACCAGAGGTATGTAAACGAGGAATAAACTTACAGTAACAAAAGGGGAGATGGGAGGGAGAAAAAAAAAAAAAAGTTTTTAATTTGTAAAAAACACATAGAATTTACCATTAAAAGGGTGGTGGATTTTTAAAGGCAGAATAGTCCTTCTCAGACTAAAGATGACCTAGAGAATTCATCACTCCAAGTGGGCTAGAGAAGAGAGAAGCTGGGGTTCCTTCATTCACTCAACACATTTGCCAAGCGCCATCTAGGTGCCAGCCAGTGTTCAAGGAGAGACAAGCAGGGTCCCGGGCTGCAGCATTGAAGTTGCTGCTCACTCTTGGGGTTGGCCCCTATGTACATGGCCCGAGAGGGCATGCCACATTAAGTCCTACTCCTCTGGAACCTCGCTTGGCCCCAGCCCAGGTTCAAGGTCAAGGAGAATTTAGATACCTTGGCCAAGTTCCAGTCCAGCCAGGCAGGAAGAAACGATTCTGTTAACAATGGCACTAAGCACAGTGACGTACAATGTGGCATGATTACCGCCCTTGGTGGTCAGTGGGGAGAGGGGCATACTGAGGTCAGAGACACCAGCTCACACAGTGTGTTGCAGACAACATTCTGCAGGGAAGGGACAGGAGCTTGCCGGGTGTTCTTGTACCAGGGCCTTCTCCACAGAGGCGATTTTCTCAGGCCAGCCAGCCCCTCTTCAGGGGCCTCAGGCACCCAAACTTCTGAATTTTTATAATCCACCTGCTTCCCTTGTTCCTCAGGCTTTGGGGGGGGGGGGGCTGCTCTGTGTTGTTATTACTCTGTGGTATCTTAGTGTCCCCATGTCATCCTTTTGGTTTTCAACACCTGGCCAACAGTTCTTTACACCACATTCTCTCTGTTACAAGAATCAGCCGGCATCCTTTCTCCTGGCAGGATTCTAAATGACATGGGATGGCTGGCGGGTCAGCCGAACAAAAGAAAAGAAGGCAGCATGGTCCAGGCCGAGGCACCTGTGTGGCCAAAGGCCGGGAGGCTGGAGGGAGCAAGGCACGTTCCAGGCGCAGGGGTCCGTGGAGCTGAAGGAAATGAATGGGGGGTGGGGTGGGAGTAGAATGAGGTGAAGCTGGACGGGTCAGCTCTCCTGGGCCACGGCACCGAGTCTGTATGGATCCTGAGGGCCAGGGGCAGCCATGGAATGCGCAGTGACCGAGTGAAGCAATCTGACTTATCTGCTGAAAGGTTGCCTTGGCTACAGTGAGCCTAACCAGTTGGAGGTGACAAGAGTGGGTGTTGGGAAGGTGGGGGGGGGCAAGTGAGGAGGTGACTGCAGTGCTGGGGAGCTCATGACCTCACAGAGCAGTTCCTTCAGGCAGGGTCACTCTGGCAGCGAGGAACAGTTGCCTGCTCATGGGAGCCCCCGACCAGCTCTCCTGTAGCCCCACTGTGAGTCTTAGCTGCTGACTGGATTGGATGGCTCTCACACCCCGGGTCTTATCTGCTTTGAGCAGAGACTTGCTGGTCCTTTCAGTGAGTTTTCTCTTGAGACACGTTACAAGGAGAACAGTTTGCTCGCCAGGCTTCTTCTGGGCCCATGCCTGTGCCTTTCTTCTGCAAATAATATTTTTAAGTACAGAAAATAAACTAAAGAAGTCTTGAGTAAACCAGTTATATTGAATACAATTATCAAGATATAAAAATTCAGAAGTGTGATATAAAACCTGTGCTCGTTATTAATATATTTAATAATCAGATCGAGCAAGCAGTCTGATAACATTAGGGTTTCCAGATAGTGAGGGGAGTCGATGTTTGAGATACCTGCAACAACTACAGTGTGATAAGAACGCACCTGCGATTTCTGTGGGTAGGGAAGTCACAGGTCTGGCCGATTCTCCTGCATTTAGTTGGCTCCAGTCATAATGGAAGAAAGTGCTAAATCTCAGTGAAAAGCTAGTGCAAACAGAGGTGTAATTTTGCTAAGCCAATTGGTTTCTGAACAGCATTGAGTGGGTCAGCATGAAAACCCGCTTATCCGCTTTAGCGCGTGCCTCACAGTGTACATACTGTACCTCACTGAAGAATCACATAACTACAGTTTTAAATAATAAAAAGTAAAACTCAACACAATCGCAAAGATAATGTACAACCATGTTAGGCCTAGCATGTTACCTGTTCTAAGGGGAAGCATGTTTCAGAATTAACCTTCTGCATTAAAAGAAAAACAAAAAACGGGGTTTCCCTCTCGGGACAACAGCATCTACATGCCCCTTTCCTGGGCCGCTGTAGCCAAGCAAGGCGTTGCTGAGACGGTGTGCAGCCTGGGCTTCCCTTTACAGTGTTTGTCAGAGCACTTGATGTAAGGCTGGTATTTGAAGTTGTCCAATATGACTTATTTCACATCTGTTGGAATAGAAAACATATTCTGTTGAGTATTTAAGAGGCTGTCCATGTTTTCTTTTGTGTTTGGATTCTTTGTACTTTTTCATGTTTAGTACATCAATAAATAAAATTGAAGGGGGGAAAAGGTGTACCCCCCCCATATGTATTAGTCAGCTTGGGCTGCGATAACAAAATATCATAGACTGGGTGACTAAAACAGCAGATACTTATCTCAGTTCTGGAGGCTAGAAGTCCACGATCAAGCTGCTGGCCTACTTGGCTCCTGGGGGGGACCCACTTCCTGGCTAGCAGACAGCTGTCTTCTCCCTGTGTCCTCACGTGACCAGTAATCCCATCATGACCTCAGCTAACCCCAATTACTTCCCAAAGGTCCCACCTTCAAACACCATCACATAGGGGGAGTTAGAGCTTTAACATATGGGTGGCCAAAAGGGAGAATAGAGAGGGACACAAACATTCAGTCCATTATACCGACCAAGTTCATGAACCCCTTTAACCACAATCCCCAGGCTAAGAGCCCCTGCTCTAGTGCAAAGGGCCATGTTTGTTTGTGAGAAATACTTTTATAAATTGCTTAGGGTGGGAGGTGAGACCCCCCAAAGGCAGGCTCAAGTAGCAAAGACATTCATTAATCCCTGCTAAGGTGAGGAGGGTTGTTGAGAGGAGGACCCTTTGCTTCACTGAGCACCTAAATGCCCTTGGGTTGGAGTCACAACTCCTGGGTTCAAATCTCACTATGTCCACTTACTGGCCTCAGTTTACTCATCAACTCAATGGGGATAATAGTCCCTCCTGTGTAGAGTTGAGGGGAGGATTAATGGGCTCATCTGCATGAAATGTTTAACATGGCTGGCGTCCTAGCGGACACTCCTGACCTAACCCAATGGTCAGCCTCCCTTCTTTGCTGGTGGCTTCCCACTTTCTTAGAGAGAACCAACTCTCACCCACTCTGGGTCCATAGTTTGATGGGTGCTGACTGTCCCTGACCCCCACCAGCTCTAGGGGTGACCTCCCAATCCCACCTAAGCCAGTCCCTATATTCCATCTCCATCTGCATTGGGGCTTGGGAACAGGCACCACATGTACATTGACCTGATGATAAATTGGGTTCAGGGTTTGCACTGAAACGGAGGGGAACTGGCTAGTCAGAGTTCTTACCTCCTTTTGGATGGGAAGCTGGGAGAAGGAACTTGAAGCTATTGTAACAGAAAGCTTTCCTAAAGGCAAGCCCCTCCCCCGCCCCCCCCCCCCCCCAAATAAATAGAGGGGCGAGATGGAGTGAAACTAAGTGTCTGAGAACCTGGATGCAGCTGTGACTGCAGCCCTGGACCTGCGGTTACCCGAGCGAATCATTTCCCTTATTGTTTAAGCTGCGTTGAGTTGACTGTTCTGTCACGTGCAACACAAAGATTCCAATCGCACAGCAACAGGCTCCGTAAATAGCAGTAATGATGGTGATGAGGAGGCAAGTGTGGAAACGGAGCTGGGAAAGAACTGAATTGCTCTGAATAATAGCAGGAAAAGGAATCCGAAATCTTGAGAGAAACCTGGGGAGGAGGTAAGAGATGTCAACAAGACTGGGCACTGTGTGCCTTGACTGGTGTGGCTCAGTGGCTTGGATTTCATCCCGCAAAGTGAAAGGTAACAGATTCAGTTCCTGGTGAGGGCACATGCCTGGGTTGCAGGCCAGGTTCCCGGTTGGGGGCATGTGAGAGGCAGCCAATCAATGTCTAGCTCATGCATGGATGTTTCTCTCTTACCTCCCTCCCTTCTCCTGTCTCTAAAAATAAGTAAGTAAAATCTTTAAAAAGAAAAAGACTGGGCACTATGTGAATAAAGGGAATATAAAAGTGCTACTTTCTCTAGACCAAAAGTGTTTAATCTTAACCCCAACACTAATTATGGATTTTGAAAAGAATGTTGTGCAGTGGAACCTTTTCCCTATTTTTCCATTAATGTTCAATAAAGAATACAAGAGTCATTAAAGGCTTGTTGTAAATGAACCCCAGCGAAGGGGCTGGATTTTGTATCCAGGTCACTGCAGGGCTGGACTAGAGAAGGTGTGTTCAATGACACATTATAGGTTCCTTTTCCTCCCTGCTGACCCAATGTCAAGTTGCTGGCTGCAGTCATGGCATTCCTAGTCCTCTTCCCACTGATTGGACAGGATTGGCTTGTGACCTAGTGCTGACCTATGAGAACAGGTTGCCAGAAGCCTTCCATGATGACCTGTAACCACGCACATCTTTCTTTCTCTACCTTCCAATACTCCTTAGTTTTGCCACCAAATATCCTTGCTCTTGACCTTCTCTCACCCTCAGCTTAAATTTTGCTGAAGTCCATCCAAAAATAAACTCCAAAACCAGTATTATAACTTAGGCGTGTATTCAAAATATTTAACAACCAAGAGGACATGGAAACTGATCAATGAATGGCCACCAGCCACAGACAACTGATCGTAGAGTACATAGAGCTGGTTATCAATCCAAGTACACTCCCTGTTGTGGGTGGTATCGACTGCTTCATGGGGCTACAGAGAAAATTATGCACATTTATTGCTTGCAAGGCAGGCAGTCTGGTAGCTTCATAAGGAAAAGGAGGTAAATCTGTAATACAAGCGTTTCACGGTTTCCTGGAGGCTCTGACCTTGGCTGCAGGTTAGAATTGGGTAGGGGGCTTTGTGCCCACTCCGACTCAGCCTCAGCGGATGTGGGTCAGCATGGCTATGTGGGTTTTAACCAAGAGCCCCAGGTTGAGAACCTCTGCTTTCAGCTATCAATTCGGAAGCCAGCTTCAGCGGTGGACCTTATTCTTAAACTTGCTTGTAATACAACAATGTGACTCTGTAGGAACAAGGTAGCCTATTAAAAGGTGCTTCCTTCCTCTTTCTACTTTACTGCTTAAAAAGGAGCAGGTGTCTCAAGGAGGAACATGAGTGTACTTCTGGGGCAACATGATGTCACAGAATAAAGGAACCCGTGGTCCCTAGAAAGTGAATGACAAGATCCTAAAGGAGCCCCTGCTAACCCAAAAATCGGTCTGAGAACGTCTCCATTGATGGCTCCTTGGGGACGGTGGTCACAGACAGAGCCAGACTTCTGGCTAACGGGAGGTAGAAACTGCTTTCAGGCCTGTCCCGCGCCTCCCGGCTTAGAAATGCGGCATGTACTCCACCGAGATGCCCTTGAACCCTGCGAGGGATGCGGCCTGGAAAGCCCCAGGTCCCGTCTACCCTTCCTTTCTCCTTCCCAGCACCAAAACCGCAACTCCCAGAAAACACTGAGGCCGGAAGCAGAAACTCGCTGGCGGATGTGGACATGCTGCATTCTGGGAACTGTAGTCCCAGAAGCCGGGAGATCCCGTGAGTGGTGGGCTCTGGGGAAAGTAGTATTCATGTAGTCTGGAACCTCGGCAGTGGTGAGCCAGTGCCCAATGCTGGGCAGGGGATTAATAATTTTGGGATTTGCCTTTATGTCTCTCCACCCCCAGCACCCAAAGAGGCAAGAATAAAAGCTATACGCATTCTGTTGTGGCAAGTAAATCTGGCTATTGGTTATGTCTCACCCAAAGTTGACTTAAATTGGCCACTTTAATCTCTCTGAGCCTCAGTTTCCTTATCTGGAAGACGGGCATATTTACACTTTGCAGTCTTTAAAAAAAAATAATTTATTTTTATTGTTTTTCTATTACAGATGTCCCACTTTTTCCCTCATTGCAACCCCCGCACCAGCCCACCCCTTCTCCCACAGTCAATCCCCACCCCGTTGTCCATGTCCGTGGGTTATTAATACTGGTTTGCAGTCTTGATAACATTGACCAAGCAACTAGCAAGTGCTTCATACACCTTAACTGCTTAACAGATCTCTCTTGTTTTTGAGTCATGGCACCTCATAGAGCAAACAGATGTGTTTTGTAACAAAGGGCAAGAATTTTGCTCCAGGAGAGAGAATACTGAAATCTTGTCATGGAGGATCAGCAAAGATGTGTGACCTTACTGACCAGGACACAGTGAGGTGGAAGTTAAAGTAAGACAAGCTTTGGGGGAAGCGTCCTCATACAGGATTAATGGGAGTATTAATATGTACAGATATCTTCCAGAAAGGGCAATTTTTGTAGGTGCAATGACTCCACTTCTAGGAGTTTATCCTACAGATATACTAGAATCTTTCAAAATGATAGGAGATTAAGAATATTTATTGTAGCACTTCATTAAATAAATGATTGGAAATCATCTAGACATCTGCAGATAGAGGACCAGTTAGATGAATTGTGGTACATTCATACACTGGAATACTATGTTGCCATTCAAGATAAGGAGGTGTAATATTCCTGCAAAAAATGTTTAACCTAAATCTATTGTGAGGAAAGTATCAGAGAATTCCAGATTGTAGGTTATTTTGCAAAACTGGCATAGACACTCAAAAATGTCAAGGTCATAAAAGACAAAATAGGCTGAGAACTGTTCTAGATTAAAGGAAACTAAAGGGACATGACCATTAAATCAAAGGGTGATCCTTAATTGGAGCCTAGGTTTTTATAAAGTACTTTGTAGACAACTGGAGAAATTTGATTATGGGCTATATTATTAGTGATTTTTGACTGGTGTGCCGTGAGAGGCACACTGGTGTGCCACAAGAATTTTTAAAAACGTGCAATTGCCCTGACTAGTGTGGCTCAGTGGATTGAGAACTGGCCCGTGAACCAAAGGGTTGCCAGTTCGATTCCCAGTCAGGGCACATGCCTGGGTTCCAGGCCAGGTCCCCAGTTAAGGGTGCGTGAGAGGCAACCACACACTGATGTTTCTTTCCCTCTCTTTCTCCCTCCCTTCCCCTCTCTCAAAAAATAAATAAAATCTTTAAAAAACAAACAAATACAATACCTGAGGGACACTTTAGATCGCCAAATTAAAAAATGACATCACCAACATAACAATAGCTGTCTAGTGTGAATAAATCAATATAATACCAATTTTTGTCAGATAGGCAAAAATATATTTTTTAGTGTACCATAGAAATTTAGTAATTAGTTTATGTGTGCTGTGAGATGAAAAGGTTGAAATCACTGTATTAGATAATAGCATTGTATCAATATTGAGTTTCCTGAATGTGACCACTGTATTGTGTTCTGTAGGAGAATACCCTTCTTCTTAGGAAATCACCTGCAGAGGTTTTTAGGACTGAAATACTAACTCTTAGATAGTTCAGAAAAAATAGAGAAGCAGATAAAGCAAATGCAGCATATATTAATAATTGGTGAATTGAAGTTTAAAAATATGGTTGTTCATTTTCCTATTCTTGCAACTTTTTAAAATAATATTAAAAAATGTCAAAGTAAAAAGAATGGGGAAGGTATATGTGCACTGATAAGGGAAAAGCTTCAAACACATTGGTAAACTTTTTAAAAAAGCACCGTGCCAAGCAGTATGTGTGGAATGCTGCATTTTTGTGAAAATGTAGAAAAGACTGGCCCAGGAAGAAAACACAGGAGAGGTGACAAAGGTTGCCTTTGGGGACAGGAACTGGTTGGTGGTGTGTGTGTGTGTGCAGTGGGGAGGAGGCTTACTTCTCACATCGTTTTAGACCTTTTGAATTTTGTATCATGTGCATATATAACCGATTCAGATAAGAAAAATAATAATTTTTAAAAAGACGATTTCTGGGAAAGCACTTGTGGTCAGAAAACCCCAGGCTGGGCTCCCCTATTACCCAGTTGTAGACTTGATCGCAAACTCAAAACAGAAGGAAGGAAAACCAGTTACTTGCACATCCTTTCCCACATCTGATCCTCTTCTCAAGCCAGTGAGCCAGGCAAGTCTGATTGGACCCATTTTTCAAATGAGGAAAACAGGCTCAGAGAGTCTCAGCAACGTGTCCAAAGTCCAACAGCGAGACACTAGAATTGAAACAGTCCTTTCTAGTGACCCAGCCCTGCTCCTTCCCTCCTGCAAATGACTTCTCCTAGCGCCCAGGGCTAGGGGTGACAGGAGAGGGCCCAGAGGAGGGCAAGGGTGGAGTTACGTCCAGGCTCCCGGTGCTCACCGAAGCTCAGCCTAGGGTCTTCCGGCTGCTGCTTTTACACCGGGCTCTCTGGGCAGGAAACAGACGTTGATGCTGGGCACCCAAAGCACGGGTTTGATTTACATGTTCATGCACTACTGATTTGGGGTTTATTTGGGGACCTGACATCTAACTCAGCCAAAGAACCTCCTCCCTGAGCCCATCTGGCCTGCTTTTTACCATCCCTGTGATCTTAAATCTTAAAGTGATCTTTTTAATTAAAAAACTTGAAAGTCATAGATGGAAAACAGGCTTTTGTTACCAATTCAAATAGTGAAGTTTTTAGAGGGCAACTTGACATTTCTGTCAAAGTTTAAGTTAAACATGTTTGCTTTGGTATATGACCCAGCATTTGCAATGACAAATAATTTTGTTTTCTGTGAATATACTCACCCAAGTGTTCAAAGACACATGTGCAAAGATGCATTGCTTATAAGAGAAATAAAGACTCACATCAGTAGACTAGTGATTAACTCACTGGGCTCCATCCACACGAGGTAATGCAGAATGCTATGGCTGATTTAAAAGAAAAAGTTAGGTTTCCTGAACTAGAAAGATATCCACAATATATTGTTAAGAAAAAAAGATTCCATTTAAAAAATCAGCTATAAGCATATATTTACATAGAGATATGTATGTCTGAGCAAACTTAGAAAACAATACATGAGGTTAGCAAATTATTTCACTAGAATGTAAAAATGGTATTTTATTTTCATTTCTTTGAAGATTGATGAGGTTGAGCATCTTTTTTATTTTAATTTTATTTATTTATTTTTTTACATTGGCTAATTGTGTTTCCTCTTGTGTGGATTGCTGAAATAGTACTGTTCCTTGGTCATTTGTCACACATACATGATATAAAATCCTGGCACCATGTCTCATAATAAGGGTTTCTATTTAGCTTTCCAATGCTTCCTTTATGAGGGTATTTTGAAAAGAGGTTTCTGAACTTAAAGCAGAGAACACTGTCCGTCTTAATATAATGAATTATCCTGGGAGATGAAGGGCTCTGAAAAATAAGGAAGGAACTTTCCTACCCAAAGCATCACTCTTATTTCTCCCCTGCCTTGAAATCTAGGATGTTCTTATGAAGTAGATTGTTTGGTTCCTGGTGAAGAGCCGGAAACTGGAAATGGGTGTTTGAAAGAGGGTGGAGTGATGGGAACTAGAGATTGACAGCGGAGGCCAGGGTGAGGGGAAGTGGGTAAGGTGCCTTGGGTCCAGCCCTAGACTGAAAATCCAGGAGTTGCAAAACTTAAGGACACACCAAATTTAAGGCTGCGCTCCCTCTCAGGGTCCCACCTGAGGCACTAAACTCACCTCACCTGGGTCCCAGCCCTGTGGACGGTGAGATGGGCGGGGGCTCTTAGGGGCAGAACAAAAGGCCTGTAAGCAGCTATAGCGCTGTAACGCTAGAGTGCTCGTGACTGAAGAGCTAGACTCTGGACGGCGGTGGCAGCAGACAGACTAACTCTTCACCAGTGGCAAAGGGCAGCAGAGTTTGGGCGTAACTTCTAGGTAGTACCCCAGACTCGCGCGCAGGTTGGCATGTTGGTGGTGCCCCCTTCTCAGCAGGTGTTTGAGGGCTAGACAGTGCTAAGGGAGAGGGCTCAGAGGGGACCTCGAGAGAGACAGGGAGCCTCCATTTTTATTTTTCGGATTTCTCTGACTGCACTAGTGGCAGCGGCGGGGCTGGATATAGCCTGTGCCCAGCCTCCACCTGCTGCTCCATCCTGCCCAGTGAGGACCGCTGGCCCTGGGCCCAGCCCGCTAGAGCAGGGAGGCAACCACTGGCCCACAGTCCTCAGAGACTCCCCCGAAATAACACTAGCTATTATTTTGCAAACGCTTATTGCACAGCAGGCATTGCATTTAGTACTTTACAGCTAACACCTCGCTGAGTTCTCACCACAACCTTTAGAGGTAAGGACTCTTGTTATCTCCATGTTGCAGACCAGGAAACTGGGGCCCAGAGAAGGTAAGTAGCCTGTCCCCGACCACAGAGCTAATAAGCAGCAGAGGCAAGATTTGAACCCAGAGCTCCAGAAGTGCCTTCTTACCATGATGCCCCACTTGAAGCCTGCTGAGTGCTGGCCCCTGGACCTTGGGGTTTCCCAAGGCTGGAGGCCCCCAGCATTCTAGAATGTTTTCAGGACATCACTGTGGGGTTAAAGCAGGTTCTGTCTTCCCCTGGTGGGAGGTTCCAAGAAGCCCTGGGCCAGTCATCCCCCTTTCCCCCAAAGGAGGGGGCAGTGCGGGTTGGGACACGTCCTCTTTTAAGGTTCTCTCTCTTGCTGCTCTGACCACTTCCTCTTTTCCCTGGGGCGGAGGCAGCTGTGGCCTCACTAATGGCAGGCGTCCAGGCAGTGGCTGAGGAGGCCTGAGACTCTCCTGGAAGGGCCACCAGCTGGGCTGAAGGCACTTCTCCACCTGGGGCCTCCCCAGAGCCAGAGAGGGGGTGGGGTGGGGTGAGCAGGCTCTGAACTCTCCCTCAGCCGGACAGAAAATGCCACCCTCCACTCAGGCTCCATCCACAAGGGCTGAATCTGCTTCCAGCAACTTCCAGGGAGGATGTGGCCCAAGTCCAGGACCTCTGCCCAGACAGTCAGACCTCAGGACGCCCAAGGAGGCAAGGACCCCAGCCCAGCACAGGGCACCTCAACAATGAGCGCCCCCTGTGGCCTGGGAAGAGGATGGGCATTGAGAGGTGCAGGTTTCAGGCCTGACTCGGCCACTGCTTAGCTGGGGGTTCTTCGGCAGGTTGCTTTTCCTCATGGGGCCTCAGTTTCCTCATCTATGCAATGGGCACAAATAATAACACCTCCAAGAGTTATGGTAAGAAATAAATGAGCCCTGACTAGTGTAGCGCAGTTGGTTGGGTGTCGTCCTGCAAACCGAAAGGTCCCTGGTTGGGGCTTATGTGAAAGGCAACCAATCGGTGTTTCTCTCCCTCTCTTTCTCCTTCCTTTCCCTCTCTCTAAGAATAAATAAATAAAATCTTTTAAAAAGTGAGAGAAATGAAGTGTTCATGTATTGTGCTAACTAAGCACAGAGCCTGGTACACAGCACATGCTTAATAATGGTATTAGCTATTATTAAGCAGAGCCTTAAGCTGGCCTGAACCACTCAGGATTCTCCAACACCTGCCTCCCGCCGCCCCTGCTGAGGAAAGCCAGCCACAGCCACCCCAGGTCTACTCCTGGCTCTGCCCTGCCTCCCCTCCCTCCTGTCCCAGCAGCCCCCGGCTTCCTACCTGCAGCAGGCACGGCCCTCCAGCTCTGGCTGACAAGGTCAGCCACTGTTGGGGTGTGCCCAGCCCAGTGTTGTGCCAAAGCCCAGGGCTTGGTTTTTTGTTGGAAAATAGACATAACATAAAAGGAAACATGTTCATCATTTTTCATTGTGCAGTCGTGAGGCACTAAGTACATTCACACTGTCCTGCAATCATTGCCCACCACCTCCAGAACTTTCCCACCTTCCCAAACAGAAACCTTGTCCCCATTGAACACAAAATCCCCCTCCGCCCTCCACCTCCCACACCCACTGTCCTACTTCCTGTCTCTATAAATCTGACTCCTCTAGGTCCTTCATGTAAGTGGAATCGTACAGTATTTGTGTTTTTGTGACTGGCTTATTTCACTCAGCGTAATGTCCTCAGGGTTCATCCAGGCCATCGCATGTGTCGGAATTTCCTCCTTTTTATGGTTGCGCCATATTCATTGTATGTGTAGACCACACTTTGCTTGTGCAGTCATCCATCAGTGGACATCTGCGTTGCTGCCACATCTTAGCTTTTGTGAATAAAGCTGCTCTGCACATGAGTGTGCAGATATCTGTCTGAGCCCCTGCTTTTGGTTCTTTTGGGTGTAACACCAGATGTGAGATGGCTGGATCACTTGTTTGATGTTTGTTTGTTTGTTTTTAGAGACTGCCCAAAGTCCTGGGGTTTTAAGTAAGACCCAGGCATTGGGGAAGCCCCTCTGGCCATACTCGGGACAGGGACGTATGGAATCAGAAGCTAGACATCATGGGTTCAGATCCTGGGTCTGCCACGTCCCAGTGGTGTGACCCTGGGCAAGTCACTTGCCCTCTCTGTGCTTCAGTTTCCTCAGAGGTGACATGGGATGAGAACAGTACCTGTCTTATGGGGCTGTGGTGGTAATTAGAATATTTACCTAGAAGCGTGCCTGGCACTCACGAAGCACTAGTAACTGTTAGCTCCCATTGCCGGTTGCCTCTGTGTTCTTGCTGAGATCTGACCCTGAAATCTTAGTGCCGCTGGGCACAAACCATCCTGGTCCCCTGGAGGAGCCGGTCCTGGTCCCTCCCGAGGACTCAGATTTCCTTTTTTCCCTTTTCTGGTTCTCCGGGAATCTCCCTTCATCTGGAGGGAGTTCCCCTCTCCCTCTTCTTGGCTTAAGCTTTTGACAGCAAAAGCCAAGGAGTTATGCCTTATACCAACTTGAGGAGAGCTGGAGCCAGGACCAGAGGGGAAACCGAGGACGCTGGCCAACAGGCTGGTATGAGCACAGGTGAAGAGGAGACTTCTTCTTTCCTTTGGCCTTGATCATACTGTCTGTGATGACTGGGTCCAGTCTGGGCCCTGAGTGATGGGAGGGGTGTGGGGAGCTGGTAGGATGACTGAAGACAGGCCACAGCTATAGGGACAGGGACAGGGAGAGGTGCTCTGGGCCAGGGTGAAAGGAGCTGGTGCTCTGGCGCTTTCACCTTGAGGAGGGGTGGCTACAGGGCTAGGCTAGGAGGGGTGGCTACGGGGCTTGGCTAGGAGGGGTGGCTACGGGGCTTGGCTAGGAGGGGTGGCTACGGAGCCGCAGGCAGGGCACCACGGCTCGGCCACGACAGTCCTGCCTCTGGTGGAGGCTAAGCCAGTATGAGGACGCTGCCTGGCCCACCTGCCTGGGCTGGGCCCCATCACAGACCTGCTCTGCTGACCTGGGGTGATTCCAGGAGGACGGTCAAGGCGAGGCCTGGCAGGCTGAGGACTTTGGTCCTTGGGGACCATGCCTGGGGATTGACCTGGGGACCCCAGGTCCTTGGGACCCACTTCTAGGTTTGCCACCTCCGCCTGTGACAGGAGGGGACAGAGAAGCCTCCAAGATATGCCTCCCCTCAGTCCCTTCTTTTTCCATCCCCATTCCTTTCCCATTAGGGTTTTCTCTGTTCCTTTCACCTCATACCAGGTGGTAGGTAATACGGAAATTCAGAAAGTAGTGCATTTCACTGCACAGTTTATCAATATCAAGGACCTGGTGAGGAGTTGGCACTTAGTACCTGCTTTGGTGAATGACATTCTGCATGACCCTGCTTCTCTTAAGTATTGTCACAACCAGGTCTGTCTTAAATATTCGCAGAGATCAAAAAAGGGGCACTAATACCTGCTCTGTGGTATTACATAGACAATGCCATGAAGATGAAGTAGAATAACATTTCAAAAATGCCCGGCACATTGTAGTTATTGGAAATTACTTACCATTGCCCTGGCTGGTGTGGCTCTGTGGACTGAGTACCGGCCTGCAAACCAGAGAGTCGCTGGTTTGATTCCCCATCAGGGCAGATACCTGGGTTGCAGGCTGGGTCCCCAGTTGGGGACAAGGGAGAGGCAACCACACATTGATGTTTCTCTCCCTCTCTTTCTCCCTCCCTTCCCCTTTCTCTAAATATAAGTCAATAAAATATTTTAAAAATTAAAAAATTAAAAATTACTTACCATTATTACTTTTATTTTTAAAATAATTACTGTGGAAAAAGGAAGGGCATCAAACAAAACAAAACAAAACAAAACACGCATTGAACACTGCTATGTCTCAGGTACTGCAGTGTTCAAATTCTGCCCTGGGAGTCTAGCTGACTTTCCCTGCCTGGATCTGGAGTGGTGACCCTCACAAAGGCCACCCTCAGGCAACAGCACAAAGTGAGAGAAATGCAGGCGGAAGAAGAATCAGCTGTGTGTCCATAGGCAAATTGCCTGGCCTCTCTGAGCCCCAGTTTCCTGATCTATATAGTGAGGCTGGAAATTCCCCTCTCCCTTCCGTTGGGGTGGGAGTCAGATGAGATTAAACATGTGGTCAGTCTCAGCCAGCAGGAAGTGCTGCCTGGCTGAGCAGAGCGGTGGCCGCCCAGGGGAGACTAGCCCCAACTTGTGCTTTTAACCGAAGTACCTGCCCTCAACTCCTGAAGCCACCTCTGCAGAAGCTTGGAAGATACCCCTCCTGGACACTCAAACTGTGCTCTTCCCCAGGCCATCAGGAATGTTCCACAAAGTCCACCTGAAGATGCTAGAGCCACCATTATTCTGCCAGGATAAAGTATAGTGTGGCCACGCCTGGGGACAGTCCGGGACTCAGTGGATGAGCAGCATTTCCCCTGCAGGGCCAACTGGATAACTTGTCACTGCCCCTTCTGCCCTTCACGTGGAGCCTAAGGGGACAGTAGTGAGGTGCTTTTGTTTGGTGTTATTGCCAGCACTTACGGAGAGCTGACTATGTGCCACTCACTCACCCAACTGACTTATAAGATTATCTCCTTTAATCCTCACAGCAAACTTATGAGGCAGCTACTATTGTTATCATCCTAGTTTTACAGATAAGGAAAATGAGACACAGAGAGGTTAAGTATTTTGCCCAAGGTCACACAGTGAAGGAGCCGAGCCTGGACTTCAGCCCAGATCACCTGAAGCCAGAGCTTGTGCCGGTGACCATGTCATGCACTGTCACGAGCCAGGGGAGGACAAATGGAGACCTGGGTAGGGGAAAGAAGAAGGTAAGTTTGAGGTCCCAGGCCCCACGTGAACTTTTCATTAATATAGGGGTTGAAGAGTCAGACTTCCCGACGAGGTGGCCCTGGCTCCTTTTATAGAAGAGGACCTGGGAGCCCAGAGGTTAAGGGAGCTGCCAGTCATTTCCCTTGCTGCTACTTCGGGTGAGGGACAGGAAATGTGGCAGGAAGTGCGGTGGCCTCGCGTCTTTTGTGCCTGGACATCTGCCTGAGCCTGAACCATGCTGAGACGGGGAGTTTGGAAGAGAATCATGATGGCATAGTCGCATCTCCTTTATTTTGGGTGGGTGAAAAAGAAGGTCTAAGAGGGGTCCACATTGAAAATTCCACCCATTATCTACCCTTCCTCCCTTCCTCCCTCTCTTCCTCCCTCTCTTCCTTCCTTCCTTCCTTCCTTCCTTCCTTCCTTCCTTCCTTCCTTCCTTCCTCCCTCCCTCCCTCTCTTCCTTCCACGCATCCTTACAATTCTTCCTTTCATCCACCCCCCCACCCCCCACCTACCCACCTTTCACTCATCCATCCAGTCCCCCCTTTATAGATCTCTTTTAGGGATGTGTTGCTTCCTGCCCCCCAAACTTAGTGGGTTAAGCAATAACAATAATTTATCAGCTCATGGTTCCTGAGGGTCAGGAATCGAAGACTAGCCGGCTCCTCAGTGCTGGCTGTGGGTGAGAGGCTCCGTACCTGTCCACACAAGCCTCCCCAGAGGGCTGCTTGGGGTCCTCACAGCATGGGGGCTGACTTCCCCTGAGAGAGCAGCCCAAGGGACCAAAGCAGGAAGTGCAGTGCCTTTTATAATCTGGCCATACATGTCATACACTGTCCCTACCCCAGAATTCTGTCAGTCATAGTCAGCTCTTGTTCAGAGGAGGCAATACAGGGGCAGAAATCCTAGGAGATGAGGGTCATTGGGGCCATCTTGGAGGCTGGTTACCACTATCCACCCACCCATCCATCCAGCCCGCCATCCCTGTCATCTGTCCCTTCGTTCATTCCATATACATTTGCTGGGCTCCAGTTGCGTGCCTGGCCCTGGAAACAACACACATGCACACGCGTGCACACACACATTGTTTGACATTTTCCTCTAGTTCTTAAAAAAATATTTTAAACAGTTTTATTGATATATAATTTACATACCATTCACCCATTTGGTACAGTTCAATCATTTTCAGGTGTGTTCACAGAGTTGCAAAACCATCACCACAACCAGTTTTAGAACTCTTATCACTTCAAACAGAAACCTCATACCCAATAAGCAGTCACTCCCATTTTCCATTTTCCCCACCGACCTTTACTTATTTCTATTTATTTATTTTTCATCCTCACCAGAAGACATTCTTTTCGTTGCTTTTAGAGAGAGAGGAAGGGGGAGGGGACAAAGAGAGAGAGAAAGAAAGAGAGAGGAACATCGGTGTGAGAGAAACATCAACTGGTTGCCTTTCTGTACACGCCCTGACCGGGGATCGAACCTGCAATCTGGGTATGTGCTCTGACCAGGAGTCAAACTTGTGACCTTCAGGTCTATGGGATGACACTCCAACTAACTGAGCCATACCACTGAGGACCCCACCTTGTTTAATCACAAATTTACTTTCTGTCTCTCAAGATTTGCTTATACTGGACGTTTCATGTAAATGGAATCATACATGGTAGATTTCTGTGACTGGCTTCTATCACTTAGCACCATGGTTTCAAGGTTTGTCCGTGTCATGGCGTGTGTCAGTGCTTCGTTCCTTTCATTGCTGAATGTATTTCATTGAATGGATGGACCACATTTTGCTTATCTACCCATCCGCGGATGGACATCTGGGTTGTTTCCACCCTTTGGCTCTTATGAATAATGTTTCTATTAATATTCAAGTGCAAGTTTTTATGTGGACATACGTTTTCAATTCTCTTGGGTGTCCTACACCTGGGAGTGGAATTGCTGAGTCAGATCGTGACTCTATGTTTAACCTTTTGAGGAACTGCCAGACTGTTTTCCAAAGCAGCTGCCCATTTTATGTTCCCACCAGCAGTGTATGAGGTTCTGGTTTCCCCTTCATCCTGTGAACACTCGTTATTGTCTGTCTTTGTCTTTGCCATCCCAGTGCGTGTGAAGGGGGTACCTCTTGATTTCAATTTGCATTTCCCAGATGGCTAATGATGTTGAGCATCTTCACATGTACTTATTGGCCAATCACTTATCTTCTTCGGAAAAATGCCTACTTGGATATTTGCCCATTTTAAAATTGGGTTATTTGTCTTATTATTGAGTTGTAAGACTTCTTTATATATTCTAGATACAAGTCTCTTAACAGATATATGATTTTCAAGTATCTTCTTCCATTCTGTGGGCTCCAGTTCTTTTTCATTGTATCTTTTTTCCCCTGAATTATTAGAGTATGTACATCCTCATGCTGAGATATTTGAAAAATGTAGAAATGTATAAAGAGGTTGAAAAATAGCCACCCAGCGACCATCATTGATTAGTATTTAATCCTGTTTCCTTTTTCTTTGTCCTTTTAATCAATTCAATTATGTATTTATTTTATTAACAGGTAATATTTACAAAGGTACAGAATTCTCAAATAAATCTCTTGCCCTGAGCCCCAGCTGCCTAAACTCTTCCCAAAGGGCAGCCTTTGTTACCACTCTCCTGTTCATTTTTCAGATATAATTTATATGGATAGACATGTACACATCAATTTCCCCTTAACTTGTAGGGTATTACCCAATCTGCTCAGTAGTTGTCAAAGGCTCTTTTCCAGCCTTTTAGCTCTATGTAGTTATACAGCTGGAAATCACCCTGAAGGAACAATGTATCTTCATCAGTTGTAGGATGTAGAGCAGAAACACATTCTAGCGTCAGCAAAAACAAATTTATTGAAGGATGTTAGGTGGCCTGCAGGCTCTCCAGGATGGCAGAGACCCGGGTCCAGAATCTACATGGCTCAATGCAAAGCAAAACCAGGCATGGGACGGCTCCAGTGCAGCTGTGCTCCTGGTTCTGCTGGGCTCAGAGGCTTCAGCCTTTGGTCCCGATGCTGCTGGATGCTGGGTGTCTTTGACACCCACTTCACTAGTTATGTGCCTTCTGACACCTGCTTCTCCAGTTGCCAGCTTCTGTACACAAGCCTGGTGCTGGTGCACCTGACTGACAGGGCACATGGGAATGTCCTAGCTTCAAAGGAGCCCAGGGAAGCAAGGTTCTGAATCCCCCTTGGCAAGGTGGGTCTCAGAGTGGGGATGCCTCAGACATAGGAGGGCAGATTTCATTGGGCAGCCAAAAAGAATGGCAGAAGCCCACTACATAAAACTTTATGTATTTTAACTACAAAATTATAAACTTTTCTGCCCTGACCAGTATGGCTCAGTTGGTGAAGAGTCATCCTGGAAACTAAGAGGTCAAAGGTTGGATTCTCCATCAGGGCATATACCTAGGTTGTGGGTTCAGTCCCAATTGAGTTGCGTATAAGAGGCAACCAGTCAATGTTTCTTTCCCTCTCTCTCTCTCCCTTCCTTTCCCTCTCTCTAAAAAAAAAAACCAAGCATGTCCTTGAGTTAGGATAAAATATATATATATATATATAATGTATATATATATTTCTTTTGATTAGAAAAACGCTGCATGTGTGAGAGGTGACATGCTGTAATGGTTAAATGTGGACCGTGTTGGAGCTGACTGCTAGGGTTCAAGTTCCACCTCTATACCTTACCAGCCTTGTGACCTTAGGCTTGATTTGAACTTCTTTATGCCTAGCTTTCTCATTAATAAAATGGGGATAATATGATAATAGACCCTCCCTCATGGGGTTGGCGTGAAGATTGAATGAGTTCCCAGATGTTAAGGTTTAGAAGCATTCCTGGCCCATTGTGTTTGCTGTGTAGTTGTTTGCTCTGATTATTTTCCCCACATTTTATTGTGAACATTTTGGAACACACATTAAAGATAAACAAGTTGTATAGAACCTCTCCATATAACTAGCGCCTATGATTCTACCAGGAGCATTTGACTATGTCTGTTTGATCACATCTCTATCCAACTGTGTCTGTTTCCAATTATTAACACATCTTAGTTTTAATGCATTTCAGAGTTATGGCAAATGTGTACATATGTCCTCATTATTTCTTTAAAGGAACGCTCAACTGTTAAATAACATGTGTGTAGAATTTGTCCTGTCTTTCCCCTTAACATCATGAGATGAATCCTATGGGATGAAACAATTCATCAGACAGAGGGAAGAGTAAGAAAGCAGAGACTTCTTGAGAGTAGAAATAGTCTGTGCAAAGGAGTCCCACACTGGAATGTGGTCCCCTCTGAGGCAGGCTGATCATACCATGTCCCTTCAAATGAAAATTTAAAAATTCTTGTTCAGATTTTATTTAGAGGAGAGGCAGAAGAAGAGGTGCCTGGAAAGGGCAAAGAAGGAGAGCTCCAGATGGCAGAGCCTTGCTTCTCTTCTGTTGCCTTGGACAATTCTGCTCTGCCCCAGACTTGCAAACCCCACTCAGCAAAGCAAACCACTTGTATCAGTTAGCTATTGCTGCATAACAAATCATTCCCAAGCTTATTGTCTTAAAACCACAGTACATATTGAATATCTCTCATGGTTTCTACGGAATTCAGGAATGGTAGGGCAGTCTGACTCAGGGTCTCCTAAGCAGTTGCAGGTGAGTGCTGACTTAGGTTGGGTGATCTCAAAGGCTTCTTCACTCTTGTGGGTGGTGCTTGGGCTTGGAAGACTTGACCCAAGGGGACTGGAGCCGTTGGGGCTCTCTGGGCCTCTCTCTCTTTCTATGCAGTCTCTCCAGCACAGTGAATTCAGGGTAGAAGGTCTTCTTAAGTCAGCTTGGGGCTCCCAAGGTATGTGTCCTGAGTCACGAAGAAGCTGTCATGTCTTGTCCCCTCTGCCACATTCTATTGAGTCAGATATAAAAAGTTACAAGGATCAACCAAATTCAGGGGCAGGGAACCTGGACCCCAGCTCTCAATGGAGGATTGTCAGTGTCGCATTGTGAAAAAGCAGGTGGGATGGACAGATGTCTTGGAAAATGCAGTCACTTACAGCTGGCTTTTGAATAGACTCATTCTCCTCAGAAGGCAGTTTAGCCATCATCCACTCTTACCCAAGCATGTCCTGGGAGGGTCTCCACCTCAGCCCCTGCAGTAAACATTTTTAGCTGCAAGCTGATCTGCCTGGCTGTTCCAATTCTATCAGAGACCTGTGGAACCCGGTTTTCTCAATCTCGTTTGTTAGTTTGTATACCGGGTTGAGTAGGGTCCACCCCCTACTCCTCTCCACCTAGCACCTCAGAATGTCACCATATTTGGAAAGAGTGTTCTTGACAATGTAATTAGTTAAAATGAGGTCATACTGGGTTAGGGTGGTCCCTAAATCCAATGACTGGTATTCTTACAAAATGAAGAGATGACCCAGACAGACACAGAAGGAAGATGGTGTGCAGGCACGGACATACAGGGAGACGCGATGTGACATCAGGGCACAGACCGGGGTGACACATTACACACCGAGGGACACCAAGGGTTGCTGGCACCTTCCAGAAGCGAGGAGAGAGGCATGAAACAGAGCCACCAGAGGAACCAACCCTGCAGACACCTTCATGATGGATTTCTGGCTTCCCGAACCGTTAGAGAATCAGTTTCTGTTGTTGGAAGCGACCCAGTTAGTGGTACTTTGCCGCTGCAGCCACAGTAAATAGACGCCTTGTCAGTGGCATTTTGGGGCCTTAGAAATGGGTGGTCTAGCTGCCTGGTTAGCAGCTTAATTCAGACTTGATGCAAAGGTTTGATCTGTGAAAGAATGTCCCCCGTGGACACTATGCTATGCGGCTGAGGGAGGTGACCTGTGAGGAGAGAGTGGGGCCGGGCCAGCTCTCTTGGCAGGGAGGCCTCAAGTAACAGATGAGTGATCAGACACGGATGTGTGTTTGCTTACTTGGGTCTTTTTTTTTAATTTTTATTTTTTTAATCTGAAAATCCAGACTGGCTTTTCCAGGTGTGTCCTAAGTGTCCTGGTCTCCAGAGCTGGTGTGATTTTGTCAACACGGGCACTATTTACTGTGGCAACAGCTGTGACCTTTGGAACCAAGAGAAAAGCTGCCTTTATGGATTCAGGTTCCCCCCTCCACACTCAGGGCCATAAACTATTCTTCACCAGAATGTGGAGGGTGCGGGGCTGGAATGGAGCCCGCCGCGGGGTGAGGGGGTGGGCGGGTGGAGCTGTCCCCCACCCCAGGGACTCCAGGGACTCTAGTTGTATACCCACGGTGTGACCCTCAAGAGCAATTAGGCTGCTCTGTAGGGTTTTTGCAACTGCCTGAGTGGTTCCTCCTCCAGACCCTCACTTAGTTGATCCTCTTCCTCCTCGGGTCCTGCTCAATGTCACCTCCTCCAAGAGGCCTTTGTGATGCCATATCTAATGCCTCCCTCGGCTCCTCCCATTATATTAACCTGCTTTATCAAAGCACACACCCCTGTCTGAAATGACCTTGTTCATGTGTTTCCTTGTTTGTGGTCTGTCTTCCCATTAGAATGCAAGAGCCCTTTTTTGTATCCCCAGCTTCTATAACAGTGCCTGGCATGTGGCAATGTGTGCTGACGGACAAAATGTCTCTGTCAGGAATGCACAGGCATAAGGAAAGAATGTTTTGACCATCCTTCCTGCTTCCAGCTTGGCTCCCTCATCACACTCTCCCACTGCCCACAAAATGACTTTTCCAAACCAGAATTCTGCCTAGATTCTGCTTCTGCTCTAAGACTTCTGGTAGCTCCCCATTGTTCCCAGGTAAAATTCCAATGTCCTTGCAAGACTCAACGGGCCCTGCATGAATCAAGGCCTGACTTTCTTCCGGGCACATACACCCTTCATTCGTGCAGAAATGAGTCACTCCCAAAGCGTGTGTCATGCGCACTCTTCCTGCTGTCTGAAACCCTGCCCTCCCTGCTCTCCTCCCCATCCAACTGACAACTCTTGTTCTTCCACCAGGCTCATAAGGATCACCACCTTCAGGAAGCCTTCCTGACCCTCTTCCACACCTGCATTGATTATATCTTTTCCCTCAACCCTCCTTGCCTTATCATCTAGATTGTAATCATATATATTTTTAAGTAAAATATGATTTGCACTCATTAAAACTTGTCCTTTTTGGTATACAGTTATATCAGTTTTGGCAAATGCACAAAGTTCCACCACAATCAAAATATTAAACAATTCCGCCCCTACGAATTCCTTTATGTGTTTTTATAGTCAATCCCCCTTCTCATTCCCAGCCCCTGGCGACCAGTGATCTATTTTCTGTCCCTGTGGTTTTATCACTTCCAGAACACCATATCGATGGAATCATACTTTTTGCAGCCTGCTGATTCGGGCATCCTTGGTTTTGTGCCCGTCTGTGAGTTTGTGGCTGAGTGCACCTTCTGTGCATGTGCATCCCCGCACAAGGCGGAAGACATTCGCGTTGTTTTCAGGGATGATGAATACAGCTCTATCCACATTCACATCCGTGCACCGATGTTTGCATGGACATGTGTTTTCACGTATCTTGGGTAAATGATGTGGGATTGCTGGGTCATGCAGTAAGTGTATGTTTAACTTTTTAAGAAACTGCCCAGCTATTTTCCAAAGAGGCTGCACACATCCCCATCAGCTGCTTCCCCAGCACTGGGCGTTGAATGTCACTTGTTATTACGTTAGGCATTTTAACAGGTATGTAATTTTTTTAAACTTCATTTATTTATTTAGTTTTAGAGAGAGAGGAAGGAAGGGAGAAAGAGAGGGAGAGAAACATCAATGTGCTTGCCTCTCCCTTGCTCTCAACTAGAGACCTGGCCCACAACCCAGGCATGTGCCCAGACCGGGAATCGAACTGGCGACCCTTTGGTATGCAGGCCAGCGCTCAATCCACTGAGCTACACCAGCCAGGGCTGTAATTTTATTTTTTCACCTGCTAGTTTTTCCCATCATCTGTGACCTCCTGAAAGAAGATGAACCTTTCCTCTCCTTATCCTCCAAGCCTAGAGCAGTGACTTACATATAGTCGGTACTTAGTAAATGCTTGTGGGCCAAATGACTGAGTGATCTTATTGATTTGGTGTTTAAGGAGAATTTGTCTCAGATTCCATGGGGGAGAGTTAGTCATTGCCCACTCTCCCAAAGGAATTCATTATGAGTTGGTGTTTTATTATTTAAAAAAAGTCCTCACCTGAGAATATGTTTTTACTAATTTTAGAAGTGGGGGAAGAGAGGGAGAGAGACATCAATGTGAGAGAGAAACATTGATCAGTTGCCTCCTGTAGACACCCTGACTGGGGACCAAACCCTCAACCTAGGTATGTGCCCTGACCGAGGATGAAACCTGCAGCCTTTTGGTGCATGGGATGATGCCCCAACCGAGAGCCACCCGGTCAGGATGACGGGGTCTTTTTGGAATCTACCAGCCAAAACCTCCTTATCTTTATGGCTCATACCTTCCTGTATCTGCCCAAAGTGCACAGAATGCTCTTCACTTCTGAGAAGGCTCACCATGTGTTTCTCCCCAGTTGTTCCAGCAGAAGGTACTGGTGCCCATACCAGAGGGGGCAAAAGAATCACGAGGTGGAGGTGGGAGCGGTTAAAACGCAGGTCCCCTGGCCCCAGCCCGAGCTTCTGATCCAGTAGGCACAGCATCCATGGGCGCCTCTCAGGCCTCCCTGAGAGCCCCCAAGAGAGACAGGGCTGCTCTGTGGGAGTGGAAATAGCTCTGGACCTTGAAGAACCCTCAGGCTTCAGATTCTAACTCTGCCACCAAATGGAGGGGGACCTCTGTGAGTCACTTAATGCCTTTGAGTCTCAGTTTCCTTATCTGTAAAGCGGACATGAAAATAATTGAGCTTCCCACCCTTATGGTGAGGACCATATGTGTTTGCTGCATGAAAGGTTCTGGTGCAAGGCAAGGATTCAGTAAACCACAAGATTATAAATCCTTCCTCCCCCAGTAGGTAACTGCCTGATATTTTAATATATTTTCTGATGCATAACATAATACAGAAAAGTGCACTTAATTTAAGTGGATGGTTCAATGAATTTTCACACTCATGTAGCCAACGCCCCATCGAGAAACAAAACACGCCCACATCCCCAGGACTCCCCTCGGCTCACTTCTTGTCATCACCTTCCCAAGTGACCAGTCTCCTGAACTCTACCAGCATTGATTATAAAACAGTTTTGATTTCCTAGTATCACTAAGAGATGCTCTGTGAAGAATATTTAGAAAACACTGAAAGCAGAAAAGCAAATCAGAGATAGCCCATTAGCATAGGAACAATCTTTTTAAAATACAATTTTTAAAATTGATATAGAACATATATAAATTGCACAAGTTGTAAGCATAAGGCTCAATTTATTTTCATCAAGAGACCACCCCATACGACCATCAGATCAGAATCGAGAACATCACAGCCCCCAGGCCCTTCTCTCTGCTTCTGCTCCCTCCCAAAGGGAACCACTATTCTCACTTTTAAGGCAATTGATCAGCTTTGTCCAAACAGTCGTGTTTATAACAAAGCTGCTTTCTTGCTAGGGACCTCGACGAGTGCTTGCTCATCCTTCAAGACCCAGTTTTGAGGTCATCTCCTCTGAGAAGTCTTCCCAGCCCCTTGCTTTATCCTTCTGAGCCAGCTGTGGCCATTCTGCGGGAGTAATACCTCTTCCTGCTGTCTCCCCCTCTGCCCTATTTGCCTAATACAGGGTACAGTGGGTTCAATTGTGACTCCCGCTCCCATAAAGACCTAAGTCCTAACCCCCTGTACCTGTGACCTTAGTTAGAAATAGGATCTTTGCAGATGTAATGAAGTCAAGGATCTCAGGATCAGATAAAGGAGAGGGAGACCTGAGGCTCAGATGCAGGGAAGAAAGTCACTGAAGATGGAGGCAGATGTCAAAGTGATGCAGCTCTAAGCCAAGGAATGGCAAAGGTCACCAGCAGCCACCAGATGCTGAGAGAGGCCTCCCCAAGAGCCACCAGAGGGAACCAGTCCAGCCAACACTTTGAACCTCAGCCTTCAGAGCTGTGAGAGAGTAAACTTCTGTTGGTTTAGGCCACTCAGTCTGTGGTACTTTGGCACGTAGCCCCTGGGCACTGGGGCTACACAGGGCTCCGTGTTTGTTGAATGAATTAAAGAACTGAGTACGGGGACTTGCCGCCCATGGTGGGAACAAAGGGAAACACCAGGATGATTTCTCTCTCTGTACAGGCCACCTCATGTAGCTCTGTGACAACTGCAGGACCCCTCGGACTGTGTATGTGGCATCATTTATCCTTCCTGCTAACTAACGGCTACTCTGTTTTGTCACATACCCACGGGGACCCTCACGTGACTTGGAGGAAGCTGACCCTGTCAGCAGCGGTCAGCCAGACATGGAAGCCCATTCCTTTGACAGTAACTGAGGCAGAATGGAGTTGTGACATGATTCTGGTCAACGACACTGGAGGGGAAGAGGGCTGGGAGCTGCGGATCAGTTTCTTCTTTCTGGCTTTTTCCCTTGCAGGCCTGGTTGCCAGGAGCAGTGGACAGGGAGAGAATCTGCATCCCACCGACATGCTTAAAATTCTGATTGCTTCGTGCCCACCCCGCAACCCCTCCTGGGCTTCCAGCGACGTGAGATTAGAGGTGGCCTTTCTGGGGAAGCCAAACTCATCCTAACGGAGATTCCGGCCACTACAGGCAGGGGCTCTTTATCCTCAGCCACGCAGACTGGGAGACTGAGGGTCCGAGAAACTAAGTCACTTCGCTGGGGACACAAGGTGGGTAAGTGAGGGAACCAGAATTCATACGCAGGCCTGTCTGTCTCCCTGTCCTACGGCCTCAGCTGCTCTTACACACTTTTGCTCTTGGCTTTAAATGGTTTCCCTTGATTTTGCCTGAGGCTTAGGACCCAGGAAAGGCCAAGTGGCCCCGGGGTTCTCAGCACAGTAGGGACTGTGTATCATGCCTCCATCCCATGGATGACTGCCATGTCTGCTCTGGGTCCCATTTAACCAGGGACAGTGCCCAGGACTTGGACAGACATTGGCTGACTTGTTCTTCCACAGCAACCCTATTTGCAGATGAAGAAACTGTGTCTCACTGAGGATGAAAATTCTTTGCAGGGCCATGTATACTGTGAGGGGCAGAACTGGGATTCAGACCAGGTAAGTCTGACTCTAGTGCCCCTTTGTGTGTCCCCCAGAGCCGTAACTACACATATGCTCATTGGGTGGGACTTTGATGCTTACTGCTACCTCTCTGGAGCCTGGCAGTACCTGGCTCCTTGCAGGCACTCAAGTGTTTGTTGAGTGAATACATGAGCCCCAGCAGGAATCCAAGGCTTGAGAAGCCCAAAGAAAAACCATGAGAACTGAGACTTTCAAGTGGACCTCAGTTTAACTAGCAGACTCCTACAACTCAACAGCAAAACAAAACAAAACAAACCCAAAAATGAAACAAAACAAAAGACAAACACAACCCCTCCCTCTACAAATAACTTGACTTAAATATGGGCAAAGGACCGCCCTGGTCGGGTGGCTCAATTGGTTGAAATGCCATCCCTTACACCAAAAGTTTGGGGGTTTGATCCCCAGTCAGGGCACATACGTAGTAGGTTGCGGGTTCAATCCCTAGTTGGGGCACGTATGAGGGGCAACTGATCGGTGTTTCTCACATCAATGTCTGTCTGTCTGCCTCCCTCCCTCCCTCCCTTCCTGTCCCCCCTTTCTCACTCTCTCAAATCAATAAACATATCCTCAGGTGAGGATTTAAAAAAATAAAGAACAAGAAGGGCGAACAACTTAAATAGACATTTCTCCAAAGAAGACGTAGTATTGGCCAACAGGTTAATGAAAAGGTGATAAAAGTCAGTAATTATCAAGGAAATGGAAATCAAAACCACAATGAGGTATCACCTCATACCTGTTAGGATGGCTATTATAAAAAACAAACAAAAGATAAGTTTTTGTGAGGATGTGAAGAAAGGGATCACTTGCGCACTGTCGGTGGGAATGTAAATTGGTACAGCCGCCATGGAAAACAGTAAAAGTTTCCTCAAAATTAAAAATAAGAATTACTGGGCCTGGCCAGGTAGCTCAGTTCGGTAGAGTGTCATCACAATACTCCAGGGTTGTGAGTTCTATTCCCGGTCAGGGCACATAAAAGAATCAACAAATGAATGCATAAATAAGGGGAACAACAAATCCATGTTTCTCTCTCTTGCTCTTTCTCTCCATTCCTCTCTCTCAAAATCAATCAATTAAAAAAAAAAAAAAAAAAAAAGATCAAATCTTCCCACTTGTGGGTATATATCCAAAAGAATTGAAGGCAGGATTGCATTCCGAAGTTCATTGCAGCATTATTCACAATACCGGAGATGTGAAAACAACCTAAATGTGCATCAGTGAATGTACATACAATGGAACATTATTCAGCCTTTAAAAAGAAGGGAATCCTACCATTTGTGACAATATGGATGAACCAGGAGGACTTTATTTATTTTATTTTATTTTTTAAAATTCTTACCTGAGGATATATTCATTGATTTTTAGAGAGAGAGTAAGGGAGAGAGAAAGAAACAACAATATGAGAGAGAACCATTAATCGATTGCCTCCTGTACTTGCCCCAACTGAGGATTGAACCTACAACCTAGGTATGTGCCCTGACTGGGAATTGAAACTGTGACCTTTTGGTATATAGAACAACACTTCACCCAACTGAACCATGCAGCCAGAGCCCAGAAAGACTTTATGGTAAGTAAAATAAGCCAGTCACAGGAGAACAAACAGTGCATGATTCCTCTCATATGAAGCATCTAAAATAGTCAGACTTACAGTAGTGAGAATAGAATGATGGTTGCCAGGGTCTGAGAGGAGAAGGAAATGGGGAGGTATTCAATACTATGAACTTTCTGTTAAACAGGAATAAATTCTAGCAACCTGCTATAAAATATTGTGCCTATGTTAACAATACTGTATTGTGCTCCTAAAATTTTGTTAAGAGGGTAGATACCATGTTAAGTACACACAAAGTACTGCACAAAAAGCAACAGCAGGAAATGTTCGAAGATGATGGGTATGTTCATTACCTTCATTGTGGTGATGGTAACACAGGTATCTGCATAGGTCCAAACTCATCCAACTGTGTGCATGAAATATGTGCAATTGTTTTGTATACCAATTAAAATCGAGGGTGCTCTCCTCATGCAGAAGCAGCTAGGCCAGGCCTTACCCTCACGGGTTCTGGGAGCCAGTGCTGGGTGGTACTTCTTGTCCCAGAGGCCGGCCTGCCAGCCAGCAGCTGGAACTCAGCTTGGCCCCAGGGGACGTGCACTTTTCTGAACAATGTCGGGAAAGGAAACCAAACTCCAGGTCTCTTAGGGGTTTTCTGGTCATTTTTGGCTGTGGGGGTGGAGGGGGAGGTTGGCAAGCTCCCTGGGGTGAGCTGGTAGGCCTTGCCTGGCTGCTGGGAGGGGAGGCCCAGGTTTGGAAGGCCCATATATAATACTAATTGTTTTAATGAGATGCTGTGTTGTTTATCAACAGCTGTGTTGTGCTAAGCTCTATGTTACCCCTTACCTTGAATTCTTTAGGTAGGTATTTTTGTTGGACAGCTTTATTGAGATTTAATTCATATACCATACAATTAATTAATCCATCTGAAGTGCACAATTCAGTGACTTTTAGTATATTCCCAGAGATGTTTAACTATCATTACACTCAGTCTTAGAACATTTTCCTCACTCTGAAGAGAAACCCTGTACCCCTTAGTCATCTCCTTCCAATACGCCCTTCCCTCAGTCCTGGGCAACTACTGTTTTACCTTGTGTCTCTATAGGTTTGCCTGTTGTGGAGACCTCAAAGGTAGAGTGAAGGGGGTGGGGGGATTAGGAGGTTCAGAGAGAACCCTCTCTCAAGGTCATACAACTAAAGAAGTGAAAGACCTGGGACTTGGACCCAGATTTTCCTGTTCTCCAAGTCCAAGTTCATATTATCCCACTGCATCATGGAGCTTCTCCTTCCCAATAACAATATTAAAGATAGTCAGCCCTTGTGGCTGAACTGGGATGCCTATTTTACCTCCATTGTAGCATTTAATCCTTACAGTCACCCAGGGAGGTAGGTACAGTTTTTATACCCATTTTGCAGAGACACAAACTGAAAAACCAAGGGGCTAATGGACCGATGCATCATGGCTGCTAGCAAATGGAAGAGGGTTATGGGAAAAAAACATGTGCATTTCTGAGGACCGGGGAGGGTTGCAGAATAGAAAGTTGAAACAACACTGATTAAAAGATTATTTTCTCTTAGCTTATCCTCCCTCCCCCTTCTTCTTTCTTATTATATTAAAAGGAAAAGAAAGTTCCCTCCACCCTTTGAGGTCACTTCCTGACCCATTTGTGAATCTCTGAGGACTGGTTATAAACTCACTTCTCCCTGCCTGATCGCCTCCTGTTATTGCTGGGGATGGGCAGTAGGCCTGTGTGTGCTCGGGTTCAAACTCTGCCACCATCAACCACCCACTTAACATCCTACCGTGGTCAACCTGTGACAGGGGCTTCCTACTATATATGCCTGAAAAAACAGGGGCACTTCTCCCCCTACCCATCAGGCTTTGGAAAAGAGGTGTCATTTGTATTCAAGTCCTTCCAGAAATGGGCTGCCGTCTCAATTACTTTATTTTGAACAACCAAGTTGACGTTTGAGAAAAAGGGGAGATGAGGAGCCTCAATTATTCATTGTACTGGATCCCATTAGCTGTTTACCCGAGGGTAAAATATGAGGCAAAGAAAAAAAAGCAATTAAAATATGAAAAAGGCAAACTGCCTTCTACTGTACCATTACCTTAATAATACAACAGACATTTTCACTCCAAAAATGCTGTAGGTTTGTGACCACAGATTAAAAGTTTGTTTGTTTATTTTCAATGGAAGGATGTTCTACATGTTCTTTTCTTGCTTGATCCCAGGGGACCAGAGAAAACTCCAGCCAAAATTAGCATCTGTCTGAACAGAGGTGAGGAGCCAAGGCTTCCTACAGTAGTTTCCAAAACTTCTGCTTGCATTTGGTCTTGTTTTATTGGCAAGAGTCAACATGCTTCCCTATGCATGTAGACTTGTAATATTGGGCTGGTCAAAAAGTTTGTTTGTTTTTTTCCATAAGATGACTCTAGTAGCACTTAGTTGTCTTTAACTGCATTCGAAACAATTTTGTCAGACTATTGTGACAGCTGTCATATCAGCATGCATTAAAAAACTTACCAGAATTGGTGAAATTTTGTGTAGCCACTTTAATATTGAAGATGGAAGAAAATATGCAACCTTTTCGGCATATTATGCTTTATTATTTCAAAAAAGGTAAAAACAACTGAAATGTGAAAAAAATAAAGGTTTGTGCAGTATGTGGAGAAGGTGCTGTGACTGATCAAATGTGTCAAAAGTGATGTATAAATTTTTGTGCTGGAGATTTCTCGCTGGACAATGCTCCACGGTTGGGTAGGCAAGTTGAAGTTGATAGTGATCAAATCAAGACATTGAGAACATGCAATGTTATACCATGTGGGAGATGGCCGACATACTCAAAATATCCAAATCAATAAAGTTATTGGCGAAAATGAAAAATGTGTCTTTATATTATGGAAAAAAACTAAGTGGATTTTTTTGCCAACCCAATAATAAATTATGCACATATGTGGTTGTACTAATATATCATATATAATGTCCCAAAATAGAAATGTTAAAAGGACAGGTGGAAATATAAGTTGAAGTTCTAAAACAAACCAACCAGCAAACAAAAAACAAGGTAAAGAAATATAATCTAGATTTAGCCATTATTTCTGGCAAACTGGCCCTGTGATTCTGAGTGGTTAATGTTATAACAAGCCTTTCAAAGAGCTCTCTAAAAACAGCACACTAAGCAATATGTGGGAACAGCACCGGCGTACCCCTGAGACAGGAGCAGCGAAAGAAATGAGTCCATGGGTTTTTCTAAAGCCAGCACGTGAGTCTGGCTTCAAATATAACATTTTCAGTTGCAGCAACATTCAGAGATTAAAAGCTGTAACTCAAGCAGTTTAGGAGCAAAACATGTGTTCTGTCTTATAGCTCTACAGGTGACCCTAAAGCTGGCTCTAGTCAACACGGAAGACATTTGTACCAAAGATACATATGAAAGCTTTGGTAACATTGTTTCATAAAATCAGAGAATGGGAAAAAGCAGTATTTCTCCTGAAGAATATGTCACATAATACAGTATCTGACTCAAGATAGGCCCAACTAGTTAAACGAGTCAACTACCATAACTAGGCATTTGACTAAGTCATCTATATGCTTCGACGTTTATTAAGTGAGTCATAAAAAATAATCTCATTGGGAAAATTAGAGCTCAATCTGAGGGTAATCCACGGTCCTTACAACGAACTTTTAAGGTGGGCGCTATTTGTGGCCTGCTTGACGGATGGGGAAAGTGAGTCTGAGGGTATTTACGTGTCTTGCCCCCAGGTAGTAAGAGGTGGTTAGACACCAGCTCAGCTTAGAACCACCAACAGTCAATTCCTGGTGATTATGAGGAGTATATTAAGTGTATGTAAAACGTGTATGCAGTAGGCGCTCCATAAATGCTACTCGATGTGGAAGTTTTCCCTCTGCCTTGCAAGTGAGTTCGCTTCCAGTCTGGCTGCCTCGGTTTCTCCCTCTCCTCGAGTCTCGGGCCGGGCACGCCACCGCGCGGGGGTGCGCAGAGCGGCGGGCGCGGCGGGGCCCGCCTCCGGCCGCGGGTGGGGCGGGCCGGGGCGCGGGGGGCGGCACCCCAGGAGTCACGTGGCGCGCGGCTGCGGCCGAAGCAGAAGTAGCAGTGCCGGCGTCGGAGGGCTTGAGCCTCAGGGTGTGCCGGGAGCCCGGACGGCGGGCGGCTGCGCGCGGGACCCCGGAGCCGGGACCCGCGGCTTGGGCACGGCCAGGTGGGTGGCCCGGCCTGCCAGGAGCGCATGTGGGCGCCCAGGGAGCTGAGCCCGGAGGGAACCGCGCCCGGTGGGCTGCGTCCAGAGGGAACCTGCGCCAGGGCGCAGCGGGCCAGGGTGGGGAGCGGTGTCTGGGTCCTCGCCCGCTGTGCCTGGGGTCTGGGTCCGGCCGCCGGTTACTTTCTCACGCTGGCGCTACTTCGTCGGTTGGTGTCCTGGGGCAGCCCCAGCTTTGAATGGGAACCCAGGGGAAGCGGCGCGGCTTGCGGTCCGGGGTGGTCTGAGCGCTTGATTTGACATTCAGGGCTCCGTGTTTCGGAGCACCTCTGTGCCCAGGGCTCGCGCACTCCGCGCGGCCGCCCGGCACTTCCCCGTATTGCACAGGTGGTTGTGGATGGGTGGGTGGTGGCGCGATACCACCAAGGCGCAGCCTTTCTCCAAGAAGAGAGACCAGGACAGTGTTCAGGGCCCCACAGTGTTATGCCTGAGTGTGTACGTCTGTGCGTTTTCATGGTTGTTTTGGAATCCCACAGAGGTCATTACCCTCATAGCGGAAGAATTCGAGGGAAAGATGTGTCCCGTTTGGACTGGGGGTTGGCTCCTGGGTTCAGGTGCAGGCTGGGGAGGGACTCTTGGCACCCTAATCTTGAATTAGACTGAAAGCGTATGGTGGTGTGAGGGACCTGACATGGCGTAATCAGCTGAATTTGAAAGAGTATGGTGGGGTGTGGGGCCTTTTCAATTAACTTAATTTGAATTTCAGTTCCAGCTGTGTGATCCTGCGCACGTTAAAGAACCTCTCAGAGCGTCACTGGGCTATACTCCAGGGCTGTGTTGAGAATTGGGGCTTATCTATGGAAAGGGTACCTGGCTTGTTGCCCTCTGACCTGGTTTGTTGCCCTCAGGTTAAGGTCCCTGCGTGGGGGCTTGGGGGCATCAACCTGAGCTACAGTTCTTCAGAGAGGGCTTACTGATTTCCGGCTCGTCCCAGCCCCAGGCAGGCACTTACCCTGTTACCAAGGTGTGCGCGCCACGTGTGTATTGCCTCAGGGACGGTAACCGCGCAGGCTTCGTTGATGCCCAACTTGCCTAACGATGCTGGTATCTCCCCCGACTGCGCACGGTCCGAAGCACTCGACTTTGAGCGTTTGAGGCAGAGCGGGGACACCCCCGCCCCCCCGTGGGTAACCTCTTTGCTGGGTGGAGTCGGTGGGAAATGGACAGTGAGAAAACTTGAAAACAGTTCTTATTTAGAAAACAGTAAAAACACAAAAAAGGAAAAACTCATCCATTACGTCACCACTTAAGTTAAAAAATCAAGTCATCCATTGTCCCCTCTTCTGACCCCCCTCCCAAAATAACCACTTCCCTGGATTTATGAGCAGACAGCATTTTAGAAATCTTATACTCAACTGGTTTGCAACTCCTTTGCATCTCTCTCATGACCTTCGCAGATCCAATCGCTTATAAATTCTTTCCAGTAGCGAATGGTGCATTCTTTAATGTGTATGTTTCATTATTTATTTACAGAACTTTCCCCTAACCACCTCCCTTCTCCACTTGATGGGCAGTTGAGTTGTTTCTTGGGTTTCTTTTTTTTTTTTTCTTACAACTGATGGCTCCGTGAACATCTTTGTGTGTGTTTCTTTCTGCACATAGATGATTATTGGATCAAAGCATATGCATGTTTTACTAGATGCTCCCAGGTTGCTCTAAAAAAGAAGTGGAGCCATTTCGCACTCCTGCCTACAGTGGCTGATACTGCCTGTTCCTCCCATGAAAACACATACCCTGCTGCTGCAGGGCGGGTGTGAGGGCAGCAAGAGCATCCCTCAAGCTGTAGAAGGATGATGTTACCTCTCAGGGATGCACTGTGCTGATTTTTAACAAAGAACTTTTTTTAAAGTATATTTTGTTGATTATGTTGTTACAGTAGTCCCAGTTTTTTTCCCTTTGCTCCCCTCTGCCCAGTACCCCCTTTCCTCCAGCAATCCCACCCCCCTTAGTTCATGTCCATGGGTCATGCATAGAAGTTCTTTGGCTTCACCCTTTCCTATATTATTCTTAACTTATCCTGTCTATTTTGTACCAACTAGTTACGCTTTTTAATCCCTGCACCATTTACCCATTTCTCCCTCTTCCCCCACACAGCTCATAACTCTCCAAATGATCCCCATACCTGTGATTCTGTTCCCGTTCTGTTTGTTTGCTTAGTTTGTTTCTGTTTTTATTTAGGTTCTATTGATAGTTGTGAGTTTGTTGTCATTTTAATGTTCATAGTTTTGACCCTCTAAAGGCATTTCAAGGCTCTTTTGCTTTTCTTTTTCCCTCCCTCCCTCCCTCCCTCCCTCCCTTCCTTCTTCCTTCCTCCCTTCCTCCCTTCCTCCCTTCCTCCCTTCCTCCCTTCCTCCCTTCCTCCCTTCCTTCCTTCTGAAGCAAAATGGAAATTGCCCCTGATGGCTAGTATTGTCCCCTGGGTTGCTGAACATCCAACTCTGGAAGCTGGGCCAGGAGCTGGCTGGATTTTGGTGGTTGATTCCAACAGTCCTGTGGCCATGAGGATGTCTTTCCAGTTCTTGGCCAGAGGGAGTATAAGAGACTTGATGTTTATGATTGAGCCAGTCCTTGCCATGGGGCTTTTGAGCAGGAAGTTACTGGAATCCTGGGGTGGTTAAATTCAAGATTCTTCCAGAGCCCGAGTCAGACAGATTGAGGACCCCAGTGCCTCTCTGCTGGCAAGTTTAATCAAAGGTGGAGGTGGTGTGGCAGGATGTGTGTTTCCGATTTATGCCCTCCTGCACCTTTGCCTTGAGACCTGGGAGTGGAGAACTCCAGAGTCAACATGGTGAAGAGCTGCAGAGCTGGTACCAGGTTCAAAGTTCTGCCACTTTGCAGCTATGTAATCTTGGGCAAGTCCTTTCACCTCTCCCTATAGAGGGACCGGGGCTGCCAGATTAGTTACTATCTGGCGAAACCCTTCCACGGGGTTCTGAATTCCAGAAGGCACGGGCTGAAAGAGCAGGGGAGTAGGGTCCAGACCAGGGTTCCAATCTTGGTGCAGGCACTCGTCTGCATGACCTTGATCACATAATTTCACCCCTTAGGACTTGCTTTCTGTATTTCTCTTTGGGATAAGTGAGATGAGCCAGGTATGCAGCAGATGCTGGCACCTGGGGAGGGCCAACACACAGTTATTGGGTGAGGCTTGACCTGGAGCAGAAGGTGATGAGGTGGGAGGTGCACTCCAGGGCAGAGTTTTTGGCTCACTTTCTTGGTCCTGCCGCCGGGCCTCTGCTTAGTTAAGCCTGTTCCTCTGCCTACAACTCTGTTTCCTCCTGCTTCATTTTTTTCCTTTTAAAGTTTGGATTCAGATGCCCTCTCCCCCACAAGCTTTCTCTGAGCCCTCTAAGCTCCCCGTCTCCTCCCAGACTAAACTCGGGGCCCCTATCCTGCTGCTCCTGTGGCACCTCCTTCCCAGTGTCCCTGGTGCTGTGCTGACCTCTTTACACTAGAATCCTTAAGCTGACAGGTCTGTTTCCATGATCAGGTGTCCATGATCTTCCTGGGTTGGCCAAAAAGTCTGTTACGTTTTTTTCTGTATGATGGCTCTAGTAATGTTTAGTTGTCCTTTAATTTCATGCGAAACAACTTTTTAGATTGTATTGTGACACCTGTCATATCAGTGTGCATTAAAAAAAAAAATCAAAATTGGTGAATTTTTGTTCAGCCATTTTAATATCGATGGTGGAAGATGTGCACCATTTTTGATATGTAATGCTTTATTATTTCAAGAAGTGTAAAAACAACTGAAATGCAAAAATAGACTTGTGTAGTGTATGGAGAAGGTGCTGTGACTAGTTGAATGTGTCAAAAGTGGTTTGCAGAGTTTCTTGGTACTATTGACATTTTGGCCCAATAATTCTTTGCTGTGGGCTGTCTGATGCATTGGAAGATGTTTAGCAGCACCCCTGGCCTCTACCCACTAGAAGCCAATAGTGGGAGATAGCTCACATAAAATATCCAAATCAATAAAGTTATTGGTGAAAATGAAAAATGTGTCTTTTACAGAAAAAAAACGTATCGGACTTAGCTGTGAGGAAGGGCTTAGGCCTCTCTCCACTCCCCCTTGTTTACTTTCTTGTCCCCACCTCAGTGCCTGGCAAAGAGTTGACACTCATTTAAGGTGTTAGCTAGCTGGCTAATTAATATTATCTGAGGCCCTGATACATTCTGGGGCCTGTGTATACATTGTAACTTTAAGTCCTTCCAGCACCCCTTCAGGGTGGTACTGTTACCTCCACCTTACAGATGAGGGAACTGAGGCCCTAAGTTTGCACATCTTGGCTGGAGGCTCTGGGGGAGTCAGAGCCAGAGGGGAGGCCCACACAGCCGGGCTGATGACAGCCTCTCTACAGAGTAACAACTGTGGGCTCCTGAAGGGACTGAAGAGAGGGAAGAAGATAAGAAAGGTACGCAGAACAGTGGATGGCAGTAGATGTAACAACAGCTAAATCCCAGGAGCACTGACTTTACATAGTTGTTTTAAGGACACAAGATACACTATCTGGTTTCATGCTCACGAGAACCTTGGAGGTTCTTGTAATCTGTTTTCCCCTTCACAAGTGTGGAAATGAAGCCCAGGGGCTTACAGTACTTGGTGTAGGGCCTGCAGCTAGCCAGCCTTCAGTTCAAGTCCTCTTTGAGTGGCAGGCAGTGTGTCTTTGGACATTTGGGAGGCAGACTTGGGGTTGGGGGGTGCAGAGCAAGGGCTCAGGGAGTGACCGCAGGGGTTGATCAGAGGAGTGAAATGATTTCCCTCTTGTTCTGAAAGCACCTTCTGGCTACTGGCCGGTGAGGTGTCTGTAGGAAGCGGGCTGAAGCAGGGAGACCAGTTAGTAGGTGCTTTGAATAATCCCGGGCTGAAGCAGGGAGACCAGTTAGTAGGTGCTTTGAATAATCCAAGTGTAAGATCCTAGGAGGGACCTGTGAAGAGGTGAGAGGGGTTGGATTCTGGATTTGCTGCTGGGTAGGATGTGGTTGTGAGAGAGGGCAGACAAGGATGGCTCAGAGATTTGGGTCCGCGGCACGTCTCTGATAGACATGAACTGTGTGCGGGAATAAGTGGCGATCAAGGCCCCCTGCTGGGTGCTGAGCTGCATGCTAGGTGCTTTGCTGGTGACATCTCATTCCAATCTAACTGTCCCAACACCCCATTTTAGAAAGGATGACACTGGGGCTTGCAGAGGTCACGCAGCCTGCCCGGGGACACAGGCAGCAGGAACCTATACCAGGGTTTGAACTCGAGGCCGCTGGGCCCTGAGGTTTACTGTCCGGTGACCCCATTTAAGTGCAGAGGTCTCCATGGACACATTCTGGAGTTTCTGGGTTTTTTCTTTTTGTTTGTTTTTTAATTTGTTTTCTTCTGTTCCTAACTTCATTTAGGAAGTAAAGGGGTGGTTATACATTTCTAGGCAGGATAGAAGGGGATGCTGGTACTGGGGGGTGGGGGGCTGGGAGCCCATGCGGCTGCTTTGGCTATTCAAATATTCTACATAGTAAAAGAGTGTGGGGAGGGAGGGGCCCACAGCCGGGCTGGGGGTGATTTGCGTATTCAAAGTCTGGATAACGGCTGGGTCATTGAGGTCGGGGTCTCCTCCCACACCTCCACTTTCATTTAAACCTCTGTGTGGGCTCTGAGTGGTCAGCAATTCACTTCCACTAGAACCTTCTCCTAAAACTTGCCCTGCTGGGCATGAGACAGGATTTTGGCTCTTGAAGTCCAAGCCCTGTTAACTAAATCCCCCTCAGTTCACGAAAACCAATTCACTCCCTTAATCTTTCCCTCCAGCCTCCTTGTTCCCTCACTCCACCTCCTCCCCGGAGAGGCCAACAATGACCACCAAGGTCAATGTGGACGCCCTTCCTGAGTATGAGAAGAGTCAGATCAAGAGAGCCCTGGAGCTGGGCACAGTCATGACCGTGTTCAGCTTCCGCAAGTCCACCCCGGAGCGCAGGACCGTCCAGGTGATCATGGAGACGCGGCAGGTGGCCTGGAGTAAGACAGCTGACAAGATCGAAGGCTTCCGTGAGTACCTGCTGGGTGGGCAGTGTGGCCAGTCCTCCCCAAGTCCTGGCCTGTGCATCTTCTTGTCTTCCTGCCTTCGCTTGTCACTGCAATTGTTGGTTTGATGCTTTCTTTCCTTCTAAAAGTGAAAATGTGGCCATTTTGTCTGGGTCTCTGATGGGGGTGAGAGCAGGTGGGGGAAGTGCAATCAGTTTCTTCGAAGTCACAGAGGCCGGTGTGGGCCAACTTGGAAATGCCATTCAGACGGCTCACCTGGGCTGGCAGGGGGTGTGCTCAGTCTGGCAGCATCAGGGGTCCTTTGTTTCCTATTGACTGTCAAGCTGTCTGCCCTCTTAAGGCTAACACGCCAGAGTTTGTGGAAATGCATAGCTTGGGAGCCAGATAAATGCCCGTTGCGTTTTACTGCCAACAGCACAGTGAGAGGCCTTTACTGTAGCTCATGTGGACAATGCGTGTTCTGTAGCTTTCAGATGAAGCTCTGGTCCTGGTGGGGGTGCTTTCCCTTCCCCACCCCCCTCCGGTTGGGCAATGGGCTCAGTTCCTAAAGTTTTTCTAAGACTGTTTTTTTAACAAAGTAAGGAGACTTAAGCGATTTTCAGTTGCAGAGGCTTGCTTTAATCTGCACTTTTATTGACTACATTTTCATTGAAAAATTAAAATGTACACTGAGGGAAAACCAGGGAAGTTCACCAAATGTCTGTCTTCTGTAGCTCTCATCCTGTGCTCCACAGGCAGGCTCGTTACCAAGTTCTTTTGTCTTCCAGGATTTCTCTATGCTTGTTTAATGTGTGTGCTGTGTTTTTTTACACAGATGGGTACCTACTACATACACTTCTGCAGCTTGATTTCCTTTTTTAATTTAACAATTATTTTGGAGGGGGTTTGTTACCAGCACATTGATCTGCCGCCTTTCACGGCCATGTAGCATTCTGGGTGCAGTGTAACAGTTTAGCCCCTAGAGAGGGACATGTGGACTGTTCCAGTCTTTTGCTCTCAGCTGCAGCAGTTACACTTGCATTCTTCTTCTTCTCCTTCCTTCTTCCTTCTTCTTCTTCTTTTCGTAACAGCTTTATCGAGATAGAATTCACATACCATGCAATTCAGCCGTTTAAAATGAACAATTCGCAGGTATGAGCAACCACCACCACAATCCATTTTGGAACATTTTCATCACCTCAAAAAGAAACCCTGGACCCATCTGCCACGCCCCCACTGCTCCCCATCATCCTCTGCTGCCTAAGCAACCATTCACCTGCTTCCTGCCTCCAGACTTCCCTGTTCTGGACATTGCCTTTAAATAGACGCATGGCCTTTGTGTCTGGTTTCTTCCGCCTGGCGTAATATGTTCAAGGTTCATCCATGTGTGGTGTGTGTTGGTACATCTTCTCTTTTTATGGCTGAATAATATTCCGTTGCATGGATTTTTCCACAGTTGGCTTACCTGTCCATTCACTGATGGACGTTTGGGTTGATTCCACCTTTGGGCAATTAGGAACAGTGCTGCTGTGAACATTGATGCGCAGATGTTTGTGTGGACGTCTGTGTTTATTTCTCTTGGGTACATGCCTGGGAGTGGAATTGCTGGGTCATGTGGTAACTCTTGTGTTTAATCATGCCAGACTGTTTTCAGCTGGCTGCACCGACAGTTCATGAGGGTTATCTGTGTGTTATTCTTTTATATACACATGAGTATATCTAAGGAAGGGCAACTCCCTATAAGTGTGATTTCTGAGTTAAAGGGCATTTTAACTTGGGCAGTTTGACAACATCCCAGAAAAGCCCACGAGGTGTGAGAGTACTTGCTCCCCACACCTTCATCCCCACTAGGCGGAGGTTCTGAACTTGGCCATCCACAGGTAGACTCAGGTCACGAGTGAGATGACACAGCTTTTCCAAAAGGTTACTCCTGGTTTCGGAGCTAAGGAGGCCTCAGGTGGCCCCGAGCCAGAAGCCCTGCTTTGAAAATGTGTGCAGGCAGCCAACTTTCCTCCCAGTTTTGTTTGCTTTGGCCACACTCAGCCTCCCAGGTGGCCCGGAGACCTGTGGCAGCTGGGGCGGGTGGGGCCTGCAGGGGTACTGCCGATAAATACAGGTGTGCTATGCCGAGAATGGATGGGCCCTTTCTCTTCTGACCAGCTGGTCCCAAGCCTGGCTGATCATAAGAAACACCCGAGGGGCTTTTAAAAGTATAGGTGACTGAAACCTTCTCCTGAGGCTCATTCTGGGGGGCACCAGACAGGATTTCGGCTTCTGAAATTCATGCCCTGTAGTTTTCCCACCTCAGTTAACTAAAAGCAGTTCTTCCTTCTCCCTGGAGTGGCCAAGGATGACTGTCATTTGCTAGGTTGGTTGGGACCGAGTACTGTAGTTCATAGGCTTCCCAGGTGATCCTGGTCATTAGAAAGGTTTGAGATAGACCGTTCTGCAGCTACCTCCCTTCCCTCTCCCAGTCCTACCTCCCTTTCCCCCTCTCTCTCCCCCTCTCTCCCCCCTCGCTCTCCCCATTCCTCTCCCCCTCCCGCCCTGCCTCCCACCCTTCCTCCCTCCCATATTTGAATGCCTGCTCTGCCAGGCCCTGCGCTAGGTACTGGAGACACAGCCGTAATTCAGGGAGACTCAAGTGCTCACAGAGCCTACATTGTGTCATTAAGTTCGGCCGTGTGGGGCGTGACTTCCAGCACCACTGGTGAGCACTGCTGTGTGAACATGGGCAAGTTACATTCGTTTTCTGAGATTTCATTCTCTTCCCTGCAGAATGGGAATCATATTGGTGTCCACTCTGCAGAGTCACGGTTGGGAGTGAACAAAGGAGGGCACACGTTGGAGGGGTTCAGCACAGCGCACAGCACGGGATACGCACTCAGCCCACGGGCATTGCTGCTGTGGCTTTTGCCATTGCTGCTGCTGACGTGGCTCCTGCTTTCTGGGGTGGCAGGGTGTTGCTCAGGTGCTTGGACTTTGTCCGGCGGGTAGTGGGGATCCACGGAAGGGTGTTCAGGGCGGTATGATGTGAGTGCATTTGCGTTTTCGAGCACGTGCTGGCCGTCCTGTGTGAGACGGCTGTGCTGCTGTCTGTAAAGAGGCAGAGAAAGCCAGTTCTGGGGTAAAGAGCTTAGAAATGGGACTCCCCAGACCACTTTGAGAGGGCAGGCCTTTGGGCCCTGGGTGGGGACTTTAAGGGCCATGTTGCCAGCCTCCCATGGTCAGTGTGATGTCCTGAGGGGAACCCCCAGCTGGAGCATTGCTTCAAGGGTCTTAACTGCAGGAACTGCAGTTACTCTGAGGTCTGCAAGGAGCAGGCAAGCATGAGGGAGCACGTGTGTGACTACTGGGTGCTTGGCAAGTGGCACGTGACTTCCCGGCAGGTATCGCATCCTCTGTGGGGCCTGGATGAAGGTAGGCACACACACAGATCCTACTATCTAGAGCAGTGAGTGTTTCTCAACCAGAGAGATCCTTCCTCTCCCCCCTCCTGGCCCTCCCCACCCCCGCCCCCACATGAGGGCATTTGGCGATGTCTGTAGACATTTTCACTTGTGATAATCGGGGGAAGGTGCTCCTGGCATCTAATGAGTGGGTCAAAGCCTGGGATGCTGCTAAACATCGTATGATGCGCAGGACAGCCCCCATCACTTAATTTTCAATTCAAAATGTCAGTGGGGCCAAAGTTGAGAAACTCTGGTCTTGAGGCATGTGTTGACTTTGTTTAGAGCCATAAAACATCATTGGGTTTATTAGGGTTTCTCTTTGGACCCTGTTGCGACAGAGCTGTTTCATGTGTTCGGCCCATATTTACTATCATGTTGGGAGCTGGAGTCTGCTGAGAGAGGGGGTGGAGTCCCTGCCCTGGCCGGGAAACAGATTCAGCAACCAGCCATGCTGGGATTGTGTGGTGACTACCACAGCGGGAGTCTGGACTGGGCACCGTGTCCAGCTGGGCATGGGGGAGTTTATGGTCATTGGGTGGGGGGGAGGCTCACAGCAGAGCCGCTGCTTGCATGGGAAGCAGAGGGGGAGGTTTGCCAAGTGGCCAGCAGGATGGCCATCCCAGAGTGGGATCAGCGGGTGCCCCTGTACGTGAGCGAGGAGATATGTGGACCAGAGATTGGGGCTGGGTAATTCTTCTGTTCTTTGTGGCCTGGACTGCAGTGCTTTGGTGCTATAGAGCTGCTATCTCCCCTGGGCTGAAGGTTCCAGGATCTTTGCTCACACGTCTGGTGCCTTGGTGGTGATGCTGGAGGGCTGGGCTCAGCTCGAACTGCTGACTGCGCCCCTCAGCCTGGCAGTCACAGGGTAGTAGGATGTGCGACATGGCTCCTGGTGTCCCCCAGGTGCATTTCCACAGGTCTGGGCAGAAGCTGCAGGACTTAGCCTCAGAAGTCCCAGAGAGGCACTTGCACCAGCTCAGGTCACCAAGGTCAGCTCAGATTCAAGAGCAGGGAACTTCCTTGTGGAGAGGGAGTGGCACTCATGCATGTCCTAGGTGGGAAGAAACTGATGGTGACCACCTTGGAACCAGGTGACCACAAGCACACCTGGACTCTGGATCCCGACTTGGGGTTCAAATCCTTGCTCTGCCATCTACTAGGTGTGTGATCTGAGGCAGTCTGTGCCTCAGTTTCCCTGTCAAGAGCGATAATAATAGTTCCTAACTTATTGGGTGAGGATTAAATGCATTTTATCTCATGCACTTTTGTATATGTGGGGAAATATCGCATAGTTGGAACAGAATCCAGTAAGAGATTTCTTCCCACATAGGCTCCTTGAGTGTCTGGGATTAGGGCAGGGAGCTCTGGACATGCGGCCTGTGGTTTTTCCTTCCTCCCAGGGACCAGCTGCGCACACTCCACGTACAAAGCTGCCTGCTTTGGGGCTTTCTGAGTTGAACCTTTGGGGCTCTCCTGCGTCTCAGTGATTTGTGAGGCTACCACCTGTTTGTGGAGTCTGGGTTGGTGTGGTGATAGCGATGTTTGAGGGCTTGGATGGTGTCCATCTGGACCGAATAGGCTTTGATCCTGATGTTTTCACAGACATTTCTCCTTCTGCTTATTTTGGGCAAGTTGTGGCTGCCCGTGAATGAGGAATGCTCAAAGTCAGAGCCGTTCTGTTTCCTTGGTGTTAGGTTCTTGGCCTGCCTGTCTGATAATAATAATAATAACAACAACAACAATAACAACAGCTACCTCTAATGGATCCTCACAGTGGCCCTGCGAGGCAGGACTCATTCCCACTTCATTTTTGAGGAAACTGAGTCTCGGGGAGGCGAGGAGACGTGCCCAAGGCCGCACAGCTAGGAAGGGGCAGAACTACAATTTGTCTTCCTTCTCTCTGCCTTTGGAGTCTCAGATCGTCTTCCTGCTCTGTGTTGCTTTCTCCTCCTACGTAATCTCAGAGATGTTTCAGTTCTGTGTGCGTGATAGAGAAGCATTCAGCTGGAGGCCCGAGAACCACAACTTTGTTCAGACTTTGTCACAGCAAGAGGGAAATGTGGCCATTCCCGAAGCATGCAGAGGACACACTCTGCCTGGTGCTGGAGATCCATGGGGAAAGAGACTCTGGAGGGGCCCTGGTTAGCAGGAGACAGACGTGCCCAGGAGACCACAAACACAGTAGCATGGACAGGTGCGCGCAGAGCTGGGGCAGTGAAATGGGGTTTGCTGCATCTCAGCTAGTTCTGAAATCCACCCTTGGGCTTCTTATCCATTAAAAAAATGAGTGGCTTGTGGGTGGGGGCGTCCCTATAATGGGTTGAATTGTGCTGCCCTCTCCCCCATGTCATATGTCAAAGCCCTAACCCCTAGCAGCTCAGAGTAACCTTATTTGGAAATTGAGTTGTTGCAGATGTAATTAGTTAAGATGAGGTCATGCTGGCATAGGGTGGACCCCATTCCAATATGACTGGTGCCCTTACAAGAACTAACACACACACACACACACACACACACACACACACACACACACACACACACACACACACACACACACACACACACCCCCCCCCCCCCCCCCCCTGTGATGATATATGCAGAGACTGGAGTGATGCATCTGCAAGCTAAGGAACACAAACGGTTGCCAGTCATCACCAGACGCGAGGCAGAGGCACGGAACAGATCCTCCTGGCCCTCAGAAGGAACCAATCCTGCCAACACCCAGATCTTGGACTTCAAGCCTCCAGACTGTGAGACAATGTATTTCTGTTGTTTAAGTTTCCTAGTTTGTGGTACATTGTTCCAGCTGCCCTAGCAAAGTGGAGCAGTGGGGCCAGCATGAGACTGGTGTGTCTATTTGGCCTCAGATATTATGGGTAAGTTGGAGTTTGTTGGAAAGGAATTTAAATGTATTCTGAGTATCATCTTATTTCCTGGTTACATGGAATTTGGCTTGGGCCACAAGGGCACGAGAGGCAATGGAGTGTGCTGGTCAAATGTGGGAACTGGAGCCAGCCTGCTTGGGTTCGAATCCCAACTTTGGCTCATTAGCTGTGTGATCTTGGACAAGAGACTTACCTCTCCGTGCCTCTGTTTCCTTAGCTGTAAAATGTGAGGAATGATAGTACCCACATTGTGGGTTTCTTAGGAGGACCAGATGAGCTCCTGTAGGCAAATCCTTTAGAAACGGGCCTGGGAAATACTAGGTAAGGTTTGTTCTTGTTACGCCGCGTGCTTCTCTCCTGTATGCCCTTGAACTCTACTCCAAGCAGCCAAGCCTCCCCTTCGGAGAACCCCATGCGTGCCCAGTGAGTTGTGGCTGACCCAGTTCTGTGCTCCCTTGGCCGCGAGGTGTGGAATGGGTCTCTTTCAGTCTGGTTTTGGGGAATTAGATGTCACAGCACAGAACTCCATGTGGCTGTCCATGGGGAGAGGAGAAGCAGCTGGAGTATAGACACATCCGCTCTGAGAAGCCAGAGGCTGGGCCCAGGAAGCCTTTGTCCCTCGCCTGAAATTCAAATGTGTCCCAATTCGTGTAATTAGAGGCTCCTGAGTAATTAGTATAAGTTAGATCTCTTCTGGATGTCTAACTAGGGGAGGGAAGGTATCCTTTGGTGCATTCTTTTGGAAAGACGATTGCCCCCACCCCCCATCCCCCCGCATCGACCTTAGTGTGCATTTTCACATATCAGGCTAGCAAAGTGATGGGTCTTGTTCTGTCCTGGAAGAGACTTAATGCCATACAGTTTGAAGTGGAGGCCAGAAATGTGTTGGTGGTGACTTTCCTGTCCCCTGGCAGTGCTTGATCTCGGAGCCAGGTCCTCAGTATCCTTACCCTAAGGCTGTGAGCTCTGGGAGCCAGGGAGGACCCCCAGCACCTAGCCTCTGCCTGGGCCACAGTGCATGCTTCACACGTTCATGGTCAGCGGATGACTCAGGAAAAGGACCTGGACGCCCTCTCAGCCTCTGCCACCCACCCTCTTTTTCTCCAGAGACAGAAGTATCTGGGGCTCAGATGGGACGTCTCTGTGACAACTTCCTCTTTAACCACACATGATGGTTTCGGTCTTGGCCCTGCCCTTGCTGGCCGTGTGACCCTGGGCAGTCCACTCAGCCTCTTGGCCTCTCTGTGCCTCTGTTTACTCATCTGTGAGACGAGGCAATGGCAGAGCGACCCTGTAGGGTCTTGTGCACATGAAATTTGTAAATGCAGGGAACATGCCCTTGACAGAGTGCCCAGTGCTCTGCTGCTCTGGTGGTGTGCCAGAGCCTGCGCTCGTGAGTACTTGGGGGGGCTGTGTAGCCCACATACGCAGAGGCTCCTCCCCCAGCTCTTCTGCAGCAAGGGATAAGGGTCTGATTGGGGTGAGGGTCCACTGGACTTGAGCAGAGATGTAAGCTCCTTGTCTTTCCCTGTCTGAAAATCTGGGGGCGGGGGTGGGGGGGGGCGGGGCGCAGGGCGGCCTGGACTTGGAGGAGGAGTGTCCACAGGGCAGTGGTGAAGTTTTGTAAACAGAACCAGTGATGATGCTGGTTTGGGGCTCGAGAGGCCCTTTCCGCTGTCCCGGCACAGCTGGGAAGAAGCTGCGAGGTGCTGCTCTCACCGCACGTGAGTCGCGCAAGCGGCCCCCGTGGAGCTGGGTTTGGGCAGTGCAGTGCCTGCGCGCGAGGATGCATTCTCTTCTGACAGGAGAACATGGGAACGTACTCATTTGTAGACGTTACAGTAAGCACAGCCCAGTTGGCAGCAGATGTGGCGGGAAGAGAGGACCCTGCAGGACTCACGGGGGCGTCCCCAGGCCCTGGATGGGGGTTCTGCTGGCTAGGTGTCACCCCCCCACCACGCCCACTCCAGGCCACTCCTTGCCTGTGCCGGCCCCTGCCGATGGGAGCAGCCTCCCAGCCCCCATGCTGGCCTGGGGACTGGCTGGAGGAGGACCTGTCTCCCTGGGGAGGCAAGGAGGACCCAAGCTGGGGTAGCCAAGGGTGAACCTTCTGCTGATTTCCTATTTAAGGCAGTTCTGAGCTGGCCCGCTCTGACCTTGTTTTATTTCCCCTAATCAAAACAACTTTCAGTTTTCTCTTATTGTAAAAGTAACATGTATTCATTAGGAGAAACATTTTTAGCTGCAGCTGGTGTGGGGAACAACCCCTTCACCCACACTCCCCACCCAGAGGGGTGTGTGTGAACACTTGGTGTACACCTTTCCAGCTCTTATTTTTTTCAAGATATAGATCCATTTTTACAAAGTGCAGTCTTTTCATAATACGCTTTAATACTATGCGCTTTTCATTTTGTGCTACATAGTGACCATGTTTTTATTATTATTACTATTATTGTTATTAGCTATTTTAGACATTGAGATGGGTATAGAGACTAAGATGACAAACACCAGTGCACTCAAGAGCAAGTCTTCTAGGGTCTGGCCGCCTGGGTTCACATCTTGGCTCTTCCACTTTCAATGGTTGTGACCACAGCCAGGTTACTTAGCTTCTCATTGTACCATCTGTAAGGTGGGATAATAGAGGCGCTTTCCTACTGGATTCTCATGAGGATTAGGTAAGCTAATTATATAGCACACTGTGTGATAGCGTCTCAAAGTATGCCGTAGTGCTCCATGAGAGTTGGCTGCTGTTGCTGTTATTATTTCTGTATACTCTGTGTTAGGCAGAATAAAGGTGCCCCCTCACCCCACAACGATGCCCATATCCTAATCTCCAGAACCTATGACTGTACCACTATATAGTAAAAGGCTCGTTGCAGATGTGATTAAGGATCTTGAGATGGGGAGATTATCCTGGATTAGCTGAGTGGGCCTGATGTAATCACCAGGGGCCTGAGAAGTGGGAGGGGGGAGGATCAGAGCCTGAGGAAGTGTGATGGAGCCAGTGGCTGCAGAGGTGGAAGGGTTTGTGAGCCCAGGGATGCCGGCAGCATCCAGCTGCTGGAAAAGGCAGGAAATGGACTCTCCCCTGGAGCCCTGCTGACAACCCGATTTCAGCCCAGTGGGACCCATTTTGGATTTCTCAGCTCCAGAACCATAAGAGGATAATTTTGTGTTGTCTTAAGCCACTAAGTTTGTACTAACTTGTATAGCAGCCACAGGAAATGAATATGCCCTCTTAACCAATTTAGACAAATCATAGTATTTGCTTTGGATCTTTGTTTGTTTGTTTGTTTTTAAGAAATAAAATATTTTAAATATTGCTAAGACCTTATATATACCCCTCCTTCCCTAGAGAAACTAGTGTCACGTGATAATTACTATTCCCATACAGTTTTTTTTTACATTTATTTCAAACATTTTGTTCTATAATTAGTATAGAATATATTGTTTGTGAGGTATCCACATTGATATCAGTAGTGTTATTTTTAACTGCTGTTGGTGGTCTCAGTGAGTACACCTTGAGAAGTTCACCTGTCCTTTCGATTATGGACAGAGCTTATTTTCAATTTTGAAAAATTTCCCATTCCAAATAGATGTTCATGTTTTGAAATGGCTATTGTTATCCACCTTGTTTTTATTTTTTTAATATCTAAAAATGCTTTTGTATATTACATAGTTTATTATATTGCTGTGTCAAACATTGATCCTGGGACCATTTTTATGGCTAACTTTTATCCATAGGATGCATTTCTAAAAGAGTTTCTGTGAGGAAGGAAAGGCTGTGTCATGGGCTCAGGGCACAGAGTGTTCAGTTGTCCCCAAGGAAGCTGCACCAACTCATGTCACCCTCCACCCTTGCTACCACCGATGTCTGTCAGCTTTTCCATCTGATATAGATACAAAATTCTTCAGCAAATGAAGGGTCTGATGAGTGTGGTTTGTCCTCCCTTCTCCTCCTGGTCTGGCATTTATTCTGGTTCAGGCTCAAAAGCAGCAGCATGATTCCCCTAAAGACTTGTGGATGTCACCATGACATCACCATGGCCACCTCAGATGGTGGTCGGAAAACGAATATGCTTGTACTGTGGACTGCGGCTGCTGGTATGTCCTCATTCGATCCACACATGAAGTTGCTATGTTCCTGATCTTGATGAGAAACTTGATGTAGAGGGAAGCCTACGAACTTTCCAAGGTCACAGCTGGGATTTAGTTTCAGGGAGTCTCATTGCTCAACTCTTGTGTTAGTAGAACTGCCATCTTCTGGGATATGAGTGTCATTTTCCTTTTTCAATAATCAAGCTTTTATTTTCATTTTGCTTATTAAAAACTTAAAAAAATCCTCGCTGGAGGATATGTTTATTGATTTGGGGCGAGGGGAGATGTGAGAGAAACATTGATCGGTTGCCTCCTGTGTGCACCCAGGCTGGGTATCCAACCCACAGCCTGGGTATGTGCCCTGTTCGAGGATCGAACCTGGAACCTGTTGGTGCACGGTACGGTGTTCCGACCAGCTGAGCTACCTGGCCAGGGTAAGAATAAAGCTTTTAATGACCTTCCATTTCGAAGCTGGTTCCAAAAAACATATGGGTTGCACTGAGTTACTGATCAGAAGAATTAGGTCTTCAGTTTTTTTTTTTAATTTAAATTATTTATTTGTTTGTTTGTTTATTTTATTTTTTTAGAGAGAGGGGAAAGGAGAAAGAGAGGGAGAGAAACATCACTGTGTGGTTGCCTCTCACTCGTGCCCCCAGCTGGGGACCTGACGTGCAACCTAGTCATGTGCCCTGACTGGGAATCGTAGGTCTTCAGTTTTTTGTGGCGAGTGGCATCTTGTCTCCGTATGTTTAGTGTCTGGCCCTGGGCGACCCTAGTAGGTGCGCAGTAAATGTGTGCTGTTAACTTTTTAATTTTAAGGAGGACTCTACTTTCTGTCTCTGTAGATTTGCTCATTCTGAACATTTCATATCAATGGAATTGTGCAACACATAGCCTTTGCATCTGACTTGTTTTATTTAATATGGCGTTGCCAAGGTTCATCCACATTGTAGAGTACTTGATTCCTTTTTATGCTGGATAATATTCTACTGTATGGACAGACCACATTTGTTTATCCATTCATCGCTTGATAGACATTTGGGTTGTTTCCACTTTTTGGCTGTTGTGAATAACTCTGCTGTGAATATCTGTGTGCAAAGTTTTGTGTGACTATGTTTTCATTCTCTTGAATATGTATCTAAGAGTGGAGTTGCTGGGTCACCTGTAACTCTATGCTTAATTGTTTGAGAAACTGCCAAGACTGTTTTCCAAAGTGGCTCTATGCGCCATTCCACATTCCCACTGGCACTGTATGAGGCTCCAGTTTCTCCACATCCTCTCCAACACTTGTTATTATCTTTTTGTTGATAGCTGTCCTAGTGAGGGCGAAGTCTTGTCTCATTGTGGTTCTGATTTGCATTTCCCTGATGGCTCGTTGTTCTGTTTTACACAGAACTCATTATGTATGGTTCTTAGTTGATGCATTGTTTTCCCATGCAACACCTGCTTTCTGTGGGCAGCGTTCTCATCTTAGTGTTCGGTGCTTACTATGGGGCAAGCGAGGGAAGCAGCTCTGGAAAGCTTAGCGTGAGCACGTGGGCGTGGACACTGATCAGTAGGGATGTGACTACTGGCTAGAGTCTAGAGCCATGAAGATTTAACCTTTACGTCTGCTTTTTGGGTACAAAGGGCCCTTTTTTGAAGGTGGTAGCCTGTCTTAGTTTTCTTAGTGAGCGTTCAAGTTCATTCTGATGCTGTGGGTGAGGTGTGGCACAGATTTTCCATCCTTTCAAGGTTTGATACCATAGTCCAGGGTGTCCAGACTTAATTATCTTTTCACAGAGCCCTGGAAATGCCTTCTTACGTCCTAACTGCACGCTCGAGCCCCTCTGCCTGCCACCCCTTAAGAGGAGTTGGGGGAAAGGAGTTGGAGGCACTGCTGGCACCAGGACAGGGGAATGTTCTTAGAAGTTTGGGAGCATTTTGCACTGGCTGGTGTGGCTCAGCTAGTTGGGTGTCATCCCACAAACCAAAGGATCACAGGCTCGATTTCCGGTCAGGGCATGTGCCTGGGTTGCAGGTTTGGTCCCCATTTGGGGTGCCTGTGAAGGGCAACCGATCGCTGTTTCTCTCCTGCATGGATGTTTCTGTCCTTCTCTAACCCCCCTTCCTTCCCATCTCTCTAACAAAAAATAGTTTGGGAGCACCCTGAAGGTGTAGTAATCATTGCATTTCTTGAGCAGGTGCCACAAGTCAGCATTGTGCTGAGTGGTACAAGCACATATGTAGCCATTCATCGTGTATATGGATATTCATGTATAGCGTCCAGTAATCACAGTATGCCTGTGCATTAAACCCTTTTTCTGTGAGTCAAGTGAGCTTGCTGACTTGCCCAAGGGTACCAGACTTTCTAGAGGAACTATATCAGGCCAGTTTCCCCCAATCACCATGCGCCATAAAAAGGTAGATTACAAGATTGAAAAGAGAAGCCACGGGCTGGGAGAAAATGTTTGCAAAACACATGGCTGATAAAAGACTTGTATCCAAAATATAAAAAGAACTCTTAAAACTCAACAATAATAAAACAAGCAACCCAGCTAAAAAGTAGGTAAAAGATCTGAACAGACACCTCACTCCCTCTTCTCTTAACCCAGTCACACTGCCCTGCCCACCTCCCCATTCTGCTGTGGATAGACAGGGCTACTCCTAGGCCAGTGCTGCCCAAAAGAAATACAGCACGAGCTATCAATGCCAGCCACATGTATCATTTAAAATTTTTTAGTCACCACATTAAAAAAGGTAAAAGGAAAAAGAGGTGACATTAATTTTAACAATAAGTTTTATGTTACTTAGCATATCCAAAGTCTTAGTTCAACATGTACACAATAGAATTATTAGTGAGATTTAATATTCTTGTTTTGGGTCTGAGTCTTTAAAATCTGCTATGTAGTTGATACCCACAGAACATCTCAGTTTGGACCAATTCAATTTTAAGTACTCAATAGCCCTATTGGGCCAGTACCTGCTGTATCAGACAGCACAGTTCTAGAATATATCTCCTTCCTCTTTTTGCATTACCCACTTCCTTTGTCATCCCCGTATTCTTCCTTCTTCCCCAAGCAGCAAAGGTGTTCTCTATGTGGCAGCTGCTGCGATGATCATGCTGTGAATCATGTCCCACTTCGTGAGGTCAGGTGGCTATATTTTCCCACGGAGGCTGAAAATGTGGAATCGTGCATGTCTGCTGGCTTTGCCATCTGCTTGGGTGTCTGTCCTAGATTTAGGTGTGATACCCAGTCACGGGGTCTGAGCACCGAGGTCCAGCTGTGCTTCTGCAAATTACTGGTTAGTCCCAGTAGAACCTTTTCCTGGAAGTGTGGCCTGTCCTGGGTGGCACTGATCAGCTTCTGAGCATGTCAGGACTCAAGGGTTGCTGACATGTGGCATGGGTTGGCAACTGGTCTTGTAAGTGGTAATTGAATAAGTTATATGTGCATGGAAAAAATTAGAGTGCTGGGGGGCATAGTGAGGGTCAGGGAGGGGATTGGGTATGGGCAGCCTTGCTGCGAATGTGACATTGGAGCTGAGACTTGGGAAGGGGGAGGGCGTGAGCTCTGTGGACTCTTGGGGGAAGTGTAGTAGGCATGAGCTGGGCCTCGGTCTCCTCTAGCCTGCTGGTGATCTGGACTGGTTGCTCCTGTGCCAGGGGACAGAAACTGTTGTAGACACTCCTGCTGCCTGCCCTTAGCTCTGTGGCAAACCTTTGCCAACCCCTGCAACTGGGCCAGAGGGCTTTTGCTGGCCTCTGCTGCAGGGCAGTCCTGGAGATTAATGCCTTGGAGGGGACTAAGGGCAGATGGGAAGCTGGTGGGTCCATACCCCAGTGCACTTGCCCTTGGCTGGGACACCTCTGAGGCGTGTTCTCCACTGGCTCCTAGGTTTCCTAGTGGTTTAAATCCTAGTGGGCACGGTGACCCCTTGTACTGGCTGCACGCCCCGCCCACCCCCATGGCCCCACACCCCTCCTGGTGATTCCTGGATAAGTGACTTGGATGTGTAGCCTAAACTCAGCATCTGTTTCTGTAAGACACAGACACTTAGATCCTGTGTCAGGAAGCGCTTGGGCCAGAACTGGGCCTCTCTGACTCCCTGCTTTCTCTGTTCTCTGTGTGCGCACACACTTGTTATGGGTGCCAGGACACACGTGTATGACTTTTTCCCCCTTACTGCTGGTTACCCAGCCTTCTCTGACCCTGTCCTGGTTCCAGAGTGTGTCTGCTGGTCAGTCACCACCTGCTGACGCACAAGCGGGGGTCTGTTAACTGGCGTGGGGTTGAAAACTAGCTTAAACAAAAAAGAGAATTTACTGGAACGTGGGGCTGAGAAGCATGCCCTGTAACTCACTGAGCCCAAGGGACCAGGACTTGGGGAACAGAAACTGCGCCTCATTCTCTGTTCACCTTTCTGCCGGCCTTTGCCCTCTGCCCGCGTTCTCTCTCTTTCAGGCAGGCCTGGTCCGTAGAGCAGATTGTGGGGCCATCAGCAGCCGCAGCCCGGTAGCCTGCCGAGGGTGCTGCCTTCTCTCAGCGCCCGTGCTTGGTCTCAGTATTCGTGGCGACCATATTGCCCAATTCGCCTAGTTGCTAAAGTTTCCTGCGAACTCCTATACCGGCGTGTGGCACTTTTGTAGACATTAGTGGACGGGCATAGAGCAGTGAAAAGTTTGAGTCGTCCACGTGCACTTTCCCAGCTGGCTGCCTTCTTGTTTGTGTGCTCTGTGCTCCTGCTGTTGACAGTGTCCTTTTCACAGACTATTATTACCTGCCGCGTTTTTCTCACTTCTGTGCTTTCTGTTGGTGATCTGTTGTTGAAAACGTCCGCCCTTCCCGCCTCCCGCCATGCTGTCTCGTGTTCCTAAGCACAAGAAGGCTGTGATGTGCCTTATGAAGAAAAGAACACGTATTAGATCAGCTTCGTTTAGGAGTTAAGTCCTATTGCTCTTGGCTGTGAGTTCAATGTTAATGAATTAGCAACGCACAGGGGATCAAGTGTCTCTGTGCAGAAGCACACAAAAATAATGCGATGATGTATTGATCAGCTGATGAAAATATTGTGACCAGAGGCTTGTAGGAACCTGACTGTGTATTTCTCCCGAGAGCGCTGGTTCCATGTGCTAATTCAGTGTACCCGGTGACGTGACGGAATAGAACTACCGTGGAAGGTGGGAGTTGGCTCTGCATGTCAATCCAGGGATAAGCCTCCAGCTCTGTTTTTGTCCACCCATCACTTGGGCCAATGCCATGAATTGTAGAAGAATGGAATCTGCACTGGACAGAGGATATTTGGGAGATCGTGCATCTGACTTCCTCCCTTGGCTTGAGAGAGAGTTTCATGGGCTTGAGCTAGCCATCCTGAGTTCAGATGCTCACTGGTGGGTGACCTTGGCTAAGTCACTTCAGCACTCCATGCCTTAGTTTTCCCTTCTATTTAAAATAAGGAAAAATGTTACCCCCTTTATCAGATGGTTGTATGGAGTAAATGAGTTAATATATGAGTGCTCAGAAGAATGCCTGGCACATAGTAACTGCTAAATGAATGGTGGTGGCTGTTGATAGTGACCATAATGATTTCCGTTTCCTATTGCTGTGTAACAAGCCATGTCAAAATGTACAGGCTTAAAACTGCAATGGTTTGTTGTTTTGCATGATTCTGAGGGAGGCCCTCTGCCGGGAGTGCTGGCCTCAGTGGCATGGACGTTCCAAGACAGCTTTGTGCAGGTGGCTGGCAGTTGGTGCTGGCTGTCGGCAGGGAGTCTCTGTTCTGCACGTGGCCTCCCGTCCTCCAGTTGGCTAGCCCGGCTTCCTCATGGGGAGGTCTCCAAGGACCATTCAGAGAGGCAGAAGGCAGAAGCTGCAAGGTTTCTTGAGGTCAGGGTGTAGAACTTGCACAAGATCACTTTGGTCTCATCCTATTGGTCAAAGCAGTCAGAGAGCCGGCCCAGATTCAAGAAGAGGGAAATAGACGCTTCTTTTGGTAGAAGGAGCTGTGAGATGCAGTGGTCATGCTTTTTAATGTACCACAGTGTCCTCATCATCCATCCTCATCCTCATCATCTTGAGGGTCTCTGGCTACGCCCTCATGGAGGCACTAGAGCAGTTTTGAATGCCCTTTATTGATTGTATTTTGTGTGACTACAGCTTCAGTAAGCATAGCTGGTAAAAGAGGATTTCTCAAATTGCACCTGTCCTTCAAGAAAACTCCAAATGTGTATGAAAAAATATCAGAGGGTACGTGGTGATCCTTTTACTTAACACTTTTATTGATGTTAACACTTATCACAAGTTAGGCTTGGCCCAAGGTGTGCAAAATTGAGACAAGTTCTCTGTCCTCACGGAGCATATAGTCTGGTGTCCCTGTTTCTTTGGGGAGAAATAAAGGGATTCAGTGAACCCTTGGGTTTGAGAGCAAGAACTCAAAGGAGAAGTCAGATTCTGGGAGGGAGGGGACAAGATAGAGAGACCTGGTTGTCATGTACTCTCTGTTCCTTCCTACCATGTGACCTGGGCCGAGTCACTTCCTCTCTGTGCGCCCAAGTCCTCTATCTGTGAAGTGAGGGTCACAGTACTTCATTGGGTTGTTGTGATGGTTCCGTGAGCTGGTGTGCTAAGCTTTCACAATTGTTCTGGTCATTTCCACCCCTTGTGCCTTGGTTTCCTCGTTGGTGAGGGCCTTTCTGGCTCAGAGAGTCTATGGGTTCAGTCAGCTCCTCACCACCCACCTTGCTGTTGACTATACATCGCCATTAGTCTCATCCCATCACGCCCTTCTCTTTGGGAGCTTTGTCATTCTGTAATTATGTACTGTTTCTGTGGGCACCTGGTGCCTCCTGCCTTTCTGTCAGCCCTTGGAAAGATGGTTCTGTGTGTTCCGCCCACTGTGCCAGTGCCCTGTGTGATGACTAGCACACACCAAGTGCTCTGTAGGCATTGCCTGAAGGGTGAAGACTGTTCTTCCCCTGCCTGGGCTATGGTGAAATGGAGCGCTGGAAAGCTGAGCTTCGGGGACCATCTGTCTGGTAAGGGCTGTGTTTCTGGAGGCCTTGGTGGTCTGGACGACAGCCAGGCCAGAGCCAACCATCAGGCACAGCCTTTGTCAGATGTGGCAGGCCCAGCTGGCACTCACAAGCAGAGGGACCTGGTTAGAATAGTTTTAATGAGGGTGTTCTTGTCATGACTTTCCATGGAAACCGAGGGCTGCCTACCCTGTCACCCTGGCATAAGGGAGGATGTTTAGATGGAGCATGAATAGGGGAGATTTGCTTCATCTTCCATAAATTAGTGAGAACACATTGAATTTTTTTTTTTTTTTTCTGGTGGGGGACACTTTGAATCAAAAATAAAAACTAATACAGTCTTTGAGCGAGAACTTAGGGGATAGCCAATAATGTCATTTCATTTCATCGCTCTAGCACCCTCTCCTAGGCAGGTGCAACTTCCTTGACTTAGAGGTGAGGGCTGAGCGTCAAGGCCACACAGCCAGGGAGTGACAGAGTTGGGATCCGAATTCTGGTCTGCCTGTCTCTGGAGTTTGGTGGGGGATGGCAAGGCTTGGGCAAGGAACATAAAGATCATGTTCGGGGTTGCTCCTGGGGATGCGTGGGGTGGGTGGAGGTAGACCGTGTCCCTTCCAGAGCCAGATGGTTGGGCATATGAATTTCCGTGCAAAGTCAGGTTCAGAGAAGCCAAGGACTGGGCCCAAGGACTCCAGCAAGCCTGAGGCCCAGCCAGATACTCCTCCTGACCCCTCGCCCAGTGCCCTTCCCCGCTTCCTGGGGGAAAGTGGTCCACTAAGCCATCTCAGGAAGGCTGGACTATATCCTGCTTGAGTTTTTTAAGTTACATGGGCTATGGTTTTATTTTCCATTATAAGAGGAATACATATTCATTGTAGAACTGTTGGAATATACATAAAAACCCAGACAAAACAAAAGTATATCCCTTTGCCTACCATCCAGAGATGACTGGAACCACGCTAGCATTTGCTTGCTTTGCTATAAAGATGGTGTATTTTCTCTTTAAGGATTACAATCTCTTGGGAGATAGACGTGCCTGGTATTTAAAAAAAAAAACTTTCAAAATGAACTTTATCGAAGTAGAACTTCCATGTAATGAAATGCACCCACTTAAAGTACATATTATAGTGCATTTTGACACATATGTGCACACAGTGATCACTACTAGCCTGCTGATGGCAAAGGACACTTCCATCACCCCAGTGTCCCTTTGCAGTCAGCAACACCCCCCACTCCAGGCAACTGCTGATCTACTTTCTGTTTTGAAATTTCACATAAATTGAATCATAGAACATGCACTCTTTTGTGATTGTCTTCTTACACTCAGCGCAGTGGTCATGAGGTTCATCCGTGCTGTTGTGGGTCTGAGCACTCTGCTCTTCTCCGTTGTGGGGTGGCACAGTATTCCATTGTCTGAGTACAGGGCCATCTCTCTGCCTGTTCTCCTCAGGGCTGACCTTGGGTACTTTGGTATCTCCGTCTACAAAATGGGGGAAATCTTGTCTATTTTATGGGATTGTTGTGAGGTCTGAGTTCCTATGAGCGATGAGGAGAATGCCTGGCACGTAGCAAGTGCCAAGTGAACCGTGGTGGTGGTTGATAGTCATAATAATGGTTTTAGTTACCTGTTACCATGTAACAGACCACCCCCAGAACTTGGGGGAAGACATTGGAGGTATTTTCACCTTGGGGCTCTTTTAAATAATATGAATGAATGAATCGTAATGAGAAAGGAAGCCCGGGTGGCTACTGCCTTTGTTGCAGCTCAGACGCTGTGTGTCTTGGGGACAGGCTAATTGGCAGCCGCTGCCTCTTCTAAGATGGGCAGGTTTTGTTTTGAGATTTGGGTGCTTTGTTTTGGAGGCTCTGGTCTGCTCAGTGCTGACCCTACTTCTTTCCCTGTGTCCGTCCTTGAGCCTCGCTCCGGTCTTGCTGGACAGACCCAGTAGCTTGCCTCATCTGAGCATCAGGAAGTGGCCTCTGTAGAAAAAAAAAAAATTACATATAAGCAGCGGGTGATGAGCTTTAGGCCAAGCGAGCAGATCACTGGAGTGCAAAGCCCCAAAATAGATCTTTCTCTGCTAAGTCGCCGAATACGTGGAGGCAGTGGCAAGTGCTTTGCATAATTTCCTACCCCAAATGAAAAGTTTTACTGTGAACAACTTCTTGGGACCAAAAGAAAAAAATAAAAAAAGATCCAAGCTTTTTTCTTCTGAGAAGCACAGAGTGAGAGCCAGAGAGGTGTGGGTTTGAATTCCAGATCCACTATTTTGCAGGCTGTGTGATCTTGGGCAAGTTTCTTCACCTCTCTGAGCCTCAGTTTTCCTGTATTAACTGGCAAAGATGAGGCCAGACTCTGTGTGTGTATGCAAAGCACCTTGCACTGCAATTGACACATGGTGGGATGCTGTGAATATGGGGTGTCTTTTTTTCTCCCTTTATTTTGTCATCTTTGCTTGTCCTAGAACTTCTGCCTCAGTTTCTGTTAGTTTCCTAAGCGTGGCAGGCAAGAGGGGAGGGTTTGGCTTTTCTGGGAGGATGTTTCCAGAGCTGTTTTTGATGTAATGTCCTCCACCTCTGCAGGTCACTGGAGAGGAAGCTGAAACGTAGGTATATGTGGTAGGCATGAGTAATGCCCCAAAGGCGTCCATATTCCTAATGCCCAGAATTTGTGGATCTGCTCCCTTATATGGCAGAGGGACATTGCAGTTGCAATTAAGTTAAAGATCTTAAGATGGGGAGATTATCCTGGATTGCCCAGGTGGGTCCAACGCCATCACAAGGTCCTTATAAGAAAGAGGCAGAAATGTCAGAGTGAATAGAGGTGATATCTTTTGAAGGTGGAGGGAGGGGCCACGTGCCAAGGAATGCAGAGGGCCAGGCCCCTGGAAGCTGAAAATGGTGTGGAAACCGATTCTCCCCGGAGCCTCCAGAAGGGCTCAGCCCTGCCCACACCTTGACTTCAGCCCAGGGGCACTGATTTTGACCTGGGAACTGAAGGAGATTAAATTTTTGTTGCTTTAAGCCACCCGTTTTGTGGTACTTTGTTACAGCAGCAATAGGAAACTAACGTGCTAGGTTTATTACGGTTTCATAGGAAGGGGACTCCTCAGAGGATGGTATTTGTTCATTTTTAGGTTTTTCCCTCCTCCTGTGGCTGGACTGTCTCAGTCTGGCCCTCAAGACTTGGGTGCCCTGGCTCCCCCGAGACCCGGTCTTGGTGCCTGTGCCTGCGGTCAGGGCTGTGAGCCCCTGCGGCCAGGATAACTGCTGCAGAGGCTTCCTCTCTTGCTTTCTCGAGCAGGAAAGAAACGAGCTGCGTGCTCACAGCGGTCAGGCTTCCTGTGTGCTGCCACGGCCGACCCGCCACACCGGGGTCCAGGTGGGGTGGGCCCGGGGGTGCTCCTCCCTGTCTGGTGTGGGTTTGTGTTTACTTTTTTAAAAACAACTGTTTCATTGTGATTTGGCACCAAATGGCCTCTGGAATTGTGAGTGTTAGAGCCTGCCACTAGTCCCCTCTGTTGGGACCCTCTTTGGATTTGTCTCAGGCCCTCTTTCCGTGTTCTTCCTGGGCCACGTTTGTGAGGTGACAGGGGTGGTGGGGGTTGGGCATTCAAATGCAGTAATAACTGTTATATTTAAGTAATGACTCTGGGCCCAGAAATGAAAAACACCCCATGGCTGGGATCACGCTCACCTTACTGGTTGCCATCTGTGACCTCTGCCCTTTCCTGTCCTGTGACATTCCTTTTTAATTGATGATGACACCCATGTAGACAGGATAGTGGCCTCCAAAGATGCCCATGAACCTGTGAATTTGTGGCCTCATGCAGCAAAAGAGAATTTGCAGATGTGATTAAGTTAAGGAGACTGAGATAGGGAGATGATCATAGATGATCTGCGAGAGCCATGTCATCACAAAGGTCTTTAAAAGATGGAACAGGGGGGGCGGAAGGTCAGAGTCAGAGATATATCAAAACATTGTGGCTTTGAAGGTAGAGGGGCAGGGTCCACAAGCCAAGGGATGCACACAATCTCTAGAAGCTGAAAAAGGCAGGGGAAAAGATCCTCGCTGGAGCCTCCAGAAGGAACACGGGCCTGCCGACACCTTGGTTTTAGCCTGCTGAGACCCGTTTTGGAATTCTCACCTGCAGAACTGTAAGACAATAAGCTTCGGTTGCTTTACGCCACTAAGTTTGTCGTAATTTTGTTAGAGCCATAATAGGAAACTCGTATACTTCCAAATATGCATCTCTGTCCCAGATCCCTTTCAGTGGTGCATCTGGTATGTACTGAACACCAGCGATGTGCTAGACACTCTGCTGGGCATTGAGATTTCCAAGTTGAATAAAGCAAGGTCCAGTCCCTTGGGAATTCACAGTATAAGGGGAGATATATGGAGGTGACGATGCTAAGACAGAGTACGTGTAGGGTAGAAAGAGACGGAATCAGACTGGGGGGCCATGGAAGCTTTCTCAGAAAAAGTCATTGAGGGGAACTTTGAACATGAAGTAGGAACTCTGGAAAGGTCCAGGCCCCTCTTGGTTATCTGTACCTGGGCACCTAGTAGGACCTTCAAACTCAAGCTGTCTAAAATGGAACTTGTCACCAAAAAAATTAAGGTCTCTCCCTTTAAAACTGACTCCTCCTTGCTCCTCATCGCAGTGAGAGGTACATGGCCACCCACCCAGCTGTCCACATTAGAAAACTGGAGTCCCTGACTCCTCTTTCACCTGCTATGTCAAATCTACCCCCATTTGGACATATGCAGAGATGGAAGGGACTGAGAAGAACATTCAGTACAAGCTGTTTCCTCATTCAGGTAGCAGGAGGCAGTAAGTTCGAGGCCAAAAGGGTGAACTGTGAAGGCAGACTTCCCAGGTTCAAATCCCAGCTCTGCACTTCTGGGTGTGACTTTGAGGTCAAATTCCTTCACCCTGAGGGCCTCCTTCTCCTCAGTGATGAAATGAGAATGACAGTAGTACCAGTGTCATAGGGATGTTTTAGAATGGAATGTGTTAATATATAAAAAGCACTTAGAATAGCACAATAAGTGGCAGTGGCAGTTGATAGAGAAGCCACTAAAAATCATGAAAGCAGCGGGCACTTACTGTGTCCTCTGCGTGGTTTTATTAACCTGTGCCCTTGGCACTTTATAAATCCTTCTGTGTCACTGGATGAGTCTGCCCATTTGACAGACGGGAAAACTGAGCCTCAAAAAGCAGTGTGCCTTTCCTTAAGCCACTTAGCTGGAATAGCTCTGCTGTGATTTTTATTTTTTCTAATATGTCTTTCATGGCAGCCTGAAACAGTGTTGAGCAACTCTGATTTTTGTTGTTGTTCTTTGTTTTGTTTTGTTTTGCAAGTTCTTCATGGTATCCGTTTGGAAGTCTTCACTTTTACAGCTGGAGATCTGCGGACCCAGCCTCCTGCTTCCCCTGGACGACCGATCAGATACTGAAACCAGGGCACTGGGCCCAGAATTTGTGTGTCTATTCAGCCTCTTCAGTTCTCATAGGAATTGCTTTCTCCTCCGCAGATTTCCCATCACCATGCTCATGTGGCCTGAGGCTGCATTTCTCTGTTGACCTTGACTTTTTCATGGGACCCTCCAGGTGGGATATATGGGAAGGTGCCTAGTAAATTAGTGTCTACTGCAATTATTAAAGCTCGGCGAGGTTTTCGAGGTCTGCCTGCTTTTGTATAGTTGCAATTAAGTTTCAGACCAAAGACTAGGACTTTGCATTTATTCCTTTAAAATCTCCTCCGTTGTTCCAGATGCGTGATCATAAACTCAACTACCTGTAGGGTGCCAGGCAGGTGATCTAAATAAGAGAAATGAGCCGGGTCTAGGGGACAAATGACAAGAGACACGGGCAACAGAGTGGGTGAGGTGCTGGGTTTGGTGGGAACGATGGGTAGCGGGAAGCTCATGCGTGCCTGCTACAAGGTGGGCAGGCTGTCAGGTTCAGGGTCAACAGATCTGTGGCTGAAAATATAAGTTGTTGTTGTGAAACCTTCTCAGTTTTAAAAAGTGTGGATTCAAACAAATAAACATCATGATCTTGACCTTACAAAACTCGTCTGCAGCCAGATACATGTGTACTTCCCAAGCCAGTGATATGTTGTCTGTTTCAGATTGTTGAGGAGTTTCGTGATTCTCATTGTTGCATGGCGTCACCTCCTTTGCTTTTCTCAACCATAGTTTTGATCAGTGGGTCCTTGGGGCAGGCAGAGATCTTGGGAAGACCCCCTTGTGTGACCTTATGCAAGTTATAAAACTCCTCCAAGACTCATTTTCCTCAGACAGAAGCCAGCCCTTCTAGTACTCACCTTCCAAAGCTGCTGTGAAGCTTGGACAGGGCAGCCCTTTCACAGGGCCGGGAGAAGGGTGTGCTGCATAGGTTTCAGTAAATGGGAATTTTCTTCCCCTTGGTTTGCATTCCTTCTCTTTTCCAAGTTTTGGATTAGGAAAAAAAAAAAAGGAGCTGAGAAAGGCCAGAGCCTGGGGTCCATCACTAGAGGCCTCTTTCCAGGGTGACATTGCACATCATTCAAGCGTCCTGACACCTAGCCCACTGTTTTGGCTTCTTTGCTGTTTGTTTGTGTTGGCCTTGTTCAGAGGCAGTGGAGGCAGCATGGGTAGAGGGCAGAGTGAGCGCTACAAGAAACCAGTTCTGAGTCCTGGCAAGTGCCAAGGTCCTGTGGTCAGAGAGCATTGGCTGTGTTTAAGAAAAAAACAGGCAAAAGGGGCAGGGTGTTTGGGAGCAGAGTGGCTGGAATGATGTCGGGAGCTATGGACATGTGGTGATTATAGAGACTCTACTGCATCAGCTTTATCTTGTGTTTTTAAACTTGCTTTCTTTCTTTTTTTTTTTTGAAGCAACATATGTTAAATATTCAGTACACTAGTGAATAATTGTAAGACAAACTACCATGCAAGCATTACTCAAATCCAGACCCAGAACATTGCCAACTCCCAGGAAGTCCTGCATAGGTCTCACAGGTCACTCCTCCTCCCTTCCCAACCGGCTTTCACTTTTCTTTATGACTTGACCATCTATGTATGCAGCCTTCTGCTTTTTCACTGAAAAATAGCTCAGGTAGTTTCTCCAGTTCACCTGACCCACGTAATCTAATATACCCTTTTTACTGGTTGCCTAATAGCTCACAGAGTGGCCGAACCACAGTTAATTCACCTAGTCCTCTACTGTGTTTCTAGGTTTCAATTTTTTATTTAGCAACCTCAAACATTGAGATAAAGGGGCTCCATTCTTGCCCCACTATTGCAAAAATAATACCTGTTTACTATAACAAACTCAAGCAATATAAGTGCAAACAAGGGTATTTTTAAGGTTTTTTTTTTTACATCTTCTCTGTGTGCATATATATTCATATGTACATATACACTTATGTATGTAAGTTTACAGTATTTTTAAGTTTAATTTATTGGGGTGATATTGGCTAATAAAATTTTATATAGGTTTCAGGTGTACAATTCTGTAATACATCATCTGTATGTTGCATTGTGTGTTTACCACCCAAAGTAAAATCTTCCATCACCATCTCTTTGACCCCCTTTGTCCTTGACTACCCCCCAGCCCTCTTTCCCGCTGGTTAACTGAAGTTCCCTACTGGTAGACAGATGTCACTTACAGTGTAAACCCATACCCTGCGCCTGCACCCCCGCACACCTGTGCTGACATATCTGCAGGATGGGCTCTGAGCAGAGGCATCCCCGGTGTGCCCGTTGAACCTTTTACTAGATTGTGTCATATTACCCCCTGAAGAGGTTTTGTCACCAATGGTAGCCTGATTTTAGAAGAATTATTATTGAGTTAATCCTCTGTTGTGCGTGTTGAATCTCTCAGGCATTTCTAGACCCAGGAATAGTCAGAAAGTCACTGAACCTTGGTTTTAGTGACGAAGAGGAATGTACCTCAGCTCTGCCCTGGCTTTTTCTGCTTTTGTGGTTTTTATCCATTCATGAGCTTCTGTTCGTTTTAATTAATACATGTTTGCGTTTTTAAGTTATGAAATGTTTCAAGATACATTACAGAGTATCGTCGTCGTCGGCAGCCGTCCGTCTCGAGAGACGATGGTGTAGCTTCTTCAGAGTCTATCTGCACCGCCGAGAATGGCTGTGCAGTCCGACTCGGGAGTGACACGGTATCTGTCTCCTCCCGTGTTGAATCGACATCTTGCGATGACGCTGAAGCTACAGAGCCTGGGCAGGGTAATATGGAGGGTCTGCTGTTGCCCATGCAGCAGACCCCCCCTCTCTTCGCAGCTGAAGGGTCCAAGGGAAAGACAGAGTCGATACAGCTTGGGTTCAGGTGCGCCGCAGGAGTTGCCGGTGTTGACTACAACGTCAAACCGCCTTAGGGACTCCGGCTCCGGATTTTCTGTCGGGGTTTACTCCCTTAGCCTTTCCCCTGAAGAGGTATGCCGCAAGGCAGCGGAGGTTTTTTGGAGTCAGAGTTTTCCTTCTCTGATGTACCCTGACTGGAAGATCGAACCAGCGACACTTAGCTCGCAGGCCGACGCTCAATCCACTGAGCTAAACCAGCCAGGGCAAATTACAGAGTATAGAATATAATATAAATGATACTTCTGCACCCTGACCCAGTTTTACCAACTCTTAGCATTTTCTTTATGATATTGGCCTGAGATCTTTTCTTAATTAAATGTTATAGATATGGCTATAAAGCCCTCTGTCATTTCTCCCAGAAATAACCACTTTGTGAAGTTGGCTTGTGCCCTTCACTTTTATGTTTTATACTTTATAAATACACTGGAATTGCTGGAATCACTGTTACCCACGATAATGGGTTTGCGTCTTTTATTTAACTCATTACTGTTTTTCTATATTTTAAAATGGTTTACAGTTTTTTCTTGCTCAGCATTTTTTAAAAAATAAACTTAATTTTGGAATAATTTCGGATTTACAGAGGAGTTGCAAAGATCTCACAGAGCTCCCACGTACTCTTCCCCCAGGTTACCCCATCTTACATTACATGGTCAGTTTGCCCAAACCAGGAAATTAACATCAGTGCATTGACTATTAACTGAGCTCCAGGTTTTATTTGAGTTTTACCAGCTTTTCCACTATTGCTGTTTTTCTGTTCCAGGATTCATCCAGAACACCACATTGCATTGAGTTGTTCTAATTTACCCACATCAATGCATGTAGCTCTCTTACAGATTGCTGTTGTAGAGTGGGATCCGTCGATGACCTGGGCCAGTTTGCCCACTCTTCTCATGCTGGGCAGTCACTCTGATGTCCTTGCTCCTTTGCATTTGTAAGTGGCGCCGCAGTCAGCATGTGTGGGGGTTTCTGGGGGTGTATGCTGAGAGGAGGGATCTGCTGCTGGGCTGGAGTGTGCGTTTCTAGCGTACTCAGTGATTGCCAGATCCCTCGCAGAGGCCTCATTCTGCCTCTTGACTGAGTTCCCACTTGGCACTAGGAGCTTCCCTGAACATTGTGGATATAAAAACGAGCAAGACAGAACTAAATAAATACAGGCAAGACCACCCGCCAAGGGCTGCAGCAGACTCCAGAGGACCCTAGAGGGAGCTGGATGAACACAGTGAGTGACAAGGGGAGGAATGAGGATGTGGGGGGAGGGGCTCCAGGCAGGTGGAACGACTGAGTGTATGGATGCGGAGCTGATGTGATCAGAATGTGTAGTCAGAAGGGGTGAGGTGGGTAGGCACCAGGGACCAAGTCGGCTCCAGGGAGCACATACCTCATGTCCCAGCCAGTGCCCTCGTGCTCTTCCTGGGACACACAGCTGCACACTTCCCTCTCAGGGCCTTTGCACTTGGTGTTTGCTCTTCTTGGAATATTCCTCCCGAACATCCGCAGCAATCTGCCCTCACTTCTTTCAAGCCTCAGCTTAGAGGGCACCTCCCCAGGGGAGGGTTTCCAGATCACACCTGCTACCAGAGCTCCTCCCCGATTCCCTACTCCCAGGCTTACTCTACTTTGGTTTAATTCTTACAGCACTTACTGATACCGGATATAATATGTATTTATTTGCTTATCAATCTGCCCCCCACCCCCAGGATATAATCCTTTGGGGGCAGGATTTGGTCTGTTTGATTCCCTGCACATCTCCAACTGTGCCAGGCACATGGCTCTGAGCAGTTCTTTGTTGGCTGAACGAGCGGTTGGGCATCGCCATCACTGTGATAATCTGGAAGATGGTCGCAAGCATTTAGGACAAGCTGTGTCATGCATTTTGCTAAGCTCTTTGACGGGAGCCACTAGCTCTCTCCTTAAATCCTCATGTAAACTCTGTGAAACAGCTCCACTGTCTTGGGTGGCTGCAGCCCAGTGGGGCTGGGGTGGGGACTTCTGAGTGATCCTGAGCTCCAGTTGGGTCCTGGGCAAACGCTGGGAAAGGGGGAGGCATGTTGTGGGTTTCGGCCCCAGACTACGGAGCTAGACAAGCATTCATACTCCCTGGGCAGACTCTGATCTTGTGCAGAGGGGACTTGGGAGGCACCTGGTGAGCCAGGCTGCTCAGGGGGACCCTCTTGCCCTAATCCTGCCTTCTCTGAAAGGGAAGGAAGATTCTCACCTTCTAGCTGGTGGCTGTAACAGGAACTGCCCCTCCAAGTTTGCAAAACTGAGCCTGGTGGGGAAATGAAGGGCTGGCTTGCTAACCACAATGAAGACTCATTTGCAAAGGCAAAGCAGGGGCAATGGGACCGCCTGTGCCCCCAGCTTCTGCAGACTGAGGTCTTGTTGGAATCAATCACCAGTCATGCCCATCGTTGGGCTTGGGAGCTTGGAGACAGTTACCAGCTGAGGGCTTTCTAGTCTTTTCAAGTTCAGACTTCTCTGTTAAGTGGGAGTAAGAATAATCATATTGTGGTGAACCGTGAAACTCAAATGAGGGAACACATGTAAAGCCTCCTCTGTGCCTGACTCCTTGTGAACACGTGGGGGACACCGGCCCACCTAACCATGGCAGTGGCGGAGGTGGATTGTTGGCATCCGTCTCCTGGCCTTCCCCCGCATAGTAGCATATTTTTAGGAGTCATCCTCAGGTGAAGCAACAGGCAATAAAGAAATATCTTCTGATGCATGCTCTTCTTTTCCTTTTTTAGAAGAATTTGCCATTTTAGTTAAACTTCAGTGAACAGTCAGATACTGAGTTGACTGAGAACACAGTGAGGGCCAGACTGCATTTCTGCAAAGCTGAAGAATGTGACGGAGGCCAGCCCTCCTGCCCTGCATCTGGCGGGGAGTCTGTGGAGGCCCTGTTTGCTGTAAGGGAGCAGGGTGGGTGCTGGAATGGGAGGGTGTTCACGTGTCAGGGGTCCAGGCATCCCCACCAGGAACTACTGGAAGGCTTCTCCTGTGCCTGGCTCGCATGGTATGGGGGCTGCAGCGCTAACACAGGGAAACAAGTGATTACTGTAAATGTGATGAGAGCAAGAAAGGGGAAGTCGAGAAGAGGAAGGGAAGCCCTCACAGAGAGGGGGCATTTGAACTGGGCCTTGAGCAGCGATGAATGCTCTTTCCTGCCCATGGACTCCTCAGAAGACCTGCTCCTTCCGGCGAGAAACTTGCGATGTGAGGGCACCATGCTTGGTGTTCAAGGACCCCGTGAAGGCTCAGGGTGAAATCACCCCTTTAAGAATGAGGGCTTTAGGGAAGAAGTGAAGGCTATGCTAAATGAAACGAAGGAAAATCCACACAAAACCAATAGTGAAGGGAAGGAAACCGGGGTTCAGATCAATGATTTGGTACATAAGGAAGAAAAAAGCAGTCAACCAGTGCAGAATGAGGAAGCAAGAATTGAAAAAAATGAGGAGAGGCTTAGGAACCTCTGGGACAACTTTAAACATGCCAACATCTGAACCATGGGGGTGCCAGAAGGAGAAGAGGAAGAGCAAGAAATTGAAAGCTTACGTGATAAAATAATGAAGGAAAACTCCCCAAATTTGGCAAAGGAAATAGACATACAAGTCGAGGAAGCGCAGAGAGTCCCAAACAAGCTAGGCCCAAAGAGGACCACACCAAGACACATCATCATTAAAATGCCAAAGGTGAAAGATAAAGAGAGAATCTTAAAAGCAGCAAGAGAAAAGCAGAGAGTTGCCTACAAAGGGGTGCCTATAAGACTATCAGCTGGTTTCTCAAAAGAAACTTTGCAGGCAAGAAGAGACTGGCAAGAAGTATTCAATGTGATGAAAAGCAAGGATCTACAACCAAGATTACTGTATCCAGCAAAGCTATCATTTGGAGTAGAAGAGCAGATGAAGTGCTTCCCAGATAAGGTAAAGCTAAAGGAGTTCATCATCACCAAGCCATTATTATATGAAGTGTTAAAGGGACTTACTTAAGAAAAAGATCAAAATTATGAACATTAAAATGACAACAAACTCATAACTATTAACAACTGAATCTAAAAAATAAAAACAAAATCCAACTAAGCAAACCAGAATAAGAACAGAATCATAGGTATGGGGATCATTTGGAGAGTTATCAGCTGGGAGGGGAAAGAGGGAGAAACGGAGAAATGGTGCAGGGATTAAGAAGCATAATTGGTTGGTACAAAATAGACAGGGAGAAGTTAATAATATAGGAAAGGGTGAAGCCAAAGAACTTACATGCACAACCCATGGACATGAACTAAGGGGGTGGGATTGCTGGAGGGAAGGGGGGTACTGGGCAGAGGGGAGCAAAGGGAAAAGAAAATTGGGACAACAACATAATCAATATGAGGGCTTTACCTTTTTAAAAAAAATCCTTACCAGAGGATATATTTATTGATTTTAGAGAGAAAGGAAAATGGGGCAGAGAGAAAGAGAGAGAGAGAGAGAGAGAGAGAGAGAGAGAGAGAGAGAGAGAGAGAGAGAGAGAGAGAGAGAGAAACATCGATGTGAAAGAGAAACATCAACCAGTTGCCTCCTATATGCACCACACTGGGGATCGAACCTGCAACCTAGATATGTGCCATGACTGGGAATCGAACCCACGACCTTTTGGTGTACGGGACAACTCTCCAGCTGAGCTACCCAGTCAGGGCAAGGGCTATACATTTTGGTGGAGGGCTTTCTAGACCAAGAGGGCTAGGTGAAGGATATTACCAGGTATGTGGTGGGTTCACCCCAGGGCTCTGAGGGGGTCTTCTGGAAACTGGCATCTTCTCTTGCAGTCTGTCCATGTCCCTCTGAGCCCTTTCCCCTGGCCACGGCCCTGTCGGTGCCCTGGAGGACCCTGAGCTGGTGCTCCGGCCAGTGTGGCCCTGTGCCTGCTGGTGAAGCAGGAGGGCCTGCTGCTGTGGGAGGTGTCTGCAAGCCCCAGGCTTGTTCTGATCACTGACAAGTTGAAGACATATTTCTGTTTGTTTCATCTAATGACTGACATTGGCAGTAGGAGCCCTGATTACTTTTGGCATCTCTCTCTGCCCATGGGTTCTTAGCTTCAGAGAAAGTACCCACCTTTAGCCAGAATCTAACCTGCTCACTCCGGGGTTTTCTGAGAGGCCATTATGGGAGCTGCTCACTGGAAAATGGAAATGGGGAGGAAAAGGGCTGGTCTGGCTGGTTTGCGGGTCTGTCTCTGTGAGACGCCCCCACATCACTGCCTTGTTGTCCTTGGCGCCAAGGCTCAGCCAGGTGGCCCTGAGTGAATGGCTTCACTTTCCTGAGCCATCTCTGGAAAATGGGGGCTTGTTCCTAAGGTTGGAGGGAGGATTCAGGAGATGGTGAAGTCAGCTGTGGCACCTAATAAATATTTTGTAAGGAGAGTCTGATCTGATCTCTGTCCAAATCAGGTGTTTTTGCCCTTGGCTTGACCTTGGCAGGGTTCTCTTTTCTGCTGGCAGAATTGGTAGGTCAGTCTCCGTAGGAGCTGGTGTGGGTGGCATTGGAAAGCACCCTGTCTCTGGAGCTGGACCAGTAGGGCTCAGAACCCAGCTCACCCAACCTGCTGGAGCCTCAGTTTCCTCTCCTGGAAAATGGAGGTGTTGATAATAGTGGCCATTCACCCGTTAGGACTGCAGGAGGCACCACTGACATGAGGGACTCTAGGTACTTGGCTGGTGGTCAAGAGACCATGAACTCTCAGAGCTGTGCTGCCTACAGGGGTGTCTGGGCTGGGATCCTTCCCAGGATGCTCCTGAGTAGAAGAATCCAGCAGGGCCCAGCTGGGCCAGGGTGAGGTCTGAGCACGGGAGGTATTTCTTGGAAAGGAACTCATCTTGCTTTGTGTTGTGGTAAAGAGTCCAGGCCTGGGTGCTAGACTGCTAGGGTTCAAATCGTGGCTGGGCCATTGTGGCCTTGGACAGGTCATTGAGTCTCTGCCTCATTTTCCCTGTCTGAGGGGTGTAGATGACCATTCCAGCCTCATGTAAGCACCTGTGTCAGAATCTGATACTGCTGCCTGGCTGTACTCGATTTTTCTATAAACATGGCTTCCCTTTCTCTTTTCTCCTCTTTGGTTTCCTCTGAACCCAAGAGGTCCCAGCATTTTCCATGGGAGGATTCAACATCAACCAGCCTCTAGAATTTTCTTTACCCCAAGTGGTCAAAGTTGAGATAATTGTCAAAGTTCTCAGAATCTTTCTTTTCCTGTAAAAATCAAAGGATAAACCATCAAAGTCGAAGAATGAGCGTATGTTTCTGTGTGGTGCTACTGGCCGGACTGAGGCCGCGAAGGTTGTGACGGAGTAAGAAGCTGTGGTTAAAAGGGGGCTTTGTGTTGGCTCTTCTGTGGGTGCTGAGAACTCTTGAATTCCTTGCAGACGTTCACAGAAATTGTGTTCTTGGTTGTCTTTGTCCTTTGCGAAGGGGTGGGCCCCCACACCAGGCCCAGCAGTGCCATTTCCTCCGGGTTTCAATGCCTGGCTTATCAGAAGGCAGCATGAGCATCTATTTCTGGTCTGGCTAGAAATAGTATGGATCCTGGCGGAAAGCAGAGCACAGCGTTGGCTTCTGGAGTGTCGACGTGGCCCGCAGGAAGGGAGTGGGGACTGCTGTCTCCCGTGGGCCCAGGGCAGAGCCTGCCTCGGGTGCCTTGGCGAAGCCTGGTTTCCAGAGAGTGCCCAGGGATGGTGACTCAGTGGTGGGAACGTGATTGCCTCGCAGATCCCTTGTGGCCTTGCTGACCATGTCAGGGAGAATACCTGTTTGGTACTTGCATTTTTTTCTCTCCTTTTTTCGATATCCTGCATTTTTTAATTGAAAATTTGAGATAATTGTTGATTGACGTAAAGTTGTAAGAAATAATACAGAGAGATGCCATGTAGACTTGACCCAGTTTCCCTCAGCGATGGCCTCTGCAAAGCTAGTGTGATGTCACAGCCATATTGACGGAACCCACTGCCAGTTTTATTCAGCTTTCCCCGTTTTACCTGTGCCGTGTGTGCTTTGTGTGCGTATTTAGTGCTATATAATTTTCTCATGTGTTGGTTCCTGAATCCACCACCACAGGCAATATTCAGAACAGTTCTATCACCACAAGGATCCCTCAGGTTCCCTCTTAATAACCACACCCAACCCCATTTCTAAAATTTGAACATGTCTCTTGCCAAAAGACCTAAGTATAATAAGATATAACATACATATGGTAAAAGACACAAATGGGGAGTGTAGGCTCAAATTTACACGTGACCCCCATCCTCCCCAGACTGCCCCCAGAAATCCAAGTCCTACTGCCCCCACGAGGTAACCACCACTCTGACTTCTGTCTCCATCTGTGAGTCCTGCGTGGCCCACTCGGCCTCACTCCCTCTAACGATGGCTTCTCTCCCTTCCTAACTCAGAACATGCTGTGGGCTGTGCCTTCGGCATCAACGGTCTCTAGGTAGAGTTTAGTCATATTGTCCTGTTTCCACTGACTTTATTTTATATTTCCTATTGTATAGGGTGGTGGAACAGGTTTTGTTTTTACCAAAGGCATAAGCTCATTCTTTTTTTGTTTTTCTTTAAGATTTTGTTTATTTCTTTTCAGAGAGAGGGGATGGGAGGGAGAAAGAGAAGGAGAGAAACATCAGTGTGTGGTTGCCTCTTGCGCACCCCCAACTGGGGATCTGGCCTGCAACCCAGGCACTTGCCCTGACCAGGAATTGAACCAGCGACCTCTGGTTCGCAGGCCAATGATCAATCCACTGAGCTACACTGGCCAGGGCCATAAGCTCATTCTTAAAATATATCCAAGTGAAAGGGACGAGTTGATTTAAAGACAATTATTAGACAAGCAGTACCAGCACTATGTAGATATGGCAAACTTTATAAAGTTGATAATCAAATGGCTGCAATTTGAGAGTGCCAGAAAACATACACAACTCCCCCCCACCAAAAATGAAACCAAAACCTAAAACACTGGTCTACTGGGGAAAAAGAAATCTCTATTTTATCTTTGTGCAGTGAGGCTCTTTTGTGTAATTTTGATGCACAGTACTGTTTTAAGGTAAAACAAGTGAAATATTTAAAAGGCTGTGCATAAGGTTGTAAGTCCTTCCTTTCATGCCTTAACAATTTTGTCATATCTGCGCACCACTTGTTCTATTCCTAATACATACCTTAAAATTGATTCACTCTTTTTCAACTTAAGTTTATATGGAAGACACTTGGGTCTCACATTCAGAGGGGCTAGATGTGTTTTCTTTCCAATTCACAATAAAATACATCACAATTAAGATATAAAAAACTGTGGGTACCATTCAAAGTTATTCTCCATATCACATGCACAAAATTATTCTCGTTTCTAGCAGGAGGGAGAAAACATATTTAAGTGGCATGATTATAATAAATATATAAAGAATTTCTTGATGGTCAGTGTTTGGGGTTTTAGCTGGTCAGGTCATAAAGCTGCTCATTCCTGCATCTTCCCCTGAGTGTGTAAACTGATACATGGCTATGAGAAGGTTCACTCTGTGTTCGAGCTGCCTGGAGAGTCTGGCTTACTTTGACCTCTGGCCCCTGACCTCTGACTTGCTCACTCTGACACTGGTACGGGTGGACACCCACAGGCATCGTAGAGGCACTGCTTCTAAACAGCCGTGGGTAAGGCAGAGCCGGTGGTTCCCGGGGCGTAGATTAGACCAGAAAAGCGGAGGAGGCTGAGCTGGGCATGCCCAGTTCCTGCTCCTGACTTTCCTGTCAGTCTGCTGCTGCCCCCTGCCCCCCCCCCCAGGGTGTCCCCAGAGGGAAGAGAGGCTTTTGGTGAATTTCTGTAGGATCACTTAAAACTCTTAAGCAACCATAAAAAAGTAGCAGACATTTTTGGGTGAATACAAAGCATTACAATGACAGGTACCTAATTATTTGAGTGTTGTTATTCTGAATCTCTTCATATGGAAAACATTCCCTACTGGCTGTCAAAGGAGTCTCAGCAATTGTTAATTATTTTAAAGATGAGGGCAACTCCCCTCCAGGCTTTAAAATAATTTTTAATATCTAAAACTCATAGAACAATTTACATCTTACCAAGTTCTTTCAGGTATATCTACCTATGGGATAGATATGATTTCCCCATTTTACAGATGAGAAAGTAAAGGCAAAGCCAGAATAAAGAAGCCCACCTCAAGATGTGTAGTTGGGATAAGTAGAGTTGGATTTAAAGCACATGTCTGCTAGATTCTTCTACAGTTGGGCTCTTTCTGCTCTCCCACATTAGCCCTTTTCTAGCCACGTGTTCTGCAGTGAACCTCACTTATTTATCTGGCTTCGAGGTCACATGCTGCTGTGTATGTGAAGTAACCCACCGCCCTCGGTTTTTACAGCAGGGTCCTTCACTGAGACATGGCAACACCCAGACGAAGTGAAACCACCAGCAGTGGTGAAGGTGTCACAGAAAGGTGGGAGGAAAGGATGTCATCCCAAGAGCTACACTAACCTTGACTGAGACCTCGTGGGAACCACAGGGTTTTTACTCAATGTAATTGCATCTTGGTTGCAGAACAGCTCAGTGAAGGAGATGCTGTTATCACTGTGTGTGCAGATAAGGGCAGAGCCGAGATGACTTGCCCAAGCTCCCACCTGCCACTGGGGTGCAGAGCAGGGACTTGAAGGTCTCTGCCCTCCAGGATGCCCCATGGGGAGGGCTCTCTCCTCCCCTTCATCAGGTTACCCCAGCCCTCAGAACGCAGCCACAACGCAGTCCCTCAGAGAAGTCTTTCTCTCCCGGGCTGGAAGGGGCCCTGGTGTTGACGGCGTTCTGCTCCTCTGAGATGTTTAGTGCGGTTGTCGGTTCACATGTTCACGTGCTGGTTTGGACAGGGTCTGTCCTGCCTTCCAGGCTCTGAGCTCCTGAGGTCGGGGACTGGGTCTGTCTACTTCATGCCCGCTCTCAGCAGGATCGCCGTCACTACCTGGCAGATCAAGTGACAGAAAGTAGGAAAGGAGGGTGGGGTTGCATGTGGGAAGGTCCCCAAACCTTGCTTGTCTCTTCTGTCCTTGAATCTGACTGGAGATTCTTTGAAGATACTTTGTTATTAAGCTTCTTTGCAGATGGTGCCTCTTGAGGTTGAGCGTGAGAATTGGGGGAAAGGTCACGTGCGTGGTGTGAAGGTAAGAGGATGTCCGGCAGCCTGAGGGGCCCCAGAATCAAGAGTGGAAGGAGAGAAGAGACGGGAACTTGAAGAACAGGGTCTTGAGGACACAGCCAGCAAAGAGGGGCTGCGGAGTCCGGCAGGGAGGGGCCAACCCCTGCCTGTGCGGGTGGGGAGGGTGCCGGAGGTCAGCCGGGAGGTCAGCCGGGCCAGAGAAGACCACGGTGGGGCCGGGAAGGGGGCAGGGTTGTGCAGAGAGGCCTTGCCTCTGTGGCTGTGCTATCTCACTTCTTCAAGCAGGAAACAGGGCTGCTGGGCCCCACCGCACCCGCGGGCAGGGTCTGAGCTCTGGCCACCACAGCGACTTTGAAAATAGTCGGTCATCTGAATGACTGTGTGTGCCCTTGGCAAAAACTCTCACCAGTGCAGGTCAAGCCACCCTTGCTGGCCATTTGCCCATCACCCTTTCCCCTGTAGCTCCTATTGGTGGTAATCTTTTTTTTTAAACCTTTTCTCATGCTTTTACACACACATGCACATGTATAAACATAGGCATCCCTTCTTAGCTGAGCCTAATGTGTTCCTGAAAACATGATGGAGAGCATCTTTTTGGACAGCATAATATATATTACATTATATTACATGGATACAAATAGAGTGTATTAACGAACTGATGAAAAAACCCCAGCCACCTTCCCTGGTGTTGCTTAACACCCTTAAACACCTTGAAACAAACCCTTCAAATATTTCTGTTGACAGCAATGAATACCTGATTATTTGACGCTTTAATGAACTTGTTACTGGGCATGGTTGTGAAAAGTATAAAAAGTACATATTATAGGATATTATAATAGATGGTATTGGGTCTGAAATTTGTTTATTTTTCTGTCCTCTGCTTTGTAATTTAAGAGACATGCCAATTAAATAGTCCGTTAAAAATACTAAAGATGTCATCTACATTGGACTCTGGTCATTTGCTTGTCAGAAGCAAATGCTGGGCTTGGGAAGGACTGAGTAAGTGGGCAGGCAGGACACACAGTTTGCCACACAATGGTTTTCAGCACAGAAGCACTGGCCACGCTGCTGTACCATTGCAGACTGATACACACCAGTAGTTTCATCGAGGCCTGCAGGTATGGTCCTAGAGCAGGTGTATGTGTGACCTGGGTGGGTGGTGCATATTGAGTGAACACCTTTTAAAAGTTATAGTGGATATTCAGATAGTGAGACTTTGAATAGCAACAGACACCTGTGCACAGTATGTGCATGCACATGTGTGTGCATACACATGTGGTCATACAAGCACATACAGACACAGGTGCTTCCATTCAGGATCCTATTTACATGAGCCATTGTGGAGTTTTTTGCACATCAGCACAGATGGATCTGCCTCTTCAGTTCCCACAACAGATACATTGAGAGACTGCTTTTTTCTTATGCCTTATGTCAGTCCTGCTTTGTTCAGTTGCATTAATCTTAGAAATAATAGCTAACAAGACAGTAGAAGTTACTACATCTTTATTAGTAAAATCATCAGGCACTATTTTAACACACACACACGCACACACATAGATCCACACTCATTTAATCCTCAGAGAGCACTTAGTGCTTTTGTCGGTCACTTGGAGGCACGGAGAGGTGAAGCTCCTGCCTAAAGCCACCTTGGATTTGAACCCAGGTGGGCTCGTTCCTGAGTCCATCTGCTCATCACCGGCCACAAGCTTCTCATGACTTAGAAGCTCCTGGGAACATGCGAGTTTGCAACCCCAGCACTAGGATGTTTTTCCAGCTGCGGATCAAAAAAGTGGTTTGGGATTAACCTGGTTGATGCTGTGGGCCGCACCTACCTCACAGCTCCCCACCCCGTGGGTGGCGGGATCATCACCCAGCAAGGTGCCCTTGAGTGATGCAAGGTCAAGTGAAGGACACATCAGCAAAAATGCCCAACAGGCCCCTCAGGCTGCCTGTGACCATAGAAAATCACCCCCGCTGGTGATGGATTTTCTTCTTGTGGTGATGGATTTTCTTCTTGCCTTCTTGGGCCTCCTGGTAATCAAGGGGGTGGCCAAGCGTGGACAGCCTGCTGGTGCCTGGGTAGCTGGCCCTTGCCCCGCCAGAAGCCCTGGGACGTGGCAGTGGCAGCTGTGAAGGGCTTGGTGGTGGCTTCACCGCCTTCTGCTCTTCTTAGAATCCCTGGCCACTGGCTTATGCTCAGCAGGTAACTTTACACCTACAGACAAGTGCCCTTCCTGGCTTAGGTTGATGGCTGGGAACCTCACCATTATACCTGTTGCCCTGAGGGTGTAATCAGTAGAGATACCCAAGAGAACTGAAAACAGGTGTTCAAACAGAAATTTGTACATGCATGTTCATAGCCACACTGTTCACAGCAGCCAGAAGGTGGGAACAACCCAATGTCCATCAGTGGATGAATGGATACACAAATGTCCCTCCATAGAAAAGAATGAGGCTCTGACATGTGCTACAACATAGATGAGCCTTGAAGACGTTATGCTAAGTGACAAGCCAAACACAAAAGGCCACATGTTATATATGATTCCATTTATATGAAATGTGCAAAACAGGCAGGTCTGTAGACAGACTTATATAGGGTCCAGTGTGGGGAGTGATAGCTAAGGGGTATGGTTTCTTTCTGTGGTGATTAAAGTATTTTAAAATGGACTCTGGTGGTGGTTGCACTAGTTTGTGAATTACTGAAAGCCATTCTGTACATTTTTTCATCTATTTTTATTTTTATTATTTTTAAAATCCTCATTCAAGGATATATTTATTGATTTTAGAGAGGAAGAGAGAGAGAGAGAAACATCGATGTGAGAAACATCAACTGGTTGCCTCCCGCTCATGCCCCAACTGGGGATCGAACCTGCAGCCTTTTGGTGTATGGGACGATGCTCCAACCAGCTGAGCCACCCTGCCACGGCTGACCTGTACATAAGTTTTATGGTACATGAACTATATCTCAGTAAAGATATTATATTTAAAAGAGAGAGAGAGAGAGAGAGAGAGAGTGCACACTGATATCTGTAATTTCAGACCCCCTGCTGATCTGAGGTCCCTTGGGCGAAGGCAGTAACACCTTGTCCCAGACCCCTGTAGTGGCTCTGCTGGGGGAGCCAAGAGAAGCTAATCACTTCAATAACTGGAACTTGTCCACATTCATCACTGAGAGATAGTGCACCTTTGACCCCTCAAAAATAACGAACCTGCATCCCATGGGGATGGCACAGAAACTGATAGCCTCACACAGCAGAGGCTGCTGAGGGCTGGCCCTGATTGCTGTAGCGTTCTCTTCTGCAAGTGCAAGGCAGCTTGGTGTGAGCACTGCAGCTCTCAGCCCACAGCAGGTGGGGGTCAGGGGATAAAAACCCCAGCTCTGTTGCTTCTCAGTGAGGTGAACTCTGAGGACTGTCAAGAATCCCTGAGGGCTCCACTCTAAGGTACCAGCCTGATGACAGCAGCCCCCTTCTCTGTTCCTTCCCCTCCTCCTCTCACTTCTTCACTCCCCTACTGCTGTTTTTGGAGACAGCTTCTCAAATAAATTGCTTGTGCTTAAGTCCTCGTCTCAGGCTCTACCTCTGGGGAAAGCCAGACCAAGACACCCAAGGGACCTACTTTGTTCATTCCATAGATATCTGAGTTTCTGCTCTGAGCCAGGTTCTGATGTAGGCGGCAGTGGGGCCCTGGTTGTGAATGGTCCCAGTCTCTCTTCTCCTGGGGCCTAGGGAGGGAGCAGATACACAGGTGAACAAATAAACTTATAAATGCAGATGGTGCCAGTGAGGAACTTCATAGCACAGGTGTAAATATAGCAGGACGTGTCAGTTCAGGGAGGTGGAGAAGGAAGGCAGTATGTGGAGAAGTCACTTAAATGAGACCTGGTGTGGGCAGGAGGCAGCACGCGCACAGGTGGGGTGGGACTTCTTGGTGGAGCACAGTGGGACAAGGGCTGTGTATCCTAATGGTGCTTCTCATAGTCACTTGCTTGACCACAAGAAGCAATGTAAGGTTTCTAATCCTGATTCTTCCACTTGCCAGCTGGTGGCCCTGGCCAAGGTACTTCCCCTCTCCATACCTCAGTTTTCTCAGCTGTACATAGGGACAGTCACTGTACCTGCCTCATGGTGTTGTGAAGGTTGAGAAGTCAGTGCGGAGGGCTGCCTTGGCTCACTCATATCACATACCCCTCTCCCAGCCGCTGAAGGCAGGGAAGACAACAGGCCAGCCTCCCTGCCTCCAGGAAAACTCACCTGGTGGGATCCATGCCCCACAGCCCCCGTGCCATCAGGCTGAAGACTCTCCACTGGGGCCACAGCTCTCTTCTACTGCCCCATCCTGCTCCCACACTCCCTTCTCCTCTGAGCATCACCCCCCCACCCCCAATAAACACCTGAGCAGGAATCCCTGCCTCACTGAGGCTCAGCTTCCAGGGAACCGATTACAACAACCTGGGAAGCATTAGCACTGTGCCTGGTGTATACTAAGTGCTCTGTAAGAGTTTTACATGATTCTTATCACTTTTAATTTTATCCTCATGGATGCAGCTGATATATCTAAGATTCTTGGGGGCCACAACCAAATACATCCAGTGAAGTGTCTGGCAAATGGTTAAAAGTATGATGACTGGATAGGTGGTCCATGTTCATGGATAGGGATGTTGAGTATGTCAGTTCTTTGGAACATGATCTGTAGATTCAACACAACCTCAGTCAAAATTCCAAAAAGTTACTTGGTGGCTGTTGATAAACTGATTCTAAACTTTATATGGAGAGGCAGAAGGCCCAGAATAGCCAGCACAATACTGAAGAACAAAGTCAGAGAACTGATGCTACTCTATTTCGAGACGTACTATGAAGCCATAGTTGTTAAGACAGTGTGGTTTTAGTGAAAAAATAAGCACATAGAAATGGAACAGAATAGAGCGCCTAGAAATAGGCCCACCCAAATATAGTCAACAGATCTTTGACAGAGGAGCAATGGCAATTCAGTGGAGGAAGCACAGTCTTTTCAGAAGTATGGTTAGTAGCCATTACTTCTCTGGGGAGGAGAAAGAAGGGCATGGTCAGGATGACGTAATGGAGGTGACCTGTGCTGGCCGAGGAAGGGGCAGCCCTCACCTGGCACAGGGCTGGCCTCTGAAGGATGTTTGCTTTCACCAAAGATCATCCAAAGTTTGGATGATCAGGGCCATTTGCATCATTAGGGTGGCTGTTATTTCGTTGTCTTTCCATCTCCCATGTTCCTTTCTCTCTGTCTGACCTTGTATGTGTGTTTGCATCTCTCTCCTTGTCTGGGTGGCTTGTCCTCTGTTTGTGTCTGGTGTCTCTTCTCTTTTACCCTGGTTGGGTGTCTCCAGTTATGTTTGTTCATATCTGTGTGCCTGTCTCTCTGTGTCTCCCCCTCTGTCCCATTTCTTGGTTTGTATCCCCATCTCCCTCTGTCTCCTTCCTCTTTCAACAGCTATTTATTAGGCTGCACTGGATACCAGCATTTCTGCTTAAGGTAGGGATACAGTGGTGAGGAAGGGAATGCCATCTAGGGAGAGTTCTGAATCCACTGCCTCTGGTCACTGCTGTGGGCAGAGGGGCTTGTTCTGTCTAATTGAAGGAGTTGGAGGGTTTTCTGTGAATTTGGTGGTGATTGGGTGGAGACTGGAAGGGAGACTTTGGAGCTAATCAGGCAAAGAGCATCAGCAGAGCCGACAGCCTGTGCTAATGTCTGTGGTGGGACCCACTGGAGGGTCTCAGAGTGGGCCGGTGTGGCTGGAGCATGGAGGGAGAGGGTATGCAGGGGTCAACCCTGGGCCATGGTTCCTAGTCCTTACAGCACTGGGACACCATTGAAGGTGTGAAGCCTAGGAGTGCCATGAGCATACCTGCATTTCATAAAAGTGGCTCTTGGGGGTGACTTCTGGCTACTTCAGAAGACCAAGTAAGATATGACAGTGGTGTTGGCCATGGAAATGGAAAGAAGTTAACAAATTCAAGAGCAGTTTAGAAAGTAGAATTGGTAAGACTTGGTGATTGCCTGAAGACAATGTTACAGTATCTGACAATCATTTTTTTAGTTACAAACATGTGTCAAATTTTTATTATAATGTTGCTGCAAAGAAAAAAAACCCACACTAGGGTAATTCAAAGATTCCCTCTCAGAGATATTTTATGGGCAAAGAGACTGGTTAGATAATCATTGTTAGACTAGCTAAGACAAAATAAAGAATATTTGCTTAAAGTCACTAGACTCTTGACTAGCAGTCAACTTGGGTGGGTGAGTAATCTCTGAGAACAAATGTTAATACCTTTCATGTTCTTAGGTAATTGCAAAAGCAGTTAAATCACCAGTACTGATTTCCTTCTAGAAGGCTGTGAATTTCAGAACACACAAAGGATCTGCATTTTGTTGTTTGTCTTGTGAGCGGAAGATACAGAGAAGAGATAAGATTTCAGATTTCAGGGTTGGGTGAAGAATGGGGATATGACCCCTCACCCCTCTACCTGCCCAAGGTTTATAGACACCATTCCCCCCAATAATAGGGCCATCTGTATCCGATCAGTCGTTTTTACAACTTTTTGTTTTGGAACAATTTTAGATTCCTGCAGACATTGCAAAAATAGGACGGTGTTTCTGTGTTCTGTTCATCCAGCTTCCCCCAGTGGCAACGTCTTTCATAACCATCGTTATCAAACCCAGGAAATTGGCACTTTACAATATTATGAAATATACTACAGACCATAATTGTTTCTTACCATTTTTTACATGCAATCATTTTTTGTTTTGTTTTGGAGTTGGTGTACAGTCCTATGGAATTTTACCACATGTACAGATGTGCGTAACCACCATCACCCACAGGGTGCAGAACAATTGTTGTTGATTTCACATTACGTCACGACTCTGGTCCCGCAAAGTGTTTTCAATCTAGCTAGACCCTGGTAAGAAAGCAGAAAGCGTAGTTCATTCCATCTTCTCTTCTATGATTTTATTCTCTGCGTGGGCACTCCTGCTGCTGCCTGTGAATGGCCATGAACCTTTTCTGCTCTTGTTACTGAACAAAAAAGGGGGGTTGGCTGCCTGCCACCATAAAATCCAAACTCGTGAGGTAGATGCTGATGAAAAAGGAAAGAGGTTTTGTTCAGGGGCTCTGTGTTCTGGGAGCAGGGCACACTCCCCATCTCAAAGTGCATCTCCTCAGCAAGACCAGGACAAAAGCCAGTGTCCAGAGTTCCTGCTCCAATTTGAAGTGCAGCCTTTTGGGGCCCACAGGTGGCTACAGAGCGGCCATCCGGAAGCTTAGCTTGTTCAGGGTTTGGTCTGTCTCAGGCTCCCTCCAGGAGGCCATGGTGGTTGCTGGGGTTGCCAGATTGCCTGCTCCTGGGGCAGAGAGCACAAACGCACCAGCGAATGCATCACCAGGTGGGCAGGAGCGCGAGAGCAGCCCTGTCCTGTAGGTCGTGGGCCAAGTGGCTGCTAAGGCCACATGGACCATGGAGAGAACAGGCAAGCCACCATGTGAATGCAGGTCTCAAGCCTGCCATGAGCAGGAGTGAGAGTGCCTTCTTTGTTCCCTTGGGTTTATATTCGCTTGGGTGTGGGATGGACCAGGTGCTTTCTCAGAATGACCAAACAGCTTTCCAAACTTTCACACGCTTTGGGTCAGTCCATTCCCTCCCTCCGACCCCTTTAGTCGTTTCTTTTCCCAGGCTAGACTGACAGGCCTCTTTGGTCCAGCACCTCCTTCTGCTGCCATTTTGATTTTTACGGCACAGGCGCCTGCCTTTCCCTGGTCCCACCCTCAGTCTGGTTCCAGAGGGGCTGTCGGAAGGGCTTTTTGCCTGCATGGTGTAGAAACCTCCTCCATCTTGGCAGGGGGGAGACCTCCCGGCTTCAACTGACTGTCACCAGCAACAGTATTGCAACCTTGACTCCACAGTGCCTCTGTTCACCTTCCATACCTCATCTGCCTTCTTCCTGGACCCTAGGTCAAAGCTGAGATCTCCTTCCCTCCCTTCTCCTTCCCAGGAATACCTCTCTTGCCTGTTTCTTTGTTTAGTGCAAGCACTGAGATGCATGTACCACAACTGTTACGGTTGCCAGGGACAGAAACTCATTTCACACTGACCTAAGCAAGAAAGAATTTATTGGGTCATGTAAGTAGCATGTTCAGGTAGAAGTGGCTTCTAGCTTGACTAGACCCAGGGGCTCAAATAGTGCACAAGAGCTTAATGGTTTCTTTCTACAGACCCAAATTCTGTAAGTCAGGAAGCAGCAGGAGAAAGTTTATTAATAGCTCTGGCCAAATAAGTCCCAGGAGGATTCTAATGGGCCTCGCTTGGGCCATGTGCTTGTCTCTGAACTAATCACTGTGCCAGGGGTGGTGGGCACCTTGGTCGTTACAGGACCCTCGGACCTGTCTTTGGCTTATTGTGGTGGGAGGTCAGGAGAGATGCATCAGTTTCATCTAGAGCACGAGGAATGTGTTCATCCCAGGAAAAGGTGCTTTTTTGACAGAAAAAAAGGGGAGGGAGGGACCAGTTGAGTTTATCTGTGACAGTGCATGGCTCACTGGTTATCCTATGGCAGGGAAGGGGGTCTCCCTTGGGTGGAGGTGGAATTCCTCTTTATTTCTATTTCCTATTGCTGTTGAACTATTGCAATACTTAGTGACTTAAAACAATAAGCATTTTATTTATTCGCACATAATCCTGCGGTCTGGGCCGGGCTGAGGGGCTGGGACAGCTCGCTTTCATTCTGGGGAATGAAGGAGCTGGGCTGTGTGTCTGGGGTGCGGCATGTGGCTGCGTCCTCGGAGGGAGGGAACGCCTGCTTCTAAATGGTTTGTGTTCATATTTTTTTAGTGGATATCATAGAAATAAAGGAAATCCGCCCGGGGAAGAACTCCAAGGATTTTGAGCGTGGGAAAGCGGTCCGCCAGAAGGAAGACTGCTGCTTCACCATCTTGTACGGCACCCAGTTCGTCCTCAGCACGCTCAGTCTGGCAGGTGGGTACCCATCTGGGCGCCTTTCTCTCTCCCTCTGCCTCGGTTTCCTTCTTAGGACGTTTTCTGGTAGCAGGGTGCTCATGCCTGCCTTCCCACTAATGCATCGTGGGGGCATCGTGGTTTTGAATCCTAACCCTTCTCCCTCCCAGCTGCGTGCCTTTGGGCAAGCTACTCAGTGCTGACCTCAATGGGATGTCATAAGGATTATATTAAGGGCCTGCCTGGCTCATACTGAGGGCTGAAGGCAGATTACAATTTTGTCCAGCAGAGTCTGGTCTACACTGTTTTTTCAACTTAGTAGAACTGAAGGAACTGTCCTGAAATCTTATGTCTCACATAAGTAAACACGCACACACACAGTATACATATGTGTGCAACCCCACATGCATGTGTGCTTATCTTGCACATGCATAGACATGTGTATCTGGAGGTGAGATTTCTGGTCATCCCTGTGAATTCACCAAAAAGCCCAAGAGGCCTCCGAGAGGCCAGGAGAAGAGCTGTGAGGAAGCTCAGGCACTTCACTCAGGAGCAGAAGCTTGGAGCTACCTTCACATCCAAATCCTAGAACTGTACCACAATCATGACTGATGAGCGAGAAAATAAATGCCATTAAAGTACACAAAGTGGGGGGAAGTTTTGACAGGTGAGTGAATTTGGAGACATTTCATTTAGGGTCAAATAGCTGTCATTGATTCAATCAGTCATTCATTTTTTCATCCGGCATCTCCTGAGCACATGCTCTGAGCTAGGTTGTGCCAGAAGTCAGTGGGGCTCTAAAGATGAATGAGACACAGTCGCTGCCCTTAAGGAGTTCATAGTCTGTTTGGGAGACAGATGTGAGGACAGAAACTGCGATAAGAGCAATAGTCCAAGCATAACACGGTGTGCTGAGGAGTCAGAGCGTCTAATTCCAGGGGTAGCTTTACAGAGGAGGTGACTTTTAAACTGGGTTTTGAGGCATCAGTAGGAGTTGGGAGGAAAGAGGGATGATGGTCCAGGGAGAGGGTATTGTATATACAAGTGCTTGGACTGGGGAAAAAGCAAGAGAATATGGGAAATGCTGAGTGTATGTCTGATGGGTGGTGTGTGGTGGGTGGCAGAGACAGGTCAGGAGGGAGAGGGGCTCGTGACTGTGAATCTTCAGAGCTGTGTCCATTTAGTGTCACTTCAGGGTGAGCCTGGCTGCTATTCTTAGTAGGGAGACCATGAGAACTGAAGCAAGACTTCAAGCCCAGGATACCAGACTGTTTCACTCCGGGGTCCCTCTTCCATAGCTCTGAAATTCAAGGTCAAGTGGGAGATGAGCAAGATTTAGATTCAGATCCCAGCTTCTCATTTGTTGGCTCTGGGACAGGTATCTTAACCTTCTGAACCTTGGTTTTCTCCTCATCTGCATGGGAAGAATGAGAGCAGGAATGTTGGCATGGTCCTGTCTGAACTAACAAGATACCTGGTGGTTAGAGGTTTAATAACTCCACCAGGTGCTTGCATTGGTAGCTCCATTCACTGATGAGAAAATGAGGCACAGAGGGGTTGAGTAACCAGCTGAATGTCACACAGCCCTGAGTGGTGCAGTGGGACTTGGAGATGATGCCAAGCTCTTGACCACCACTTGTTGTCTCTTCCCTCATGGGCACCAGCATCACCTATTTTCCACCCTCGTCTCTGGCCTCGGTTGGAAATGGGAGATGCTGAGGGCTGCTCAGGATTGTGGTACAAGTTATTCCAGGCCCTGCATCTTATTCATTAGCATAGGGTTAAAAGCTAAAACTCCTTAAAAAAAAAAAAAACCTACTTGTCACCTCTGCTGTAGAAGGCTCATAATGGATGGGCACATGGCCTCATCTTGGACAAAAAGCAGGTCTTAGAACCATGAGGCCATGAAGGAGATGGGTGCCTTTCTGATATCCTCCTGCAGAACTACAAATTCGCACAGGCTTCTCCCACTCCCACGATCTGTATGGGGCTGGGAAGGCGGGAGGCCAGGGTCTCTAGGCTGTGGTCTGCCCGGGGTGTAACGCAGCATTTCTGTCCTTTTCACCTCTCCAGCCGACTCTAAGGACGATGCAACCAAGTGGCTCTCGGGCTTGAAAATCTTACACCAAGAAGCAGTGAGTGCGTCTACACCCACCATTATTGAGAGGTACTGGCTTTTGCCCATTTTTCTGACCTCACTGATTCATTCATTTATTCTGCTCCCTTTAGTCAACAGGGGCAAAGGAAAGAGAGTTGAGACATTGCATTTTGGAGGCTCATGGACTGTCCTGTATGCAGTAGGTGCCCAATAGTGGCTCTGGGCTCTCCAGTGTGTCACATGACAGGCTCTCAGTAGGGTCCGTGGTCCGGGTCTGTTGGGGTGAACTGTGCACTGAAACAAAGACAGATACCTGCTTTGGTGTTATATTTGAGGGGAGGACCAGAGCCTTCCTTCTTAAAGGGTTTAAGAAGGCATTAGCTGACTCATCAAAGGAGAGGCAGATGCAAGGTCCAGAGTTCTCCACCTGCCACTCAGGCCTGGCCAGTCCGTGTGGTGGATGTCTCGCTGGGATTGGTGTGTGAATTATTGTTGCTCCACAAGCCCCATAAACCAAAGCCCTCCGATTTCCACCGTTTTTCTTACCAGCTTTTTTGGGATTAACAGATATTATCAGAGGGAATCACCAGTTTAAAGAATGTCAGCTTCTACGAGCTGAAGGGGCCTCTTGTCTCAGCTAGGGCATTTTGACCGCAAGGAGGAAACTGTTTTCCAATTTAGAAAGCTGGAGAACTCTTCCCAGTTTCCTTTGTTCCTGTCCCATAGAATTCAGACTTGTTCTATTTTTTAACTTTCTCTCTCCATCCCTTTGTGTGTGTGTGTCTCAACTCTTCCCAGTTGGCTGAGAAAGCAGATTTATTCAGTGGATCAAACCAGAAGAAACAGGTAAGATTTGTTCACATTTTTGTGGTTTTCTCCAGATGACTGTGGACTGTGATTTTCATTCTTCCTTTAACTGTTCTGAGGGGGTCAGATGGATCATGTTTTGTGCTGTAGAAAGGTCCTCATAAGGTCATATTTAACTTACAATGAGCTAGATGCCGTGCGAGGCGCTGGAGGTGGGTAGCCACAAAATCTCCCCGTGGGGAGCCGCATCTCAGTGGAAAATTGGAATCCATCTGCAGAGACGAGGTCTCTGTCATGGAGCATTTGGACCTCATCATTTCGGCCCTTACATTTGAGCACCTTGTGTGCCCTGGGGAGACACAGTGTTGCCACAGTGCCTGCCCTCACTTGGTGGCGGGAGAGATTGGCCACACAGAAGTAAACCAAGTTAAATGGCGATGGTTCTCATGGCTGCGCAGACCTGAGATGGCCACATGATAACCTTTAAATCGGTGGACTTGACCTGTACACACAACAGAGCGTCCCGGAGGGGTTCTCTGTCGGCACACACAGTGCTCAGTGCCAGACACTTTTGTTACACACGTGGTTTGTCCTTGGATGAGGCTGTGTCATTGCCTTATGGGTGAGAAGTCAGTCCTGCTTGATGGACAACTGGTCCTTTATTATATTTGTGAATAATGCTGCCATGAAAACCTTTGGGGCTAGACACCTTTTTGTTAACTTGTGTGAGGAGGAGATGAGCAGGATGACACCCTAGAAGAGGAATACCGGGAGCAAAGTGTTTTCCGGTCTAACATTTTGAGAGAGGTGGTAGTAACGTGTCCTCCCGCTGCTGGTGCCGGAGAGCTCCCGCCCCTGTGCCCTGCAGCCCTGGGCTTTGATGTCTATTAGTCTGATCGGTGAAAGGCAGCAGCGGATTATTGCTTAAGTTTGCATTTCTTTATTTGTGGGTGAGGTTGAAGATCCTCTCGCCCATTTTTCCTTAGGTAGGAGCCAGTTCTTATTAATAATGTAATAACAACTGCCATTTCTTGAGCATCCAGGTGCTGGGCTAAGCACCTTAGAATCAGTGTCTCATATTAGCCTCACGTCAGACTTTTTTTTTTCAATTTTCAAATGTTCTCTCCTTCTGTCTATTAAGATATGTCAGTATCATATATGAGGCAATAACTAACCTCTACAACCCTCCCTCTTGTTCCTGAAAGTCTTCCCATCTCTAAGGCACCTCTGTGTCACACCAGTGTCCCCTGTCACTCGCCGATTTCAGAGTTTGGGGATCCTTCCACGCTCTTTCTACACATAGCCGACGGCCTGACGAGGAAACAGTAACCACGAAGTGCTGAAGAGTTCAGTAATGTTGTTAGGTCAGCCAGTAGCACACTCAGGGTCCCTCTGCTGTCTCACACAGCATTCACCGTGTGGCCCCACATCCTGGGACGTGCTCCGGCGTCACAGAGGTGGCTCAGATGAGGTCCCTGCGTTGGAGGGTTTTGTACACACTGGCCTCTTTCAGCCCCAGAAGTGGTGCCTCCTATGAGTGTTTCCTTTCTCAGTGGCTGAGGGGTGACTCATAGTTGAGATTGGCACAGGGGTGACAGATGGAGCCTCCTGGGCCCTCCCTTCATGCGGTGGCGGTACAGCGTTGCTGATTTTGTGCCGAAGCCCGCATCTCCACCTTCTGTTGTCAGGACATGGCTCTCTTACTCAGAATGGATTCTTGCACGTCGTTCTTAGAGATCTCTCTTTCCATCACCTGGTCCAGAAATCTTCAGCAGAGAGGAAGTCTGTTTCTGGAACCTGATTCCTTCTCCCTCGCTTACTGCTCCCTCTCCCCAACTTCCCTCCCATCAACATGTGGAATGTCCCACCTTTCCTGTGGTTCTGTGAGGCCCCAAGGGAGTTTCTCAAAAGGCACTCCAACCGAGAAGCCAATGAAAGGGCAACTCACTTCTGCCAATTTCCCCTCCTTTCCGGTCTCCCACTACTAATCCGTTTCCCGAAGGAAAACAAAGGAGCAATAGAAGCAAAGGGAAGACTCAAGGCAACACGAGGCAGGCTCAGCTGGCCCTGCTCAGGCAGTGCCCAGCCCGCAGGCATTTTCCTTGGCCTGAGCACCTGCTTTCATTTTCCGCATCTCTAGAGACAAAATGGTAGCGACTGGCATTTGCTGAGAACTTGCTCTGCAGCAGCCGCGGTAACTGAGTGCTTTACTTCCTAATGAAAGGCTGATGGAATGCTCTCGGACTGGTGAGCGAGGGACCCTTTGATCCATTTCATGATTCCACTGAGGCCAAGAGCAATTAAATAACTTGTCTATAGCTCTGGCTGGATAGTTGGTTAGAGCATTGTCCCAATATGCCAAGGTTGTGGGTTCGATCTCTGGTCAGGCCACATACATGATCAACCAATAAATCTGTAAATGGGTTGAAGAGCAAACTGATGTTTCTCTCTCCCCCTGCTCCTCAAATCAATGAAAAAAAACAAAACAAAAAAACTTGTATACACAACCCACCTTGTCAGGTGTGGCACCCGGAATTGAGGCTCACCTGTCAGTACTAGACCTCACCTTTCCTTTTCATTTTTCTTTTTTTTTCAAGTATATTTTATGGATTTTGCTGTTATAGTCATATCAATTTCTTTTCCCTTTGCCCTCCACTGCCCAGTACCCCACTTCCCTCCAGCAATCCCACCCCCTGGGTTGCACATATAAGTTCTTTGGCTTCACCCTTTCCTATATGATTCTTAACGTCCCCCTATTTTGTACCAACCGATTATGCTTCTTAGTCCCGGCACCATTTCCCCATTTCTCCCTCTTCCCCCTCCCAGCTGATAACCCTCCAAATGATCCCCATACCTATGATTCTGTTCCTATTCTGGTTTGCTTAGTTGGATTTTCTTTTTATTTTTTAGATTCATTTGTTGATAGTTGTGAGTTTGTTGTCATTTTAATGTTCATAGGTTTGATCTTCTTTTTCTTAAATAAGTCCCTTCGACATTTCATATAATAATGCCTTGGTGATGATGAACTCCTTGAGCTTTACCTTGTCTGGGAAGCACTTTATCTGCCCTTACATTCTAAATGATAGCTTTGCTGGATAGAGTAATCTTAGTTGTAGGTTCTTGCTTTTCATCACTTTGAATGTTTCTTGCCAGTCCCTCCTGCCTGCAAAGTTTCTTTTGAGAAATCAGCTGATAGTCTTATAGGCACCCCTTTGAAGGCAACTCTCTTTTCTCTAGCTACTTTTAAGATTCTCTCTTTATCTTTCACCTTTGGCATTTTAATTATGATGTGTCTTGGTGTGGCTCTCTTTGGGTCTAGCTTGTTTGGGACTCTCTGTGCTTCCTAGACTTGTATGTCTATTTCCTTCACCAAATTTGAGAACTTTTCCTTCATTATTTTTTCAAGTAAGCTTTCAATTTCTTTCTCTTGCTCTTCTCCTTCTGGCACCCCTGTGATTTGGATGTTGGCACGTTTAACGTCCCAGAGGTTCCTAAGCCACTCCTCATTTTTTTTTCAATTCTTGTTTCTTCATTCTGTACTGGTTGACTGTTTATTTCTTCCTATGTTCCAAGTTATTAATTTGAACCCTGGCTTCCTTCCCTTCACCATTGGTTTCATGTGGATTTTCCTTTGTTTCACTTAGCCTAACTTTCTCTTCTTCCCTTATGCGTTTGCCATACTCAAGCATCTCTGTCAAGTCTGTGAGAATCTTTATCACCACTGTTTTGGACTCTGCATCTGTTAGGTTGGCTATCTCCTTGTTTCTTAGTTCTCCCACTGGAACCTTGATCCATTCCCCCTTTTGGGCCATACTTCTCTGTCTCCTCAACTTGACAGACTCCTGTGTTTGTTTGCCTCTGTGTCTTAGGTAGAGCTGTCACACCTGTTATATTGTAAGGGGCGGAGCCTTAGGTATTCGTCAGTGTGTGGGGGACCCTTTTCTCCATGTTGTGGTGCTGTGTGTGGGGGAGGGGTCTGAGAGGAAACAATGCCGCTTGCTCAGCACTTGTCCCTTTTCCAGGCACTTCTCCCACTTCCGTATGGGACTGGCACATCTCTAGCTGTTGCCCTGGCTATGGTTCCCAGAGTGGGTGGGTCTGCGGATGTTCTAGGACCGTGGGGCCCCTTTAAACAAGTGGACTCTGCTGAGAGATCGGCAGTTTCTTCCTCTGCCCCAACCCCCTCTGGTTTGCCCAGTCAGAAGCAATGAGGCTTTATTTTCCCTAGCACTGGAACTGTGAGCTCTGCAGTCTTATCTGGTGCTGGGAGTGCTCCCCAGGTGTCCCTCCTGACTTTTTAAAATGTGTGACTACACTTTCCACATGCAGGCCACAGCTGCCATTTCTGCCACCACACCACATCATCTCTGCCCCGGCTCTGCCCCTCCTACCTGTCTGTATGAGTATTTCTTCTTTATATTTTCGTTTGTTGGACTTCTCATGTAGCTCGATTTTCTGGAACTTCTGGTTGTCTCTAGTTTTGAGGTAGCTGTATTCCTTCGTAGTTGTGGAGGGAGACGCAGTGTGTCTGTCTATACCTCCATCTTGGCTGGAAGTCCTTTTTTCCCCTTAATTGTGCTCTTGAAAGCTGAGAAAAGGCAAAAACCTTTCCTTCCGCATGCTGACCTAAAGTAAGTTATTATTTAATTTGTTTTATTTTGCTAAAATATACATAACATAAAATTTATCATAGACTTCCTTTCTGTTGAAGGTTCTGGACCAGCTGTTAGAAAGACAGATCTCTCTGAAGGACTTGCAAGAATCCATCTGAGCAAGTGTACACTTTCGTAAGATTAAGTACATTCATTTCATGCAGCCATCAACACCATCCGTCTTCAGAACTCTCTTCATCTTGTGAAACTGAAACTCTGTCCCTATTAAACAATAAATCCCCATTTCCTCCTGCTCCCAGCCTCTGCTAACTTTCATTCCGCTTTCTCTCTGTGCATTTGACTGCTCTGGTTACCTCATAGAAGTGGAATCTTACAGTTTTTGTCTTTTTATGACTGGCTTGTTCCACTCAGCATAAGGTCCTCCAGGTTTGTTCGTGTTGTAGCCCATGTTGGAATTTCTTCACTTTGTAAGGCTGAATAATATTCCACTGTATGTATAAATCACAGTTTGTTTACTGGTTCCTCTGTTGGTGGACACTTGGATTACTTCCCCTCGTTGGCAGCTGTGAGTATTGTTGCTGTGAACGTGGATGTTTGAGTTCCTGCTTCCGATTCTTTTGTGCGTTACCCAGAAGTGGAATTACTGGATGAAATGACAAACCGCCATACCGTTTCCACAGCAACTGCAACCATTTGACATTCCCACTAGCAGTGTATAAGGGTTCCACTTTTTCCCACATTCTTGTTGACTCTTATTACTTTCTTTCTAATAGCCATCCCAATGGGTGTGAAGTAGCATCTCATTTTGGTTTTGACTTGTGTTTTCCTGTGGCTAGTAATGTTGAGCATCTTTTCATGTGCTTCTTGCCATTTGTATAACTTCTTTGGAGAAATGTCTTTCAAGTCCTTTGCGCATTTAAATATTTCATGTTATGATTTTAATACTCATTGAACTTCTAAGCACTGCCCCTTGGCTAGGTGCTACACAACATTTTATTTTTCATTTTTACACTTTCATTTATTGTTTCCTTTTTAAAAATATGCACATGGACTCTCTTTTTTAGATCAATAGCAAAACAAAGTTTATTAGGTAGCACAACCCAGTGCCAAATGAAATTTAGGACAACACATTTTTCTGAGAGTTTAGAGGAGGAAGTGAGGACATGTGGGTTGGAGTGCTTCAGGAAATCTTTAAATTTAGATGGATTTGTTCTGGGAATTTAAGTTTGGGTAGGAATTAGAAGAGAAGAGGATGAGGTCCTCCTGACATCTTTCTGGGGGTTTATTCAGTCTGGCAGTCCTTGTCACTCTGCGCTCTTTCTATTATTCACTGGTTGGTAGTTTAAGATGTTCTCTAAATTTTCTCAAGTGCCATTGTATGTCTGTGCTTCTTGTGCCTTCATCTATTTTTAATTTAAAACATTTTTCATTTTAAAATTAGTTGATATACAATATTACATTAGTTTCAGGTGTACATCCCAGTGATTAGACATCATATAACTTACTGTGTGATCATCTCAATAAATCTTGTACCCATCTGACATCATACATAGTTATTACAATATTACTGACTCTATTCCCTGTGCGGTACTTCGTCCCCATGACTATTCTGTAACAGCCAATTTGTACTCCTTAATCCCTTCACCTTTTTTACCCCCCCACCCCCTCCCATCTGGCAGCCATCAAAGTGTTCTCTGTGTCTGTTCTGCTTGTTTATTTATTTATTTATTTATTTTAGATTCAATTGTTGATATGTGTTTATTGCGATTTTATTGTTCACATTTTTAAATCTTTTTCTCCTTAAGGACAGCCGTTTAACATTTCATGTAATACTGGTTTGATGGTGAGCAACTCCCTTAGATTTTTTTAAAATTTAAATCTGGGAAGCTCTTTATGTGCCCTTTGATTCTAAATGATATCTTTGCTGGGTAGAGTTATCTTGGTTGTAGGTCCTTGCTTTTTATCACATTAAATATTTGTTGCCAGGCTGACCTACAGAGATTCTGTTGAGAAATCATCTGACAATCTTATGGGAGACCCCTTGTAGGTAACTAACTGCTTTTCCTTTGCTCCTTTTAAGGTTCTCTCTTTGTCTTTAGCCTTTTGCATTTTAATTATGTTGTGTCTTGGTGTGAGCATCTTTGGGTTCATCTTGTTTGGGACTCTCTGTGCTTCCTGGACTTGTATGTCTATTTCCTTCACCAGGTTAGGGAAGTGTCCTGTCCTTTTTTCAAATAGATTTTCAATTTGTTGCTCGCTCTTTTCTCCTTGCAACACCCCTATGATGTGAATGTTGGTTTGCTTGAAGTTGTCCCAGAGAATTTTTACACTATTTTCATTTGCTTTTGGATTTTTTTTCTTGTTTCTTTTCTGAGTTGGTATTTTTTTTTTTTTGCTTCCTTATATTCCGAATCACTGATTTTATTCTCAGTATCATCTAATGTACTGTTGATGTCCTTGTAAATTATTCTTCATTTCAGTTTATGTATCCTTTCTGACTGGTTCTTTTTATGGTTTTCATGTCCTTTTTATGCCGTTTAAGTTCTCAACAGTGTTTTAAACTCTGTATCTAGTAGGTTGCTAGTGTCCATTTTGTTTAGTTCTTTTTCTGGAGTTTTGTTTTTTTCTTTCATTTAGGACGTTTGTCTTCTCATTTTGGCTGCTTCCCTGTGTTTGTTTCTATGTATTAGATAGAGCTGCTACATCACCTAGGCTTGGTAGAGTGGCCTTTTGCAGTGTTCTATAGCATCCAGTGACACAGCCTCCCCAGTTATCCAGGCTGGGCACTCCAGGCACACACACACCCCTATGCTGTGGGCTGTGTATACCCTCCTGTTGTAGTTGATCCTTGATTGCTATTGGCACATCAGTGGGAGGGATTTACCTGCAGGCCAATCAACTGCAAGTACTGGCTGTGACCACTGACCACCATGGAGGATCAGCTGTGCAGGGGCCCACCCCACAGAGCAGGACTGACTTCAGCAGGGCTCTGGTGCCACTGAGTCTGCCCATTGAGTGTGTTGCCTGTGGAGGTGGTTGGGTGGTGCACATTGACTTTTTTTTTAATGACAAAAGTCACTCCTGTTCATTACAGAAAAATTTGGAAATGCTGAAAACCAGAAAAAAAATGTGTATAAATTTGACGTTACAATAAATGTTAACTCTGGCTACAACTTTTTTCAGTAGATTTCTTCCATCCTCAACTTATTTGCTTCCTTGTTCACTTTTCTTTATTAAAGTATAACTGCACATATGATCTTCTATCCTGTTCTTTAATTAACTTTTAAATTTTGGAATAATTGTACATTTAGAGAAAAGTATAGAGAGTTCCCATATCCCTTTTTGCCCAGCTTTCGTTGATGTTCAGATTGCACATTAACATGGTATATTTGGAGTTTACATTTTTCCCTCACCAACATCCTCTTCTGGTCTTGGGTTCAGTCCAGGACCCCACATTGTACTTAGTGGTTCTGTCCCCTTGGCCACCTCTGGTATGGGACACTTGCTCAGTCTTTCCTTGTCTTTCATGACCTTGACAGTTTTTAGGAGTGTGCCTCAGATATTTTGTAGAATGTCATCAATTTGTGTTGGTCTGATATTTTTGTTATAATTAGACTGGAGTTATGAGTAGCCTGAGGTGGTGAGTATTTGGGAAGACTACCACGGAGGTGAAGTTCTTTCAGAATATCATACATATCAAGAGGAATATACTCTCCACATGGCTTGTCAAAGGTGATGTCAACCTTGATCACCTGATGAAGGTGGTATCATCAAGATTTCTCCTTTGTAAAATTACCCGCCCCTCCATTCTTTGGGAATAACTCAAGTTCAGCCCTTACTAAAGGAGGGAAGAATTAAACTACTTTCACCTCATGTCAAACTCTAAGAACATTTGCATTTCATTGCAACTTTTCAGGAACATGAGGTCAATGCCTACATTATAATTCAACCAATGGGAATTTGATACTTGGCTTGAAAAGTTACCTTTTATTTGTCATTTAGTTTGTGTCCAGTTTTTCACATTCCCATTGTCACAGAGTTGTGTTCAAAGTGAACCTATGATGTGACCCTCATGGGAAGAAGCACTTTTGCGGTCACTGCAGAATTCTCAGCCTTCGTGTCATGACTGCTCAGGTCCCCATTGGGCGGACGTGTTCAGCTTCCTTTACGTCTTTCCCTTATTGTTGCTGCTCTTGTCGGCCAGGGCTCTTGAGGTCAGGGATCTGGCTGGTTTGATCTCAGTCGTGTTTGCTGGATGAATGAAACTCCTCCCTTTTTATTCCCAGACATAACATCGGGCAAACAGGACGTTCTAGTATTGGAAGGTTTCCTTATGACATTTCTAGACCTGGGGAGACTGGATCAAACGCCTGAATGTTTTAACTGTGTAATCTTGGCCAGATTTCCAGAGCCCTCCCCTTTATGAGCCTTTAGAGTTTATTTGTCTCTTATGTGGAAATCAGGTTCTAAGGTCAGTGCAGCAGATGAAACTATAGTTGAAACACCCCTGTCGAAAGCCCCTGTACCTTTCATGAGGGTCACTGGAATTGTGTTCCTCAGTGTGATGCTTACAGAGGGGACAGAGTCCTACTGAAGGGGCAGCAGCCCCAAGGGCTGGTAGCAGATTGCTTGCTGGGGACATTTCTTCCCCGCTATGCTCTTGGCCCCTTGGCATATGACACTGAATCTGCATAAGCCCAGTGCCCTTCCCTTGCTTCTTCAGCCTGGCAGGGACAGAGGGGAGACTGAGTTGGGCCTTTAGGAGGCAAAAGGGGTGAAGTTGCAGGTGGGAGGCAGGTGTGTGGGTCCAGGTTTCTGCTTCAACAGGAATGCAAACGGCTTTCCTGGGGTTAATATTTGTGGCTTTAGCACCTTGGGACCACCTGTGGGGCTGCAGCCACAGGTGTGCACCTCCTCCTCTGCAGACCATCTGTTTCACTAGACACTGGCTGGGGCTCCAGAGTTTGCAGTCCTGACAAGTTCCCGGCTGATATTGATGCTACTGATCCGGGGACTCTACCTAGAGCAGCCAGTTTCTAGAGCTGCATTGGCTGACATGCTGCCCCGAGCCACCTGTGACCATTTAAATCTAAATGAGTAAAAATGAACTAAAATGAAAATTTCAGTTTCTTAGTTGCACTGGCCATATCCCAAGCACTCCCCATCCACATGTGGCTGGTGGCTGCTGCCTGGGACAGCCCGATCCAGAACATATCCGTCATCGTAGGAAGTGCTGGGCAGCACCGAGGGTTGAACCTCAGCTGTAATACTTACTGGTTGTATGAACCTGGGCAAATTACTTAATTCCTCTGTGCCTTAGTTTCCTAGTCTGTAGAAGAGAGAGAATAGTTTCTACCTCCCAGGGCTGGTGCGAGGGTCCAGTGAGTCAGTACTGAAAAGTGCCTGGAGGGTGCCTGGCTTCTCTGGCAAACACTAGCGAACGTTTGGTATTATCATTATTGTTATAAGAATGGGGTGGGTGGCGGAGGTGTTGGCCAGGCCTCAGGGTGACAAAGAGATTTCTGGGGGCTGCTGACCTTACCTGTTTGTTTGGTAAAGGCTTCCGTGGGGTAAGGTGTTGTAGGAGCTGGGACAAAGTCAGGCCAAGAAGTGAAGATTTCATGATTGTTTAGTGATGTCTGCCATGGAAGAGGGAGGGCCGTCTGTGGCTCACTGGGTAGCGGTGGGGTGATTGGTTTTTTGCCATCCTTCCTGTATGGATTGTTCTGGTCCCTAACCCACTGTTGCAGCTTGAACACCCAGGAAGCAGTCTGAGATGGGGGTTCATGTGTGGAAGCTTATTGGGGGGGTGCAGAGGGGACCAGCACCCGTGGAAGTGAAGGCAGTGGGGGAACCATGCTGTGTGCAGAGCACAGCCTTAGCCGACTCCACGGGGAGCCCCAGGATGGCCCTGCAGAGCTGTCCCGAATTGAGGCTACCCTGTCATTGAATGCGGGACATGACCTTGGCTGAGGTACTCTCTAGCTTATGACAAGTACTGGATGGGGAGAGGGGTGACCGTGTAAGCAGCTAGGGAAGCGGCATGCCAATCCTGGCTTGGGGTCAGGCCATGCGGCGCAGACCCACACACCCTGCGTGGGGAGTGAGGGGGTGGCCAGGGCAGCAGAGTGGGGAGGCTGCGGCACAGGAGCCCAAGGAGGCTCAGGTGCTCACTGTCAGGTGGGACCTCTGGAGCAGGTGAGCCCTGATGTCCTGGTGCTGAGATGCTCCTGTCTTGGGACCCTGAGTTTGCTCCACGGGCCCCCAGACAGCTGCACTGGCTCCTAGCCCCCAGTCTCTTTATTTCTGGAGATGGAAAGTTTCTTGGCTCTGTGTCTCTCTGGAAGTTCTGGGCTCCCAAAGGCACTCTGACCTCTCTCGTGATTCTGGGTTTCTCCCTGAGCTCCGCTGGGCCACCAGCTTGGCCAGATCCTCCTGTACCTCATCTTGCAGCACTGCTGGGTCAGAAAGGGGTCCAGCTTGCTCCAGTTAGCCCACCGGACTCTTCGTTATTCTCAGTATCTCTCTGGGAAGCCCCTGGTACCCAGCTGGAAGTGGTGGGCGGGGGGCGGGGTAGGGTAGAGAAGGACCTTTCAGTAAAGGTCTCTGCCATTAGGGAGGCTGTTAGACTGGAGGTCAGGAAGCTGGAGGTGGGAACACTGGGTGGCCAGGAGTCCAGCTTGGTCATCTCCAATGGCAATGGAACTAACGTGCTGTTTCCTTCCAGATGGACTGGCAGAGGCCGAGTTGACAGTGTTGGGAAACTGAGTCACTTTCTGCCCACAGCCTGGGCAGGCTACCTTCCTTGGCCATCCACAGCCCCTGACCTATCTAACGTTTCTAGAGCACAGAGCTGTTTGCTCTGACCCCACCAGTGACCCCTCCCTCCCACCGTCTCTCTGGCTCTGTGGGACAGGGCTCTGCAGCCACAAGGGACTGATCTCATGCCCCTGACGCACCACCGGGACCCACTCCCCCACCATTCAAGCCGTTGCCCAGAGGCAGACTGCTGTGGTGGTTACAGGCAGGCCTGGGTGCGTACATGCATGAAGATCTCTGTGGTGTGCTCAAATAACTATATGCTTTGGGTTTTGACTCAAACCCAGGTCTGCTGCCACCTGGCTCTGACCTTGAGTAGTGACCCCCCCCAGCCCCTCTCCAGCATTGCCTGTTCTGAACCCTGGGGGTCAGTAGTGCACACTGTGTAAGGGTCAAATGTAGTGTGGGGTTAGGGAACATTATGGCCTGGCACATAGTAGGTACTCAAATAAGGTTGGGTCCTTACCCTTCCTCCTCTGTGGCCTTCAGTGACCTCTCTTTGGTTTGAACCTTTGTGATATTTCATATCTTCAGAGGTTATCTGGTCACCTAACACCATGTTCTGCCTATGTGACCGTGTCCATGGCCATCCCTGAAGGGTGGAGGTCAATTTTGCACATCGAGGTGTCGCCCCAACCTTGAATGCAGGTGTCTTGTACACACTTACCAGCTGTTTGGTGGGGTCTTCTCATGGAGGGCCACATGAGGTGGTAGCTGGTGGGAATAGCAAAACCCTCGACTGTTAAAATCCCTCAAGGCTGACCGAGCTGGGATTCCTTTCTTTTGCAGCATCAGCCTCCGAGAGTTGAAGACCATCTTGCCCCTGGTCAACTTCAAAGTGAGCAGTGCCAAGTTCCTCAAGGATAAGTTTGTGGTAAGTTCCATGGCTTAGCCTGGGGATTTTGTGAACTGAGGGCTACTGTGCCTCTCATGTGAAGCCACTGCATGCCTTTGAGCTCTGAGAAATGGTGCCCAAGAAAGTCCTTCACCTCCAGATTCATCTATCTTAGTCCAGACAGAGGAATTGTGTGAAGATCTTAGGACCATAGTCTCAATCCCAGCAGAGGACGCCATCCATGAAGACCATGTCTACGGGGCTGCTTGACGGAACGTTTTCACCCAACTTTTCCTTTCCCTCCCAATCTGCAGCCCATTTTCCTTCTAGTGATATGAACAAATGTATTTGTTTGGGAACATATTTGGAAAGATTTCTCATGTAGGTTTGCCAGGGATGTGGCATTTTGCAAGCAAGTCCTAATAGTGTAGTTGTCAGAGTTGGCTCTCCTCCTCACTTCCCCACCTGCCAGTCCTCCACCCACTTCTCTCCAGCCCACCCTTCCTCCCACCCACCCCTCCTTCCACCCATTCATCCCCCACCCCTCCCCCCATACCCAACCTACCTTACACCCACCGCTTCTTCACCCATTTCTACTTCCATTCATCCATCCTCCCACCGATCTGTCCTTCCTTCCACTCTCCTCCTTCTCACCCCTCATCCACACACCCCTCTTTCCATCTGCCCTCCTTCCACCCATCACTTAATTTGTTTATGTTCTTGTGCAATGAAGCTGTTGGTATATCTGGGGCAGGTAAAATCACTCCAGGAGGAGAGAGTACAGTAGGTCAGGTGGGGCTTTTCTGAATGATGTAAAGATGGAGGCTATGTAGAGGCACTGTTTCTGGCCCCAGAGAGATACCTGCTCTTGTCAAGGAACCCAACAAGACTTAATCCCAACAACCCCAGTTGGAGGGCTCATGGCATGTCCATGGCAGCCCCAGTCACAGGATTCCTCAGCTGAAAAAGCTCATTCATTGTTGTACCAGTGAGCTCCTGGAAGAGTTAACTCTCTTCACGGTTTATCAAGCCATCTTTTCACTTTCCCTCAACGTTCTAATTCAAAAAGGCGCAAAAACAGGACTTCTGGCCAAGATGGAGGCCTAGACAGATACGCTGGGTCTCCCTCCACAGCTAAGAAGAAATACAACTACCTCAAAACTAGAGATAACCAGAAGTTCCAGAAAATCAAGCTGCATGGAAGTCCAGCAAACAAAGATATAAAGAAGAAACACCCAGAAAGGTAGGAAGGACAGATCTTGGGCAGAGAGGACACTGTGTGGTGGTGGCAGCAGTGGCAGCAGCGGCAGGCCGGCGGAAAATGCAGTCACACATTTTAAAAAGTCGGAAGGGACACCTGGGGAGCGTTCCCAGCTTCTCACTGACTGCACAGCTCACAGTCCCAGCAACAGGGGAAATCAAGCCTCATTGCTTCTGACTGTGCAGACAAGTGGGGGTTGGGGTGGAGGCAGAAACTGCCGGTCTCTCAGTAGAGTCCACTTGTTTAAAGGGCCCCCATGGTCCTAGAACATCCGCAGACCCACCCACTCTGGGAACCATAGCCAGGGCAACAGCTAGAGATGTGCCAGTCCCATACGGAAGTGGGAGAAGTGCCTGGAAAAGGGGCAAGTGCTGAACAAATGGCATTGTTCCCTTTCAGACCCCTCCCCCACATACAGCACCACAACGTGATGAAACAGGTCACCCTGTACTGACGAATCCCTAAGGCTCCACCCCTTACAATGTAGCAGGAGCGACAGCTCTGCCTAAGACACAAAGGCAAACATACACAGGAACTTGTCAAGACAGAGAAGTATGGCCCAATAGAGGGAATGGATCAAGGTTTCAGTGGGAGAACTAAGTGACGAGGAGATAGCCAACCTAACAGATGAGGAGCTAGCCAGTCTAACAGATGCAGAATTCAAAACACTGGTGATAAAGATACTCACAGGCTTGACAGATATGCTTGAGTATGGCAAATGCATAAGGGAAGAAGTGAAGGCTATGCTAAATGAAACAGGAAAATCCACACAAAACCAACGGTGAAGGGAAGGAAACTGGTGTTCAAATCAATTATTTGGAACATAAGAAAGAAAAAGCAGTGAACCAGTACAGAATGAGGAAACAAGAATTGAAAAAAATGAGGATAGGCTTAGGAACCTCTGGGACAACATTAAACATGCCAACGTCTGAATCACAGGGGTGCCAGAAGGAGAAGAGCAAGAGAAAGAAATTGAAAACTTACATGAAAAAATAATGGAGGAAAACTTCCCAAATTTGGCAAAGGAAATAGACATACAAGTCGAGGAAGCACAGAGAGTCCCAAACAAGCTAGACCCAAAGAGGACCACACCAAGACACATCATCACTAAAATGCCAAAGGTGAAAGACAAAGAGAATCTTAAAAGCAGCAAGAGAAAAGCAGAGAGTTACCTACAAAGGGGTGCCTATAAGACTATCAGCTGGTTTCTCAAAAGAAACTTTGCAGGCAAGAAGGGACTGGCAAGCAGTAATCAATGTGATGAATAGCAAGGACCTACAACCAGGATTACTCTATCCAGCAAAGCTATCATTTGGAATGGAAGGGCAGATGAAATGCTTCCCAGACAATGTAAAACTAAAAGAGTTCATCATCACCAAGCCATTACTGTATGAAATGTTAAAAGGACTTATTTAATAAAAAGAAGATTAAAACTATGAACACTAAAATGACAATAAACTCACAACTATCAACAACTGAATCTAAAAATTAAAAACAAAATTTAAGCAAACCAGAACAGGAACAGAATCATAGGTATGGGGATCATTTGGAGGGTTATGAGCTGTGAGGGGGAATGGGAAGAATTGGGGAAATGGTGTGGGATTAAGAAACAGAATTGTTTGGTACAAAATAGAGGGGGAAGTTAAAAATAATATAGGAAAGGGTGAAGTCAAAGAACTTATATGCATGACCCATGGATATGAACTAAGGGTAGTGGGGTTGCTGGAGGGAAGTGGGGTACTGGGCAGAGGGGAGCAAAGGGGAAAAATATTGGAACTACTGTAACAACATAACCAATAAAATATACTTAAAGAAAAAACAGGCAAAAACAGAAGGGTGGGTATTGAAAGAAGAGAAGAGAAATGGGAGAAGCATTTACCACTGATGGCCACTTAATTGGAATTTTGTTCTTTATCAAGCCCTTACTGAGCAGGTGTTACCTTGATTTTATCTAGTCTGGTTTCAGGGGAGTCTGAGGAAGGTAATGGTGGCTCTCCCATTTTACAGATGAAGAAATTGAGGGGCTGAAAGGGTCACATAAACTGCCCCAAGCTGTTAAGCAAACCAGGGGACAAGCCTCGACTGGAGTTGAGTTCTTCTGTCTAACCTAAAAGCTTGGTTTATTTTCTTACTCTTTAAAAAGATGACCTGTACCTACATACCGTATAAACATGTCTAGATTTGAAAGTGTCTTCAGTGCCCCCAAAAGGAGGAGTTCTCATTATGGCTCTTGAAATTCTGGTCGAGGCTCTTCTTTTTAGGGGGTCAAGGGAAAGGTTTTTCCTGATGGGATCCCTGTTGGGTTCATTTCAGGCAGGTAAATTAGGAAACTTGTGGACAGTTTGGGTTCAGAGGAATGCTGGTTTGATTTTAGCCGATGCTGTGGAAAAGGCGTTCTATTTCTGTAAAAAGGGAGGAGGCATTCTTGTGGTGGACACCAAAAATCGTGTGGTCACTTTTTTTTATATTTACAGGAAATAGGCGCACACAAAGATGAACTCAGCTTTGAACAGTTCCATCTCTTATATAAAAAACTTATGTTTGAACAGCAAAAATCGGTAAGATGATTCTTGAGCAAATGATTGAATGATGTGTTTGTTTCCCCAGTGTTTCAAAGTCCAGCACATTCCTAAGAAAACCAGAGACGTCTACTTTCTAGTCACAGGAATATAAAGTGGGAATGACAGTGACATACCATCTTCATCTGGTAGATTGGCCCAAGTTTTTACATGTGAGAGTGCTATGGGGAAAATGTGGGGAATTGGGCTGCCTGCCTTCTTCGTGGGAATATGAATAGCTGGAAGTCTGATTGGAATTTAATCTGGATCTATTAAAGTAGAAAAGTTCAACCACCTCTAGTCTCATTCTGGGAGGAAGTTTATCAAATTATTAATAGTAACCATCTCTGGGTTAAGGGATTATGTGCATGTGCCTTCTTTTTATACTTTTATTCATTTTTATGGGAATATATTTTAAAGATAACATGTTATTTTAAATTTAAAATACATTTTGGCCCAACAGTGGCATTTTGGGGACTCTGAAAGCACTGGGACATAAGAACGTGTCCGGCTTGCTAATTGCAGCATTACGTATGCAGCGTTACATTACATATGCAGCGTTACATTACATATCCCTGGCGCCATCTGAGTGCCTCTCAGTAGAGGAATAGCTGGGTGCATTACGGCCCAGACGTCCGCAGCAACATCATGCAGCTGATGAATTCCGAGTCAGTTGTGTTTCTGTTGGTGTGGAAGGATATTCTTGATATTTTGTTAGGAAAGCCAGCAGCAGATTCACACGAGGAGCTAGGTCCGATTTTTTGTAGAAACGAAACAGAATACAGTAATCCTCCTCTATGTCATCTGTGTGGGTTTTTATGAACAAGCAGGAAGTATGGAAGAATACACACCTCACATTTAATATTGATTTTGTGTGTGCCCTGGAGGCGTTTGGGAAGATGGGCAGGAGAGAGAGAGAATTACATTTTTCTTTGCACATCTCAGTTTTCTTTGACTTGGTCCAAGTTGATCCATTACTTTTGCAATAAAAAGAAAATCCCGTAAACCTTAAAAAGTGGGGCATTTGGTGCACTGCATGGCGCACAGTGCCTGGCAGGAGGTATGTACGCCACAGACAGGAGCTGCTGCTGTTACTGTCGGCAACGGGCTTTGCGGGCGGCCAAGATGGGTCCAAAGCAGAGCTGAGAGGGAGCAGAGAGTAGGTGGCACTTGGAGCCCGGCAGGTTATCTGGTTTCTCCAATCAGCTGTGTGATCTTGGGCCAGCCACTGACCACTCCCAGCCTCCGAGTTGTCATCTGTGTAATGGGCATGGTGACCCCTGCCCCACCGGGCTCTGGGGAGAACTGAATGAGGGACTGGGGGTTGCGACTGCAGGCATTCTTAAGTGATGGGTGTGGAAGTGCTAGGTGACAGTTATAACTGCCTTCTCCATGCAGGTCAGCAGGCAGGCCACAGGGTGAGGCCTCTTGATAGGTTCCCAGTGACGGCGGGGTTTTGGATGTCTCTGAGGCAGAGAACGGGGAAAACAATTTCCTGTCTGCCTAGAGTGGGCAGAAATAGATTATTATATAGAGTAAAAAATTCCATTGCAGGTATTCATGTTTTCACAAATATAATAATTAGTTGTTGGTTTGCCAAATGGAGTAGAAAGATTATAGGCATTGGGAGTTGAAAGACCTGGATTCCAGCCCCAACTTGGCCTCTAATGACCAAGTGATTTTGTGGAAAGGTACCTTTTCCTACTCAGCCTCCTCTCTAAAATGAAGGTATTAAATCAGGTTATTAGTTATAAAACTTTTAAAACTATATGCTCCCCTTTTTAAAATATGGAGCCTTAATAAAAATAAACCTACTGCATAGAAGCTGATCAAAACCTCTTTTTTAAGTTAAAATATGTAACTTTTATTTATAGTCAGGCCTGAGAACGATGAAAACATTTTGATGGCAGTGTACCTATGAAATCTAGAATAATGACAATTGCTGTCTTATGCAATTGACTAGGATTGACAAAAGCTTGATTCACTCAAGATAAGTGGTTGTAAGTAACAGTTTTTATAATCAGTTGCCTTGAAATTTCAGGATGCTATCTCATCCTACAGATGGCAGGCAAAGCTTGAGAATTCGGTTTGCAAAAAAGCTATTTCACCTGCCAGCACAGGTTAACCCATTGATAATCTCCATTGTGATAAAATTCCATGTAAGGCGTATTTCAGCCTGCACTTTTCAGTAGGTTCTTTTGAAGGCTAATATATGTGTGTTTGAGACGGAGGACGGAGAGAGAAATTTGAGCCAGAATCCTGCAGGTTCTCTGAATCCCCTGGGCGTGCCCTAGAGTGCCTGGTTTTGGGGGGGGAAAGGCGTCTGTACCAGAGATGTCCTTAATGGTCAGAATGCCATGTCCAGCCTGTATTTGGTTGTACTTGGCCTAAAGGTTTTTAATGTTTTTTTTTAATGAATTGCCTACATTTAAAAGTTGGGAAATTTCATATTAAGATCCAGATTTTTTAGCTTCTCTTGAAAAAATAATTGAGATCTGCCTATTTGTGGGTCCCAAGTGGCCCGTGGTGACATCTGAGTAGAAAGGAAGCAGGCGTTCCCTGGTTTACTCAGCCCTCACTCTCACCCGGCTTTCTACTAATCTGTGTTGCCTCCCTGGCCCTAATTTGGGCTGGCATCCTCTGCTCTCCACCATTGGACGGAAAAACTATCCAGTTTGGCCACAGCATGTATAATATTAATTCAGTGACTTGGAATTTGATTAACAAAGCCCCAAGCTCTATAGATAGTTACTGGCTAACTGGAGAAACAGCACTGCTCTTGTGGTAGGGAAATGCCCCTCCCCTAACGTTAGCATATAATTTACTTCCTGAGCTCTCCCTGGGAGCTGAGCTCAGAGCAAGTCTTAGCTGCGTGCCCTTAGGGGCTCAGCAGGATTCTTGGGCTCCTTGGGGAGACAAGGCTATTTATGGTGATTGATGACCCCCAGACCTAAATCCAGGGAGTAGGTTCCTATTCATCAACAACAGCTATAGGTTTTCCACTTGAGGTTTTCAGTTCCTCTTTGTATCTAACCACCTGCTTATGCTGCTGCTTTAAAGCTTCAGAGCTTCTTAAAGTCAGGCAGCAGCAGGAAGATAAGAAATGTAATTCTATGTGTGTCCCCCTGGTGAGGGATATACCTTTAACCAGGCTGTAATAACAGTATTATGTACACAAATCATAGCTGACATTTTCTAAGTGTGAACTCTAGGCTGGGTGCTGTGCTAGGAGTTTTACACACACTTAACTCTTCTTCCAACCCTGTGAAAGAGGTGCTATTATCCTTTTACAGATGAACAAACTGAGGCTCAGAGAGGTTCCTTGCTGGAGGTCATGCACTAGTAAGCTACAGCTAGGGTTTGAGTTCTTCTTTGCCCACCTTCAGTGCCTGGTCACTAATTTTTATTTTTTAAACTTTTGTATTAATAAAATTTCAAACACATACACATAGAGATAATAGCATCACAAACCCTTATGTAGCCATCAGCCAGCTTCAGCAATGACCAGTCAACCAATGGCCATCTCATGTCATCCATGTCCTTACCCACTTCCCTCTTCTCATATGATCTTGTTTAAATGTTTAAATAGTTTAATTTAGTACTCTGAAATATTAAGGATTTGAAATGTAGCAGTGAGGTATGTAGGAAGGTGTGTGTGTTCCCTGGTAGGGCTGCTGGGCAGGACAGCTGTTTTGAGAGCCAGTTGATTGATCTTCTGAAGTTCACATGCACACCCCACGTCCCGGTGCTTTTCCAGCTGGGAATGTACCCAACGGGAATACTCGCCCAAGTGGGAAAAGATAGAACGAGGGCCTTCTTTATAATACTGGATATAACAGCAGAAAATCAATGGTGTGCATGTTATGGGATACAAGGTGGGTTTTCAAAGGAATGAGGCAGGACCATTTGAGGTTGTAAAGTAATGTGTAAAGCTTGAAACAACAGCAACAAGTTGGGAGACATGATGTGATAATTATGAGAAGATGTAATTAGACTAGTATCCATAAAATAAACCCAAGAAGGAAACTTATGAAGTTATTAAGAGTGATAGATTCTCAGGAATAAGATTATAAAAGAGGTGAGGAAGACTTCTGCCTTTTGCTTCATAAGTTTTGGTTATATATGTATTTATTTTTAGAGAGAGGGGAAGGGAGATAGAGAAGGAGAGAAGCATTAATGTGCAAGAGATACATTGATTGGTTGCCTCTCGCACGCCCCCAACCAGGGACCTGCTGCCTGCAACCCAGGCATGTGCCCTGACTGGGAATCAAACCTGTGACCTTTAGGTTCACAGGCCGGCACTCAATCCACTGAGCCACATCAGCCAGGTCTTGGTTATATTTGAATACTTACAAGTCATACAAATTAAAATGATAACTGAAGAGAGAAAAAAACCTGTTCACTTGCATTAATAAGTCACACAAATTATAGTGTTAAATTTTTAGGCCCCAAAATCTGTTCATTTGCATTAAGTGGCACGACTTGTCTAATGTTTATTTTGTGTTGTTTTTTCCTTCTGTTTTCAATTTCAGATTCTTGACGAATTCAAAAAAGATTCCTCCGTGTTCATCTTGGGGTGAGGCACCACGTCTGGGTTACTGTTGTTCGGGGTGGGGGCGGTGCTGGTTATGGTGCCACAGCTGGGGGCTGGCTCTGGGAGGGTTGCCTCTGTGGGTGGGCCCGGGGGCGGGGCGAGGGGATCCTCCTGCCCAGGGATTGGCCGTGAGCATGCATGAGCCGAACAGTAGCAGCAGAGTTTGTGAGTGTCGGGAGGGTGGCTCCCAGGGGTCTGTAGAGAAACCTGTGTGCTCAGGGCCTCCTTTCCTGGAGTGGGCTTCGTAGGACATGGCTGGTGAACAGGTTTCTTACACAAATTAAAGCAACGTTAGGGGCCAAGTGAATCTGGGAAATTGCTGGGTAAGCAGGTTTAACTGAATTAAAACGAGTCAGAGCATATAAAGTGCTTCACGTGGTGTGTGGCAAGAACCCATATATAGAAATAATGATATTATTAAAAAGCAAGTGCTGCAGGACTTGTCAGGACCTTGACTGCGCTACTAATTCCCCGAGTAGGGGATTTTGGAAATGTTCTGTGTTTCCCAAGCCTGTCCGCCTGAGAGAAAGCTTTTCCATGGCGTTAACAGCCCCGAGAACGTGATTTGCGGCACAATGACCGGGACCAGCTCTTATTATGCAGACACTCCAGCAATTATTCCCTCTGTCACTTTCTAAGTGAGAGACCCCAGCACTTCAGAGTGTATAAAACAACTGAGTCTGATGTTTACATGGTATTGGAATGAAAAGATTGGAGAATTAATGAAAAGATATGAAGCAAACTTAGGAGGCTGGTTAGCAAATGTTAGAAATACACTCATAACTAAAGACAATAGACTTTTGGACCCTGAGTGTTTAGCAAAGAAAGAAAGTTTAAAGCATGTTTTAGCTCATATATTTTAAGAAGACCCCAGCCCTACCCCACTTGCATGTGCTCAGGGACAAGTATGAATCTGTTCTACAGATTGCCCTTTCCGTAGAGACCAGGGTTGCCTGTGCCCGTCCAGTGAGGTCCTGGGTTTTTGATAGCTGTGGACATCTTCTCCCCAAGGCCATGTGTCAGCAAGATGCTGAGCAAGGTGGAGCCTCCCTTTATTCAGGGTGAACATTCCCTTGTATCAAATAGAAAATTCTTCCAACAGCCGGCGTCTGCTGGCTCCATGGCCCAAGTCCTGCATATTCCATCTGATTCTCCCCGTCCACCCAGAGCCTGGGGGCTTCCCCTGGCCCCACTCCTGCCTCAGAGCCCTCGTTGGCTTAGCAAACTCTGGATGGTGTCTTCTAAGGAGACACTTGGATGTGGCCCGGGTCACTTCTCCAGCTCCCCCTGCATCCTGTCCACACCCACCCTACCCAAGCATTTGTGTACGCATGCGTGTCCGTGTTCCTCCTCCTCCTCCTCCTCCCTCAGCACTGGGACCACCTGGGAGCAGCTACGTGCAGGTTCTAGGGTCTGCCCTCCAGGGTTCCTGCGTCCTCTTTGGAACGTTGTATGTCAGGAATGTCATCTAGGTCACCTTCATCTTCCTGTTGACAGGCCTGCACCTGGCACTGAGGAGCATCCTGACAGGGTGTCCGGGCGGCAGGCTGCCCGCTGCCACGAAAGGCCTCTTGACTATTGATGTGTGTCCCTTTCTAAACACTGTCTCTTTCCCCGAGGGCAGCAACACTGACCGGCCGGACGCCTCCGCTGTTCACCTGCATGACTTCCAGCGGTTTCTCTTACACGAGCAGCAGGTGAGAGAACGGAAGGGCGGTCGGGGGAGAGGGGCAGCTTCCTGGATGGTTTCTCACCTTCTCACCACCTGCTTTCACCTGACCACCTGTAGTCATGAAACAGCTGTGGTCTCCCTGTCCGCTGCCACTTTGCTGTCTTAGACTCTGGGATGAGAACAGCCTCGTGTTTGCTCCTTTTCAAGGCACAAATTGAGGAAGGGCGAGAGGGAGAGCTCTCCAAGGCAGGCAGCCCAGCAGGGTGACAGCCTGCAGGCAGGGCATCCTCACCTGGCTGGCTTCTGCTGCCTCTCCTAACTCAGCTTAGGTGTCGCTTCCTCGGGAAGCCATCTCTGACTGATGGAGGATGTGACTAAGGCACTTGGCCTGCCGGGTCCTCTGGGGAGGGGAATATATTAGCACAGTTGTCCTTAAACAGATGGCATGTGGGAAGTCTCCTAGAGAGTGTTTACATACAGGCTCCAAGCTGGTGACAGAGCCAAAGGAGTTTTGTGTTGGGCAGTGGTTTTCCCCTGGTTGGTTCTGCCGCCCAGGGCGACATCCGGGGACAGTTTTGGCTGCCCCAGCTGGGGGTGTAGTAGGTACAGACCAGAGAGGCTGCTCAGCATCCTAAAATGCACAGGTCAACCTTCCCACAGCAAGGAATTACTCTACCCAAAGTGTTAATAGTGCCCAGCTGAGAAACTTGGACTGAGATAAAGCTGAGATCCTCCTACTAGCTCTGCGACCCTGGGCAGGTCGTCTGACCTTCCTGTACCCTAATTTTCTATTTAGCTGGGGTTGAGAGCCCACCTCTCAGAATTGTGGGGGTCAGAATATTGTATTGAGCTTTGTGTATATGTATATGTATCTAAATACATAGTCACATACCTATTTCAATGTTTTATTTATATCACTCGAGTCTCATTTACATTTTCTCTATTTAATTTTTTGTTTTTTAATAGACTTTTTTAGAGCAGTCTTAGGTTCATAACAACGTTCAGTTAATTTATATTTTAAAGGTCTTTGTATTGCAGAATGTTTTAAGCATGCACTACAGTAGCCAAGCTGGCATGGCAGCACCATCTTACCCATCACTACGATTTAAAAAGTATGAACATTTGCCAATTTTATTACATCTATTCTGAGTGTCTCCCCTCCCTTTCTCCCTTCTTCATTATTTTGCTGGAAAATTCTAAAGTAAACTGCAATGTATCATTAAGACAATGTATCGTCTCACTTGTAAATAAGCCAGCATGCCTCTCTTATGAAATGGACCTCTTTTTCTTCTAAAAAACCATAATCATAACACCCCTGTTACACCCTGCACCCTGAATACTAATTTTACGTCCTCCAATACACAGCCCATGTTCAGATTTCTTTGATTGTAGGGAAAGTAATGAACAGACACACAGCACACACTTTGCACAGGGCAGCCACACGGGGGCCCCGGGACAGGGCGGCAGCTACTGTAATACGGTGATGGTGACTGAGGACATCGAGGTGACCTGCTTCTCCACGTGGGGGTAGAATGTGAGGGATCAAGAGAAGGATTATTTGCTCAGCCTGAGCTGCCACCAAGGGGAAGTCACAGGAAGGGGACCATCCATACATGAGTTCTGTTTGGCACAATTACATGCTCGGGACTGAGCGGCCAGTAGAGGGAAGCAGAGGGAGAGGCGTGTGGTTTTTCCTTTCTGCCGTGCTCTGCCGTGCACTGAATTACTCACCTTGTTCGGGAGCTATTGAAGTGTTAAACCAAGAAAAAAAAAATCATGGCTAAAAGCTTTCCTGAAAGGCAGAAAAGGACGGGGTCCTGGGACGTGCAGTGTGTCTCCCCCCCGCAGCAGGACAAAGAGCAAAACAAACGTCCGTGGTCCTCAAGTTTACGGGCTCTTCCATGGAAACAATGTGGGGAGGAAAGATCGAAGTTGCTTTGAAAGAACTTACATTGGCTACAGATAAAGGGGGGTGGGAGAAGCGAAGTGGGCTTGTTCTGGGGCAGAGTCCGAAAGGAGGTGTGCGCTCCTTGGATGGGTGGTGGGCAACAGTCCAGAAAGTTCAATGGGAACAAGAAGCAGAGGCACCTGGTGGTCAGTGGCACCTGGCTGTCCTCTTTAGAAAATTGTGGAAATAGCCACCTGCAAGTTAATTCAGGGTTTCAACATCCACTAAGGAAGGCAAGCAGTCTTTTGTTGGTCTTGTCCTGCAGTTTACTGATTAAACTCCCTCGTCACCTCCTTCCACACTCTGGTCTGTTGTAATTGAGTTTCGGACATCTCAGAATTTTCTCCTTGTCAGTGGTTCCATGGCCAACCTCCTGGGGACAAGTAGCCTAGATCCCAGCATTCACCACCTGGAGCTGCTTAATTTGATCACAGGGGAGAGTGGCGGGCTCACCCCCACTGCCCTGGGCCAGGGATGTGGACCGGGAGCAAAGGGCAGGTGCTCCTCACACGTGAGACGGCCTGTGAGCATCTGTGTGAGTGTGGTAGGGAGGGCAGACTGATGAAGATGGGGACCCTGAGTCATCAGCCCGGCTACTCCTAATGTCCCATGTGTCTGCTGCTCTGGGAGGTGATGGCATGAAGCAGAGCTAGTCAGCTGGGACATTTGTTTGGTGTGATGGATGCTCACATGTGGAATAAGCACCGTAGCACTTGCTGTGCAAATTAGTACGAGTTTTCCTAGAAAGCACTTGGGCACTATGCAATTAAAACAAAAACTTTGAAAAAAGGGTGTATACTTTGATTAAATAATTGCCCTTTTAGGAACTTATCCTAAAGCAATAATGGCAGCATTTTCAATAGAAGTGAAAACTTGTAACTAATCTAACTCTCCATTAGGGGACTGATTAAATATACCTGAGCCCAAGGTCACACTGTAGAAAGGGGGTTCAGAGGAAGACCTCAAAATGGATGTGCCTGAGCTGGTCTCAAGCTCACTGTTGGGTCGTTATTGACTATATAACAAGGAAAATAATATGGACCTCCTGGGGTTGTGTGGGTTCCCAATAAGCCACTAGTGGAAAAGATTTAACAGAGGCTGGCACATAGTCTGTGCCCAGTGTTGACTGCCATCACCCCTTGTTATTCCTTCTATCATTATTCTTATTTTCATTAATACAGAGTCCTAGCACAATACCTATACCAAGTAGAGTCATTTGGTAACCCCTAGACTTTGTATTTTAAACTCCTTCAGGCAGAAGATTTCTTTTTACTTTTTTTTTCAACCCTCACCCGATGACATTTTTTCATTGCTTTGAGAGAGAGAGAGAGAAATAAACATCAATGTGAGAGAGAAACATTGATTGGTTGCTTTCTTGTAAGTGCCTTGACTAGGGATGGAACCCACAACCTCGGTATGTGCCCTGACCAGGAATTGAACCTGTGACCTTTTGGTCTATGGGATGACACTCCAACCAACTGAGCCACACTGGCCAGGGCAGGCAGAAGATTTCTTATTGACAGTCATCCAGATCCAGGCTATGCCAACTAAGTACCCATGCTTTCTATGAGAAAGCTTGTAGAAGGAAGGAGGAAGCTGCTGGCCTTTCGGGGGCATCAGAGCCCGACAAGGCCTTTGCATGAAGTGTCCTACAGTTTGAGTTTCATGTCCTAGTATTCAAAGATTATAACACCCCTGTATTCAAATGAACTGGTCGTTCCCTAGTCTCCTAGCTATTTTGTGCCCCTTATCCATAGATTTGCAAGAATCAAAAGCAAGGTCATTGTTGATGTGTAACCACACACCAGGGAGGCCCTTTCTCCACCACCTCATTTGTGTCTGTCGTTAGCATTTCTTCCTTTCCTGGTCTGACCCTTCCCATCCAACCGCACACACATCTGGTTGCACATTTGCTTTTATTATCCTTAAAGAGAGAGGCTTTAGCATATTCGGAACCCGGAAAGCATTAGTCAAAGCTGGGTCTATGGGCCCTGTTTTCGCCCGTTGCCTGATGAATCCTTGGGCCGTAGGGTTTGGAGAGGAAAACAATAAAGTTACTTTATAATATGCGTTCTCACAGAACATGGCCTGGCTGTTCTTACTTCCGTGTTATGGGTGAGGAGGCACAGAGAGGGTATGGGACTTGCCCGGGGTCCACCAGACAAGTCACCTGGATGGCCTGACATGACTTTTTGCCAGACCTCTTTTTGGTGATTTCTCATTCTTTTTGTCATTCCAAGGAGCTTTGGGCACAGGATCTGAACAAAGTCCGCAAGAGGATGACGAAGTTTATCGACGACACAATGCGGGAAACTGCGGAGCCCTTCCTGTTTGTTGATGAGGTGAATGGACTTCTGGGGAGCTGTCCACGAGGGCTAGTTTTCTCCCAGTCTTTCTTTTGACTTGTCCTTGTCTAGTGACCTTGTTTCTGGCGTGCATTTCTTGCCTTTGCCCCTAGAAGGGTGTCTGCTTCTCAGGCATGGTAGGTACACCAAGTTCAAAGGTTTGGGGATTCCTGTGGCCCTGAGTGAGGAGAGGGAAGGTAAGACTGAAGAAGGTGGGGCGCTCCTGCTCCCTGTCACTTGTTCCCAGAAAGCAGCGTGTTACCCCAGTGTCACTCAATCCAATTTTTTAAAAAAGGGTAAAGACTTAGGATATTAAAATTCCTGACTTTTAAATGATATGATATACTGTTAATGTTTTGTTTATCAAGTTGGTGGGTTCACAAATGCCTATGGTATTATACCATAAAACTTATTATATATGGGAAGCATATATTCTTGTAACAAATACTTTAGGATACACAATAGAAAGGAAACACGGTCAGTGTCAGTACAGCCTGTTGCTGTCTGAGTTTCTGTGTGGAAACTTGGGTCATGGAGGCCTGGAGACCATCTGCTGAGCCCATGAATCAGAGCTACCATTTCCCTGTGCTGGCACAGACCAGAAAGAACCCAATGCCACCCATGTTTCCCTTCGTCATGATGATCCTGTCTCTGTGTGTGTGACCCCCCCACCCCTAGTTCCTCACATACCTGTTTTCACGGGAGAACAGCATTTGGGATGAGAAATATGACATGGTGGACATGCAGGACATGAACAACCCCTTGTCTCATTACTGGATCTCCTCATCACATAACACGTGAGTTTTGCCGCCAGCCTGGGATGGGTTGCAGGCGAAGGGGGTAAGGCGAGTATTCCAGTGCGCTGCTTTGGCAGTGTGTGGGGAGTGGACAGAGTGCAGGGCCACATTTCTCAGCCTGGAGTATACAAACGCTGCTGGAGGGGGTGAGGGGATGCACTTCTTTTTTCCAGTTGGCATTATAAGGATCATCCTTTTTCTATGGCCCTAAAAAGCCAATCACCAAAGCTGGTGTTTAAATGGGTTGGACATCTCATAGTAGCTACATCAAAGCAATTGAATCAGTCGTTGGACTGATATTTACAGTCTGCCTTGTGCTTGCTGCCTGCTGGGGATATAGCAGTAAACAAGGCAGGACGGAACAGCGCTCTTCTCATGTGCTGGGAGGGGAAAAGACCTCCTTTGACTCTTAACAAAAGACAACAGTTAGTGAGAGGAGAACAGGTGGTGAAGTGAGAAAGAAGGTTTTAGAAAGAGGAACAGCATATGCAAAGGTCCAGGGGCAGGAGGAACTGAGAGAGATTTGTTAAAATTAGACTGTAGAATCCAGGAAGGTGAGGTGTTGCATGGCAGGAGAGGAGGCCAGTGGGATCAGCCTGAGTGGAATCTTTAAGTGAGAGTGGGGGCAGTGGGAGCGAGCCACTGATGGCTTTTAAGCCAGAGAGCAACATGCTTAAATTTACATCTTTGGAAGATTACCTGATTGCTAAAAGGAGAATAGCCTGGAAGAAAGAAATGATATTGCACTGAAGTTCCAGTATTTAGTCTGCCTTATAAGGTGAGAGGGCGAAGGCCTTGGCTCATGGGCTCCCAGAGAGCTGCAGATGGGTGCTTTCCCAAGTGTCATTCCAGGCAGGCATTAGCGAGGCCCTTAAGCTTATCTCCAGGCATTTTGGAAGGTAGAATCTTTTTCAGGGGCAAATTGATTTCATGGTTCTCTCTTCTCCACTACATCCATTGGTGTAAGAGTTTGTGTCGTAGAATGGTGAATTCTATCAAACCCAGAAGACGGTTAAAGAACATCAGCTCGTAAAAGGGGAACACGATGAGGAGAGTGCATGCAAATATGTAGTTTCATGTCTGATGGATATAGTTCACAGCAGAGTACATTCCACCAATAGTTGTTGATCACCTGTTCAGTGCCTGGCTCCCTGATATCAAAATGATGTCCCATCTCTGCCCTGTTTAGACTGAGGGCCAGTGGGCGGCCAGGGGAGAGTTGTTAATTTATCATCTGCTGTGAATCTCACTCCTGACACCCTTTGACCCAGTTCTCCTCAAAAGAACACACAGTCTCAACCCTACACTTGGATTACCAAGGTGGTTATTGTTCACATCCTGTGATTGTGGCCTGAGTCTAAGGCATGGCCACATGATGGCAAGTGTCTAGACCAGATCCTAACCCTGGGACTTTCTAGACAGGAAAAACTCAGGCCTTTGCGGGCTTGGGCTAAGAAGTTCCCCAAGGACACCATAAGGTGCAAGCCGCCTTCTTTCCTTCAGGTACCTCACAGGTGACCAGCTGCGGAGTGAGTCGTCCACGGAGGCGTATATCCGCTGTCTGCGCATGGGCTGTCGTTGCATTGAGTGTGAGTAGCTTTTTCCTGGTGGAGACAACACTTACTGCGAATAGAGGCTACTTGTTACTGCCAAGTCCTCAGCTGAGGGTTGGTGCCCCCTACAGGCCAAGACCCCAAGTCACTCTGGTTCCACAGCCTGGAGGAGGCTGGTGCTGGGAAACCATTGCCTGTTCAGTGATCTCTACTCCCCCTTGCTGAGTCCACCTGCCCCTCTGCTGGGCAGGCACAGATTCGGTCCCCAATGGCTCTGCCAGCTGGGTACAGAGTGCCTGCCCACCTTGCTGAGCTGGCCGGCCACTGCCACCTGCAGCTTGATGCTTTTTTAATTTTAAAGGTAAATAGGGGGTGGAACAGGCCAAGGCTCGCAGCATCTTGGTTAAGGGACGTAGCCATAAATGGCAAGGAACTGTCCCAGAAGAACATTGTCCCCACCACAAGGAGTGGTATTGAGCCTGACCGGGTTGGAGCCAAAAAACCATCTAGATAGTGCCCTGATACAATGGGAGGCCTGGGAGGCCAGTAGCAAAGATGGCTTTATTGTCCTCTGTCCTTCCTTGGTTTCCTTCAGGATTTTTTATAGAGGAAGGCAAATAAAAGCCCTTTGAGTTTTAGCAGCTGGCCCAGCCCTGGATGCCATCCTCATCATTCCCGTCACGGTTGATCACAGACACCCAGTACAGGTGATTCCAGGCACCTGGACATGCCCAGGGTCCAGCTGCTTCCTTCTCCTCACCTCTTACTCCCTGGCCTGACTTGACCACCAGAGGCTCATGGGTATATTAGGCTAAGAAAAGGCACAAGCCACTGATTTAGGCTTCAATTTTATTTTAAAAAATTTTACCATGATATCAAACTTTTAATAGCAATTATTCCTACAGAGTATTGCCTATTTCATACTTCTTTCCCCCTCGGGGAAGAGCAAATGTGAAAAAATTAGGTTTGACACTGTCAGTTCCTGTTACTTCTGGGGATGAAGTTATAGGGGATGTTCACCTTCTACATAATCTCATTCTGTTTGGACACTGTACTGGGAACCTTTAAGAATACATTTTCATATTGCTGCATATTATTTCCACTAGCAGAAAAAGCAAGCTAAGGTTTAGACAAGTAAAATCATAAAATAAAACACACTGTAAATATCTTTTTAGAAGAGATACATTTAAAATAGTTTCTTTTGGACAGATATATTGAATCACAAAGGGACCTTTATTTCAACAACCAAAATCTTCCTGTCACTGCACAGGTAACACATGTACACAGGTAACACCTGTCCTCCTGTTGGTGGCCCCTAAGTGTAATAGGTTTGTCCCCCATGTTCTAGTAACTGAGGCGGCATGGGGGTCAGGACTGATCTTGTAACTGGCTGGGCACGTGTGTGCCACCAGTGGACTCGTGAGGTGGTGAGTGGTGGACAGGTGGTGAGGCTACACATTTCTCCCTGCAGTGGACTGCTGGGACGGGCCCGATGGGAAGCCCATCATTTACCATGGCTGGACACGGACTACCAAGATCAAGTTTGATGACGTTGTGCAGGCCATCAAAGACCACGCATTTGTCACCTCGAGGTCAGTTGTCTGATTTCCAGGTGGTTCACCTTTAAGGGAAAGGTAGCTAAGGTTGAGCAGACAGACAGACACCCCTCCCTACCCCCACACCCAGACATGCACACAGATACAAACATACCAGCCAGGGCTTCTTCTTGATTGAAGTCCTTGGCTGAGTGATGGCGCCCTCTACAGGCCAAGAGCACAGGTCCCTGACTAATTCCAGAGCCTGGAGGAGACTGGCACTGGGAAACCATGTGGCTGTTCAGTGGCCTCTGCTCCCCCTATCTGAGCCTACCTGCCCCTCTGCTGGGCGGGCATGGGTGGGTCCCCAGCTGCTCTGCCAGGCAGGCTCAGATGGAGCGTCTGCCTCCTCGCCCCGGCCACCTGCAGCTTCCCTGTGATCCTGTCCATTGAGGAGCACTGCAGCGTGGAACAGCAGCGCTACATGGCCAGAGTGTTCAAGGAGGTGTTTGGCGACCTGCTGCTGACAAAGCCGACGGAGGCCAGTGCTGACCAGCTGCCGTCGCCCAGCCAGCTGCGGGAGAAGATCATTATCAAGGTAGGCGGCCTCGGGCTGTGCCATTCATTCAGGAGAGCCAGAAGCTCAGTGCACAGGCTCCGGGTCCCGCTGCCCTGCTCACACTGCTCTCCTTCCCAATCAGTTAGCCTCTTGGTGCCTCTGTGCCCTCGCCGGTCTCGGGTGGAGATAATAATAGAACCCATGTGGTTAGTGTGCTGTAAGGATGCTCGGAACTGCACTCTGCCATTGCAGTGCTACGTAAATAGTAACTCGTTCCTTCTTTTGGCAGACCTCACCACGCCCCTTTCTCAGTCCTGTGTAAGGCGCTAGGGGTGCTCTTTCCTGCAGGAGCTCCCAGTCTGGTGTGGGAGGTGGACAGGAGGGGGGAAGTTGCCCAGAAAGGGCTGCATATGCTAATGGGATTGTGTGCCAAGTGCTTTGGGAAAGATGAGTGACTTGTACCCAAGAGCGCCAAGGATGCCATGGACGGGGTGACACTGGGTGCTTGTATGACTAGGATAAAGAAACCAGATACACAGCGGCTTAAACGTGTAAGAGTTTATTTCTTCCTCATCTGAGGGAGCGTGTTCTGGAAGCTTTGAAGTCTGGCCCACAAGGTCATCCAGGGACCCCGGGTCCTGTTCTAAAGTCTAGGGAAGGGGTTTTCAAGAATCCTCAGATAGAATTCAGGAGAGGTGATATGTGAACTTTGGGAAAAAATGTTGCCTCTTTATTTTTATTAACCTATAAGTAAAACTTAACATTTCCTTCCATGATGATTATTGGCAACAAGCCAGTTGGATATTTTCATATCACATTTACAGTTATCGCAAATATCTCAGAATAATGTTGTACTTGTCACTACTTTGAAATTATGGTAGTTATTAGAACTGCCTCTAGATCTTACTATAAGATATTAAGAAAGAAAGCACAATTTTTGTATATTGCAAATATTTTTTACTTAATATACTAATAATTGTATTTCAATATAGTTTCTCTTATAATCCTTTTTTTAAAGATTTCACTTATGTATTTTTAGAGAGAAGGGAAAGGAGGGAGGAAGAGAGGGAGACAAATATCCATGTGAGAGAGAGGCAGCAATCGATTGCCTCTTGCACATGCGCTGACTGGGGTCCGAAGCTGCAACCCTGGTGTGTGCCCCAACTGGGAATTGAACCAGCAACCTTTCGCTTTACAGAACAATGCCCAACCAACTGAGCCACACCAGTCAGGGCTGTCTTATAATCTTACATATTACAAACATTATTCCGAGAAGGGGGTCCTCAGTCTTTCTGCAGACTTCAGAGGGGGTCCATGGCATAGATCATGAAGGCTGTGCCCAAGGGTGCTGTCCTGGTGTGTGTGGTAGGGCTCTAGCTCGCAGGAAGGGGAATGAGCAGGGCTCCAGGGCCAGCGAATCCTGGTAAACGTGTGGTGTCAGCTGTACACATCCTAGCCTGCCCTGTTTGGGGCACAAGAACCTAGCCACCTGCAAGGGAGCCTGGGATATGCAGTTTCTGGTTGGGCAGCCATTAGTGGAAGGAGCGAGATGGATTTCATTAACCACCAGCAGGCTGGTATGAAAGGAGGGGTCGGTGTTTATTAGGCAGATACAGGGGGAACAATCCCTATGTGCCAGGAGGTCTAGGAGGGAGACCGGCCCATCAATAAGTAGTACCCAACAGTGTGAGGGGGCATGGGTGCCCTCAGGTCTAAAAGCACCAGCATATTGGGAGGATTTGGCTAAGACCCTGGGGCAGTTTTCTCTGAGACTCCAAGAGGTGAAGGGAGCTGAGCCTGGGAGGGTCCACAGCTTCTCAGGCATTTGGTCCTTGAGTCTTCAGGGGACCTCATGGCCCTTTTCTGAGCTTGTTCCCAGCTCATTTGTCACTTCCCTCTGCTTCTGTTAGGACAGCTGTCTGTCCCCAGGCATTTCCTGCTCTTGTTTTAGGCTGCGAAAGCCCCTTTTAGAACAGCCATTGCCCCCCCCCCCCCCCCCCCCCCCCCGTACTTCATGACTCACCCTGTCCTATTGCAGGGAAAGGGGATCAAAATAGCATCTGTGACCCACTCAGTGTGTGCCACGCACTGGTACTGGGCTAGGCATGGTTGTGTTTTCTTCTCCTATCTGATCATAACCCTGCGAGGCTTATCCAGGCCCCCAGCCCACTTTCCAGGTGTGGACACTGAAGTCTAGAGGTTAAGTGACTCAGCTGAGGCCAAAGAGATAATTCAAGGCTGTTCAAAGCAGACCATGTCATGCTGTGTTGTTTACAGGTGCCTTACATGCCCCTGGCTTACAGCAGTAGTTCTCAACCTGTGGGTCGCGACCCCTTTGGGGGTCGAACGACCCTTTCACAGGGGTCGCCTAAGACCATCGGAAAACACATATATAATTACATATTGTTTTTGTGATTAATCACTATGCTTTAATTATGTTCAATTTGTAACAATGAAAATACATCCTGCATATCAGATATTTACATTACGATTCATAACAGTAGCAAAATTACAGTTATGAAGTAGCAACGAAAATAATTTTATGGTTGGGGGTCACCACAACATGAGGAACTGTATTAAAGGGTCACGGCATTAGGAAGGTTGAGAACCACTGGCTTACAGGGACCTACAGGGGTGTCATTATACCCAGTTTAGAGAGAAAGTTATTGAGATTGGGAAAGAGATTGTCATATGGCCAAGGTCACACAGCTAGTAAGGTGATAGGCCTTGAATTCAAATCCAAGTCTGACTCCCAGTCCTGAACTCTCTTCACCAGGTCACCACTGCCTGGGATCTACAAATGCTTGTCTAGGTGGGTGGTCAGTACTCACCCAGGCGAGTGTCCTGTTGTCATCATGTCAGTCTTACAGATGAGGAATGTGAGGCTCAGAGAGGTGTGGCCACCTGTCCCGAGTCACACAGCTGATAAAGTAGCAGCACTGCTGTTTGGACCGGGTGTTCTTCCTCTGCATCCTCAGTGTGCCTTCCACTGCCCTGCACACCCCGTGCCCCTGGGCTGGCTGTGACCTGCCTTGCCCCCTGTGCACTGGAGAATGCCGCACGCGGGTGATGTTGTCGACTCACTGAGTGTTTACTGCGCACTTTCTGTTGAGCTACCACAGGAAATTGAACAGGGAACGAAACAAAGTCCCAGGGAACCTTGAACCATTTTTAAGCAACATAAGTTCCCTTTAGTGGTCCTCATGGGACTTATATTCTAGCAGGGAAAACAGAAGACGAACAGATAGAAACACAGAAACACATAGACTAAGAGTGTGAAAAATAACTACCAAGGGCCAGCGAGTGAGTGGAAGGCTGGGAAAGGAAGTGTGGGCTATTTGCAGATCACGTGGTTGAGGAAAGCTCCCCTGAGGAGGCGGCACCGAGCACAGAGCCAGGCATTGGAGAGGGGCCAGGCGCGGGGGGCAGACGGCGCCGAGGCGCAGCGCTGCAGGTGGATGCTGTCGGCTCAGACGTCCTAGACCGGGGTCTTGAGGGAGACAGGCTGTCTATGTTTCCCCCTCAGCACAAGAAGCTGGGGCCCCGAGGCGACGTTGATGTCAACATGGAGGACAGGAAAGACGAGCACAAGCAGCAGGGCGAGCTGTACATGTGGGATTCCATTGACCAGGTGAGCGCGTGCCCCTTCCTGGGTCCCGAGTGCGTCCCAGGCCTGCTGCAGGCTCTGAGGAGGGTCCTGCCTACTCCCATTTTGACCCCAGTGGATCTGTCATTATAATGAAACTATTTTTCTTTTATGTTTTGATGTTTTATTTTGAAATACTTTAGTGTTCAATATAGCATACTGTATAATATATAATATATAATAGGTAATATATTTACACCCATACAAACACAAAGAGTATATCCTTCACTCCAATTCCCCAAATACTAATGTCCTCCGTAATCATAGTATAATGACTGTAACCAGGAAGTTAGCATTGGCACGATACTGAATAATTTGTGGGTCTTATTCCAATATCACCAATTTGTCCACTAACATCCGTTTTCTGGTCCAAGAACTAATTCTGGATGCAACAAGGCATTTAGCTTCCCTAATTCCTTAGTGTCTTCCAATCGGAGACACTGGCAACCTTATTTCTTGATGAGAATAGGCATTTTGAGCACTAACATCACTTCTCATACCCCTTAACCTAAAATGCAGATCCACTTAAGTATATTTTTACGTGTCTATTCTCATATCCTAGAAATAAACATCAAAAATAGTTAGGATTTAAATAAAGAATTAAGTCACAATTAAACATTGAAGGGTCTCTAAACAAACTGGCTGAGAAATCCTGCAAGTCTTAAAAAGAGAATGAACTAGAGAAAGACAGTCATAAAAAAAGAAAAAGGCAGCCATGAGGACATAAAAAACAATCCCATCATTCGTGAAGGCTTCAAATTAAATATGAAGTAGAAGTTTGATAGTAAATCATATTTATCCTTGGATACACTGAATAGAGAAGTTCTGAAAATGCCAAAAGAAACTCCAAATAATTAGATATTTTTAAATAAATGCCTCAAAGGGGATCAAGGTCTGTGGAACCACCATGAATGTCTACAAAAGTGGGAAACGTGAGCGCCCAGGGAATGCTGGGGTGATGGTGCCAGGCTGGGACTCTGGGCCCTGGAGTTGATGGGTAGAGACTTTGGGGACAAGTTAATGCTGCTTGCACTTTCTAGAAATGGACTCGGCACTATTGCGCCATCGCTGATGCCACACTGTCCTTTAGCGATGACATTGAACAGAACGTGGAAGAGGAACTGCCCCAGGTAGGCAGAGACCTGTATGTCTCCTCTCATCTCTTTGGGTATCAAGGCTCTTCTCTGACTGGCTTGCCAGCCTAGGGCTTAACCAGTGAGGTTCAAGGGTCATTCCTGCTCTCTGAAGAGTGTGAATGGCATGTGTGGGGGCATTTGGAAGTTTTGTCTGGCCCTACCTCTGGCCTGGTCTCCAGCTTTCCCTTCAGGCTGTTGGCCATCCTTAGTACTATTTCTTGAGTGAGCTCCCAGGGCATAATGGCTCTCAGGCTTCCTTTGCTCTAGGGTGAGGGCTCTACTGGGGATCCCTTACCCCTTGTTTCGGGGCTCCAGGAGGCTACCCCAGATGGGCGCTGTCTAGAGTAGGTTAGCAGGCAGAGGAGGCCCAGGGAAACTGTCTTCCCACACTTCTTGGGGTGAGGGCGGGCTGAGGCCAGCCTCTATCTGTTTTCAGTCCCCCGCATCAGCATGTGAAGAAGGACTAGTCCTGTGATGCTGGGGGTCTGGTCCAGGTTTTCAGAAGCCCCTCCTGTCTTTGTGGCCAGGACACGCCCCCCACGGAGCTTCACTTCGGAGAGAAGTGGTTCCATAAGAACGTGGAGAAGAGGACCAGCGCTGAGAAGCTGTTGCAGGAGTACTGCTCTGAGACGGGGGGCAAGGACGGGACCTTCCTGGTGCGGGAGAGCGAGACGTTCCCCAACGACTACACCCTGTCCTTCTGGTAACGGCCCTCTGCCCGGGGCATGCCCGCCTTCTCCTCACAGCTGGTCACGTGGGCAGCTGGGTGGCAAGTAGTGGGAGCTCAGGCCAGACACGGGCAGGCCTGGACCGGAACCCAGACTTCATCTAGTGAGTTGTGTGGGGCAGGACTTGGGTGAGGTGGACGAGGCCCCAAAACTTAGTAATCAAGATGAGTGCTATTTCAATACAATGATTTAGAAAGTCAAAAGCAATGCCAAAAATGGTGATGAACAAAATATCAACATTTTTATAAAAACAGGATCCAACTCTGCACTTAAGACAATGTGGCCTCACTCACCTTCCCCTAATCCCAGCTCTAGATCGGGTGCTATGACCTTGGGCAGTTCCCTCAACTCCCTCCATGCTCCCTCTCCTTGCCTTTAAATGGAGATTCTAAAAGCAGCCTTCTTGAGCTGCGGTGAACTTTCTCATTCATTCATTCACTCACTCACTCCTCCATTTATGCCTTCATTCATTAGTGATTGGGACAGGTCTCTCTCCTGATCGAGATTAGTCTGGTGGGGAGGATGGACAATGAAAACTTAATCATGCAAATGATACATGATTGTGCAATGAGAAAAATGCAAGATGATATGAAAATCTGTTAGAGAGGGGTCGCATGTAGTGTTGGTGAGGTGGGGGTGGTGGTCAGGGAAGACTTCCTGAAAGAAGTGGTGTTTAAATTGAGACCTGAAGGATAAAAATTATAATAAAATACAGATAATTCTGATAGCTAACACATTCTTATCACGTGCCAGGTAGCAGCAGTTCAAGCACGTTTGGTGCCTGGAATCCTCAGGACAACTCTGTGAGGCAGATACTATTATTATCGTTGTTTGACCACTAAAATAATGATATAAAAGTTCAGAGAGGACAGATCATGTGGCAGAGTCAGAGTTTGAACCTAGGTCTTCTGGCTTCAGAGTGGGAGTCATGTAGGTCAAAGGGGGTAGTGGGTGGCAGACAGAGGTAGAATGTTCTGGAATCCAGTAAAGGACCAGCCTGTGCTGAAGTCTGGGGTCTATTCTAGGAGCAGAGGGAGGCCTGTGTGGCCACACCTAGAGTCCTCCGGTCAGGACCGCAGCTGCACTTCTGGCCCCTGCCTGTGTTCTCTGACACCCAGGTGCAGGAAGGCCAGCTGGCCTGGCCTTGGCACTGACATTGTCCCTTTGCCCACAGGCGGTCTGGCCGGGTCCAGCACTGCCGGATCCGCTCCACCATGGAGGGCGGGACCATGAAGTACTACCTGACTGACAACCTCACATTCACCAGCATCTACGCCCTCATCCAGCACTACCGTGAGACGCACCTGCGCTGTGCCGAGTTTGAGCTCCGGCTCACTGACCCCGTGCCCAACCCCAACCCCCACGAATCAAAGCCGTACGTGAGCCCGAGCTCTTGGGGCAGCGCATCAATGGGTTTGGCCGGGTGCAGATACCCCTGCAGATTGTGTTCATCATCAGAAAGCCTTCCTTGGGGGTGTACTAGGGCCCAAATTCCTCTGGGGTCTCTTAAAGCTCCCAGGGTGGCCACAGTTTCCAAATACCTGCTCCCCCTTACTTTTGCCTCATTTCTTTCTTCTACTTTATCTTCATAGTCCTGAACTCCTGGGACTTGGCTTTCAGAGATTAATTTTGGCCTAGTGATGTCTTCCTATTTGTCAAAGATTATTCTTGTTTGTCCTGAAAGCGAATGAGGGAAAAATAATGGTAAAGATTTCCCCTTCATTTTTTATTTGGTGAAGTGAATTTCAGCAATGCTTTTGCAAAGGGTTAAGCAATTCTGTGAACAAAAGAAAAACACAATTTTTAATCAGGAAGCTGTTAAAAGTACACATTTCTGAGAAAGCCATATAACTTACAGCAGCTTGATATTTCACTTCTCTTGTCTGTATTCATACGCATTGCCTTTGAAAATGTGCTATTTCACATATTTAAAAGGAAGCAAGGACCAACTACACAAATAAACAAAAAACCTGTCTAAAATGCTATTCCCTGTGGTCTCTGCCTCCAATTCTCTCTGCAGCCCCCCGCTCCCCCCCCCCCTGATACTGGCAATTCAGAGTTGGGGAGGTGGGGGATGGGGGGGTGGTAAAGATTGGTTGATTTATTCTCTTATGCTTCACGCAGACCCACCAGACGAACATTTCACAAAGCTATTTCTCGGTGGTCTTTTTAAAAATGCGATCGTCAGAGGTGTTCTGGATGGGAGGACCCCTGATTTCCACAGTGGTTTCTGGGGCCTTCAGGTGTCCTCAGTCCTGTTGTTTCCTTTCCTTGGGTGGCCCCTAACCTGGCCGTCTCCCGCCCTGTGCTGCAGGTGGTACTATGACGGGCTGAGCCGGGGAGAAGCGGAGGACATGCTGATGCGGGTTCCCCGGGATGGCGCCTTCCTCATCCGGAAGCGGGAAGGCAGCGATTCCTATGCCATCACCTTCAGGTAAGCACAGGGACAGAACCTGCTGCGTGTTCTCCCAGGAGGTTCTGGAATGCCAGGCATGGAGAACAAGGGGGAACTGCAGGTGGAGGGTCAGCTCAGTGTTCTCTCCCTAGAGGTTCAACAATAATGATGGCAATAATAATACCAAAAGCAGCCTACATTAATATGTGCCTTCAGTGTGCTGGGCAGTGGTCTATATTCTTAACGATCTGTGACCATGACGGTTATTTTTCAGAGGAGGAAGCTGAGGTGCAGAGAGGGTGAGTAACTTGCTGAAACGTGCAGCCAGTAAGTAGTGGCGCTGGGACTCAAACCCAGGCACCTCTGGCAGCCGTGATCAGTGATGTCATAGATCTGATTTCCTCCCAGCTTTACTTGCCACCCAGCTCTGCCTGGGAGAAGGCTGTATAGACCAGCCTTCTCCAGGACTGTGGTTCTCGGCTTTAATTCCACTCGGTGACACCAGACTCCTTCAGTTTCCACCAATGATGATGTTGGAGGTAGGGCCCAGACCCACTTCAACGTACTGTCCCTCCGTCCTCCAAGCCCCAGTGGATTCTTGATGATGCGAACAGAAGGTTGGCTGCTGTATGAGTTCCTAACTAAAGTCCCAGACACTGGGCTGCCTTTGAGGCTTCGTGTGGTTGAGTCCTTCATTGAAACTGGTGAGGGGTAGATCCAGTTATTACAGGTAAGGACATGGAGGCTCAGAGAGGTAAAGTGAGCTGTCTGGAGCTACACAGCATAGTCCTGGGCTGAGCTGGAATGTCAGACTTGGGCTTGCTCCCCTCCAAAGCCTGTGCTCTTCCCTGGGAGGTCTTAAGCAAGCGGCCTTCAAATTGGGTCAGACTGGGCCTGTGGCTGTTTTGCTCCCCTGCATAGTGATGTTAAAAACTGAGAAATTTCACTTGAAAATTCAGACTGCTTCTTGTGAAAAATGGGAGGAGGTGACAGCTGTGGGCCCATGTCCCCATGTAGTGATGGAGGTTAGCAGCTGACAGGAGGGTCCCTGGTGTGCCCAGGCTGCTCCTGTTCCTTCCAGTCCCGCTGCCCTGCCCATCCCCCTGGGTTCCTCTGCCAGGCTGCCCCTTCTGCCCTGGCTGTCCCCAGGCTGTGTGTGTGTGTGTGTGTGTGTGTGTGTGTGTGTGTGTGTGTGTGCTGGCATGGCTCTTTTGCATTTTGTGCTGCCAGCAGGGAGGCCCTGGACTTCTTGGCATTTTCCCCCGAAGCTCTTAGTGGTACCTCCTCTGCCTGGATGGAATTGGGCTGGATTGATTGAACATCTGCTGTGCAACCACCACGCTAGGTGTTGGGGATCATGTTATCGTCCTGTCAGTCAGTCAGGATGCTGTTGGGTACAAATGACAGAAAGCTAACTCAATGGCTCAAGCAACCAAAATAGCTAGGATTTGCTGGCTACCCGCAGAGATGCTCCACCAGGCCTGGATGCAGGCCTCACCTGGCAGCCTCAAGCTGCTCCTCTCTGGCTTCATTCGCAGGTGGCTTTATGCGGGTGGCCAGGATGGTGTCCAGCAGAAAGGACGAGTCCTGTCATGTACCCCCACTGGCCCCTGCTTGAGCTGGGTGCCAGGATTCTAATTGGCACCCTCAAGCTGGCAGTGGGGTTGGGGTCCATTCACTGGAACCATGTAGATGAAAATTGATACTTGATTTACGTACGCCCCCCATTCTGTCTGCATGTCTGTCATCCCCTTGCAATTGGAGACACCCTAAAAGCCAGAGTTTTTAATTTTTAGGAATCAGTAACTGTGCAGTGAGCACCTACCTTGTGCTGGGCTCCAAAAATAGAGACGTGACAAAACTAGCCTGGTCTTGCTCTCGCAAGGTCGATGGTGTGGTGGGGATGAGAGCTGTCATGTTACTCTCAAGTGTTTCTTGCCTTTAACACGTTAAGTGCCATGTCAGTCACTGGTGACTGGCACTGTACTTTCCGTTCAGACTGCGTCAGTCACTGGTGACTGACAGTATACTTTTCTAAAGTATTTAGAAAGCATTTCTAAAAGACTACAGAGTACAGATTGTGATAAACACATACAAGAAACATATCTGAAGATATACATGCAGTCTTATTGCAACCTTACACAGATCTCCGGCCGCCAGCTATTGGTGAAATCAGATATGGGGGCCAAACAGAAAGGAAGACAAAACAGGCTGAGTGCTTACTGTGTTAACCAGTTTTCTCTTACCTCGCACGGGCTGGGAGACAGCAGGTGGTCAGTAAGTGCTGGCTGAATGAGTCTCTCTGTCAGGAAGGCTTAGTCCAGCAAGGCTGTATCCTGAAGAGGAGGGAAGGGGATGGCTGTTTCCATTGTGTGAGATGATGAGCGTCTGGCTTTCCCCTGCTGCGTGCCTGTTGGGGGCCCTCAGTCACTGTAGCAGTCAAAAATGACCTCCTACCCTGACCAAGTGGCTCAGCTGGTTGGAGCATCATCCCATACACCAGAAGATTGCTGGTTTGATCCCTGGTCAGGGCATGTACCTAGGTTTCTGGTTCGATCCCCAGTTGAGGCACGTACAAGAGGCAACCAATTGATGTTTGTCTCTCACGTTAATGTTTTTCTTTCTGCTTTCTGTCCCCCCTCTCTAAGATCAATAATGCCTCCCCCCACCCCCCCCCAAAAAAGGAAGCATATTCTTGGGCGAAGATTGAAAAAAAAAGACCTGTTCCTGTCCAGGACACACACACTTTTTCAAAAACTCATGAGGTCAGGGTGTGGGATGGACATCACTGTCCCTTGTTGCCTCTAGGGGGTAGTCCTATAAACAGATTGCTGTAAATGTGTGACAGGTGCCACAGGGAGAGGTCAGGCAGGGTGACGGGGAATAGGAGTTCTGGGGGACGAGGTGGAGGATGTGCTCCAGGCAGAGGAGGACACAGGTCTGGGCCCCTTTCCTCCTAGTACATAGGTTTGTGGGGTACCTCTCTTGGGCTGGGCATGGTTCTGGCTTCTGAGCGTGTACACTGAACCTCTGGGTAGATTTCTACAGCAGAGAAGCATCGGCTTCCAGATCCTTGGGAAGAGATGACGTTGTTGTCTGGGTGTGAGAGTGGGAGGCATCCCTTGGTGGGACCAGTGGCCTCTTGGTGAAGCTAAGACCTCAAAACGTGGTGACCACTGACTTGTAGCCACACACGCGCCTGAAAGCACAGTTCACACTCCAGCCCTGTTCCACCTCCTCTTGCCCCGGAAAAGCTCGTTTTGGCTTGACCTTGGTTCTGTTTTCCTAATCATTCATTTGCTGGGTACCCTGTGGGGGCGGGGCCCATTGCAAAGGGCTTACCCTGGGCAGCCTGACAGGCAGGAGTCCTAACACGCCCCAGGAGACAGGGGCTGCGGCTGCCCAGCAGGGTGGGGAAGAATCAGGCTCAGAGCAAGAAGCCAGAACCTGACGCTCTTCACATCCAACAGCCTCCCTACCCTCGGGGACTTTTGTAAAAAACTTTAAAATTAATTTTTAATTGTCTTAAGTTTATTCTCCTTATAAGAAATTGAGACATTGCAGTGAAGGCTAAAGCCCCTTGTGGTCCTGTTTATCTCAATCCTTGCCCTGGTAGGAAGCACAGGTTTCTAACAAGTGTCTCCATTTAGAAAAAAAAAATTATATACATATATTATGTGCCTGTGGAAAATATATAGTGCCGTTTGTGTGTGGGTAGTATGTTTTATTTTTAAAAATACAAATGGGATCATACTATGGTTTTATTCTGCAACTTGTTTTTCTACTCAGTATTTCTTTAAAAAAATTATTAAAATATCACTGCAGATAAACTTCTGAAACAAGTCTTCCAGCATTTTTTAAGAGGGCTTAAAAAAAAAGGTTTAAACAGGATGAATGTTTTTAAAACTATAAAAAATGTCTCTAAGGTGCAACATTTTTAAAAAGAGGAGTAGTTCACCCATAGTCACTGCTATTAGACAGATTTAATAAAAAGATGCTCTTGGGCTGTAAAGTTAAGGTCAACACTTATCTTCCCAAATGTTTCTATTCTTGATGATAAAAGCTAGTAAGACTGAGGAGGTTGTTTTATTTTGAATGTTTTTGTTTTCTGCCTCTTGCTTCAAATGGGTGACGAAATAAAGGTCTTGTTTCCTTTCCCTGGCTGGGTGGCTCAGTGGGTTGGAGCGCTGTCCTGTACACCAAAGTGCTGTGGGTTCAATTCCTCTTCAGGGCACGTGCCTAAGCTGTGGGTTCACTTCCCGGTTGGTGTGTGTACAGAAGGAGACCAATCAATGTTTCTCTCTGACATCAGTGTTTCTCGGTCTCTTTCTCTCTTCCCGGCGCCCCCTCTCTCCCCCCTTCCATTCTCTCTAAAATCAACAAAACATCCTCAGGTGAGGATTAAAAATAAGACTTAGTTCCTTTTTGGGGGGAAAAAAACAACAACAAAAAACGGCATTCTTATAGTAGTTGGAGCATTTTTAGATAAGATTTAAGGATTTAGGATTGAAGTCCCAGACTTCTAGAGTAGAGACTGGCAAACATTTTTTGTAAAGAACCAGAAAATAAATATTTTAAGCCTTTTAGGCCATATGGTCTCTGTTTTAACTATTCCACTCTGCCATTGTAGAGTGAATGCAGCTGCAGGCAATATATAAACAATGACTGTGGTCATGTTTCAATAAAACTTTATTTACAAAACCAGGGGTGGGTCATAGTTTGCCAGCCCTGATCTGATGTTTCCAAAGTCAAGTCCTGTAGTTGGGGAGGCAGGGAAGGTCAAGAGGAGTTAGCGGTTGAGTTGCTCAGCGGTGTTTCTTCTGAGGTACAGACTCTTCTGTATCTGTTTTGAAAAGACCCATGTCGTCGTATTCCACAGGCGTGTTGTACCCTGTTTATTCTCTGATCCCCCAAGGATGGATAACTAGGTTGCTTCTAAGAGTTGGGGATTGTATAGCAGTTGTCTGGCTGCCAGGATCTCAGTGTGACAGCCCCATGTGGTCTTACCCCTCCAGGGCCAAGGGCAAGGTGAAGCACTGTCGCATCAACCGGGATGGCCGGCACTTTGTGCTGGGGACCTCTGCCTACTTCGAGAGTCTCGTGGAGCTTGTCAGTTACTACGAGAAGCACGCGCTCTACAGGAAGATGAAATTGCGCTACCCCGTGACCCCCGAGCTCCTGGAGCGCTACAATATGGTAGGCGATTGAGTCCCTTGTCATTTGTTGGACTATCTTGTGTGAGGTTGTAATTCATCTGTTCATTCAGCAAACTTTTACTGAGCACTTACCATGTATCTGCTACTGTTCTAGTCCTGGGAATACAAAATTGAAAACAGTGGACTAGGACTCTGCCTTTATGCTGCTTATAGTTTAGTGTCTGGGAGACATTATAAATGAGATAAATTGAAAAATATACAGAGCAGCACAAGGTGGTGATAAGTACCATGGAGATAAACTAACTGAGAAGGTGGGTAAGTGATAAGTGTATTCAGGATGATGTGGACGAGGTTCTCAAAGGTGGTCTGGGAAGAGCTCACCGAGAAGGAGACATTTGAGCAGACACCAGCAGGGCTGAAGGAGTGAGTCATGCAGCTGTGTGGAGGAAGAACAGCAAGTGCAAAGGTCCCAAGGTGAGGGCATGTCTGCCGGTGCAGAGAGGAAGCCAGTGTGGCAGGAATTGAATGAGCAAGGGTGGGAGTAGAACTTAAGAAGAATGGGCTTATTACGGGGACTGCGTGGTGCAGGGCCATGGAAAGACCTTGGCTTCTATTCTGAGCCACTAGAGGGCTCTGAGCAGAAAAGAGACCTGATCTGATTACCTGATCTGATTACCTATCGGGTGCATTTATTAACTTATTAATGAGAGATTTATTGTGCACCTACCATGTGCCAGGAACTGTTCTAGATCCTGGGAGTATGGTGACACAAGGCTGCCCTGGGGAATTTAGGTTCTAGTCAGGGGAGCTGGGTAACAAACAGTCACATAATTAAGATGCCTTCAGGCAGTGTGAATGACAGGGAAGAAAATCAAACAGGATGGTGCCATAGGGGTGGGTCTTGTGTTCGACTAGGGCAGGGGAGGCCAGCGAAGGCCTCCTGCTGAGGGTTAAAATGAGAGCAGAAACCTCAATGAGGCAGTGAGTTGGCCTTGGTTGCTCTGATGGAAGCTGGGTCTACGTGGGGAGCAGCCGTGGCACAAACACTGGGGTGACTCTGAGGGACAGCAGGTTGGCCGGTGGGGCCAGAGCCCGGGGGAAGAGGCAGAGGGAGGGCAGGGTGGGTTTTCAGCGTGTGCAGTAAACGTGTAACCAGTTCTCTGCGGAAGGAAGCCCCAGTGTGTGGCATTTGTCCATTTCCGTGGTGTAAATGCTTCCATGGTGGCCAGTTTCAAGGGACTGACACTGACTGCGGGTCAGGAAGAGACATCCTGCGGGCTCCAGCACACTCAGGGTTGTGTTTCACAAAGCGGCACAGTGCCTTGCACATAGTAGGCCAGGATAGGCCCTTTCTCATTTTGAAGTCAAGTTTCCAGATTTGGGGGACCTTCTTTATAGCTTCTTACTCTCTCCCCCCATGAGACATGAGTCAATTGTGAGGTTTCCTCTCTTCTACCAGAGGGCAGGAAACCACAGGGCACCTGGAATCCTTGTTCTGTGTAGGGGCTGACCCAGGAGCATGGATGCGTCCACTTATTTCCCTTTGTTCTTTTGCAGGAAAGAGATATAAACTCCCTGTATGACGTCAGCAGAATGTATGTGGATCCCAGTGAGATCAATCCTTCTATGGTACAGTCACAACCTTTAATTTGCACTATTTCCTGGTCACTAGATGGACATGGAGCCCAAATCCCAGCCATAATAGAGCAAGGGAACATTTTGGGAAACTTGGCCAAAAATTTTCTTTTTTTTTAAAGAGGAAATGATGATTGACAATATGCCATCTCATTTCATGGAAGAGGTTAATAAGAATTCCTTCCTAATGCTAAAATGCTGAAGTTTGATGAATCACCTTTGGGCCACACAGCTTCTAATTAAAAGTTTTTCAAATGTTTCTTGCTCACCCACTGAGTTGGTGGTGTTTACAAATTCCACCTGGTTCACTGACCTCCTTGCAGTGGAACAGTATCTCACTTTCCCACCCAGCTGCAGTGTTAATTTCATGCAGGAAGGTGGGATTTTACTCAGAGCCCCCAGCTCCTCCTCGCTCTGGTTTCATCTCAAATGCAGTTGGAGCCTGTGTGGGAGTGTGATGCGAATTTTCTGTTTGAGGGGCTCTCTGGCACAGTTAGCCTGAAATTCCTGATCAGCAAGGGGCCCCGCTGGTGGGCTCTGTAGAAAGCCACAGACAAATTTATTATTACTTTTTAAACTTAGTATCTTTGGCCAATGCAAATCCCTTTCAGCAAGAAACGACATCTTGAACAGCTGGTGGCAGATGGAGCTGTGTGTGGAATGTGTTAGAGGACTTAGTTTGATACCAAAAACTTGTATTGGAGGCTACGATGCTTTGGTCATGAGGATGATGTGGCCTCATGGGGATGGTGGAGACCGTGGTAAACTGAGGAACACACTGCCTACCTCAAGGGCAGCCGCTCCCCATGAGCAGTCCAGAGAGCACGCCAGGCCTCCTGATTTCTCACGATGAGCCAGTCACTTAGGTGTCTTATGTGGGATCTCCACATTTTTAAATCCTGGCAGCTAAATTAAGTTGTAGAGAAAAATCTTTCATGCTACGTGAGCCAAGCAAAACATGACTGCATGCTGAATTTGATTGCAGGTTGCTCCGCTGAGGTGAATGCCTCAAAATCAAATTATTACTGTTATTATGATTGAAAAATGATATAACAATAAAAAATACATTTTGAAAAGAGGAAGGATAACCAGTCCTAGTCTCACCATCCTAATGCAGTAGCCGTCTGCATTCTTGTTGGGTGTTCTGTCTCTGCTGGTCTTTGCATGTATTTTACAGTCACCTCCACCTGCATCTGTCATTTTTATTCCTCTCTGTTCGCTTGCCACTTGGCCACATGTGGGCTTCGCCATTGCTAATCTTCTTAATGACCGTTTCTGTCTAACCTGGTAGGCCAAGTAATTTAGATGAAATACGTGGCTTAGAATTTTAACTTTAAAAAAGAATGTTTTCAATGCTGCACAGTATTCTGGGTGGCTGTGCCAGTTTAGCTGTGTCCCCATCCATGGCCTTGTGAGTAATTTCTGGTCTTTGCTTTTCTGGTTAATCCTAAAATGAACTTCATGCGGGAGGCTTTGGGCATCTTTTGCATTATTTCCTTTAGATGAGTTCTTAGAACTGAATGACTGGATCAATAATAATAGGTAACATATCAATGACCACACATGAAGCATTGTTCTAAGCACTTGTCAGCCCATTAATTCTCACAACAGCCCCATACAGTGGGTACTATATTTTGTGCCCATTGTACAGATGAAACTGAGGTACACAGAAGTTGAATAATTGTTGAGGTCACATAGCTAGGAAGAGGTGGAGCTGGAATTTGGACCCAGGCATTCTGGCTGTGAGGTGCACTCTTAGCCACTTTGCTTTGCTGCAAGCCATCTGATGGGTGGCTTGTTTCTGGGTAGTTCATGAGGGACCACCTGTCAGGCTGGAGACTTGCTCCTTGTGGAAGCCATCATATGGTACCCCTGCCTCTGACACTAGCTATATATCTTCCTCGTGGCTTTGGAGCCTGGCAGTGACATGTGGAGATTCATGGGGAAAGATGTGGCTCTGATTCTTATGTCCACCCTGGAAGCAAGGTGCGCAGGCAGAGCAGGCTCTAGTTGCCAGTGGAGGAGACAAGGGAAGGAGGCCTGATTACCTTCTGGTCAGAAGTTCCTAGGGCAGAGCTTGCAGAACCCAGATTAGATTGCTCCTTGAGGAACATCCATGCACTGTAGCAATAACTCAATGTTAATTTATTTATCTTTGCACTCAGTCACCTACCAGCTGGTTGACCATGGGCAAGGATACTTCATCTCTTTGTACCTCAGTTTCCTTATCTGTAAAATGGGCATAATGCTGCTACCTCCTTGTTAAAGTTGTTGGGAGGATTAAAGGAGCTACTATCGATAAAAGGCCTGGAGCAGTGTTTTTGACTATAGTAAGCCCTTAATAAATGCTAGATAGTGTCATTACATGATCTCATTTAATAGTCTCAACAACCCTGTGAAGCACGTAAAGTTTTAATTCCCATTTCCTATATGGGGAAACTGAGGCTTAGAGAGCCTCAAGGTTATATAGTAGTAGGGACCAGAGCAATAATTTGAACCCATATGTTTGACTCCAGGGCCTCTGCTCTAAGGAACAGTTCTCTTGGATTCCTTGTAAAACCTGTTCCTATTCCTTTGGGTGGTTTGGCGGGGTGGGTGTAGGGTGTTGCTGATCTAAACAGGTTTGACAATTTCAGAGGTTTTCCCATTAATATTTGCTTGCTGCATGGGTATTCATTTTGCCATGGCTTTATGCTTGCCAAGCAAGCATTAAAAGATTTCACTGATGACAGACTTTATCCTGAGTAAGTTCTGGCTTATTTGCTTCTGCCAGTGCAAAGCTCACCTCTTGATGAATTTCATGAAAAAGTTCCTCAGTTACTCTTGCAAAATGTCAGTGTCCTGCAGGAGTCTAGTAAGGGGACCCTTGGCCTAGGTAAATATTGGTGAAGCCCAGGATAGCCAGGAATGGTATTGAATTTGAACTTCGAGAGGAATGTTGAGCGTGGGCACTGAGGACTTCAGAAGTGCTGGTTGTGACTTAATATGAAAGGCATATTCTTTCATTGTTGAGGAAATTGAGCAATTTTGGTTACTTTTGACTCGGAGGTGCCCTTGGCTCTGACCATGCTCCTCCCTATCTCCCTGGTGACTTTTTGAGGCTATGGATCCTCTGCAATGCTGGCACTTTGCCAGCAGATGGCGCTGTAACCCTGGGCTGAAGCCTCCCGCTCCCTAAGGAGAAGAACCAAAAGCACCAGTGAACGCAGCCGCCTCCCTGTACTCATGTCAGGGCCTGATCTTTTCCTTTTTGTTTTCCCTGAAAGCCTCAGAGAACTGTGAAAGCTCTGTATGACTACAAAGCCAAGCAGAGTGACGAGCTGAGCTTCTGCCGTGGCGCCCTCATTCACAACGTCTCCAAGGAGCCCGGGGGCTGGTAAGGCTGAGCTGCTTGCTGGATGAACCTTAACTGGTCACTTTTTGGTAATGAGACACAAGTGCTGGCCGAGCGCCGACCCCTTTTATCTGTGTTCTGAGCTGGCTTTGACCTGTTCTACCCTCTCTGGGAAGTGGCTTGATACATGTGTACTCTGTTCAGAAGAGTGGGTAAGCAACAATAATAATTATTATCATATTATATCACATATCATAATATCATATCACGTCATATTATATATTATTTCAATTGTAATAGCAGCTACTGTTAGTGAGGTCTTACTGTATGCCATGCACTATGCTAATTGCTTTCATACATCATCTAACCAAATCTTCATTACAAACCCTGTGGAGTTAGGACTGTGATTATCTCCATTTTACAGATGTGGTGAATGAAGCTTTCTGAAGTTTCACAGCTATTAAAAATGCACAGGCTCTTCCTATTATATAAGCCTGTGAATTATTTTAAATTCAAAATCTTATGCAATGGCTTAGTCCTGTGCCCTTTGCAATGGCCCCATCCTATCCTAGACTGCAGAGGGCACATTTTAGGCCAAAGATACCTGGTGTGCTAGGGTTTATGAGCTCTTCCCTCTTTTCTTGTGGGGAAAAAAATATCACTATCCAGCCATAGGCCCTGGGGTAGGTGGTTCTGTGAAGGTGATTTCTACCTTAGCTTCATAAGGATTTGTTCATAACCATGAGCACTGGAAGAGGTTCAAGCACCTCACAAGATCAGTTTCTCTTCTTCCCACAAGATAGCTGAACCTGACCTAGAAATCTGAATAGCAGCTCAAGTTGAGTGTCTCTATGTATCAAGCACTGTTTTAAACACTTCATCTGAAATAACTCATTTAATCCATGTAATGACCCTCTAAGGCTGGTTCTGTCAGTACCTGCATTTCACAGCCGTGTAACCTGGCACAGAGAAGAACAGTAACTTGTCCAGGGCCACTCAGCAAGCTGAGATTTGAAGCCAGGCCTTCTGACTATGGAGCCTCAACTCTTAACCTAACTCATGTACTGGGTCCAGAGGTTTTCAAAGTTTTTAATTTAGAGAACCCCCCTCTCCAACCCAATTCTTACCTGGATTTCCCAGAGTCAAAACAGGTAACAGCAGAATTACTTGTTGGAGCCCCCGCTGGCCTCCCCGCTGGAACACTTAGAGCTCCTCCTTGCAAGATCCCAGCCCCAGATTACCAACCACAGTGTAGTCCATCCACCTCCCTCCAAGACAGAGGTTTGACTTTCCCAAGGTCCCACCTGCTGAGTGGTGCGGCCAGGATCCAGGTCTCCCCCAGGTCGCAGCGCCTCCTTGCTGTGCATCCGCACCCTGCCTCGGCTAAGGTCTCATTTCTGTCTGTGAGGAAGACTGACATACCGAGTTGTGGGTGGAGCCCAGGTAATCACTGCAGATCACATACTTGTGTGTTTGTGTGTGTGTGTGCGTGTGAGAATCAGCCTCATGCCTCTTCACTGCTCTGATGTGGAAGTCTACAGATTCCCAAGACTGGTGTCTTGAGATGAGTTAAGAGACTGGCATGAGGGCCTTTTCTGAGCGACTGTGGGTAAACCACCCAGCTGAGGTCCCCCCATTTCTCATTCTTTCCAGCGACAATAGTGCCATCTAGTGGGATGCCTGTGTCAGACCCCTTTTTGTTGCATCCTCCCAAACTGGTTGCAGTATAGCAGAGGGGACCCTAATTTTTGTGCATACCAGGATGTATTTGAGAGTGACGAGAATCTTATTGTTAATAATTACTCCTGGACAATGGGCACAAATCACTCAATTCTGGGCAAACAGTCACCCTGAATACAGCCAGCTTTTGCCTGAGAGAGACCTGGAGAAATGAAGGTGAAAATATCTTACAACTGGTGATCCTGTATCTATATGAGGCTGTGAGACAGTTGGCCCTTACTCTGCTTATTCAGGTCAACAAACAGTGAAACATTTCTCACCACTGGTACAGATTTTGATTAAGATTGAGAAAGGTTTCACATAGTGGGGAAAACAGGTGTGCAAGTTAAGATGTGGACTGCTCTGACATCTGCAGGGATAGATCCCACAGGAGCACAGAAGAGCACCAGCCTAGGAGTCAGTCAGGGAAGGCTCCCTGGAAGAGGCACACCTAACCTGAATCTTTAATGGTCAGTAGGAGCAAGCTGGATATGAAAGGCATGGACCAAGGCATGGAAGCTAAGCAGCATGGCAGGGGCACAAGTCGGGGGGGGGGGTGACAGGTTGTTTGGAAAGAATGTCAAGTTTGAATCATGGAGAGGCAGGAGTTGAGTGAGGCCCAGGAGTCCCTGGGGTCAGACCATGTGGGCTCTGATTGCCGCGCTGAAGAGTCTGGACTAGATTCTGAAGAGTCTGGGAGCTGTCAGTGGGGTATGGTCAGAGATGCATTCTGGAAAGTGCTCCTGGCTACAGGAAGTGGCCTGTAAGGGGTGCTGGAGGGAGGAGCACTGCGTGTCTAGGCACTGGACATGGGGCACGAATCTTGGAAATGCCACAGTTTAGTGGAGTCAAGACACATACATAGCTCAACTATGTCCCATGTTGTTATTAGTGCTGTTACAGAGGTAGGAAGAAGGTTGGGGTGGTACTTTAGCTGAACAACAAGAACTAACACTGTTTAGCACTTACTGTGTACTAGGTGCTGTTTAAAGCTCTCAGCACGTGTTAACCCACAAAGTCCCAATAAATCCTCTGAGGGAGGCACTGGGATTATCCCCATTTTACAGATGGCACAGAGCACCCATGTAGTTGGTAGTGGAGCTGGAACTGGATTCCGGGCTCTTTGGCTCCAGAACCTTCCTTATCTCACCCTTGTCTCTAAACTCATGGAGGTCCCTGCTCTGGAATAGAGCTTGTGTCTCATGTGGCCTGTGATGCCCACATGAAGCACTGAACCTTTTGACTTTTGATGTCTTTGACCAAATGGCAAGAGAATCTCCCCCTCTGCACCCCCTCCCCACAGTCACTCATTGCTAATAAAGAAAAGCAGAGGATCCCTTTGAAATGCTCCATGAGCTCAACACCTCCTCTGGTCACTCGGGCCCTTGCTGCCTCCCCCCCCCCGCCCCCCCCCCCCGGCAGCTGGAATCTAAGGAGCTGTAATGGATCATTTACACTGTCTAGCAAGGCCCTTCATGCCCTGTCTTTGTCTAGGTGGAAAGGAGACTATGGAACCCGAATCCAGCAGTACTTCCCATCCAATTATGTCGAGGACATTTCGACGGTTGATGTGGAGGATCTGGAGCAGCAGGTGAGTCTTGACCATCACAGGGAGGGACGTGCTGATCCATCGGGGAATCTACTGGGCCATCTCAGTGGGTACAGTTTACACGCACTGCCGTATGGTCCCTATGGGGCCCTAAAACAGGGTGACATGGAAATCAGGATTGTCCCTCCAGCTGTTGTGGGTGAAAGTCACTGTCACAGACCATGTTTTAATCAGGTTGTGCTGGGATGGAAGGCTTTGAATATGTAAGAGAAATCTCTCTAGAGTGAAAATGGGCAAATGGGGAATTTGTCCTTTGCTTAGAGCAGCTTGCAAATGAAACACATTTAGTTTGGCCAGCCAGACATTCAGAACGTGCTTGGTGTGAGTAAGTAAGCAGGCCAAAGGGGAAGGTGAGTTGAGGCCTTCCTGGTGACATTGCAAACCAGATTTCTGTTCCCTCCCTCCTCTTGCCCAGAAGGCTCAAAGAGCAGCCACTCTCAGTGTGACAGCATTGCACCAAGGATGAACTCTTTGTACTGAGAACTTTAAAGTCCTGTTTGAGCCCAAGGAATTTTCTAAGGGAGTTGGGGCAATCTGGGAAGGCTGCATGGAAGAAGGGGCATTTGAGCCTTAAAAGATAAGTTAGAGAGCAACAGCAAAAACACTGACAGGGAATTCTAGGTGGGAGGTACAGCCTAAGCAAAGATGTGGTGGTGGGAGTGTGATTGTGTTCAGTGTGCTCAATCTGAGGCAGAGGAATGACCCCTTCACTGTGTCTGTCATGGTGTCCCTACCCACACAGCATTAGCTAGGGAGGGGTGGGGGAGGACACGCAATGGGAAGATGCCCAGTTCTTCCAGCTCTCCTCACACCGGGGTCTTCCTTGTTTTACCTGGACCCTGGGAGAGAGCTGGAAGGCTGACCGGGGCTCCCAGAAAGCCTCAAAGTCATATCACAGAGTGTGGGTGTTGCTTCCATGGGACGTGGGGATTCACAGCAGGTTCTCGAGCTGGACTTCGGGAGGCCAGAGTCCCATCTCATAATAATGTCAGAATAAAGGGTCTGGGATGTTTTTGAAACCAGATCCATGGAAATGCTTCAAAACCTGTTCTAGAATTCACAAGGCACATTTTTATGGCTTGGAAAATGAAATGCCAAACCTGCCGGCACCTGCTCACTGCTTGGTCCCTCTCAGTCACATGCTTCATTGTTTAGCTCTCTCTCCCTGGACGTACCCTGTAATGAAAATGCATTTTAAACAGTTCCACTGGCAGTGTCTCTGCTAAACGGTGTGCTTTGGAAACTGTTGTCTTTTATGATTATATCCTGTTAAAACTAACATGAGTTATGTCTTATTCCTTCACAGATTATTGAAGACAATCCCTTAGGGTCTCTTTGCAGAGGAATACTGGATCTCAATGCCTATAATGTTGGTACGTGCACATGTGGCCTTTGCCTGGATTCCCACCCAAATCCAGCCCCCACCCCCAATCTGGCCTTAGAACCACCCCCAGCAGGGAGGCAGCTCTCACTGAAGTTGAGTACTGGGCCAGGCTGTTGGCTGACTGCAATGTTAGGTCTGCTATTAATATCTGCAGAGTGCTAACGCGGAGTCTTATGCAGAGTAAGTGCTAGACGAATGTTAGATGTTGTTATCCCAGCGTCATCAGCGTTTCAGGGATCCGCCTGGGTTTCCTGTGCTTTTCTACGAGGAGCTGGGCTTGTTGAGACAGCGCGGAGTTGGGAGTGTCCCGTTCTAAGCACAGCTCTGCCTCTCAGTTGCTATGAGACCCCAGGCCTGTCACTTCTCTCTGAACCTCCACTTCCCGGCTGCTCAGCTGGCCATCAGGAGACCTGGCCTGCCCACCCTGCAGTCTGGTGCAAGGGGAGATGGGACTGCACGGCTCAGGCGCGAGGTGTGTACAGTGGGGCCAGGCCTGTGAACTGCACGGGCCTTCCTGAGCCTCGGCCACGCCCACTTTTTAGTGGGGATATAGCAGTTTCCCTGCGAAGGGACTGAAGGTAGTGAGAAGAACATTCTGTGCAAGAAGCCCACGCAGCATTCTTCTCAGGGCAGCCCACGTTTCCACGGCTCCATGCAGCCCATCAGGTCATTAGCCTGGGCCTGTTCCCTCCAAGACCTTTGCTGGGGAGGCCTGAGCGTGGTCCTAAGCCTCAGATAACAGTTGTACCAGGAAATTTCTACTTCTAGTGTCAGCACTTTGCTTTCTCCATTTATTACCTGTTTTTTATTTTTCTTGACAACAATTAATAGGGTAGGTAAGAGAGGGATTCTTGGTTCCAGTTAGCAGATGAGAAAAGCAGGCACCTGAATGACCACAAGCCCTGCCTGAGGTTCCCAGGCGAGTTAACAGACGAGCTGAGACTCACCTGTGTTGCTCTTTGTAGTGTCTCCTGCATGGTATTTGCAGAGCACAGGTACATGGCTGCAGGGGTATGAATGGGAAGCTCGGATCAGGCCTGATTCAAGCGTCGGCTCTGCTGTTACTAGCTGTGTGTCACTCTCCCTCAACGAGTCTCTGTTTCCTCTCCCGTAAGAGGGAGGTGACTGGAGTAATCCCCCGAAAGGCTGAGATAAGGACTGAATAAGATACAGTGTGTGTAACCTGCTTAGAATGTTGCCTGGTGCATAAGAGCTCAGAGATGTTCGTGAATAAAGTTACTTGGCAGATTATTTCTCCCTTCATAGCCTTAATTTTCTAAATTAGAAAACACTTGCTTTGCAGAGAGAATCTATTCCATGCCTCCCTCCTAGCCTCTGGTGCCTGCTGGTCATCCTTGGTGTCCCTTAGCTTGTGGCTGCGTCACTCCAATCCCTGCCTGTGTCTTTATGGGCCATCTTCCCTGCATCTGTGTCTCAAATTTCCCTCTTCTTTCTCTGATAAGAACACTAGTTCTTAGATAGAGGGTCCACCCTAACTCCATAGACTCTCTCATCCTGAGATCCTTACATACATCCGCAAAGGCTCTATTTCCAACTAAAGTCACATTCATAGGTACCGGGGGTCAGGATGTAGACATATCTTTTTGGAGACTGCAATTCAGGCTGCTGCGCATCTTAACCAGTAACGTGTGTAAAGAGTCCAGACGCTGCCTGATACAAAGCAGACGTCCCAGTCAGCACTGACCAGGCAGTGGCACTTGGGTTCATGATCGAAGTAGCTTCTGCATTGGGAAGTCTGGTCTTCGTGGCTTTCTAACAGGCTGATAAAGACTTGTGTTATTCTCTCCCCAAAGTGAAAGCCCCACATGGGAAAAACCAGAAGCCTTTCGTCTTTATCCTGGAGCCCAAGAAGCAGGGCGACCCTCCGGTGGAGTTTGCTACAGACAGGGTGGAGGAGCTCTTCGAATGGTTTCAGAGCATCCGGCAGATCACCTGGAAGATTGACACCAAGGTAGGCCTCCTGCTCACGTGGGCCTGGTGTTCTCAGGCCTCTGGCGATCTGCAGAGTCGTAGGTGGGTCTGGGCAGCAGGAGGAGCAGGTCCAGGGCCCACACACAATTCCGAGAGGCGATGGGGTGGGGTCAGACAATAGGGAAGCGTCAGTCATTTCAGTAGAGCAAAGGGATATTGGAGGTCCCCTGGGAAGCTTCAGGAGGCTCAGAGTGTGGGCAGTGACTCTTGATGTTTGGGGCCATATTCTCACAGGAAAGTTTTGCCTTTCTTATTTTGAGCATTTTCTTGTCTCTAAACCTTGTTCAAAGCAGGCTGGATCCCTCCCACAGTGAGCACGCACTGAGCTTGCCTCCCTGGACTTGCAGTGGGCCCTGGGAAAACTGTAATTGACAGATCCCGTTCTTTCCCTCCACAAGTTCGTGTTCTTAGGGAGGAACTGCCACTCTAGATGGGCGTGAAGTTGGCAGGGTTAACCTGACCGGGGCACTAGTGTTTGGTTGGAAGCGTTCTGAGAAGGGTGAGGTTCTGGGTAAGAACAGGAGGTTTAGTGTGAGGCAGACTCCAGTTTGCCTCCTGGCAGGGCTGTACCCTGCACAAGGAACCTAACGTCTCTGGGCCTCCGTTTCCTTGTTTGCAAAATGAGGAGCCAAGTACCTAACTCAGAAGATGAAGCGAGGATGGAATGAGATGAAGCATGAGAAGTGCTAGGCTGGGCGCCGAACATTCAGCCAGGGCTCCGCCTGCGATGGTGTGTAACCCTCTCTCGTCGCTGTCACACCAGGAGGACGCAGGCGAGTGTGAGGTGCCACCTGCTCTTTCCTGTGGCCATAGAACTGGGGAGAAGTTTTAGGGTGTCCCGTGTACCCACTTCTAAGACAGGTCTGGACCCAAAGGACTGACGTTATAAAGTTTTCCCAGGACCTCTTGGGCCTCTTGATGGGTCTTCTTCCTTCAATGTACTTGGAAGGCCAGGCCCCAGCAGCCTAGTCTCTTTTCCCCCTGGGGGACCTCACATCTTGGCCAGTCTTCAGTCACTTTGATTCACCCTTTCAACACCCTGGAGTGAAGTCCTCTTTTTTAGAAGACTATAGAGAGCTGGTAGAATGGACACCCTCCCTGGTAGGGCCCGTCGTCTTTCCTGTCCCAGGATGTAGTCAGAGGCCTCACACGTGGGTCCTCATTCTTCCCAAGGCTTGTCACACCAGCCCCAGTCACTTATGATGAGCTGTGGGCAGCAAGTTTCTTTGGTCCCACTTTTCCTGATGGGAGCATCTCATTCGCCTCTGTGCCTTCAATGTATTACAGCTCCAAGACACAGGGGGGCGCCACTGTCCCAGGGGTCATTTGAAAGACCATTTCCCCTGTCTTCTGTTATCATGAACTGTATGGGCCGTTTGCCGGCATGGGAGCCTCTTAAGCATGTTCTAGTATTAGTGGTTCTGGGTGCCTAACGCTGAGGATGGAGAAAACACTAATGAGAAAGCCCTTAGCAACTGTTCTTTGTAGACTTTAGTCTCGGGCACCCAAACCTCTCCTGAAAGTGGGCTGTGTCGGGCTCAGAGCGGAGCGGGCGAGGCGATGACGCCCTCTGCCGGCTCATCCTGGCTCTCCACTTCTCATGCAGAAAAGTGTGACTTCACTCGAAGGTTCTCTGCCCTGTCTCTCCTCTCCTGCATGAAAGTTTCTCTCTGAAGTTAAGCCTCACTGTTCAAGGCTGCTTTGATCTACATTCCTCTTTAATTGGTTTTTACATCTGCTCGAATGTCATTAGGAGAATTTTGTAAAGTCTTATTGTATATGAAGGTTTAAGAAAGAGGAGTCAGCAGAGTTGACTGAGTCTTGCTCTGGGCACAACCAGCAGTGGGAAGAGCTGGTGTGGGAACAAGGAAGGAGGCCGCATGCTGCCTTTGGGGACAGAGTGAGGTGAGCGCTGCACGTACTGCTGGGAAAACCTCACCGAGGCCTCACAGTTGTGCCTGTCCCTACGAACGTGCTCAGGGCTCTAATTTCCCACCATCTCTGGCCTCCTTTAGTCCACAGCAAAAGACCAGTCACTCAGATCTGTCTAGTTAGTGAGTTTTCAAAGCCTGACCAATGGAATGTGCTGTGACTTCATATTCTGAGATGGCCCGACAGGCAAAATCTGCCAGTTATAAGATTTTGAGGAAGCAACTGGTATTTCATCTTAAACTGATAACTGTCTTCCTCTAAGGTTAAAAAAAAAAAAAAATGAAGCCTGTAACATGTCATTGCTCTGTGCTTTGTGAGGCCAAAATTTCACAACTCACCATAGGTATGGCTCCCCACCACACCCCCACTGAAAACAATTCTGTTGTCATTAGAGCCGAACTGTGTTGTTGCTATGTTTCCAAACAATCCCATGGAGAAATCACCAAGAACACAAAGCCAAGTTGATACAAGGTCTAGGAGGAAACACCTGAAATCTGAAAATGAGTAAGGCTTTTGTTTCCCTGACAGCATTTTCCTATTTACTGTGCGGCTGACATCTCCTTTGCCTCTCACTCCTGGCCCATCCCAGCCCCTCTAGTGCACCACCGTGGCTTGCATTTAGAAAGTGTGGAAAGGGCTGGTGAAATTTAGGTGTGCGTGCATGGGTGAGCTAGAGCAAATTTTGGAGGCCTGTGGTCACATTCAGATCTGTCCTGGTGTTGTGGTCACTGACGGGGCTCATATAAAAGGCTTCTTTGCTGGTCACTGATTGCTGAGGTCCACTTTGGCCCCAGGATTTATGTGAGCACTCATGGGTTGAAAGCATTCTTACAGAAGAAATTGGATGCCTACACCTGCTTATTTAAAGATTGGACTTTTTCCATCCTTGCCTGGGGGACATTTCTGGAGCAATTTGAGGGGCCCCACTTGTTCGCCACGTGCCTGTTGGAGTGCTTTTGTTAGCCTCATTTTACAGTTGAGGAAACGGAGGTGCAGAGATAGAGTCTATGACTTGTCCAATTGACCCAGCTAATCAATAGCAGGGTCAGCTTTCAAACCCAGGTCTCTGATTCCAGGTCCCACTGTCATTGCCACTGTGTTGGGTAGCCCCTCTTTCTACCTGTCACCTAAACACTTGATGCCTGTGGGGCCCTGCTCCCCAGGGACATGTCTCAGTGGGGAAGCAAGGTCTCGGCTGTAGTGATGAACGATATCAGGGCAGGACAGTCAGACAAGGGACAGAGTGAGGCCAAGCAAGGCCAGGCCTGGGTGAAATAGTGAGCACTCTAGGTTTGAGGAAAGCGATATCTTTTTCCAAGTTCTGGCTGGAGTTATCCAGGAAGGCTTCCTGGAGAAGGCATGATTTGGGAAGGGTCCAGGAGGAAGAGAGATCTGATGGAACAGCAGGGGAGGGATGATGGGGGCTGTAGGATGAGAAGCCAGGAGGTCACTGCTGTGGTTCAGGGGACCTGAGATGTGAACTCTGGGGTGTTTTAGAGAAAGCAGAGGCAGGAGGAGACTGTGCATATTGCCTCGGCCTCAGAGAAGAGGGCTGCAGGGGACAGCAAGTTATGACAAGGATGCTGTGGTCTACAGAGCTCAGGAGGACATGAGGTCACGGGCTTGGAGAACTAGAATTGGATGAACTATAACCGTGCTTTTAGAGGAAAGGCTAGGCCAGGAAGCCGGGAGCAGTGGGTTAAGGGAGTCGTGTGGTGAGTGAGATCAGTCATGGGTGGAGGCAATTTGGTCAAGAATTTTGACCAAGAGGAAGAAAGAGTGAGAGGAGGGGCAGGGGAAGGGAAGACATTCAACCATATTAAAAACCGGTGCGTGCAGGAGGGCCACAAGGGGAGACGGGAATGAGGGGAGAAAGGCATGCCAGGCGGGCTGGGGGGATGGGAGTTCTCGGTGCTGGCCGGGGCACTGGAACTAAAGGCAGTTGGCCCAACAGGAGAACAACATGAGGTACTGGGAGAAGAACCAGTCGATCGCCATCGAGCTCTCGGACCTGGTCGTCTACTGCAAGCCGACCAGCAAGACCAAAGACAACTTAGGTACTGTCTCCCATGACTGCCTCCGCACGTGGTGACAACTCTTGTTTCCCCTGGATCTGGCATGGTCACAGGGCACCGTGAGTGTGGCTCCTGCTCATTTTTCACCGCTCCAGGCAGAGCTTCCCCTTGAATTTGCCCTCAGAGCCAGGGTGCTGCTAGTATCATGGGCCTTCCGGCCTCTGAGAAGAAGAACCCTCTCAGTGGGCAGCGTAGTTTCCTACTGCTGCTATAACAAGTCACCTCAGACTTGGCGGCTGAAAACAACATACATTTATACTCTCATTCCTGGAGGCCAGGAGTGTGAAATCAGTATCTCTATGCTGAAATCAAGGTGTGGGCAGATTTGAGCCACCCCTGCCAGAGGCTGCCAGCATTCCCCGGCTTGTGGCAGCCTTTTGGTCACATGGCCTTCTCTTCTGTGTCGTCAAAATGCTCCCTATTATAAGGACCTGTGGTTACATTTAGGGCCCACATAATCTCCCCATGGCAAGCTCCTTAATTTAATCATATCTGCAAAGTCTCATCTGCCATATGAGGCTACATCTTTGAGGCCCTTATCCAGCACAGAAGGATTCAGAAATGACTCTTCTACCAAATTCTCCAAAGTAGTCAGTTCTTTGATCTTATAATGATCCCACTCACATTCTTGTCCCCCCTTCTTTGAACCTTTTGCGCAGATCCTATCTTTGATCTCAAGAATGTGTGATTCTAGGACCAAGGACCAGAGAAACACTACTAAACCCCAGAATTAATAGTCACTGGGAGGCTGTTCCCTGGGCACCTGCACTCTGCAGGTTTATGGGCTGTTGCACTGCAGCTGGAGCATTGTTTGCATGCTCCTCTCCTTCTCCTCCCATTTATTCTCCCCCTTCTCTATCACAGCCCTTCCTACAAGCAGTCCATTCTCCCTCTGCCAAGAGGCTTGGTTCACTCATTTGTATCTACAGCATCTTTGATGACGAAGCCATTCCTAAGATTCCCTCCTACCTGCTGATCCCTGAGGCCATTCCCCGACACTCCCCCTATCTAATTGTACCTCTTTGGTGTTTTCTTGTGTAAGGCTGCTGGCAATTTTAAACAAAAAGAAATTACAATAATCCTAGATGAAAAGGCTGTGGGAACACTGGGATCCTTTTTAATAGCTAGGATCCCTGAGGGCAGGAGCCTGTAGCAGTCCCAATTATGGCAGTATCGTCAGAACCATGTGCATGTTTGTGAGAGAGATTCCTGGTTTCAATTTATAAGCCTTCACGTTAAGAAAATGCACAAGAGACACAATAAATGGTGACTCTGTTTCTTTGTGCAGAAAATCCCGACTTCCGAGAAATTCGTTCTTTTGTGGAGACGAAGGCTGACAGTGTTGTGAGACAGAAACCCATGGATCTCCTGAAGTACAATCAGAAGGCCCTGACCCGTGTTTACCCGAAGGGACAGAGGGTGGACTCCTCCAACTACGACCCCTTCCGCCTCTGGCTGTGTGGCTCCCAAATGGTAGCACTCAATTTCCAGACTGCAGGTAAGGGGGGATGGCTTGTGGCCAGTAAATCTAAGATGACGGTGGTGTTATTCCAGGCACAGTCTTCTAGGGCCACTGGTGGGATACATTGTGGTTTGTCTTAGGAACTGGTTCAACCAGCATGCTAGTGTGAGGCCCCGCATGTGAGTAGAGTGATTTCAGGAGACTGACAGGCGCACCTGACAGCGGGCACTTGTATTTGGCAGGTTCTGTGATGGTAAGTGACAGACCCTGAGTTAGTCTGGATTAAGAGAGAAAGGAAATTCATTAGCTCAGTTAATTTTAAACCCTAGGAGTTGTCCCAGCTTCAGGCACAGCAGGATCAAGGTGTTCAGTGGCTCTCTTCAGCAAACTCCTCTCTTCCTGGTGCATCTGTCTTTGAGGGCTTCATGCTCAGACACTCCTTCAGAGAGATTCACATGCTGGGGAAAACCAACATGTGAAATTCTTTTACGTAAACAGTAGCATAAATCACAGTGTTTTGCACTTTTGTGGTTATTTAACCCTCTTTTGGGGCTCTGTTCATCAGTTATGTCCTTTCTGTTGCTTTTATGCCTGCATAGGATTCCACTGACTAGAACCATCCTTTATTCAGTTAGCCCCCTGCTGAGGCCCATGTAGGTTATTCCCCGTCCTTCGCTCTTCCAGATGGCACTTCCTTCTGTAACCTTCTGGGAGCATCTGCGAGACAGTTCTCAGACATGCAGGGTGGGTCAGACAGCACTAGCATTTTGGTCAAGTGCCCTGAGGACAGCCACTGACCACCTGTACCAAGTGGTGCCTGAGCTGAGACACTCGGCCACATGCTTCCGTAGGGATAGTGGGTGGCAATGCCAACTGGGAAAGTGTTCGAATACATCCTTCTGGCATAAGTTCACTAACTTAGTTTGATCCATCTTTGCCATCATATTGTCATTAAACCTCCCCTTATCGGTATCCCCTTATTATGAGTCACATGAACCAGTTTCTCATGGATTAGGAAGCACTTGCTTTTTCTTTTCTGCAAACTATCTGTTCATGCTTCTGGCCCAGCCTTTCTATTGGGGCTTAGGTATTTATAGCACACATTGATCAGATCTCTCAGTAGGTTAATTTTAGATATATTTATTTATCTGTTATTTCAGTGAGAGGGCTTTTTCTTTCCACAGTATTTCTTAACTTTTACGGAATTTATTTTTCTATGTAGAAATTTTTAGCTTTGAATGGTTTTTAATACTTTTGTTTTTAATGGTTCTGGATTTGGTATCATACTTGGAAAGGTGTTGCCTCATCTGAGATGTTTTAAAAAGCCCATGTTTTTCTTTTAGTAACATGGGTTTTCAATGGATTTTTAAAAAACCCATATTTTCTCTGAGTTTAGATATTTATTTTAATAACTGGCTCAGATTATTTTTGGGAAGGATTTGTGTAAATCTTTCCCTGCCGGCACCTCCTGGCCCGGGAGGCCAGCCTTGTCCCGCCTGGCTCACAGTGGCAGTGCCCTTTCCTTCCCAGACAAGTACATGCAGATGAATCAGGCCTTGTTCTCACTCAACGGGAGGACCGGCTACATCCTACAGCCTGAGAGCATGAGGACGGAGAAGTACGACCCCATGCCACCCGAGTCCCAGAGGAAGATTCAGATGACCTTGACAGTCAAGGTAAGGCCCCACTCTCCATCCTCGCCCAGGGAGCCAGGGCCCCGTGGCATTGGGAGGGCACAGTCCTGTGCCTAGTGACACCTGTCAACTTGTTTAAAACATCATCACCCAGGCATGGCTTGAGGATCTTAATTATAGTGCACTCCTGGGGAGGAAGGGAGGTTGTCTCAAATCCATCTTGGTCGCCTTACCCGTTATCTGTGGGGCTAAGGGTTCAGGAGGGTTTCTCCTGGGTCCCAGCAAGGATAGTTTCTGGCCAGGAAAAGAGAAAGAGAAAGCATATGGGAAGATGGCCATTTGGTCTTTATGGAGGGGAATGTTTGTCCCCACAATGTCCAGTTTTAAGGGTGAAAGCTTTTCTAAATTCACTCAACTCTGAGAGACTGTGTTGCCTTTGTGTTTTTTTCTCTTTTGGAAACTATGCAAGGTAGAAAAATAAATGGCATTTCTCATAAGATTAAGGAAGAAAAACATGAAGTGTTTGTAACTAAAGGCCTTTAAAAGAAAACCACACTCCCCCATCCTTTCCTAGGAGCTGGGAAATCAAGCGATTAAATGCTCTGTAGGTGCCCACCTGGGTGCGGGAGGATGTGTTTTTGTGCTCAGGTGAGGTTCACCTGTTTATTCTAATGGCATGGGCGCTCTGATCCTGGCTCATCTTAACAGCTGTGGGAACCCACCCCAACTCCCCACCCCCATTTCCTCATCCATGAGAGGGAAACAGTGGAGGGGTCCACTTCCAAAGGTGGTTAGGACTTCTCTGATAAAGAAATTGAGGCTGGCCTTGAACTTGTGTAGTCTGATGCTAGAACCCAAACTGAGCTCCCTGCTAGACCATCCACGCAGAACTTGTTAGCGCTTCTCATGACAGACCTGGGAGAATTCCAGTACTTAACCTTGGTGTTCTAGGTTCTCGGGGCTCGCCATCTCCCCAAACCTGGACGAAGCATTGCTTGTCCCTTCGTGGAGGTGGAAATAAGTGGAGCCGAATATGACAACAACAAGTTCAAGACAACAGTTGTGAGTAAGTAGCCCGGTCCATCCTTCTCGTAAACTTCAAGTGAGTTGAGCGCTATGTTAGGGATGCTTTTCGTTGGGGATTTTGTAACACTCTTTAGTTGTCCAGGTCTTTTCCTTTATCCTCCTTGCTCATTACAGTTCAGCCCCAGGAGCGGAAACAAAGGACCATGGGATGAAAGAGTTGGACTTGTCCCCAGTACTGTGATTCTGTGTGTAACTCAGGCCAGCAGGGGTCCGGCTCTCTGTGCGACAGCCCCCACTGGCTTGGTCTCCATAGTCCAAGACTGAGAAGCAGAGACACAGAGGTGGGGACGACCTGGTCCAAAGGCTGCAGCCTGACCTGGGTGGTCTTTGCTCTCAGAGGGCAGAGAGGCCTAGAGCAGCGGTTCTCAACCTGTGGGTCATGACCCCTTTGGGGGTCGAATGACCCTTTCCAGGGGTCGCCTAAGACCATCGGGAAACACATATAATTACATATTGTTTTTGTGATTAATCACTATGCTTTAGTTATGGTTGGGGGTCACCACAACATGAGGAACTGTATTAAAGGGTCGCGGCATTAGGAAGGTTGAGAACCACTGGCCTAGAGAAACACTTGTTCTTCCGTCTTAAGCCAAGAAGAAACCGTGACCTGGGGGCCTTGTGAGGTCTGGGGCCACTGCCCCTGGTGAAAGGTGGCCCAGTGACAACTCACACACTGACCAGTGAAGCTGGCGTTTGTGGAGGGTGGCAGGTTGACTGCCTGCTTTGCTCTCTCAGGCTGGTTCTCCCCTGACAGCTACAGGACCCATGCAAGCGCCACCTCTTCAGATGCCCTAACCCACCCCCTTTCCCTCTTATCTCCTCCAACCCCACCTCTTCCTGCTCTGCCACCGCCTCCTGTCCCTTCCACGTCCCAGTGAGTGGAGATGGGAGCTGTATAAAGGGGGAGGGCGCCCTCCCACCTTTCTCAGGTCTGTGACAACAGCTTTACCAGGACTGCTACTGGGAAAAAGATTATTCATACTTTCTTAGATCTTGGCATAGATGCATATTTACATGGTTGCCAAGGAGATTCAAAGCTGATTAATGTAATGATGGTTTTTCCAGGAGGTGGCAGGATGAACGGGGCCTCTAATAATCTTTGATCACCTTCCAGATGACAATGGCCTAAGCCCTGTTTGGGCTGCAACACAGGAGAAGGTGACATTTGAAATTTATGATCCAAACCTCGCGTTTCTGCGCTTTGTGGTGTACGAGGAAGATATGTTCAGCGATCCCAACTTTCTTGCTCATGCTACTTACCCCATTAAAGGAATCAAATCAGGTGAGTGGCTTTTAATTACGATGTTCAGAGTTCATTGTTCTTTGGTCTGTGCTGATGGCTTTGAAAAGAAGAAAAAGCATTTTTCCTCATTTTTTAGGAAATCACAGCAAAACCGATTAGGTGGCTTCCCTGAGCTGGCCCATGTAAACGGTCTCATTCAGCACAGGAATGGGGGGGAGGTGACCAGGTAGGATGCTGAGCCCTTCAAAGTCAAGCGTCTGCATGCAAAATTGGCCGATTACTTGATTTTCCTCCTGGCACTGTGACTTGATTTCATTTGGAAAGGTTAGATGCTGTTGCCTGTCCTTGGTCGTCAGGGGCTTATGTCTGGTTGGGGCTCCCACCCTCTCCCTGGCTGGGAAGGAAAAAGCTGTCAGCAGTTGGCAGGAGTTACAGTTGTGGATTCAGCTCCCCTGCATCATCTGGGCAAGTGGCTCTGCTTCTGTAAAATTGGGATGGTTGTTTTTTTTCTTCAGTTGCAATATTCTTCCAAAACATAAGCCAAGCTGGGTCATGAGACCAGCTCTCAAGAATCAGGAGACTGAGTCCCATCCCGCCAAGCCAGATAGAGGCCCCAGGAGGGAGGAGACGTGGGGCCGTGAGCTTGGCTCTGCTTCCGGTGCGCAGTTTCTCTCACCGACTTGCCTGCTGGACTTTATGCTGAATGTTTGCCAAGCAGGCGCTCCCTTGCTGTTGAATTCCCCCTTCCCTCCTTAGTATTTGAGATATTAGAGCACAGATCCTACTGAATACCTCACGAGGTCACTATTTCCCTGTTTTCTAAGCATTCTTTTTCAAGAGTAAAAGGTCACTCATATTAGTGATTTATATACAAATATAGTGTTTTCGCTTGATGTTGTTTGGAACCTTTGGGTCCTGTTTTCTGGTTTCTTTCCCCCCCTAAATTTGGGACATATCGGATATTCCCTAAATTTCTAGCTTTCTGAGATCATAAATCGGATCATTTTCCACCACTGGGTACTTACCCAGGCAGGCATGCTGGGACTCTGGTTAGAAAATGCAGGTTCCTGAGCCTGTTCCCAGGTGGGATTCAACCAGCCCAGGTTGGCACCTAGCACCCTGCATGTTTAACCAGCTCCTTGGATGGCACTTTGAGGGGAATGAGCTAGACACAGCCTGTCCATCTTATCATCAGGGAAACAAATTCCTAAGCAAAAGGGAAATAAATTCCTAAGCAAAAGAGTAGATTAAACTAGAACCCGAGAAATGTTTAAACTGCCTGGTTTTTTTTTTCCGTACTTTAGAAATAGCCAGCCTCCTGATTTACTGTAATAAGAATAACAAATACTCCTTTGCAAGCCCCAGAGGCCTGATATTGGCAACCCCTCTTGGTTAACTTGTCCGCTCCGTTGTAAACTATGTTAAATCCAGCAATTTAGGTGCAGTTCCTAACTTTGTAATTTGCCTCTTTTTCTTTTCTCATCCTCACCTAAGGATATGTTTATTGATTTTTAGGCAGAGAGAGAGCAACACCTAGAGGCTGTCTCCCATGTACACCCAACAGGGTTTCAAACCCGCAGCCTTTGGGTATATATGGTTCATGCTCCAACCAATGGAGTCACCCGGGCAGGGCTTGTGATTTGCCTCTTTTAACATAAATAAGGCTCATGACAGATTTCTTTTTATGGTAACTCTGCTGGCCTATTCCTAACCCACATCCACTAGAAGGATAAGGCACATGAGCAAGGCAGTCCCTCCCAGTGCCTTGAGGAAAGTTGACAGACTCCTTGCCTGGTACAAAATTGTGTTGATTCATCTAGAAAATGCTGTGACTTTGCTTGGAGATTTAACCAACAAAGAACAAAGCTTCAAGGATGATTAAAAACTGTGACCCTTCCCCCAACTGTGAGATACTCAGTAAGGACCTTTTCTCTCTCTCTCCTTTCTAGCTTCTAACAATGCCTGGCACATCCATATTTATGGAAGGAATGAAATAAAATGAACAGCCCTTTTGTGCATAAGGCATTGGGGGCCTTCTGAACTCAAAAATAAACTTTGCCCATTGTCATTAGGGATATGCTTAAGCTTTTAAGCCAGCTGGAGCTCAGGAAGAAAAACATCATTTATTGTGTTAGGTGCCTTAAACTCTTTCTCTTTTAATCCTCGTAGCAATCCTGTGAAAGAGGTTTTTATCATCTCTGCTTTTTAAATAGAAGCACTTTGGGGCCTAGAGATGTTAATTAACTTGCTCAAGGTCACACACCTGTAAGACCAGAGCAGCTGCAAACCCAGGGATGTCTGACTCCACACCCCACGTTCTTCCCGCTCTCCAGGCCTCCTCTGCTCCTCCTGCGCCAAAATACCGCTCGCTCTTCAAAAGTTGTCTCTAGCTCCCTTTCCTCTGACACACAACTCAAACCAACAAGAATAAAAACAGAATCAAACTGTGTTTCGTGAAATTGGCAAGCCCCTTTCAGTCCTAATTTCCATGATTTATGAAGGGCTGTCATAGCCGTGAGACCTGGGCAGGGAGAGGAGGCCCATGGCGCAGGAGGTGCTGGCAGGGGGACCGAGCCCAAACTCGGAGGCACGCGCGGTGCCACTGTGCTTGCACCCATGTCCGCTGGGGGGCACGGGCTGCCTGGCAGCCTCCCCAGACACCACGGAGTGCTCCGATTCCAGTACGTTCTAAGAGTCGGTCCACACCTAGACTGACTTCTTCCCCACTGTCCACAGACCAGCTCCTTAGAGAAGCAGGATCTCAGGCCCCACCCCAGACGTCCGTCAGGAGTCAGAATCTGCCCTGTAATCAGATCCGCAGGTGGGTCACATCTGCATTAAAGGTGGAGAAGCACAAGGCTAGGCTGCGGGAATTCTGCGGGTGTCCAGGCAAAAACCACCAACCAAACAAACCAACAACAAAATTCCCATCACCTGTGTAAGGAGTTAAAAAGGCCAGGAAACTTCTCTGTATCAGTATTCAAGGAGAACAATGGCCCTAAAATCCTCCAGGGAAAAGACTAAGACCTGAGGGTTTTCTACCCACTCACTGTCATTTGAGCATAAAATTAAAGGGCAGGTGTGTTCAAACATGCACAGTTCAGGGTTATGTCCCATGAGTTCAAACTGAAGGAAACAAAAGAAATTAAGCCAACAGAAATGTTCAGTCAAAGGGTGGTAAGCATTGGACACTTTTAAAAAGAAACTGTGCATTTCATTGTGTGTGCCAATTTCACATCAGGAAAGAACACTATAAACAAATACTGAGCTCTAGTTAATGAGATGCTGGCTGACATATTCAGGGGAAAGTGTACAGATGTCATCTTACTGTGAAATACACACCCGGTAGATTGATGGGTCGAGAAATGTGATAAAACAAGTATAGTAAAAGGTTAATAGTGAGATCTAGGTAGTGGTTGTACAAGTGCTTCTTGTAATATTCTTTTAGCTTTGCTGTATAAATGTGAGAAAAATATAACCAAGCCTGTCTTTGTGGGAGAATTATGGTTACAAAATGGAACACATATTATACACTATGTTGATGTAGAAATAATACAGTTTTAACAAATAGGGGACAAAGAGGAAGAGAAGGTACAGGGTTGTGTAAGCATGCCAATTTCCTCATCTTAGCAGTGAAAAGCAATTGATCCAATGGAGATTATTTAAAGGTTATAAATCAATCGATAGTGTAAAAGGTTCTCTAAGAGAAATAAGGATAATCACTGAACAAGCCAAAACCTGAGTGATGAAATAGTGGGACTGCCCTAATTTGAATATTGCTTGTCCTGAGAATCAGAGATACAATGCAAATAAAAAGTTTTCAAGTCAGAGAGCTGGGTCCAAGATGGCGGCGTAGGTGAACACTGAGCTTGCCCCCTCCTAAGAACCTATCAAATGTTCACCTATGTTCAGAGCAGTTCCTCTTGAGAGACAACTGTGAGTCAGTTGAACAGCTTCTCCACAAGTAAGAGAAAGGGACCACATGGAGATGGTCGGGGTGCCATGACAGCTCTTCGGGAGCTGAGGAAACAACCCAGGACTGGAGGAACCCATGAGTGCCATTGTTTACATTTCCCCTGAACGTGGACAGTGGGCAGGAGCTCCACCCAGCTCCTTGAAGAAAACAAAAGACTAAGACCTGAGTGTTTTCTACCCACTCACTGTCCTGCAGGCCCCATGTATCCCTCCTGGAGTTGGATCGAGTAGAATCAGGAAGGCACCATAGCATGCTTACAAGGGATGCCTCCACCAGAGGATTGATTCAGAGGACACAGCAGGGTGCTGCTTTGCACACCCACTGAGCTGCACACACAAGGGTCTCCCCTGCCTGCAGTGTGTGGAGCTAGTAAAACCCTGCAGTACTTGCCAGCAGGACTACGCTGTCCACAGAGTGTGAGCTAGCAAAACACTGCAGTACTCACATGCAGGACTGTTCCTTCCAGAGAAAGTGCAGAGAGAGTGAGGCACTGCTGCCCATGCACGTGGGGCTGCTCCCCCAGAAAAGTGCGCAGCAAGTAAATCTTGGCAGTGCCCACCCACTGACTGCCCCACGCAGGGTAGGGGGGTTGCTGCTGTGTGCATGAAAGGTGCTTCACATGGAGAAAGAGCAGCATTAGTAGGGCCTCAGGAAGCAGGCATGCAGAGCAGCCCCACCCAGACCCTGCTCTAAGGGTGGACAATTAAAACTGCAGGGCTGCTGGTGCAGAGCTGTAGGGGGGCAGCTGGGTGCAGAGGAGCTGCACTACCTTGAGAGGGAGCAGAATAAGCAAAGTGCAGCTGTGTGTGCATGCACACCTGTCCTACCTCGAGAGGGGGCGGAACTGGTGGGGCCCCCCACTCAGACCTTGCTCTGATCACAGTTAAAGCAATGGGGCACGTCAAGAATGCACCTAGCAGCCTCATCTACATCAGGTAGCCACACTCATATTAGAAGACCAAGGAGGCACACACACACCAGAATACCTTGCCTGGAACCCATTCCTTCAGGCCAGGTGACATACAGTGTACCTCACATGCCTGCCCCTACTACAACCAGACTGCCAAAACTATTCAACACAATCAGAGGCCACTCTTTCAAGACTGGAAGGGATAGCTGTTCTATTCAACCCATAGAAATAAACACAGGAAACCAAACAAAATTGGGAGGCAGAAGAATATGTCCCAAATGAAGGAATATGAAAAAATTCTGGAGAAAAACCCCAATGAAGCAGAGATAAGTAATCTGCTTGATAAAGAATTCAAAGAAATGGTCATTAAGAAGCTAGAAGCTCAAGAAACTTGAAAGTACAATAGAGGAACTCAGCAACTCAACAAAGAGATAGAAAAATGTAATAAAGAACCAATCAGAGATGAAGAATACAATAACTTAAATGAAGAATACATTGGAAGGAATTGCCAGGAGAGTGGTTAATACAGAAGAATGGGTTAGCTATCTGGAAGACAAAATTGTGGAAATCATCCAATCAGAACAGCAAAGTGAAAAAAAATTTTAATGAGGATAGTACAAGAGAGCTCTGAGATAACATCGAGCACCCTAACATTTGCACTGTAGGGATTCCAGAAGGAGAAGAAAGAAAGGAGCAGAAAGAATATTTCAAGAAATAATGCCTGAAAATGATCCTAATCTGGGGAAGGAAACAGACATCCAGGTCCAGGAAGAATGGGGAATTCCAAACAAGATCAACCTAAAGAGACCTATAATACATCAGGACATATTGTAGTTCAAAAGGCAAAAGTTAAGGATAACTAGATAGTCTTAAGGGGAGCAAGAATAAACACCAAATCACATACAAGGGAAACCCCATAAGGTTATCAGCTGATTTTGCAGAAGCAACTTTACAGGCCAGAAAGGTAGTGGAGGAGACATTTCAAGCGCTAAAAGAAAGGAATCTATAATACAGAATGATATTGAATGTAAACTGTGGTTGAAAAATAAAAGAAACTAAGAAAAGAGAAAGGAATCTACAACCTGTAATACTATATCCAACAAGGTTATCATTTGGAATTAAAGGAGATAAGATATTCCCAGACAAGCAAAAACTAAAGAAATTCACACCCAGTGAACAGACCTTAAAAGAAATGTTAAAGTGTCTTCTTTATGCAGAAAAGAAAAGGATATAACCAGAAATAATACAGAAGAGAAAAACTTACCACTGCTAAAGGCAAATGTACAAGTTTAAGTGAGTCAACCACTTAAAAAGCTAATATGAAGGTTAAAAGATAGTGGTAGCGAAGTTAACTTTCACTACAATAAATAATAAGGAATGCACTAAACAAAAAGACATAAAACTTGACATCAGAAACAAAGAGTTAGGGGGAATAAAAATGTACTTTCAGAAGATGATGGAACTTAAATGCTTATCAGCTTAAATTATATATATCATGGTAACCATACAAAACACATATAAAAATACAAAAAATGAAGAGAAAGTAATCCAGTTAAAACACCGAAGAAAACCAAGCAATTAAAGGCAAGAGAGCAAGAGAAGAAGGAGCAATGAAGAACAACAAAAACAACCAAAAAACAATAAACAAAATGTCAGTAAGCACATACCTATCAATAATTACTGTAAATGTAAATGAACTGAATACTTCAGTCAAAAGATATAAAATGGCAGAATGGATTTTAAAAAAACATGACCCATCTATATGCTACTTAGAAGAGACTCACATTAGACTGAAAGAAACACATAGACTGAAAGTGAAGGGGTGGAAAAATATATTCCATACAAACAGGAACAAAATGAAAGCTGGGGAGCAGTACTCATATACAAAATAGTCTGCAAAACAAAGAATGTCAAAAGAGACAGAAGAGGGCATTACATACTTTTAAAGGGGTCAGTCCAAGGAGAGGATATGACAATTGTAAATACCTATGCACCCAACATAGAAGCACCCAAGAATATAAAGCAAATGTTAATGGACATGTAGGCAGAATTTAATATTAATAGTATAGTAGTTGGGGACTTTAATACTACACTAACCTCAGTGAATAGATCATTCAGACAGAAAATTAATATAGAAGTAATAGCCTTAATTTCCACATTAGACCAGTTTGATTTGATAGACAGTTATAGAGTACTTCATCCAAAAACTGTAGATTACACATTTTTCTCAAATGCACATGGAACATTTTCTAAGATAGGTCACATACAAGTCCATAAAACAAGCCTCAATAAATTCTAGAAGATTGAAATTATATCAAACACATTTTCTGATTACAGTGGCATGAAATTAGAAATAAAAATCTACAGGAAGGCACTTCTGGTCAAGATGGCGGCATAGGTAGACATGGCTAACCTCTTCGCACAACCACATGAAAATTACAACTAAAATATAGAACCAACATCACTCAGAACTGTCAGAAATCGCATTGAATGGAAGTCTGACAACTACGGAATTAAAGAAACCACATCATCCAGACTGGTAGGAGGGGCACAGATGCGGAACAGGCTGGTCCCTCAATGACATGTGGAGGATAAAAATTCAGGAGGGGTACTTTGGGAGAAAGGAGTTCCAGCCCCACACCAGGTCCCCCAGCCCAGAGTTCCAGGGCCAGGATGATAAGGCCCCATAACTTCTGGTTGCAAAAACCAGTTGAGATTGAGTTGGTAGAAGAAACTTCTGGAGCCCCAAGCAGTCTTTCTTAAAGAACCCACACACAGACTCACCTCCTCAGACTCACTCCCTCTGAGCTCCAGAACCTGGGTGTCAGCTTGAAAGACACCAGTGGTATACAGGGAGAAACTGAAGTGTGTGGCATCAAGGCCAGCAGAGGCCACTGTCCCTTTTCTAAATCCTCCCCATACAGAGCTGGCAAGATGGTGCTATATCTGAGACTCCATCAACTTGCCTAACACTGTTTAAACTGCCTTGGAGATACTCTGTCCAACCCAAATTATGGGCCCACTCAAGCTGCTTTTCCTTATGAATGGCTGGTCTTGGCTCATGCTTCACAATTTCCTTAATCCTATCAAACAAGTGACAGCCAGCCTCACTGAGCACCAGGACTGGGACTAGAGCAGCCAGCCTAGATTCACAGCTTAGCTTCCTCTGGGAATCTCCAAGCCCAGCACAAGTAGCAGCCATCTCAGATGGCTTTATAGCTCAGGAAGGGTAGCCCCAGGCAAAACACAGGTCAGGGCTGACCTAGTCCTGCACCACCTGGAAAACCCTAGGGCCAGTGCACCCAGTGGAAGCTACAGACCACACTGGAACATCACCATCCTGCCCCTGCACAGCTGTTCCTCCATGGAGGGTGGAGGTTGGTGTTAAGTGGTCATAGCCAATTCTTGCAGCTGACTGGCCTGGATAAATCCCTCCAACTGACTTGTCAACAGTAGCCAAGGGCTCAACTACAAGAGGAAGGTATACTCAGCCTACACAAAGGGCGCACCTCAAGTACCCAGCTTGGGTGATAGGGGAGGCTGTGCCACTGGATCCTACAGGTCACCTACTACATTAGGCTACATACCAAGACATGGAGTCAAAGCAGCTCTATCTAATACATAGAAACAAACACAGGGAGGCTGCCAAAATAAGGAGACAAAGAAACATAGCCCAAATGAAAGAACAGATCAAAACTACAGGAAAAAAGCTAAATGAAATAGAGATAACTAATCTATCAGATGCAGAGTTCAAAACACTGGTTATGAGGATGCTCAAGTAACAGCATAAAAAGATCCAGTCAGAAACAAAGGATACACTAATTGAAATAAAGAGCAATTTACAGGGAAACAACAGTAAGTTAATGAAGCCGAGAATCAAGTCAATGATATGAAACATAAGAAAGCAACAACCAACCAATCAGAACAACAAGAAGAAAAACAAATTCAAAATAACAAGGACAGTATAAGCAGCCTCTGGGACAACTTCCAGAGGTCCAACATTCACACCATAGGGGTGCCAGAAGGAAAAGAGAAAGAGCAAGAAATTGGAAATCTATTTGAAAAAATGAAAGAAAATTTCACTAATCTGGTGAAGGAAATAGACATATAAGTCCAGGAAGCATGGAGAGTCCCAAACCAGATGGATGCAAAGAGGCCCACTCCAAGACACATCATAATTAAAATGCCAAAGGTTAAAAATAAAGAGAGAATCTCAAAAACAGCAAAAGAAGATATTTACCTACAGGGGAGTTCCCATAAGGCTCTCAGCTGATTTCTCAAAAGAAACCGCAGGCTAGAAGGGATTGGCAAGAAATATCCAAAGTCATGAAAAGCAGGGACCTACAGTCAAGATTGCTCTACCCAGCAAAGCTGTCATTAGAATCAAAGGGCAGATAAAGAACTTCCTAGACAAGAAAAAACTAAAGGAGTTCATCATCACCAAACCATTATTATATGAAATGTTAAAGGGACTTATTTGAGAAAAAGATCAAAACTGTGAACAATAAAATGGCAAAAATACATATCTATCTACAACTGAATCTAAAAAACAAACCAAGCAAACAAGAAGAACAGAGACAGAATCATGGATATAGAGAGTATTTTGATGGTTATTAGATGGAAGAAGGGTGTGGAGGAATGGTGAGGGGATTAAGAAGTACAAATAGGTAGTAACAGAATAGCCATGAGGATGTAAAGTACAACATAGGAAATGGAGTAGCCAAAGAACTTATATGCATGACCCATGGACAATGGTGTGGGGATTGCCTGAGGGAGTGGGGAGTGCTCGGTGGAGGAGGCAAAGGGGGAAAATCAGGACAACTGTAATAGCTTAATCAATAAAATACAATTTTAAAAAGGAATTAAAAAAATAATTACCATGGAGGAAAAAAAATCAACTACAGGAAGAAAAGTGGAAAAATCAAAAATACATGGAGCTTAGCAGCATACTTCTAAACAACCAGTGGGTCAAAGAGGAAGTCAAACAGGAAATCACACACTGAAAATGAAAATACAACCTTACAAAATTTACGGGATGCAGTAAAAGCAGTTATAAGAGGAGAGTTTGTAGCTATATAGGCCTTCCTCAAAAAGGAGGAAGAATCCTAAATAAACAATCTAAATTTGCACCTAATGAAACTAGAAAAAGAGAAGCAAACAAAACCCAATGTAAGTAGAAGGACGGAAATAATAAAGATCAAAGTGGACATAAATGTAATAGAAAATAGAAAAGCAATAGATAAGAATAATGAAACCAAAAGCTGCCTCTTTGGGAGGATAACTTAAATTGGCAAGCCTCTAGCAATACTCACCAAACAAAAAAGAAAACACAAAATCAGAAATGACAGATTACAGTAAACACAACAGAAATACAAAAGATCATTAAAGAATACTATAGATAGGACTTCCAGCCAAGATGGAGGCATAGGTAGACATGCTTTGCCTCCTTGCACAACCATAAAAATGATCACAACTAACTTCAAAATAAAAAAAGCAACCAGAACTGCCAGAAAATCTTAACTGTATGGAAGTCTGACAACCAAGGATTTAAAGAAGTATTCATTCAGACAAGTAGGAGGGGGTGGAGATGGGAAGCCAGGGTGCAGGGGATGTGATTTGGTGGTGGTCAGCAGAATGGGCAGTCTCACATTCATGTGTGGCAGATAAAAGCTGGGAGGGACACCCGGGGAGCGATCCCAGCCCCAGGCCAGACCATGCAGTCCAGGGTCCCAGCACTGGGAAAATAAAGCCTCATAGCTCCTGGCTGTGAAAACCAGTGGGGGTTGGGGTGGCAGAAGAAACTGCCCGTCTCTCAGAAGAGTACATGTAGAGTTCCCCTATGGTCCTAGAACATATACAAACCCCCCCCTCAGGGAACCACCACCATGGCAACAACTAGAGGGGTGCCTGTTGCATACAGGAAGTGGGTGAAGTGACTGGAAAAGGGGCAAGTGCTGAGCAAGTGGCATTGTTCCCTCTCTGACCCTGTCCCCACATCCAGTTCCACAAAGCAGTGAAATGGGTCGCCCTGCACTGATGAACGCCTAAGGCTTTGCCCTTACAATGTAACAGGTGCACCAAGATGGAGTTGAAGTAGCTTTACCTAATACACAGAAACAAACACAGGGAGGCAGCCAAATTGAGGAGACCAAAAAATATGGCCCAAATAAAGAACAGATCAAAACTGCAGAATAAGAACTAAGCAAAACGGAGATAGCCACCCTATCATGTGCAGAGCTCAAAACACTAGTGATAAGGGTGCTCAGAAAACTCAGTATGGCAAACGCATAAGGGAAGAAATGAAAAAAAATCCACAGGGAATCCATAGTGAAGGAAAGGAAGCCGGGGTTCAAACCAATGAATTGGAACATAAGGAAGAAATAAACAGTCAACTAGTACAGAATGAAGAAACAATGATTCAAAAAAATGAGGAGAGAATAAGAAGACTCTGGGACATCTCCAAAAGTGCCAACATCCAAATCACAGGGGTGCCAGGAGGAAAAGAGGAAGAGCAATAAATTGAAAACTTACTTGAAAAAATAATGAAAGAAAACTTCCCTAATTTGGTGAAGGAACTAGACATACAAGTTTAGGAAGCACAGAGAGTCCCAAACATGTTGGACCCAAAGAAGACCACACCAAGACACATCATAATTAAAATGCCAAAGGTTAAAGATGAAGAGAGAATCTTAAAAGCTGCAAGAGAAAAGAAAAGAGTTACCTACAAAGAAGTTCCCATAAGACTCTCAGCTGATTTCTCAAAATAAACTTTGCAGGCAAGAAGGGGCTGGCAAGAAGTATTCAAAGGGATGAAAAGCAAGGGCCTACAACCAAGATTACTCTGTCCAAAGCTATCATTTGGAATGGAAGGGCAGGTAAAGTGCTTCCCAGACAAAGTAAAGCTAAAGCAGTTCATCATCATGAAGCCCTTATTATATGAAATGTTAAAGGGACTTATTTAGCAAAAAGAAGACCAAAACTATGAACATTAAAACAACAGCAAACTCACAACTATGAACAACTGAATCTAAAAAACAAACTAAGCAAACAACTAGAATAGGAACAGAACATAAATATGGAGATCATATGGAGGATAAGTTATCAGTGGGGAGGGGGAAGGGAAAGAATGGGGGAAAATGTACTGGGATTAAGAAGCATAACTGGTAGGTACAAAATAGACAGGGGGATGTTAAGAATAGTAAAGGAAATGGAGAAGCTTAAGAACTTATATGCATGACCCATGAACTAAGGGGGCGGGGATTGCTGGAGGGAAGGCAGGTACTGGGTGGAAGAGTGAAAAAGAAAAAGTGGACAGCTATAATAACAACAAAATATATTTAAAAATACTATGAGCAATTATATGACAACAAATTGGACAATCTAGAAGACACTGATAAATCTCTCAAAACATACAACCTTTGCAGACTAAACCAGGAAGAAACATTGAATCTGAACTCACCAATCTGAAATTGAAACAATAATAAAAAAACTCCCAACAAACAAAGGCCCAGATGGTTCCTCAGGTGAATTCTACCAAACATTTAAAGAATTAGTACTATCCTTCTCAAACTATTCCAAAAAAAAAAAGAGGAAGGAACACTTCCAAACTCATTCTACAAAGCAAGCATATAATTCTCATACCAAAACCAGACAAAAACAGCACATAAAATTAGAATTACAGATCAATATCCCTGATGAGAATAGTTGCTGAAATTCTCAACACAATACTAGCAAACAAAATTCAACAGTACATTAAAAGGATTATAAACAATGATCAGGTGAGATTCATATCAGGGATGCAAAGGTGCTTCACCATCCAAGTACAGTGATTCTCATTACATCAACAAAACCAAGAATAAAATTCATAATGATTTCAATAGATGTCAAGAAATACATTTGACAAAATTTAACATCCATTAATGATAAAAACTCTTAACAAGGTGGGTGTGGGTGGAACTTAACTCAGCTTGATAAAGACAGACCCACAGCTAACATCATACTCAATGGTGAAAACATGAAAGTTGTTCCACTAAAATCAGGAACAAGAAAGGGATGCCCACTTTCACTGCTATTATTCAATATAGTATTGGAAGTCCTAGCCACAGCAGTCAGACAAAGAAAGAAATAAACGCACCCAATATTGGAAATAAAGAAGTAAAACTGTCACTATTTGCAGATGACACAATACTATATATATAAAACTTTAAAGAATCCACCAAGAATTACTATAAATGATAAAATAATTCAGTACAGTAGGGTACAAAATTAATATACAGAAATCTGTCACATTTCTATACACTAATTATGAACAGTCAGAAGGAGAAATAAAGAAAACAATTCCAGCCCTTGTTGGGTAGCTCAGTTGATTGGAGTGTCATCCCATATACCAAAAGGTTGCAGGTTCAATCCCTGGTCAGGGCACATACCTAGGTTGTGGGTTTGATCCCTGGTTGGGGCATGTATGGGAGGCAACTGATGGATGGTTCTCACATTCATGTTTCTCTCTCTCTCTCTCTCTCTCTTCCTCTCTCAAGTCAATAAACATATCCTTGGATGAGGATTTAAAAAACGTCATTTGTGCCTGGGCTGGTGTGGCTCAGTGGATTGAGTGCCAGCCTATGAACCAAAGGGTCGCTGGTTCAATTCCCAGTCAGGGCACATGCCTGGGTTGTGGACCAGGTCCCCAGTTGAGGGCGTGTGTGAGGCAACCACACATTGATGTTTCTTTCCCTTTCTCTCTCCTTTACCCTCTTTATAAAAATAAATAAAAATTAAAAAATATCCATTTACAATTGCATCAAAAAGAATAAAATACTTAGGAATAAGTTTAACCAAAGAGGTGAACAACCTGTACTCTGAAAACTAGAAGACACTGAAGAATGTGAAAAGGACCCAAATAAATGGAAGGATATACCGTGCTCATTAAAATGACTATATTACCCAAAGCAATCTATAGATCCAGTGCAATTCCTATGAAAATACCAATGACATTCTTCTCAGAGCTAGAACGAATAATTCTAAAACTTACAGCCAAAGCAGTCTTGAGAAAGAAGAACAAAGTTGGAGATATCACATTCCCTGAACTCGAACTATATTACAAAGCTGTAATAATTAAAATAGTATGGTACTGGCACAAAAACAGACACATAGATAACGGAACAGAATAAAGAGCCCAGAAATAAGCCCTCGCTTATATGGTTAACTAATATACAACAACGGTAGTAAGACTATACAGCTGAGTAATGACAGTCTCTTTAACAAGTAGTGTTGTGAAAATGGAGAGAAACATGCAAAAATAATAAAAGGGGACCACTCTTACACCATAGACAAAAATAAATTCAAAATGGGTTAAAGACTTAAATGTAAGGCCTGAAACCATAAAGCTCCTAGAAGAAAACATAGGCAGTAAACTATTTGACATCAGTCTGAATAATATCTTTTTGGATACATCCCCTCAAGCAAGAGAAACAAAAACAAATGTGACTTCAGCAAACTAAAAACCTTCTGTACAGGGAAGGAAACCAATCAACAAAAAGAGAGCCTAGTGAATGATATATCTGATTAGGGGTTGATATCTAAAACATACAATAAATTCATACAACTCAATGATAAAAACTATCTGATCAAAAAGTGGGCAGAGGACATGAAAAGATATTTCTCCAAAGAAGACATACAGATGGCCAACAGACATGAAAAGATGCTCAGCATCACTAATCATCAGGGAAATACAAATCAAAACCACAGTGAGATACCACTTCACATCAGTCAGAATGGCTGTTATCAAAAAGCCAACAAATAACATGTTGGCAAGGATGTGAAGAAAAGGGAACCCTTGTGCACTGTGGGCGGGACTGCAGACTGGCATAGTCAGTATAGAAAAACAGTATGAAGATCCCACTTCTAGGTATTTATCTGAAGAAAAAAAAAAACACTAATTTGAAAAAAATACATGCACCCCTATATTTATTACAGCATTATTTATAACAGCCAAGATGTGGAAGCATTGTAAGTGTTCATCGATAGCTAAATCAACAAAGCAGATATGATACACACACACCGTGGAATATTATACAGCAACGATAAAGAATGAAGTCGTGTCATTTGCAACAACATGGATTGATTTTGAGGGTATTATGCTAAGTCAAATAAGCCAGAGAAAGACAAGTACCATATGGTTTCCACTTATATGTGTAATCTAAAAAATAAATAAATAAATAAAACAAAACCAGACTCAGAAACGGACCAAAGGGACAGTTACTAGAAGGGCATGATGTGGGGAATGGGTGAAGAAGGTGAAGAGGAACAGTCAATAATATTGTGATAAGTTTGCACAGTTATAGATGATTACTAGAATGAGTGGGATGATCACATTGTAAGGTATAAAAATGTCTAATCACTGACACTAGTATAACTAGTATAGTATTGTATATTCACTTTATTTAAAAGTTTAATTTAAAAAGAAGAACCTTTCAAGTCAACCTAGAGCCATACAGTGAATCCCCAAGATACAGGGAAAATGTCAGGTTCAGAATTGCTTAGGTCAGAGTCCTAGCTTTTGCAATTTTAAAGGAAACTCAAACAAATGTGTAGACTATTTTGGGATGATACTATTCACGGTGGTTCCTTGTGGAATAGGGAATTATGAGTGGATGAGAATGAGACTTTCATTTTTATTGTGTATTTTTAAAATTCATTTGAAGTGGGGGACAGGCAGACAGACTCACATCGATTTTTTTGTTCCATTTATTTATGCCTTTCCTGTGGATTCTTATATACTATCTAACTAAAACAAGCAAACAAAGCCACCTTTGAGATGTGTTGCCTTAAACATTACTTAACGGGGGTGGGGGGTGGGGGATGGCAGGGGAATTCAGCTCTACTTCAACCCTCCTCTAAGTTAACATTTAAGTAAATAGGGAATGGCTGTCAGAGGAGGATGATCAGTAGTGCTCTGAACTGCCAAGGGACAGAAAGATTTCCTCCCATTGGAAATCTTTAAAGATGCTCCCCTGTCTGATGCTTTGTAAAGGGCTAAGTGGAGGAAATGGATGTGAGGATTCATTACTCCTTTGAATCTTTGGTCTCTGGAGTATTTAAGGAATTGAACCACAGCTTCAGTCAACTCTAAATTCAATGTGTAATGTTCTGTGGGTTTTCTTTCTTTCTTTTTTTTTTTTGAGTGAATCGTTTTCATTTCTAGCTTGCAGATATTTTTAACCTCCCTTTTCTGTACAGACCTGTCAGTCAAGCCTGCATTCTGGAGACCCTATCCGCAACCCTCAGGACAGGACCTCTGGCTTCCAGAAAGTCAGCCCCAGTGTGGGGCACTGACCTGTCTGCTCCTTGAACTAGGCATGTGACCCTGTGTACCCCAAGAAAGCTACGGTCAGACAGTAATTGCGTGCCTTTGCATTGTTTTCCTTTCCGCTGCAGGATTTAGATCTGTTCCTCTGAAGAACGGGTACAGTGAAGACATTGAGCTGGCTTCGCTCCTGGTTTTCTGTGAGATGCGGCCAGTCCTGGTGAGTGGAGAAACCCCTTTGGGTGCCCTGAGCTACATCTGCTGTTGGGTAGAAATTGTCTATGAGGGCATTTGGCTGCTGGACTTAAACCCATTGAGAATATCAAGCCAAACATGCCACATCATTAAAAAAGAATTCCTCTCAGCGAAAGATCTCCCCATAGGGCCTAGGTTTTTCCTCCCAGAACCCATTCTCCTTGGAGAGTGCTGTATGACGCTATGAGGAGGCTGTGTAGTTGGAAAGTGTGAAGCTCTTTGGAAGTTCCTCATAGTTTCATTTCAGCAAAGCTAGGCAAGGCGATGCTCTCCTAGATAAGTCCATCCTTCCTGGGTGCCTTTCTCTGCCTATTGGTCTTGGGTAATCCCTTAAAAAGTCCGAGAGCATTGAAGAAGGCCTTGTTATGGGGCAGGATGCTCATAGACCACAACTTCCCGTACTGAGCGGCATTCCTCTTGTGGGTCGCTCTGCTTTTGGAGGAGCCTGCCTTTTTGGTCCTTTCATTTTGCCAAGGCCTTGAAGACATTTAGTCCCTCCTTTCATTAACTAGTTAGGGTAGACGTAGCAGAAAGGGCTTGCTTGGCCTCCTTGAACTATTCAAGAGCTTGAGACAGGTTGCTGAGAACATAGCACCAAACTGTGGGTATAGTTCAGCTCTTGGGTTTGATGGGGTATTTTGTGATTCTGGAGGTTCGGAATCTTCTTGATGGCCTTGCTCACAGAATGAAACCCACTCAGTGTGTGTTTTTGCAAGGCCTCATATGTGGCCAATACAATCTCCAAAAGATCTTTGCATTCCCTCGCCACAAAACCCAGCATGGGCTGGGGGATTTCTGTGGTCAGTCCAGTTCTCTCGGGATAGCCTAGCAAGACCATGGTTCAGGACCCCAGCAGGCTGATGTGGGCTTGGTCTCTGCCCGTGGACACACATCTTGTTTTCTCAGTCTGGTTGTTCTCTGAGTAGAGAAGTGACAGCCTGTCCTGTTGTTCTTTTGGCTGTAAGAACTACACAGTGATCTGGAAGTTGCTTATTTAGGAACTTCCAGAATCTAGCTGAGAACCACCACGTGGGGAGGGAGGACGGCAGGGGTGGGGATTTCTCTTAACAGCCATAGTCCATGCAGTAAAAATTCATGGACTCAGTTCAGAGGAGAGAACATTGGCCTTTTCCGCAGAGCTGTTTCCCTTACATTCAGTTCTTGTAGCCATGATAGCTTTACACTCCAAAGCATTTTAGAAGCAGCGAGATGAAAGAGCATGCAAAAATAAGAAAAGACGGAAAGCAGTAAGAACAGGAAGCAGAGACTTAAAAAGGAACACTAATTGGGGGCCCTCGAACTTCACTGGCAGCCAGAGGCATCCCTTTTTGTTGGTAAAAAGTAAGTTAATAATGATGAAATTTGGTCACAGAACGGTAAGGGGGTGGATGATAGATTTTCCATTTTTGAAACCATTTTTAAGTGGTAGTGCTTTGGACTCTGTCAAAAATAAATAGTGTTTATGTAAAACTTATAGTTTTCACTTGAACCTTGAATTATGGATCAAAAAATCACCTTTTGTGATTTTTCCAAAGGTAGAAATTCTTGGTTATGAAAGTTTGTATCAATCTTTCCCTTCACCAGGTGACTGAGTCGGCCAGTGGGTCCTTGTTGAGAGTGAGCAAGTCTTACATTTCTCTACTTTTAGATGCATTTGTAAGATTATTATTAATAAAACTATCTGAGGTCTTTAAGAAGTTCATTAAAAGACTTAAGTCAGAGTATATTATTTTGTATAAATAATTTTTAAAAACCACACACAGCCCAGATCACGTGGAAAATACAATCTTACAGTTTGGGGGCGGTGGGGAGAGGAGTAGACAAGCTAGCATTTGCTCTGCTTGCTTCCCTCATTTTCAGGCCAGTGCATTTTTATGAAAGTGTAATAATGATAATAATACACATTTCTCTGTACATGTGTGATTTTTTCTTTAAAGCAGTTTTTTCTTCTTCTTGCACTACTGACATTTGGGGTCCAGTGCCTTGTATGATGTGCAGCAGCACCCCTGCCCTCCACCTACTACATGCCAGTAGGGGCCCTTGCCCTGTGTGACAGTCAAAACTATCTCCAGATATTGTCAAATGTCCCCTGGGTGGCAAAACCCATCCTCTGTCAAGAACCACTGCTTTAAAGCAAGTTTATAAGCACTTTCCCTGCTGTTACCTAATCTTCATTAGCACTGAATGACTGACAGATTTTCTCATCAAGCTGATCAACCGTAGATCAGTAGATCAAGCATTCCCCTAAACTGGGCATTTAGATGGAATCCACTTACAAATAAGGTTCTCATGAACATCTTCACATGGTTACTCTTTTTTTCTCCTATAATTCAGAATTAATTCCTTAGGATCAGTTCCCAGATATGGAGTTAATGAGATCTGTTCATTGAGCAGGATGGTAAAATGGTAAAAACTGGGCCGGCAGCAAAAGCCTGGAGTAAGTAAGCTGGCAGACCCTTGGCTTAGACAAGCTTACCTCTTCTCGGCCCACTGACAAATCTGGGAATCTGGGGAAGGAACCCAACACTTCCTCTGCATGTACATAAAACCCTTTTGCAGACATTTCACACAGAAAAAGAAGCGATAAAAGTGGTTTCAAATGGCGGTCGGACAGCATTTGTCTAGACACCGCTGTGCAAAAGCTGTTGTGAACAACTTGGAAACATTATAAATAATTTAAATAATTACGCCCGCTGGCAGCAGAGGAGGTTACTCTATTTAAAAGAAGAGTGTTTACCCAGACTTGGGTGGGGGAGGCGCCGTGCCGTCGGGGCGGCCAGCGGTGCGTGGCGTGGGTTCCAGGGGCAACACTGACTCTTGCAGATCTTCTCTGTGAAGGAATTTCGGAGGAAAAGTTGCCTGAGTGTGTGTAAATTTCATTTCAGCCGCTGGTTTTCAAGCTTTTGTTTAATTCCACATTTGTCACCTGGTTCTAACCACAGGTGCCACTGGCGTTTCTGCCCCACACTGTGATGCGGAGTTTCTGGGAAGCCGACCTGGGTTGTGTTCAGTAGACCTGGGCTTTCTCACTGCCCAAGGTCAATCCTTGTTTTATTACCGTATCCTCTGTGATGCCAGGGAGAGACTGGTAAACAGCTTCACGAGAGATTTGTCTGAGCGAACGATTGATCCATCAGGGCTGAGATGGCGTTTACTCATAAAACATTTGGTGAGATAGAGTTTAAAGCCCCAGAAAACTGTCAATAAGCACTTTAAGCCCCTTCTGAAGAAACCATTTATTTACATGTCACAATTACTTTATCAATTCTCAGTCCTTTACTCAGCTGTATGTGTGGTTTACAAAGAGTATTTTCAGTACCATTTTATTACCTACTATAATTTTAAGAGGAGAAGAAAGGAAGAGGGGAGTTGAAAAAATTTCGTAAACAACCTGTATATAACCATTGTTAGTACTTTGGTATATTTCCTTTGCCTGATAATTTTTTCCATATGATATATTCATAGTTAGTCATCTAATGCATATGAATGTGTGCCCTTTACCACTTCACAGATGACTTTAAGCATTTTTCTATGTTATTATATGATTTTCCAAGCCATTAATGCCTTTTTCACTCAGTGTGGGTCGTTAATTCACCTAGCCATTCTCTCACTGATGGACAGTTAGGTTGTTTGTAGTTTGTTACTTTATAAATAATGGAAGTCTTTATATAACACTTTTTGATTAAAAATTACTTCCCAAGGCTAGATATTTAGTAATGGACTAATAGATCAAAGAGAGAAAAAAAAAGACCATATATTTTTGTATGCATGTTGAATTGTTTTCTGAAAGTAAATAGTTTCTTTTAAGTTGATGTATTATACCCAGTCTTGCTGTTCACTGAAAAGGGCCCTCACTCAACTGATCTAAACTTACGAGATTCAGAAAAACAGGACAGGAGAAAGCATGGAAACTTGAATATTCCATCCTAGTCATCATCAGAGGGTGGCTGGCAGTGGCTGGAGGGTGTGTTTGAGGCAGCTGGCTGCCCTGGGATCTTTGAGTACTGATCCTGGCATGGACGGTGTTTAGCTTTGCACTGGGTGGGAGCTAAGATGCGGGGGGGCTGGAGCAGCCTAGGGGGAAGGCCAGGATGCTCTGGTTCCCGGTGAGTGCTCAGCCACAATACATGTGTAGATTCCTTTGCAGAAAGGTTACAGCCATTCCAGAGTCAGAGAGGACCAGGAGGGGGAGGTGCACTCTGGAGCTGAGCTGGTCCTGGTTTTTGAGGTTGGGGAAGATTTTCTTAACAGTTGGGGAAGCCCAGAGGCACAGAGAAAGATCCTCCTTGTACATGAACAGCTGTGTTTGTCAGTTAGCCCAATGTCAATCCCTCAGAGCAGAAACTGCTGTGCCTGCCACTAAGACCCAACAACCTGATGTTACTACTGAACAGACAAAACCACGAGGACACAGTGAGAAAAAGAACTGGCACAGAGTAATGAAAGGAAGACAGACCCAGGTGGGACTGAAATACAGCCGTTGGAAGCGGCCAATGCGAACCCTAAGTCATAAGTCATAAAAACTTTCATAGATACCCAAGTAGAGCACTGGAAAAGACGTTCTGGAATTTGAAACAAAAAACCGATTTCGTGAACTAAAAAAATTAGCATATGAACAGAGACATTGGTACATTAGTGACCTAAAAGATAACGAACGTGAAATAAATGCCTCACAAGAGAGTGATACCACCGTGAGTTGGAAGTCATAAAGGAAAAGATAAGCTCAGGGGACAGATGCAAATGACCTGACAGGCAACCATGTTAGAAAAGAACAAAGAAGAACAGATGGGCGAGGAGCTACTGATGAAAACAGTTAACAGAGGGAACGTTCTCTGCTTTGTTGCTTGAGAGGCTCACTTGACTCCTGAAGGGATGAATAGAAAACATACCCACCCCCAGTTGTATTTTAGTAAATGCTTTGAATTCCACAGAGAGATAATAAAACCTGAACTTCCCAACACACTAAGTTATCTACAAAGAAAATCAATCTAACATCAGATTTGTCCACTTTGCATTGGAAACCAGACTTAAAACACATGCATTCATCTTTAAAATTTTATAAATACTCAAACTAAATGGAGATGAAAGCCAACTGAAACACAAAACAGAGATAATAGAAGAAAACACAAATGCTGATTCATTGAAAAGACCAATTAAATAAACTTTTCCGGCTTAAGAAGCACGGTAAGAGCAAAACATACAAGAGTAAATATTGAAAAGAGGACTGAACTCCAAATAATGGAGAAGATAAATAAATTTGAAAAATGAGGGCTAATGGGTGACTGCCTTGAAGAATGCAAATGGGCTAAAATCATTTCAAGAAGCAGTACAAAACTTACAAAATCCTATAGGAAACATTTGAAGGGTCATAAAGCACCTGTCAGATAAAATAGGTATCGGATCTAGATGGTTTTATAGCTGTATTCTACCTGGATATAAAGAACATAATTCCAAGTTTAATTCATTGATGTCAATAGAAAAACGTAAATGCTCTAATTAATGTCTTGAAGCCACATAACTTTCATATCAAAACCAGAGAAAGATAATACGCCGTCTCTCCTCCCCCTCATACTGCATTCATAAGTGGCATCAGAGATGGATGTCACTTGTGAATACAGATGTTAAAATTCCAAAAAACTTTACAAGTCATCTCCAGCTATTTACTAGAAGAACAATATATTACAGCCAAGTAGTTTATTCTGATAATGCAAGGATGGGTTAATGCTGACACAATTAGCAACACATTTGGTGAGAAAAAGCATAAACCACTAGGTGCCACAAATGTATCAAGTTAAATGAAATAATTAGTATACATTGTGGTGAGAAGGTAAAACTCTCTGTTCACAAATTATGGTTACATATTTACAAAAACAAAGACTCCAGTTTTAAGGAGACTGATTTTCGTTTGGTATTTGTTAAGTCTAACCACTTTATTCTGAAACTAACAGTTGGAAATATGGGGTGACAGATGAGAAATCTCATTCATGATATTAACAAAAATTATAGCAACACATTAAAAGAAATTTCAATAACAAAGGTACAGGGCTTATAAAGCAACACTTGAACAAGTAGAAATATATTTGAATCAGGTATTGGTATTAATTCACTTAAAAAAATAGAGAGACATACAGATAGGTAGACACAGAAATAACTGTTTGCATCAGCTACTGAACATACACACATACTCTGGCTCTGTCTGTTGAGAAGGCCTAGAACCAATGACACCCCAGTAGCAGTGAGCACACCTAAGCACCTTGGTTTTGCTTTTTAAATATCATTCTTCAATAAAAGTAATCAGAGCTCTTAAAACAAGTGGTTGATCCCAGAGTTGAGACAGATGAAATGTAAAATGAACCTGGACTATCTTGAAGTTTCAGTAAGTAAAGAAGTGCTGAAAACAGGATGGGGGACATGTCTACGGGTATAGGAATCACCCCAAAATAACTCCCAGTGGCCAAAGTTGGAACAATTTGAGCAACAAAATAATGATATTGGATTATCGTCGTCGGCAGCCGTCCGTCTCGAGAGACGATGGTGTAGCCTCTTAAGAGTCTCTGCACCGCCGAGAATGGCTGTGCAGTCCGACTCGGGAGTGACATCGTATCTGTCTCCTCCCGTGTTGAATCGACATCTTGCGATGACGCTGAAGCTACAGAGCCTGGGCAGGGTGATATGGAGGGTCTGCTGTTGCCCATGCAGCAGACCCCCCCTCTCTTCGCAGCTAAAGGGTCCAAGGGAAAGACGGAGTCAATACAGCTTGGCTTCAGGTGCGCCGCAGGAGTTGCCGGTGTTGACTACAACGTCAAACCGCCTTAGGGACTCCGGCTCCAGATTTTCTGTCAGGGTTTACTCCCTTAGCCTTTCCCCTGAAGAGGTATGCCGCAAGGCAGCGGAGGTTTTTTGGAGTCAGAGTTTTCCTTCTCTGATGTACCCTGACTGGAAGATCGAACCAGCGACACTTAGCTCGCAGGCCGACGCTCAATCCACTGAGCTAAACCAGCCAGGGCCTTATTGGATTATAACCCGTAGAATAAAGCCATTCATGGACATATGCATATTTAATACTTAAATGAGAGAGAAGAAATGCCTCTTTCTTACAGAAGTGTTTCAATTAATAAATGTAAAAAGAAAGAACTAGAAAATCACTAGTAGAACACCACAGTAAGTGACTGCTACAGGCATGACCTACCAGTGGAGGCTAAAATGAGTGAGGGAATGAGAGAGCATTCGTATAGTCTCAATGTATCTTCCTTCAAGGAAATTATTAATTGGAAAGAGCACAATAGCAGCTTTATGCTGGATGAACCTGGCACGCACCATCTTAACCAAATGACTGGCGTTACCCCTGGTGAGAAGATGCCTCCTGAGAAGGGTACGTCACTTCCGTGCCATTCTTGCCAATGCTGCATAACCTCAAATAAACCGTGAGAAGACAGCAGGCCCACCCAAATGGTGGGATGTTATACAAAATTAGAGTACTCTTCAGAAGTGTCAAGGTCATAAAAGAGGACTCCAAGGAGACAAAGGAACTAAATGCAATGTGGGATCCTGGGCTGGATCTTGGAACAGAAAAAGAACATTGGTAGAAAAACCAGTGAAAACCAAATAAAATCTGTAGTTAGTAGTATTGCGCCAGCAGTAATTTCCTGGTTTTGATCATTGTACTCTGTGCAGGATGTTAACCCTGAGGACTCTTGGGTGTGTAAGGCATATGAGAACTCACTATTCTATTGCAACTGTTGTGTAAGTTTAAAATTTTATCATAAAATAATTAGAAGATAAAAGCATCAGCTGGGGAGAAAAACTGAAAAAAGTAAAGTAGAGGACTCCATGAAGGTTTTGTCAAGGCCAGGAACAATTTATTACCAAAGATGTTCTCCAAGAAGTCAAGGGTCTTAAATTTAAAAATATCTATCCACAAGGGGTTACAGAAGATACAAGTGCAGATAACTCTAAAAGCACAATATAAACATAAACTGATATAACCCAAAATAGACATATCTCCATGGGGGAAGATAAGACAGTATGTGGGGGAAATAGCCAAGTCTTTCTCTGAAGATAATACCTAAAAGATGAAAAACCAAGAACATGCAATATAAGCATTTTTAAAGAGCTTTCAATATTCCAAAGAAACTATTGATTTGAGAGAGCAAGGATCATGAGGGGAGGGGGATGGTGAACAAGGAGGCAGCTGGGGTTTGGGGAACAACCCCTGTGGTTCTTCTTGATTCTTTCAACTCTGTGCATACATAAGTAATACAAACTGAAATTAAACTTGAGAATGTAAGAGGGAGTCAGTGATACATTAGTGAGGAGCATATGAGTTATTCACGGACATTTGCTGCAAAGGGGTCAGTAGCTGGAGGGAGATGTGGGGTGGAGGGAGAGCTTTTTTAAGGTGCATTTGCAGGCTGCTGAAGGGGATGAGTTAGTGGAGAAGGGCAACAGTGATACAGGAGAGAGAGAGAATATGTACAGGAATGAAGAACTGACTAGGAAAGAGGAGATGGGACCCTGGAGCCAGCAGGAAAGGAGGCAGGGGATGTGGTACCAGGGCCAGGATGGGCAGATTTCCCATGTAATTTCTTCTGTGTTCTATATGAAACAGGAAGCAAGGCCATCAGCTAAGATTGGCGAGGTTTGAGGGGAGCCCGAGGTATGAAACAGTCATTTTAAGAGAGCAGAAAAAAAGAATTCCTTAGCAGAATATAAGGTGGTATTGTTTAATGTGCTTCCATGATGTATTCATTAATATTTTATTTAGGATTTTTGCACTGGTTTTCACTGAGTGTTCAGCCTGTAGTTTTTGGTCAGGTTTTGTTATACTGGCTTCATTAAAATTACTTGGAGACAGACCTTCCTTCTTTCTCAGGGCTATGGCACATTTTGGATAGAACTGGAGTTAACTGCTACTGACTTGTAACATGTTAAAGACATCATCTGCAAAACCTCCTGGGCGTGGTTATAAAACTTTCTCATTTTCTTCTGGAACAAAATTGGTCTCTTCGATTATTTTCTCTTATGGGATAATTTTCTATAATAGGAAATATAGATGTCTATATCTATTATATGTATTGGAGCTACAGCCTTATTATAAATAAATATGAAAACATATATTCATTCTTTCTGTTATCTTCTTGGTTTCTATTTATTTCACAAGTTCCTTCCATTTCCCTTTATCTGTAGTTGTGTATCTATGCTTATGTCTTATTTGGGCTTTCACACATTTCTGGCTTAGATAATGGATTATCTACTTTGCTGATTCTGTTTGTGTTTTTCCCACAGAACAACCCAGCTCTTGCATTTATTTTATATTTTTATATTGAATATTTTAGTTTTCTAATTCAACCATTTCCATGTTTATCTTTACAGAGTCAGTCTGCTTTTCTTAAGCTTATATTGATTTTATAATTCCTGTGTTTGGATACTTAATTCACTTATTTCATTTTTGTGATTAATGTAGTAGGCACTGAAGGCTGCATAAATAGATGGTTCAGGGCAAGGTGGGCTTCACTTTTCTGAAACACCCTCCAGAAAAAGAGATTTGGCAAGTGCCCAGGGCTCGGGCCATGTGGGCTGCTTGCTTGAGGGATTGGGCTAAAAGTGGACACAGCCCTGCAGCCGGTAGTATTCCTGAGAACCCAGAGCCTCAAGCCATCACCCTAACACATAGTAGATCCTGCCCTTGGGAGTCACGCCCACCCCCCCTGCCATTAATTACATTCAGAAAATCAGATACCAACATATAAATTCAAGGCAGGAATCAACTTTCCCATCCAAGATGAGCTTGCACATTAAAAGTTTAAGGCACTCTGTTCTGGCTGGTGTGGCTCAGTGGATTGAGCGCTGGCCTGCGAACCGAAGGGTTGCTGGTTTGATTCCCAGTCAGGCACATGCCTGGGTTGCCACATAGGACCCCATTTGGGGGTGCGCGAGAGGCAATCACATATTGGTGTTTCTTTTCCCTTCTCCCTCCCTTCCCTTCTCTCTAAAAATAAATAAATAAATCTTTAAAAAGTTTAAAGCACTCAAATAAAATAATGCCTGTAGCTAACAAATGTAAAAGCAAGAGAATTCACTCCAGTGAATCTGAAAATAACTTTGAAATAAATGTTTCTTTTTTCCCAGAGAAAAATCAATGAATAGTATTTTAAAAGAACAAACCTTCTTACTATTAATCAAGAACACATAGGCATGAAAGGACCAATTAGAAATCCTGGAAATACAATTTGAAAAATTATGAAAAAATTGCTGCCCTGGCCAGGTAGCTCAGTTGGAGCATCACCCCAATACACCAAGGTTGTGGGTTCAATCTCTGGTAAGGGCACATACAAGAAGCAACCAATGAATGCATAAATAAGTGGAACAACAAATCAATCTCTCTCTCTCTCTCCCCCCTCCTCCCTCCTTTCTCTCTCTAAAAAAAACAAATAAAAAAGCTTAGTAAGTGGGAAATTCCAGGAAGAATGTAGTTAACCCCTTGAGTGCCATGTGTAATTGCTAAAATTTGTTTGAGAAATGCCAGGTTATTTTGCTGAGAAATGCAGAGTTTATGAAAAATGTCTATAAAACATTATTATTCATAATAATTTGCTGAAAATTTCACAACATATAGTAACTACACTCTTCTTTTGTAAGCAGTGTTCTTTGACACAATTTAGCAAAAATATTATTGAATTAAAATTATTTTATTATAACAATTATTTTAGAAAAAATAAATTCTTCAATATGGCTTTTGAAGTACATATAATATATGGCATAATATAAAACCTATGATTATAATTAGAAAAAACACATAGCAACATGGATAACAAGCAAGAGACACATATCAATAGATATCAACAGTGAAAAAGTTTGTAAACAAAAATGAAATGCAAAAACAATACAATAGCAAAAGCTTCCTTCTCATACACACTGCATAGAGGTTTGACGATTATTGTAAAGATAAATGAAATTAAAAGGAACATTTAAAATGTAAGTAAAAATTATAACAGAATTAATATGTCAGTATTTGAACAAGCGTAGAAATGCAAAATTTGGATCAACATGAGAAAAAGTTATATCAATATATAACCTGAGGTACAAAAAAAGAGAACAAAACATAAGATACAAGTTATTCCATTGTTATTTACATTTCTAGCCATTGAAAAAAGAGTTGCCGGGAGCGACGCTGGCACTTTTGGGAAAACCTGTCAGCTTTGCTCACAGTGACGCTGGCACTCAAAGGGTTAAGGAAAGAATTAGTAAATGTGAAGATGATATTAGATTAGCTTTGAGCACAGTAAGAAAAGCTATGAATATGAAAAATAAGAGTTAATAAAAAGGATGGTAGGATGAGAAACTTCAGCATAAGATATTTGAGATGGCTGAGAACTTTCCAGCACTGAAGAGACACGAGGGCACCAACTATAAACACAGCGATATAAATGAATATAGATCCACGTATAGAAACATTGTATTCTACTGAATTGGCAGAAGCAGGAGAAGCAAAATTATAAAAGAGAAAAGAGAGAGAAGACAGATTATCTTCAGAGGATTGACCAATAACAGTAACACTCCCGCCTCCTGCAACAGCAGCCTAAAGGGACAGCTTCAGAATTGTTTGAGACGCAAGCTGTCAGTCTGTAGACATTCTGTATCCTAATAACTATCATTCAGGAGTGAGAGCAAAAGGAAAGTATTTTCAGACATACAAAGGCAGATAACTTAGTACTAATAAGCCTTTGTAAAAGAACTAACAAAATACTTACTCTGAAGCAACAGGGAATATAATGCAGGAAGCATGGTGAGCAAAGAAATCAGTAAAATGTATTAGAAAACAGAAATAACGAAAGACTTAGAAAAGAAAAGCAAACTAAATGTTTGTGTGAAAACTCAGATTCAGAAGAGAAACAGGTAATAATTGTCTCCCAGTTCTACGAGGTGTGGAAGGAGGATTGATTGGGAAGGTGCTTCAAGTGGACAGAGCTCTGTCTTGACTTGGTGGTGGTGCCATAGCTGTTTGCTTTATAGTTACCCATTAAACTGTATACAGTAAGTCCTCACTTAATGTCATCAGTAGGTGCTTGTAGACTGCAATGTTAAACACAGCAACATCTAACAAAACCAATTTTACAGTAGGCTAATTGATATGAACAGGAGTTAAGTTCCTACAGCATATTTCTGGTCAGAGAAACATCACCAAACTTTTAAACAATGACCCAAAACTCTTCTAACATTGAACATGGCGATAATGTGAGCTAGACATACATTTAAGAGAAATGAATAAAAACAAGTAATATAATTCATTTCCAACCCGCTTATTCCACGTCAGGGTCACGTGCGGCCTGAGCCTGTCCCAGCAGCTGGACAGGACGCCCTTCCAGCACAGGGCACACTCACACCCACCCCACACTCACTCAGACAGGGACAGTATAGACACGCCAATTCAACTTACCTGCACATCTTTTGGATGTGCGAGGAAACCAGAGTACCTGGAGAAAACCCACACAGACATGGGGAGAACATGCAAATGTCACACAGACAGTGGCCCTGGCTGGAATCAGTTTTTTCTCAGTGTTTTAACAAAAGGACATTGAACAAAATGTTATTTAAGGCCTTGCTGTATATATTTACTTTTCTGAATGTTATATATGTATTATTATATATGATGTTATATATGTGAAATACTAAGGACTAAATTATACAACATAAAAAAAGATTTGAGATTCAGAAAAGGAGATAGAGGGCTTTAATTATAAAAACATTAGTAGAAAAGGTAGATTTTGAACTTAACTGGAATAACCAATAGTCATTACATATATGAAAGCAACAGAAGTTTTCTTCTAGGTGGAGACAAGGTGAAAAAAGATCATTTGTAGTACAGGGTTAAAACTTGAATGGGGTGTTTGTTTAGCTTTGCTTTATGCTTCATAGGAGGAAAAGCAGGTCTCCTTGAGGAAGGGCATACATTAAAGCAAAGTCATTAGTGACTCTTCCCAGTGCCTCCCTCAATACACTGAATTAGTCACCAAGGACTGTTCATTCGACCTTCGCTCCTTGTGCAGAGAAAATCATCTTTTTACTCCTCTGCACCTTTGCTAGTGGCCAGAATAACCTTCACCATCACTGTCCCCACTGTCCAAAGTCAGGTTGTGTCTGTTCTCCTGGGGGCTGTCCATGATGGTTTGTTAGGTCATTAAGGTGGGGGAAAAAATGTGCACAGCAAGCTATTATATGAGTCCATTTTTGTAAAAAAAATTACAGAGGCAGCTCATTTGTGTGCACCGATGCACGTTTTTGTAACAGCAGAATCTCCACTCGAACTGTTCCATCAGCGGCAGCAGCCAACACACTGACCTCCTGAGCAGCCATTCTGTACACAAGAATAGTCAGCGGTCTTTTAAAAACGTCATGGGGTAACATGCCCTTCTCCTCTTCCTCCTCCTATGCTGAAACCCAAACTTCTTACACTGATAAGTTTTTTTCTTAGCATAATGGAGGGCATATATTGGCTCAGACACTGAGAAGTTTACGGGTAGACTTGCTTTGGTCACGGCTGGCTCCAGGTGCTCGCCAGCGGTTCTGTCTCCCTCTCTTGGCTTCATTCCCAACATTCTCTATATGATAGCAAAGGGGCCACTGGCAACATTCATCACTCTCTCAGTGGATCCCCAAGAAAGAAAACTGTCGTTTAACCAAGAGCACCAACCAAAGTCCCATGGATGCTTCTAATTGGCCTGGCTTGAGTCATGTGCCCAGAAGTGTTGATGGTGGTGGTGGGGAGCAAGACACCATTACTGGCTAGAATTGAGCCACATCCCATCTGTGGGGGCATAACCTGTGTTACCTTGGCTTTTGGGGGGCAGGGGAGTGCAGCCCTATTGAGATATATATATCATAGAGATATAATTTATATATCATACAATTCACTCATTTAAAGTGTACAATTCAATGGTTTTTAGTATACTCACAGAGTTATTCTGCCATCACCATGATCTATTTTAGAACATTTTCATCACCCCCAGAAGAGACTCCTGCTCATTAGTTGTCTCCACTCAATCTATCCCCACCCTAGGCAACCACTAATCTACTTAGGCTTTATGTATTGATATTTTCCTATTCTGGACATTTCATATAAATGGAATTATGGTATGTGGTCTTTTGGAAATGGCTTCTTTCCCTTCGTGTAATGTTTTCAAGGTTCATCCATGTGGTAGTGTGTTACCTTGCCTTTTAATAAGGCCCTTTACGAGATCTTAACTGATCTGCTGGCTCCTGCATACCTCTCTGTCCTTATAGTAGGCAGTTCTCTCCCTTGCCTGCTGGGTTCAACTTTTCACACAGAGGTGCTTAGACCCTTTGTATTGGGTGGTGTGGACCAGAGAAAAACCAGATTTGATTAAGAAATAAGATCAATTGGCCAAGCATCTGTTATTCAGTGTTCCACAATAAAGCCATCCTTTATTGTGAATAGAGTTTTTTAAACTCCTTCCAATGCAGTAAATAATTGCCCATTTCATCTTTGGTTAAAGTAGACCCTGGATTTCCTGGGGTAACGTCAGTTGCCAAGCCTCTTCCCCGTGCTTCCCTCAGTCACACTCATAAGATGCCACAGCCCACAGCACTGTCATCACATGGCTCTTCTCTTCTCTGCTCTCCAGGAGAGTGAAGAGGAACTGTACTCCTCCTGTCGCCAGCTGCGGAGGCGGCAAGAAGAGCTGAATAACCAGCTCTTCCTCTATGACACACACCAAAACTTGCGCAATGCCAACCGTGATGCCCTCATTAAAGAGTTCAATGTCAACGAGAACCAGCTCCAGCTGTACCAGGAGAAGTGCAACAGGAGGTAGGTCATCCCTCCCCCATCTGCAGACTCTCAGGTCTTACGCCTCTAAGCACAGTGACCTTGGGCACCTGGGGCCAGGCTTCGGGTACCACCATCTTTAGAAATCCTTTGACTGATACCTTTGACTCAAGCTCTCTTTGCTCAGTATATGAACTTTTGGTACTGTCTTAAGTACCTGCACCTTCCCTAAGCTGAAGTGTCATCACTAGGAGGACACTCAGTATAATAGTGGACATAAATGATGACCACTACCTTTTAAAGAGCCCCTATTGCGTTCCCAAGAAGGGGCTAGTCCAGTGAGTTTAAATCAGGGAAGGATCCCCACCCCGCCATGGAATGCTTTGGACTGTGCTACAGACATGTAATGGGGGTGAGACAGCCAGGTATGCCTCGTTCCTGCAATGTGGCAGACAGTGCTGCTCCACAAAACATTTATCCTCCCCCAAATGCCCATAGCAGCCTCCAGTGGGATACAGCATGGAGACACCTTACCCATATTATTCTCACGCATCTTTATGTAGGCCTAACAAGTGGCAGTGACCTCAGTGCAATGACCAGTGAGGAAATTGAGACTCAGAGAGGTAAAACATCTCACCAAGAGGTCACCGTCCTGCCATGAATGACCTGCAGATGTGTGGACAGAGAAATGTTATAGAGCACACGGCCTGTGACTTTGCTTAGTGGATGATGGTGAAATCTGTTTTATTTCAGGTTACGAGAGAAGAGAGTCAGCAACAGCAAGTTTTACTCATAGAAGCCGGAGTGTGTGTGTAAGGGTGTTGTGTGTGCGCGTGTGTTTGCATGTAGAAGAATGTGCTGTATTGAGACCCTGGGATCATGCCAACCTGCGGCATCATCCTCTCTTCAAGTCTATCATCAAGATGACATTTCTGAAGAAGACTGCATCAGCATGAGCTGGGGTGATTTCCTCCTATTTTCTTCATCTTGGACAATTTATTAACTTATAATTCTCTATAGAGGATCCTAAAATCACGTTCCTCATTTTTGGCCTCTTGTGTTCCAAACCTTGTTGAATAAAAGCAGTGAAAATCTCGAATAGTTAAACCTTCTGTGCACAACCTGCACAGTAAACAGGATTCCGTTTCTGGCCTCTAAAAGCCCAGGTAGTTGACTTCCACGGAAGATAAGCCTGCAGTGTAAGGAACTAATGAATTAGCTTCTGGAAAGGATTTTAACTAAAAGGCAAACCATTCTACAGTTAAGGCCATCGGAGTCCACTAGGGTCCAAAGAGGAGCCCCGGCCCTGACTGCCATGTCTGCCCAGCTTCCCTGCCCCAGGCCAGCGGGCTCAGCTCAATGCACTTTAACTATCGCTGGCTGGCTAGCTGGCTAGACAGACCTGCTCCAGTGCCTGAATCCATGGAATCTGTTCATTAAGACAATGTCTAGTTAATGGTAGAGACTTGCTTTGTGACTGGAGTTATTGGGGGTGAGAGGTAGCAATCTTGGAGCCTCTTTGATTTAAAAAGCCTGTTAGACACCAGAGACCCACCGAAGGCTCAGCCTCTTGCTCACCCCTGCACTGCCCACTCCTGAGCTGGCTGCGTGACCATGGGGGAGGGCTCTGGGTCCCACGCTCCCTCAGACCAGAGGTCAGTTTACCTGTTGAATGAGCTGATGCAAGTTAGGCTCCCTGGGGGAATGTCTCTGGATTACTCAGTCTTCTGTAGCAGCAAGCTGAGCCTTGGGGCGTAAGCATTAGAAAGCTCCAGAAAATCTCAGAGGCAGCCACTCCAAAGCAGCAAGCCAACCTAGGACAAGATAACTCTCCTCTGCACCTTGAGTAACAATATAATGATTTGTACAGTGCGATGATTTAACAAGGCCTTTTAAAGATGAGGCTAATGATTAGGGGAGTGGCCAGGGTCGCAACTTACTCAGAGTGAATCGAGAACAGACTTAGAGGGAAAAAAGGGTGTAACTGAGAAAAAGATAGTGTTGAGGAGGAACAAACTAGAACCAGCGAGACTGGTGGCTTTAATTGGATGGAACCGGGTCCTAGAAACCCTTTCAACTCCCTGCTGGTTATCCTGGGCTTAGTGTGCACGTGTTGCTGATGAGTTCAGGAAAACCAACCAAAAGACCGTATCCCTTCATTCCACAACAATTTCTCGAGCACTACCATATGCCAGGCACTGTGCCAAGGTCTAGGGGTACAATGTTAAACAAAAAAGTTTTTTAAGAAAAAAAAGCAATGATTATTGGTCTTATGGAACGTATTCATGTGCTTCTAAAAGGAATGCATTTTACCTTCTAGAAAGCCAGGAGACTAGGTAACAGTCTGACCAAGGTGGGGCTCTCATTTTGTAACATTATTTTAGTTATTAATTGGGGGTGGTGGTTTTATTTGACAGGCAGCAACTGAGGGAAGAATATTCCTGATGGTAGCAAGTATTCAAAGCAACTTTCAGGTCAAATTTGATGAAAAAGGCCCTGAGCTGAAGGCTGCAGGGAAGGAATGTACAGATTCCTTAAGCCCACTAGCCACTTCGGCCTGGAGGTAGCCACTGGAGCCTGATTCCTGCACCCCCTCCCTATCTCCGACCCCCCCTACTGGCTCCATTATTACCTCTACACAATAGGGTTCAAATTTTGCTGTCATTACCTCTGTTTTCAGCTCAGGAGTGAGGAAAAGACATGAACCTTCCCACTTCAGTCCGTTCTAAAGCCAAAAAGCTTAGTAAGGCCCGGATCCCCTTTCTGCTTAAGCTAGATGTTTTGCTAGTGTATCAGAGAAACTGAGAAGCAGCAGCGTAGAGAGAAAGCAAGAGTTAAGCATCTCGGCTGCCACTGTGTAAAACCCACACCCAGCCACACGTGCAGAGAAAGAACAGGCAGGGGATGGCGGGGGTTGGGGGGTGTTAAACCATATACACGGTGCTGGGAAGAACCCTCTCCCTAAAACTGTCTCTTCCTCCTAGGTGCTCTAGTAACTCAAACCCACGGTTAGAGGGTATTTGCTTTGGTTGCTACATTCTCCTAATAGGGTTACACATGAATCTGATTCTTGGTGGTGGTAGGATTCTCTCAGGAAAGACAGAGGAGGGGAAGTGAAGGGTGCAGATGACACCATTGCTCTTTCTAGAATCTGCCTGGATGCCACAGATCCTAAGTCCTATAAAAGATCTAGCTGAGATGATGGTTTAACAGTCGTGTATTAAGCACAGCTAATTCAGATCAAGTGGCACTGATGTGCCAAAACCGTGGTTGTGTATGCGTTAAACTCTTTTTGTTCATCATTTCCCTTAGGCATACTATTGAGGCATCAGTAATTGCATGGAAAAATAAAAGGTATGGGGGCTGATTAGATCATTTGAGTTTGGAAAATTTAGGTTATACAAAGTTAAATAATTTTTTTCTGTGAGAATTGGATATTCTAATACACACAGTTAAGAGGGGTGTAGAATATCACATTTCCCAAATTTGATCTCAGGACCCTTTTGCCAAGGAATCTTTCATGGGACTAACGTACAGTGGACTACATTTGAAGAAAGCAGCCAGGCAACATAATCCGATAATTTACAGTTGAAGCTTGAACAACAAGGGGGTTAGGGCCACTGACCTCCCCTGCTACTATGCAGTCAAAAATTCACATACAACTTCTTACTCCCCCAAATTTAACTACTGATAGCCTACTGTTGACTGGAAGCCTTACCAATAACAGTTGATTAACACATATTTTGTATATTATATGTAGTATATGCTGTATCCTTACAATAAAGTAATCTAGAGAAAGGAAAAGGTTAAGAAAATCATAAGGAAGAGAAAATACATTTATAGAATTTATTGGAAAAAAATCCACATATGAGTGGACCTATGCAGTTGCAACCTGTGTTGTTCAAGGGTCAACTGTACATGTCCTGTGACCTAGTTAAACAAAATCTACACTTAAGCCACCAAGGCCCCTGGTCTTTAAATTGAGTCAGCCTTACCCCTAGCAGTCTTCCAGAGCTTTCCAAGGAATACACAGGCTCGAATAGTTTTAGGGGATCAATTTTCAGATCCTCACCTTCCTTTTGTAAACTTTCTTAAGAGTCATCTGCTGGGAAAATGCCCTTTTCTCACTCTAAAAAGAAAACATATCTTTCCCCACCCTCTTATTGCAGAGCATGGCTCAAGGTGTGAAATTCAAAATAATGGGTGTTTAGACAGTGGAAGCTTCTTAACAGCAGGGTACAAATCCTTTTGCAAGTCTGGTGGTTCCCAGTTCTTTGCTTTCAACAAAATTGAAGGAACACCCAAGATTTCTGAATGTTTTAGCATGTAATTCCGAAGGTGTGGGAAGAATTCAGTTACCCTGCAATCACAAACTCCTTCTGTTCCCACCTACTTATCTGTGTGAACAGGATTATCAACACTTTCATACAGAAAATTTAAAAGGAGAATAGAACTGATGCTGTACCATGTAACAAAGATAATGTAAATCTACAGAGAGATGAAATAATTGGGGGTAGGGAAGCCTTCCTCATTTCATTGAGTGATACATTGCCAATGACATTTGACGATGTTTAATAATTTATTAAACTTTGTACTATATTTATTGATCAAGTTCAATCCAGAAGAAAAAACTTACATAGAGCCTTATAAAATATTATATCATTTTGTTACAGATCTACAATTAAGTAATAAAAAAGCCAAAAATAATTAAGCTAAAATTTAGAGGGGGAAGAAAATTAAAAATACAAATTCAGGGAGTAAGAGGAAAAATGTGGCACTTCCTACTACTAAAAATTGCTTTCTTCATGTAATTTTTGAAAGGATGACAGTGTCTGTCAAATGAGAATTAGGTTTAGAGCCTCTTGTCTTAATTTAAAAAGGAATGTAGCAGTTTTATTTAAAGAAGCAATATCTACACTATGCCAACACTTTCATCCTTTGCAACTATTTATGATGAAATATTTTAGAAAACAATAAAATTCACTGAAAAGGTATCTGAGCATAGAATTTTAATTTGCTCATTGAGGATCACTAAATGATGAGTTGTATTTGAAAGCAAGAAGGATGGCGGAAAGGGGCCTTAATACTTTTAACTCAAAAGGAATGTAACAAGCTTTCAACTTGTGTGACATTTAAGCTTTTTGGAGGCAACCCCAGAAATCATATGCGAGCCAATAAAAGATTAATAATAAGATTAAGAAATATGCAGAATTACAAAAATTGGCATTTGAAAATACTCAGTGATTTGTCTCAGGTTTTTAATTTTCAAAATATTTTTATCTTGAAGAGCCAGATTCCACAGTGATCCTGTCTCTCAGAAATTTCTGCGTTTTTTATTTTTCATTAGGCTTTAAAAAGATGCATTTGTAAACTTGTGTTTCATTATTAAAGCTTAATTTATTTTTTATATACATAGTGTGTGCTTGTGTGTTCAGAGTGAATTGTGTGTATGAGTCACACAGATGTTGGCTGTTGTTAATGTGAAAATTTAATGGCTGCATCACAGTTAAAAAAATAAAAACTTGGTCTGAATGAATGCAACAATCTGTCCAGAACTTTCCTTTTTTTTTTTTTTGCTCCCACGTAAAAACAGTAAAGAAATACTTCAGCCATGAGGTAGGCACAGTTATAAATTTTTTTCTATCCTGTCAGTTCCAACAGTGGTACAAGGTCACCACCTGACCACAGGCACCTGTTCCCACCAGCTGAGTTTGGGATGCTCCTCCTTACTGCTGAGTAAATCTTGCTCAGTGTCTCAGTCTGTGGCATGGGTTTGTAGGGTCAACAGAATACTGTCCCGAAGCGGCTGCCTCCATGATTCTTTGAGCTTGGGGATGTTTGTGATTGTCAGGCTGTCCTCATCCCTTTCCTTATCTCCCCACCGATCCTTTCCTCTTCAGTCAGCTGACAGGTGGAGCTGAGTGGGTTCCCTGAAGGAACAACCATGAGAAGAACTTTATTCTGAGCTGATGCTTGAAAAGGAGGAAAATTTGAATCTTTTGCTTTGCTTTTCCGATTAAACACCAAAAGAAAAAAGGAGCAAAGGTGTTGTGCCAGAAGGAACTCTGAGGTAGGGGGGAATGTTTTAAGGATTGGGAACAGTGAACTTGGGAATCACTGCTAATTGCCACCAAGACCAATTCATTTTTTTTTTTTTTTTTAGTTACTAAAAAAATGTGCTTTTCTATCCTGTTACACTTTTCTCTAGATTACAAGTCTATCTTACTTTCAGCAAAAACTCATTCAATGTAGAAACCCAAGTTAACAAAATTATTTCATGACCACTGTTTAATTCCTCACTGAATTAAACATTGGAAGAATGTTTGGTACTAGAGAAGCAATGAGCTAAGTGACAAGGCATGCTAGAAGTGTTACTCACTGTGTTTTCTTGTCAACAATCCCCAGTGCACAGGAAGCCATGTTGTGTTACTATGACTGCCCCACCCCCAAACCTCGGCCACCAATGATTTGATTAGTCACCCTGGTCCAGATATTTAAAAACAGCCTATGATAAACTCTCGCATTAGAAGATGAACAGCAAATGGTAAAAGGAAAGAAGGAATTAGTACTGCTAAAAGATCATGTTTAAATTGGTAAGATAACTAATAAAGATATAAAAAGAACACAAGTCAAAAAATGTATTTAACTCATTAATTAACAAAGGAACCAATAAAATGTTGCAACTGATTCAAAGTGAATTCAATGAACAATAGTATATAGGCTATCACCTGTCAACATTATCTGATTCTATACCTTTCATTGTTTGAACAATTCAGATGATTTTTTTCCATAGAAATACAAATTGTGTCTAGTGGAGATTCAATTGATCACTGACCAGGCTACTGACCAGTTTTGCCAGTTTTGTATGTACTAAGCAAAATCAGATGCCTAACTTAACCACACACAAAAATCAAGTCCCATGGATTATTGATCAAAATGTAAGAGAGCCCTGGCCAGTGTGGCTCACTGGCTGGGGGCATGGACGAAAGGCAACCAACTGAAGTTTCTCACTCACATCGATGTTTCTCTCTTTCTCCTTTACTCTTGCTCTAAGAAAAAGTCAGTAAGCATGTTCTCAGGTGTGAATAAAAGAATGCAAAAGATAAAACAACATTCATAGAAGATACAACCTTGGAGTAGGGAAAACTTGCTTAAACAAAAGAGCAAAGGAAGACTGCTACATTAGCTGCCACTGAAGTTCACAACTGGTGTTTATCAAAATATATAATTAAAGAGTGAAAAGGCAAGCAAACCAAAGGGTGGAAGAAGATATTGGCAATAATGTATCTGAGAAAGAACCTCGATCAAATACAATTCTATCCCTTCAAGTCAATAAAAACAATCTGTTAGAAAAAATACAGACCTATTTCATGAATAAACACCTCACAAGAGTATATCCAAATGGCTGTAAGCTTATGAAAATACACTCATTCAAAAGAGAAAATGCAAATTAAAACCACAAGATACCACAACACACTTATTAGGGTGGTAAAAACTAAAAAGCCTGGTAATACTACCAACTGTTGACAAAACTAAAGCCACTGACGCACTGGTTGCGTAAACTGGTACAAAGCTACATTGTAAAGATGTTTGACTCTCTACTGAAGTTAATTATACCCTGTGACCCAGTGATTCCACTACTAATTATATACCTAACAGAAATGCATACATGTACACAACACAAGACATGTACAAGAGTGTTATTCACAATAGATAAAATGAAGGGTCCTACTGTCCCATCTGCTGCAGAATTGGTGAATTGTGTTTTTACAAGGGTGCATATACAGCAATAACAAATGATTGAGCTATACCAGCTTGTCACAACAGGGATGGATCTCACAAGTACAAGTTTGAGTGAAAGAAGCTAGAAACACAAATGCACCAAAGGAAAAAATAGAACAATATAAATTAGCAGAAGGGCATAGGAAAACAGGATATTTGCAAAGAGAGATCATGGATACACTTTAAGTTGTTTGAGAAAAGCAAAATACAGAATGATGCATACCCAGTGATACTACTTAAACACATTTTAAAAAACTACATGCAAAACAGTATTTCTTGTAACAGACATACAGTTAGGTAGGTAAAAGTAAGAAAACGGACTGAAAGGAACACTTGGTCAAGATTGAGTCAGTGGGGAAGATAAAGGCAACGTGACTGAGATAGGGAAAGGCAGTTTTAGCTCTGATCTCTGTCTTATTTCTTTTAAAAATATTTATTGGAGCCCTGGCTAGTGTGGTTCAGTGGATTGAGCACCAGCCTGCGGACCGAAAGGTTGTTGGTTCGATTTCCAGTCAGGGCACCCCAGTTGGGGGTGTGCAAGAGGTAACCGATCAATGTTTCTCTGGCTCCCCCCACCCCGCCTCTTAAATAAATAAATAAATAAATAAATAAATAAATACATAAATAAATACTTATAGGAAGTGTCACTGTGCTTTGCACAAATGTAAAAGCAGGCTTGCTCTACCAAAAATGGATTTAGGCACAGTCAAGCTTTCTGTTTCCTAGGTGAAACCTGAACAGAAGAATAAAAAATAATGAAAAATAAACAAGGGAGCAGCAGGGGTAGGAGGCAGGGAATCAGGGAGACTGAGAAACTTAGACTAAAAGAAATAGTATATGGTGTGAGTTCCTAAAATTCTGGGTAGTGAGCAAAAATGCCATTACATTATTTTTTTTATTTTCCTATTTTTTCAATTTTGTTTTCAGAAAAAGGGAGGAAGGAAAAACAAAGTTATAAAAAGACATACTAGGTAAATTCTAATAAACATAAAGCTGGTGTAGCATTGTTAATATCAGACGAAATACAATGCAAAGTAGGTACCACTAAGCAAGGTAATGTTTTACATCGATAAGAATGTTGCACCGACAAGTTGTAACAGACACAAATGTTTATGCTACTCGTAGCATAGTTTTAAAAATCAGATTGGAAAGGAAATCAGCAAGTTCACAATTATAGTTAGCGACCAAGAGTCCGCTCTCAGAAAACTATAGTTTAAGAAGGCAGAAATGTAAAAAAAAAAAGAAGAAGATAAATGGAGCCGCCTAAAAATGGAGTTTGGAGCTGCCATCCCAGAGGAACTGCCTTGCTCTTCTTATGCTTCAAACCTTTGGAATGTCAATGAACACAGCACAAAATAACCTTTGGACTGGCCCCAAAGCAACACTGTGTCCCAGAGAACTGTTTGTAAAGATAACAAGGAAGCAGATTTTGTGACAATTGGACCGATAGTTACGGGACTGAAAATTAAAAACATTGTTTGGAATTAACATCACCATGTTAGCTTAATAGAAATGCCTTCCTCCTACTGATGTAATTGTTCCCCTTCTGTTTCTCATAAATACCCCTTGTTTTTGTTTCCTATCACTACTTGAGTTTCTGCCGGAATCAGTGCTTCCCAAATAACCACTCTAAAAAAAAAAAAAAAAAATTGGAACCACCGTAACATAGTCAATAAAATATATTAAAAAAAAAAAATTGGAAATAAATACTTGTTACCTCTCACTTTATTATTTTTAGGTCAATGTGTCATAAGGACATAGAGACTCTAATATGTCACAAGTTCGATCAAATACACACATATGATCCTACTAACACCCACTGATCTTTGGTTCAGGTACAGCACATTCATAAATACTGGCCATACACCAAGCCACAGGGCCGAGGCTGGAGACGGACTACAGTGTACTTTAGTTGCTCTAATACAAGTCCAAATTCATTGCCACATGGAAGTCACAAACAAAAAGATGTTCCTCCCAAAGTGCTTACACTTGAAAACTTTAAAACCTATTTCTAAAATATCTTTTAGATTAAAGGGAAGGGACAAAATTTTTGCTCAGGGGAAAAAAAAAGAGCTTTAAGTGTATTTATTATAAAAACAATAAAAAGTTAAAATAAATGACCTGAACTTTTAACTTAGAAGCTAGGAAAAAATCCTCAAAAGTAAAAAAGAAAATTAGTATAAAAGAAATTCATTAAGCAGAGAACTAAAATCTAATAAAATTTATAAAATGGTTCTTTTTTTTTAAAGGCTAATAAAATAAGTAAAGAAAAAAAGAAAAGCACAAATGAACCATACCAGGAGTTTAAAAAAATGAGTGTTTGTAACGGTAGAGGAGATTTTAAAAGAAAGGAAAAGACTAGCTTAGGCAAACAGACATTATATTAAAAGGAAAATGACTAAATGTCCAAGAATCACTAAAAATCTGACTAATCCAATTACAATCAAAGAAGCCAAGGCAGAAATAGCAGCCAAAGAACTGTCCCCGAGGTGGAATCAACTCCAGATGACTTTATGGGCAAATTCTACCAAACATTCAAGAAAAAGGGAACAAACATTGTGTGTGCGCACATGTATGTGCTAAAAAACACAGGCAATGCACCTTCTTAAACTTTTTTGTTTTTTGTTTGTAAATGCTTTATTCACTTTAACTAGTATCCTTAGTAGATGAATATAATTGACCTAACACTTTGGTCTGGTGACTGGGCAAATGAGAAGCCAAAGAACGCAGTGCGGAAACTAGACCTGGCTGTGTCCTCTCTTCACTGACTAGTGGCCTCAAGCAGCAGAGGACCTCCTGAGAGCTTTTTTTGCTGCTGCTGTTCCACATGCCATAAGAGGGGAAGTGAAATTCCGGGGCGGCTGCAGTCGCATGGCGCCCTGGGCGCTGCCCAAAGGGCAGCACATTAATTCTTGGCCTGGGACAGCAGTGCGGCGTGGTGCTATAGTGCTGCACAGTTCACATTTTCCTTTTTTTAAAAAAATCTTTTTTTAAAAGATTTTATTTATTATTTTTAGAGAGAGGGGAAGGGAAGGAGAAAGAGAGGGAGAGAAACATCAATGTATGGTTGCCTTTTGCACACCCTCAACCGGGGACCTGGCTGGAGAACCGGCCTGCAAACCAGGCATGTGCCCGGACTGGGAGTAGAACCAGTGACCCTTTGGTTTGCAGGCCAGCGCTCAATCCACTGAGCCACACCAGCCAGGGCTACAGTTTACATTTTCTTTACTCAGGAGGAAAATAAACACATTTAAGAAACTGTTACCCACCCTCTTAAATTTTTAAGTACATAGTACAGTACTGTTAAGTATAAGCACAATGCTGTACAGATGACTAGAAACTTTTCATCTTGCAAGACTGAAACTTTATACTCATTGAACAACTCCCCATTCCGCACGCCAGTCAGTCCCTCGCAACCACCACGCTACTTTCTGCTTCCAGGAGTTTGACTACTTTAGATCCCTCATGCAGTATTTGTCCTCTATGAGTGGCTCATTTCTCTCAGCATAATGTCCTCACGTTTTATTCACATGTCCTTTTTTATGGTTGAATAATGTTCTATTGTATATCTACACACCATATTTTCTGTATCTATTTTCTGTGTATGGATGCATCTTGGCTTCTGTGAGTAATGCTTCAGTAAACGTGGGGATGCAGATACCCGAGAGTCTGATTTGGATTCTTTTGGATAAATACCCAGAAGTGGGATTGCTGGGTCATATGGCAGTTGTTTTTCATTTTTTGTAGGATATTTTCATTGTGGCTGCATCATTTTATGGGGCTGGCCAAAAAGTTAATTTAGCTTTTTCTGTACGATGGCTCTAGTAGTGCTTAGTTGTCTTTAACTTCATTTGAAACAATTTTGTTAGATTGTATGGTGACAGCTGCATTTAAAAAAACTTCTCAAAATTGGTTAATTGTTGTGCAGCCATTTTAATATCGAAGATGGAAGAAAATATGCAACATTTTCAGCATATTATGCTTTATTACTTCAAGAAAAAAAATGCAGATGAAACACAAAGGGAAAAAAAAAAAAGATTTGTGCAGTGTGTGGAGAAGGTACAAAAACTCAGGACAAAGGACCCAGCTTGAGGTCTCCCTCTGGGGGGCAACCCACGCTGTTTCCTTTCCTCTCTTTTTTCCTCACTTCTTCCCCCTCAGGCATGCACCTCCTAAACTCTAAGGGTCCACATGAGACTTACAATCAGGGAGAGCAATGGGAAGTGGCAGCTTGTCCCAGGCTAATCCCTGAACCAGTCTCCAAGGTCGCCTTTTCTCTGACTTCCCAGTGAGTTAAGGTTGGCCCCGCCCAGGCTCTCCGGTTGCTTCTTCCATGCTTTGATAAGCGCACCTTCATAGTCACCTGGACCCGTGTTGTGAAATCTTCCCTACACGAAGTCAAGAACCCACACACTACCAGCTGGCCCTAGGCAGACTTAGTAACAGTTTTACTCATCAGATTGGCAAACATTTCAATGTGAGAAAGCCTGGCAGTGGTGTGAGGGAACTAGGAACTCTGGCAGAAGAGACTTGAATAGCCACTTCAGAAAGCAAATAAACAAGGTGGCCAACCCAACCCCCACCTATAATCCCATCTCCCTCACCGCCTTTCAGATTTGGTCTAGAGGTAGCTATGGGTCTCAGTTCTGGCCAATGGGTGTAAGAAGAAATCACTGGGTGAGCTTTCAGGAAAGTTTTCCAAAGGAACAGAAGCAGCTGGCATTCCCTTTGACCTTGCTGATCTTCTCTTTTCTTCTTGCCTGTAATGATGTCTAGAAGTGTAGCCTCCTTCTCAGAACCATGAGGCAGGAATCATTAGGATGAAAGTGTGGAAGGATGGAGCCTGGTCCCTGATATCACCGTCCCAGATCTGCTAACTTCTGAGCCTCTTGTTACATGAGAATAAAAACCCCTGTTTCTTTAAGCTTCTCTGAGATAATTTTTCAGATGAGTAGTCAAATGCATGTTTGATACAGTAGAACCTATGAAAATTCCAATTCCACTTCTGGGTATCTACCATTAAGACTCATTTGGAACCCCTGGCTGCTGTGGCTCAGTGGATTGAGCATCGGCCTGCGAGCCAAGTGTCGCTGTTTCGATTCCAGTCAGGGCATATGACTAGGTTGCACGTCAGGTCCCCAGTTGGGGGCACGAGTGAGAGGCAACCACACAATGATATTTCTCTCCCACTCTTTCTCCTTTCCCCTCTCTCTAAAAATAAAATAAACAAACAAATAAATTATGTTTTTTTTAAAGACTCATCTGGAGATGGGTATAAGAGCATTTGTGGCTGTGCTGTTTGACAAAGTGGCAAACTAGGAAAAAGTGAGTAAACACCACTAAGGAAATGACTAAATCAATGGTGGTGTATTTACACTATGGAATACTGTGCAGTAGTTAAAAAAGAATTGGGCATATCTATCTTATTTGATGATCATAAAGAAAAGACATTCCGTGCCATCATGGTATCAAAAAGTATCACCCTTCCAGGGGTCCTATGTTTTACAAAGGCAAGATGTAGGCTGGGGACCACCAAGTTCACATGCCCGAGCCAGGCTGCAGCCCAGCGTGCCTGCCCAGGCTGCGGAGCAGAAAGAGCAGTCCGGGAGTGAGGTTTCCCAGCTCACAGACTTCTCCCACAAGGTAACTTTGGGAGTTCAGCAGGAGGTGGGAGATGTACCATCACCAGACGTAGGCAGACAACTCGAGTTAGGAAAGTTCTGATGTGCACATAGAACAAGAGTGCGTCCCACCCCTGGGGAGCTACCAGCTCCTAGAACAACCCGGGATGGCGGCCGGGCCAACAGTTTCACCTGCTCTGAGCGCCTCTGTTCCTAAGGGCTGGCCCGCCCAGGATGTGTCTTATTGGTTTGCAAGGTTCAGGCAGAATTACCAGAACAATAACCACAGTATCAAAACAATGCATTGTTTGAAGCTATTATTGACTCTACTGCCAATGCAGTGACAGCCAATTATAAGGAGAATTACCTGTACTCAGGCTTTTTAGGTTTTGAGAAAATGAAGAGTAAAACATTTATGATGTACTTTATAAGTACTTTTGGATATGTTTCTATATTTACTGAAATAGCAAGTCCCATAGGAATTCATTGAAATGTTTTCCTTGTGGCTTGAACACTACATGTGTATTCTGCAAAAGAGTTTATTTTTACTGCATTCACAAGGTTGATAATGGAATTCTTTTAAGTGTACCATTGTGCTGCATAATTTGTACCAATATTTACTGAAATATTTATTTTTCCACATGCACAATGGCTACTGGCAGAGGAGTTTATTCAAATGTATTATTGTTTAGTACGTGGCTTTACCAATTTTGACTGATATTTGCTTTTTTTGTATGTAATGTAGAGGAATTTCTTCAAATGTATTTTATATCGTCACTTTTGTTTTGCTTTAGTTACCAGCGCTCAATGGAACAGGGGGCCAGTGTTTGCTTTTACACTTCCACGTGGTTACCTCCTCTTCCACCAGGCCATGTGCTTTGCTGCATAAGAGGATCACTGACAAACACGAATACATACAATTTTCTTTACTAGGTAATTTTGTACGAATATTTCAGTGTTGGTAGAATATTGCTGCATGCTCAGAATTTAGGATTTCCTACTAGATTCTACTATACATGTACAAAATGACATTTCCCCTCAAAACCACTTCATAATAACTTCTAACACATATATTATGAAAAATACTTAATTCTTTATGTAATTGTAATAGTACATATGTATGGTGACCATATAACTTATGGAAATGGGATACATTTGAGAGTGATGGGGACACTATTAAAAATTAGGATGGGACTACAAGCGTAAAATTGGAACGGTCCTGGTCAAACTGGGACATACAGTCACTATATTTATATACCTGCATGCCTATGTCAGCAAATGAGGAATATTAATATACTAAGAGCTACCTGTATACTAATATCAGTAGATCATCATGATGTCCTATTTAGTGACAACCACAAGTAGCAGAAGGAAATGTGGGCTAGGAGACAACAGAATGGGACAAATGAACACTCCAGCCCTATTTTCTATACAAATATAGACATAAACAGAATTTGGGGCATGTTGGTAAAAGGGTTCTTATTTGCAGTGTTTTAACTTTTTACAAAGAAAATTTGTTCATGCATTATTTATATAGTTACTTTTAAAACTAAAGAGAAGTATTCTGAGTGGATAGAATTAAGGGCTTGACTCATAGGTCATTTTGAGTTGGCTTTTCAGCCCAGTGTGGTTTAAAACCAGTACATACCATGATGTTTAAATACATCAAAATTTAAAGTAGAGGCAAAGATTACCGTTTTTTCTCTCTATCATGGTGTAATCTGCTCTTCAACCTCAAACAGAAAAACCTTCCCATTATCAGATTAAAGCTCAAACTGAAGTATTTAAGCTACAGTAAACAAATAAGCACCTGTTACAGAGCAGTGAACCAAGGAAACATTTTCATTACTACCACCATCGAAATAACTAGTTCTCATTCCAACTTCAGCCTTACATTCCTACTTACTTACTGGCGCCCACTTGATGCTTTAAACTCAACTAGCATTCTTCCTGAACACTCCAGCTTCCCCTCCAAATCCTGCAGCTTCTCCCAGTAGAACCACCATTAATTAAGAATCTATTGGGTTGGCCAAGAAGTTCATTTAGCTTTTTCCAGACATGGCTCTAGTAGCGCTTAGTTGTCTTTAACTTCATTTGAAACAATTTTGTTAGATTGTATTGTGACAGCTGTCGTATCAGTGTGCATTAAAAAAAAAATTAAAATTGGTGAATTTTTGTGCAGCCATTTTAATATTAAGGATGGAAGAAAATACACATTTTCAGTGTATTATGCTTTATTATTTCAAAAAAGGTAAAAATGCAAATGAAACTCAAACAGAACAAAAACAAAAACAAACCATTTGTGCAGTGTGTGGAGAAGGTCCTGTGATCGATTAACCGTGTCAAAAGCAGTTTCCCAAGTTTCTTGGTATTATTGACATTGTGGCCAAGTAATTCTTTGCTGTGGGGCTGTCTGATGCATTGGAAGATGTTTAGCAGCACCCCTGGCCTCTACCCACTAGAAGCCAATAGCGGGAGACAGTCGACATACTCAAAATATCCAAATCAATAGTTACTGGTGAAAATGAAAAGCGTGTTTTATTTTACAGAAAAAACATAAGGGACTTTTTGGCCTCCATGCCTCTCATCCATACGAGCTCCTGTGAGAGGAGTAGGGAATGCATCTACTCCATTCGACAGATGAGGAGCAGATTTGCCCGAAGTCACTTGCAAGGAAGAGATGGATCCTGCTGAGGGCCCCGCAAGCAAGAGCATGTGTCCCTTGACCACTGAGGAGCCCTGATCATCCACCACCAAAGAATTCTTTTCCACTTGGGCCAAAGGTCTAAGGTGTTCCCAGTGCTTAAGAGAAACTTCTGAAGTGTTTTGACAAAGCCTACCTTTGTGTGGGAGAATGTAAACACCTAAGGGTATCTCTACAAGTTTGACTTTCCATTTTTATTACCTTGGCAGATTTTTGTTAGGCCCTTGCTCTGTGCCCACAGTGATGCAAGAGACTGCAGGGGAGGTGGGTATCAATTAGCTGAATAACAAGTGAGCTCTGCCCTCAAACCGCTTTAGAATGCCAACTCGGGGAGAGGAGATTAGGACATGTGTGATATGACCAAGTCATGTCAGTATGCAGTTAGATACAAAAGCAAATCAACCGTTCTTGGAAGATGTCCTAAGGGTTATTAGGGCTAACATGCCATACTTCTTACTTTAAATAAGTTGAATTTTGGTAGATTATCACACACACCATCCCTACCACAAATATTCACATGGTAAAATAATGTTTTGCTTTTTGATGTAACTTAGGAGTTTGTGCAGCAAAAGTCACTACGTACAGGTACATGTTTAATGGTAAAGCCACCTCAGATATGGTAGGTAACAGTTTGGTATCCAGATTCAGTGGAGCTGGCTCAAATCCAAGCTTTGTCCCTTCCTAGCCGAGTGGCTTTGGGTGATCTTTAGCAAGATGCTCCACTTGCCCAAACCACCATTTCCTCACATGTAAACTGGAAAGACATATATCTACTTCTTAAAGCCATTGAGAGAACTAAATGAGCTTAAAAAATAGTCTCACGCATAGTATGCAAAGACTCAACAAAGAGTAGCGAGTAACTCTTAAGAATGATAGTCCCTGAGTAATTAAGTCAACAAGGGTGACAAATGAATATCAGTCATTATCCCAGCGTTGAACAGATCCAGAAGCAAAATCTCTGTGCTAGTGTCTTGACCACAACTCAGTGGGGGTGTTATAATTGCCCCTAGCAACACAGCAAATTATTCCTCTTTAAAGTTGGGGAGCATTTCAGACCCATATTGGCTATTCTGGACACCAGCTCTTAGGGGTGGTTAGGAGCACAAGATGACTCATCCTCCAAACAAAATTTAAAAACACAGGGACAGCGTCTTCCTCCCTCCCTCAGCATGTTTTGTGGCAACAAGACCTGCAAATGAAGGGGAGCATGGGGGCCGAGCGGGGGCCGGCGGCAGGTTGGAGAGCCAGGGGGGGCCACCATGGCCTTGGCCTCTGTGACTGGGTGGTGCCCATGTGGCATCTGTCTGGAGAGGATTCCAGATGACCAACCAGCAACCTCTTACTAAAAAGGTTCGGCTGAGTGAAACAGGCTTCAAAGTGAGGGCAGGAGATGAGTGAATTTTCTGATGGAAACAGTATGAAGCATCTGGGCGGGCACGCAGATCTGACCCCTAACGATGTCACTGACTTAAGGGAGTCAGAAGGAAAAACAAAAGCCACAACAGCAAGAGTCTGCCTGCAGGGAAAACATCCTTGTAACAAGACTAGCAACCAAGGAGCTAGCAATGCCAGAGTGCACCCCTCAAGTCCAGCACCTCCAGCAAGACCAGGAGCCTGTGTTGCTCAGCTGAGATAACCCATGGTAGACCCAGTGGTCAACTTGTTTTTCCTCAAAATGAACGGTGACCTGGAACAGACCGAAGACACGTGGGAGCAAGCCCAAAATGAATCAAGTGACTGGAATTTTACACCTGTTAGGTGGACAAATCATACTCCCCAGTCAAGACTTCCCTGACAGCCCCACTACGAGAAGCTGTGGTGGGACAGCCAAATACTCGTTTGCACACCAAGACACACAGTGTCTGAGCCCCCCAAAAGCCGCATTCTTATAGTATCCAGCCTGTAATAGTTAATGTAAAACTTGCCAGGTGGACTTCACATATTAGCTTTTTTCTCTTCCCCTTCCCCTTGCTTCAGAGGCCTGATAGCGTCGGACTATTCAGAAGAAACAGCCACCTCTGAAAACATCCCCTTCTAGAACATGGAGACACTTGAGGAATGTTTGTGTCTTCAGACAATTTGGAGAAATGAAAACTTAGAGATTTAAAATCATGGAATTGAACATGTAAAATTCCAGTACAAATGGAATATGCAACACTCTTTACTTGGAGCACAGTGACTTAGAGACACTATATCAGTTTTGCCAATAAGACTGGATTTTGTAATTAAACTTCTGGGTCAGAACTCAAACCCAGAGGCAAATTTTGCCTTTAAAGGGTTTATTTGCTAAGAAAACTTAATAGTTATGAGAGAACCAAATAACTTATCAGTAAAAGTAGTTTATATATTAAACCATTTAGTTTGGGGCTCTATGTTACTTGAATGAGCCTTATATAAATGTGGTTTTTTAATCAATGGTTTGAATGGTTGTTAATACTGTAGATAATCTTATTGTAGACTGTACACACATGAAGGTATGATAGCAACTTTTAGGTTTAAACTGTTTGAAGCATTACAAACATTCAATTCAAAACTAGATCGTGGGAGAAACAAGATGGCGGAGGAGTAAGTGGAAGCTACACTAACTTCCTCCTAGAACTAGTCTGGATTTACAATGTAATTTTGGAGAAATCATCTGGAATAACGAACTGAACACCAGCTGGAGAGAAGTCTTATAACCACGGAGAGACAGAAAAGGCCGCTACATCACAACGTGACCGGTAGGGAGTGCGGAGACATGGAAGGGCTGGCTGGGCTCCCACGGGTGGCAGCTGAAGGGGCTGAGAAACAGCTCAGCAGCCGGGGATTCCCCCTGAGAAGGGCAGGGTCTAAACCCCCAGCTGGGCTTCCCAGCCTACAGCGACAGAGTGGAAAGTAAAATAGTATCAGCTGTGAAAAGCGAAAAGCCACAGGCTTTCTTGCTAGCCGGAGAGAAACAGCAGGAGAAAAAGAGCTCTTAAGTGGATCACATACGAAAATATTTTGGCCACCACTTACCCTGGGCTCAAGCAGAGGGAAGGCAATGAGGGCTGGAGACACTTGGGGAGAATTTGGCACGGTGGCTTTGAGGGGAGAACTGGAGGAGCAGCTGACTGGGTCCCAGTGCTGACTCATCCCCAGTACTGCGGGTAGACCATTCCCCTCCAAGTGGCGTCAGCCTGAGGGGAAGCAAAAGCCCTGCCTACAGGAATTAAGCTGCCACACCCACAGTCCTTAAGCCTGACAGCTAATCACAGATTGAATAGATTAACAATCAAAGAAGACAGACAACAGCAGTAGATCCCTGGAAGTCTCCAACAGGCTGCCTAGGGCCAGACTGGTACATGATCTGACGCCACCAGAGGCAGATCCAGGAAGTGCAGATCATTCCAAGAAGCACCAACAAACAATAGGAGTCAAAAAAATGGGGAGACAGAGAAACAACCTCCCATCAAAAGGAAAGGTAGAATCCCCAGAAAGAGTGCTAAATGAAATAGAGGGGAGCGAACTATCAGATATGGAATTCAAAACATGGATTATGGAGAAGCTGAATGAGCTCAGCGGAAAATTCAAAGAACTCCAGAAAAACTACAAGGAACTCACAGAAAATTACGTGAGCATGAAAAAGGACATAGAAGCTATCAATAAGAGCCAGGAGGAAATGAAAAATACGATCTCTGAATTGAAGAACACAGTAGAAGGAATTAAAAGCAGGCTAGAGGAAGCAGAAGATCGGATCAGCGAGCTGGAGGACAACCTACACAAAAACTCCCAGACAATGCAACAAAATGAAAAAAGACTGAACAAGACTGAAGAGGTTCTAAGACAGCTGCAGGACAACATGAAACGTAATAATATCCGTATCATAGGAATTCCAGAAGGAGAAGAAGAAGAGCAAGGGATAGAAAACCTCTTTGAAAAACTAATGACAGAAAACTTTCCTAACATGACGAGAGAAAGAGTCACGCAAGTCCAGGAAGCACAGAGGGTCCCAATGAAGATGAACCCCAACAGGCCCACTTCAAGACACATCATAATTAAAATGCCAACATTCAAAGACAAAGAGAGAATCCTAAAAGCAGCAAGAGAGAAACAACTAATAACATACAAGGGAGCTCCAATAAGGCTATCATCAGATTTCTCAGCAGAAACACTACAAGCCAGAAGGGAATGGCAAAAAATATTCCAAGCAATGAAAAACAAAGGCCTACAACCAAGAATACTCTACCCAGCAAGGCTTTCATTCAAAATGGAAGGTGAAATAAGGAGTTTCCAAGACAAAAGAAGGCTAAAAGAATACATCTCCACCAAACCAGCATTGCAAGAGATGCTAAAGGGTCTGCTTTAAGAAGATGAAGAAACAGAGAGACAGAGAGGAACACGAGTACAAAGGGGGAAAATGACAATGAATAAGTACTGAAAGAAAGAAGGAACTTCTACCATTTGCAACAACATGACTGGAACTAGAGAGAATTATGCTTAGCGAAATAAGCCAGGCAACAAAAGAAAATTACCTTATGCTGTCACCTGTTACAGGAAACTAATGAACAACACAAACAAATGAGCAAAATTGAACCAGAGGTATGTAAACAAGGAATAAACTAACAGTAACAAAGGGGGAGATGGGAGGGAGAGAAGGGGTAAGAAGGGGAAGGGTCTAGTCAAAGAACATGTATGAATGACCCATGGACATGGACAACTGGGTGGGGACTGACTGTGGGGGGGGGGCAGGGTGCAGGGAAGCAAGAGGGGGAATAAAAGTGAGACAACTGTAGTGGAAAAACAAACAAACAGAAAATTTTTTAGTGGGGGGGGGAATAAAAATATAAAGAATAGAAATGCAAGTTCAGTGAATATTAGAAGGACAAGGATTTTCCTTCCGATAAGACAGTCCTACAGATTTAGAGACTTGTATGTGGGTTATGTTACATAAATTAACATGTGTTTTCTGTTTTCAAAGGGCATAAGCCTACAATCTCATTACCTGAGTGATTATCTGTATGCATAGGCCTCACTTAATCCTGTCTGCATTGCTGCCTCCTGAGACTCAATGGTTTGGCTGAACTAAGTGGCTGGGTTGGTGAAGAACGGGGTGGTCTGTGGGCTTCACTTTAAAACTGGTTTCTCTTTTCTATCCTAATGGCTTGGACAGAAAAAGCCCAGAGGCCTGAGATGGGGGAAACCTAAAATATTTCCCTCAGTCCAAAATAAGTATAATGGGCAAAAGGGTTTTGGACAGGTGAGATGTACCTGGCACACCTTCCTCCAAAGAAGCCCTTCTTTTCCCTAATGTGGGACATTGAAAAATTAATACCTGTCTTTTGTCATCTAGTGGTTACGGATTAAATGATGTCCTTTAACCCTGTTGCCCCCAGAATACAACAAGGATGCCAGCCTGTCAAACCAAGCATGCCGTTGTCCAGAGACAGCCAACCAACCTGGAGTCTGCACGATCCTTCCCCTTGTGGGAAGGCCACCCTCCCCTCCACATCCCCACTCTTATTAGGGATTTCTTGACCCACGGGTAGGTAGGACGACGACCATGTCCAGCTTGAAGCAGCTAGAGGAGCTCGAGACCTTCATCCATTGTCCTTTATAAGATTGTAAAGGGTCTTAAGTCTGAGAGGGAGGAATTGTTATTTTTTATTGTTAAAATATTTAACTAATTAATTAATTAATTTTAAAAAAGAAGAAGAAGAATATATGAAAGGGTGAGGCGGGAGAGCTTGTATGTACGACCCATGGGCATGGACTTGGAGAGGGGATTGTTGGGGAAGGGGGGTGCTGGGCGGAGGGGAGTAAAGGGGAAAAAAAATTGGAACTATTGTAACAATATAATCAATAAAATATACTTAAAAAAAAAAAAAACTAGATTGTGTAAAGACATTGGTTGTGATGAGATACACTGCATTATTTTTCTAGTAGTAAAATTTATTAAACCCCCATTCCATTCAACAAGCACATGCTGAAAGAGCATCGTTGTTGGTGTTAACAGGGGAATGTGTTTCTTCATTGTATTTCGGCCTCCTGTATTGCACTCTTGATATTAAATTAAATGTGCTTTGAAAAAAGTTAAAAACATATATTGGTGAGGAATTATTTTACTTTTAGATCTGTAATAGATGCCCCTGGAGGACTGGGGAAAAAGATATCTACAATATTTGCCAGGATTAAAATCCTATGTATTAGTAATGCAGAGTATTTATTTATTTAATCCTACCCGAGGATGTGTTTTCATTGCTTTTAGAGAGAGAGGAAGGGAGAGAAAAGCATTGATGTGAGAGAGAGACATCAATTGTTTGCCTTTTGTACCCGCCCAAATGGGGGCAAACCCACAACCTAGGCGTGTGCCCCAACCGGACTCGAACCTGCAACCTTTCACTCTGCAGGATGATGCCTAACCAACTGAGCCGCACTGTCCAGGATGTAATGCAGAGTTTTTAAATTACTATGCTTCAACTAGCTCTGTTAAAAATAAACATTGCAAATTACTACAGGTTAACCCCTTGTTGGCTGAAAAACACTTGCCCAGGTCACTTTGCTATGAGTCATTTCTTTTTAGTGAGCCAGATTTTGCCTCAGTCATAATTGCTTTAGTTTAATGACAAAGGTCTTTCCTGGTGCGTGAGACCTAGCATACAGAAGGGTAACATCATATGAGTTTGTCCAGCTTAGAGATGCTGTGATCTGGTTGATTCAATTGCAGGTAAGATTTTTAATAGCAAATGGCTATTTCGTGTTAAAAGAGCAGATAACCAGGCCCAGCTGGATGGGTCCCTACAGGAGCCCTCTGGTTAAAGGAAGCAGGTTCCAGGCATGCTGGAGAAGTCAGCGCTGAGATGTGGCTCTAGTTGTTAGTCAACAAACATCAACTGGGCCTGCAAAAAAGGAGGAGGAGGGAGATCCTTTTGTGGGTCCCATCACCCCATTCATTCAGTAATGCTGTGGCAAAGCACTGGGAAGGGGAGAGCAATGCAGGAGACAGGAGCCTCTGGCTTAGCTGCAAAGGGAGCGCGGGTTTGGTATCTGGCAGCATTTCACCTCCTTGTTGGGAGACAAGATACACCTGGAGGGAGGATTCCCAGGCCATGCAGTCCTTCTGAATCAGAACTGCCAGGGGAAGAGTTTGGAGTATTGTGTATTGTGGCAAAGTAGACATGACATCAAGAGTTCTGAAATCATTGGTTCTGATTACCACCCCCCACCCCTGCACCCACTGTACCAGTTCACTGGTTGTTTTGACTAAAGGACTGACCCCTAGAGCTTCCCACTCTGCTATTCTGCATGATATCACTTCCCTGGAGTTTATTTTCTCTTTTAAATAAAAATTGTGTATACTTAAGGTGTACAACATGATGACTTGCTATACAAAGAGAAAGTGAAATGATTACTACAGTCAAGCTAATTAATATTTCCCTTCATGTAGTTACTTCTGTTGTGATGAGAACACCTGAAATAAATCTAGAGTGCTAATAACAGCATGAGGGCTGTAGTTAATATTGTATTGAACACTGTATTGGCATCTGTGGTTTTACCTTGGGCTTCCAGTGTTCTTATTTTCCTGTAGGGCTGGGAGTCCCAGGCTTAAAGGAAGGGGTAACTGGGAGATCAGTCACAATCTCAGATGAAATCACCTGGCTGATAAATGCATTCAGCCAACCAACAAGCACATATTGGGCAGATGAAGGGACTGTTTGTTCTGTGTTCTCTGGATATAGAAGTTAACAAACCACACATGGTCCCTGCCCTCATGGGAGGCCAAAATTCTGGGGAACAAGTCACTCTGTCAAACAGTTTTCTTAACCATAGAACAGGAGAGCTTGAACTAGACGGCTTAAAGGCAGGCCCTGCCCAAATATACAGGATTCTAGAAAAGGAAATCAGTCTGATTCTGGAGGAAGAACTCCAGCAAACGTTTGGTTCCCCAGGCTCTTCTGTAAGGAAGAGCACACACAGGAGAGTGAGCATCTTTGGAAACCACAGAGTATGGCCGCCTGTGCCCAGAAGTGGACTGTAGAGACTATAAGCAAAGAACTTTCCCAATTCATGGAGGAAAAAGCCAATTCAAAAGACTTTAAGCAGAAAAGAAAATGTACCAAGACTCACATGACAGGGTGATCCACGTGCAAGTTAGCCTTGGGCACAGCTGGGTGGCGGAGCCCCAGCGGTGTTTTCAAGGCCCGGCTCTCTCTGCGTGTCTTGGCTCCGCTGTACATACGTAACTCACGGCTGCAGCCGGGAGCCCAGACAAGATTATCAGAGCTCGGCCTCTCCTTTGAGGGAAGAGTGGCCATGGCAGTCCCAAGGCCCGAACTCCTCATGAGGCAACCACCAAGGAGAGAGTTTCTCTGAACAGCACCCGGAGAAAAATTTTAGAAGAGAACGCTGATTGGTCCACCTTGTCCTAAAGCTTTCGGTCAGAAGCCACGGCTTCTATCTTCTGATTGGCCAGAACTTGAAAGTGGAGGTCAGCCCCATGGCAGGGCTGGAAATGGGTTTCTCTCATCAAAAAGCAGTGGGGTGTTGTTCTCTAAAGCAAGGGATGCTAACAAACAGTGACAATTTTAGTAAGACACTAACAGCCGGTGTTGACTGCCAGGGCAAGCTAACAGGGGTGGGGGGTGGGGTAGCCATTAGCCCCAGGGTGCACAGCTGGGTATCGGCTGAGAGTAGAATTCTGCAGGCTACTTCTTCTGCACCACCTGTAAGGCTAACTGAGCTAGATGGTAGGAGACATCCCAGCAACTGTTAGCAAACTTATTAAATCTTGTTGTTGTTGTTGTTGTTGGCAGCCGTCCGTCTCGAGAGACGATGGTGTAGCTTCTTAAGAGTCTATCTGCACCGCCGAGAATGGCTGTGCAGTCCGACTCGGGAGTGACACGGTATCTGTCTCCTCCCGTGTTGAATCAACGCTGGAGTGTCCTCTCCAGTGAAGCTGAAGCTACAGAGCCTGGGCAGGGTGATATGCACACCCTCCATTATTAAATCTATGACAAAGCAATACTGGCTTTCTCATAATTACCATGTTAGGTGATTGAGGAAAATAAAACCTTTTCTTGAAAAGAATCCCTAGGCCTATGCTGCAGGCTTGAGAAGTACTGTAACCTAGGTAATGTGATGCCAGAGTTAATCGCTTGGTCTCCAGTAACTGCTACTGGTCCTAATGTAGCACCCTCTGCCAGCTTGACCAGAATAGCACTAAGGAAATCGAGTATTTCAACAGGAGTACTGGGTTCTGTCTCTCTCTCTCTCTTTTTTCTTTTCCAGACATGAGTAGTTTTCACATTACCTTTGGGTTCCACTACAGGGTCCTTTGTCCAATGCGATCCTCCAACAGGCTAATGGATAATTGCCCACCTACTCCTTGGAGGTGCCACCTTGGGCTGGCAATGCTGGGTGGCTTATGCCTAGGGATCTAGGAGTGCCCCTGTGTGCACAAGTGTGACCATTGTTCCCTAGCTTTATGCATTTGTGGATTCAATTCAAAGTTGAGGGAAGGTGATGGCAGCTGGGAACTCTAGAACTAATGGAATTCATTAACTGCAGTTATCTCCTGACCTTAGAGAGGAAGGGAGTTACCTTTCAGATAATAGACTGAGTTCTTTAAAGTGATCGGTTTTCAGCTGAGATTTTGAAGGAGCACATAGAACTTTCCACTCTGCCCACATTCCTTCCCCTTCTCTGAACATCTTACAACACTAAATAGCTCCATCATATCAATACTGAATGATGCTTATTTACTAGACCTCATCTAGTCTTTTTAAAAAACGTTTTCTTAAAAACTTTATTTATTTACTTTTACGGAGAGGGGATGGGAGGGAAAGACAGAGGGAGAGAAACATCAGTGTGTGGTTGCCTCTTGCCTGCTCCCAACCGGGGTCCTGGCCAACCATCAAGGCATATGCCCTGACTGGGAATTGAACTGGTGACCCTTTGGTTTGCAGGCTGGCATTCAATCCACTCAGCCACACCAGCCAGGGCTGGACCTCATCTAGTTTTGACTTAGTTTACAAACAATTCCAGTAGGTTGGCTATTTTTCCAAGTCTTCAACAGATTAGAAACAGTAAATTATATATATGTACTAAAAAAGAAAAAATATATAGCACTTGTTCAAGAAATATTCATTTAACTCCTGTTTGTGCTACGCATTAAATAGGATATAGTAGTAAGCAAGACGAAGTTACCACCCTTATGGAACTTACAAGCATTAAACAAATAATTGCAAACTATTACAGCTGTGGTCAAGGCTATAGAAGAAAAGCAGAATACTATGAGAGCTTGTAGCAGGACCAAACCGAACTCGTTGGGATCATGGACAGCCCCTGGAAGAAGAAACTTAAACTGAAACATGAAGTAAACATTACGCAATCAAAAAAGGAGTGGGGCTGTGAGGAACTTGAGACTCACAAACCTCCAAGGAACCTGTGCAGTCAGGGCAGAGAAGGATGGTATGAGATGAGCATGGAGCCCTAGAGGGGGGCCAGCCTAGCAAGGCTTCTTGGGTTACATTAAGGATGATCCAACCGGAACCATGGGGTTTTGAGCAGGGAAGTGACAGACTTACATCTTTATAGCATCACTCTGCTTGGCATATGGAGAACGTGTTGAAAGGAGGCAGGAGTGGAAGTAGGTGGACGAGAAAAGAAGTAATTATTGGAGTCTAGAGACAGGTAACCCCTGTACAATGGCCCGTTTGCACATGAGCAGAAGGTAGAATCAATGGGCTTAAAGGTGGGTTAGGTGTGCCAAGTTAAGGGAAGGCAGGGATCAAAGATTACCCCTGATTTCTGGCATGAGAAATTCAATAGATACTGGTGACATTTACTAGGGAAAGCCTGTAAGAATTTGGAGGGATTGTGAATTTCATTTTGGATTTTGACTGAAAGGTACATATGAAATATCCAGGTGAAGGTGCAGAGGTAGTTGGGTAGAAGCGTCTGAAGCTGAGAATAATGCTCTGGGCTGGAGCTGTAAATTGAGTAACTATGTTTGGAATAGATAGAAAGTAAGGTCACAGCTTTGCACAAGATCACTTTAGGGGCAAGTACAGTATTAGAAGAGAACTTAGCTTTGAACACTGAAGAAATCTACCATTTTAAATGGGAGTGGAGACATGAAAACTGATGAGATGACGGCGGGTGGTAGCAGACTCCGCAGCCCCCAGTGATCCCCAGCTCCTGGTATCCTCGTCCTTGTGTGGTCTCCTCCCTCACGGAATAGGGCTAACATAACCTATGTAGCCAATATATTGCAGAAATGACAGTGCATGGCCAAGGCTGTGGGTACAAAACCTTTTAAGACCTCAGTGAGATCTAAGATGGTGCCTCAGAGAGCCGTTCTGACAGTAAGAATCCTAAGGGCACTGTCCCTCAGCAGTCTGAGCGGAAGCCCAAGGTAGGGAAGGACTTGTCTCAAAGAAATTTGTGGGTATAGCTTTTGCTTAATGGAGTGAACTGCAAGTAAGACTCAGGGAACATTATCAAATGTTCAAAATAATTATATTCACAGTAACACTACTAGCTTGGACTGAGAGATACAGCACAATATCTGAAGAGGCTTTGGACCCCAGAAATTCTACTGGGTAGAAGCAGAATGAGAAAACTATGCAGCTGTAAATATGGGCTACCTTTCATAGAAAAGGAAGGATGACTCAAGGGTGGAACCAGAGCCGTCTCCAAGGTGGCCCCCAATGTCCCCCATCTTCTGCTATTTATACCACTGGGTAATTCCCTCTCACACTGAACAGTATTGACCCGTGTAACCAGTACTGTAGAGTAAGAGTGTGTGATATTTCAGAATGTCATGAAAGACATTGCAGCTTTCAGTTGGCTCTATTTAAAAATTTTAAAAACGTATGTTTATTGATTTTGAATAGGAAGGGACAGAGAAACATTGATTGGTAGCCCTCCATACAAGCCCCAACCGGCCAGGGCCCACCTCACTCTCTTAAATCACCTGTTTAGGAGAAACCAGTTGCCATGCCATGCAGACAGTAGAGCAGTCTCAGAGAGATGTCCACGTGGTGTGGAACTGGGGTTTCCTGCCAACAGTCATGTGGATGGACTGTCCTGGGAGTGGGTCCTCCAGCTTTAGTCACGTTTGCAGATGACTGCAGTGCCAGCCAACACCATGCGGTGACCCTCATGAGAGACCCTAAGCAAGAGCTACCCAGTGAAGGTGTGCCCAAATACCTGACCCATAGAAAGCAGGAGGTAATGTTTGTTGCCTTAAGAGGACGTGTCTTGGGGTAATTTATTATGTAGCAATAGATAATTAATACAAGGAGAAAGACCAAAAGAGTGTGAGTCCATGAAAAGTAAATGAACTCTGTTTCAGTGAGAGTGGACAACTCCGTCAAATGTTGTGAAATGGCCAAATGGATGACAAAGAAACTCATGCATCAATCCTGAGCTTCATTTAGATTTATTGATTATGAAAACAAAAATAAGCAAAACCCTTCTATGCTTGTTATACTTGGCTAGAGAAAACTTAGAAGTCTCTATCATTCTTTTGAAAGACTTCATTAAAAAGATGTTTTGAAAGCCTGCGATCCTTCTCCATGGCAACGGATAAATGTTATTACTGTTCTTATCTGGCCTATCAGTGACATTCTCATAAGGACACATCATGTCATTACTATGCTGTTAGACTGTGAAGGGCAGAGAAACCTGCCCCACAGCACCTGGACTGTTAGATATGCTGTAGGTGCTCACAGAAGTTACCCCCAGACTAAAAAGCAAAAACATCTTATAAAACTCCCAAATTACTTTACTAAAAACAATCACTTCCACCACATTTATGTTGCAATTTATATATTAAAAAAATTTTCACCACATCTTTTGTGCTCACAACCAATCCTGTGAGGTAGGTGGGTGGGTGGGTTTATAGGAAGGGCAAATATAGTCATTCCCATTTCCCAAGAGGCTTCAGTTACGTGGTTAAGGCCACACAAAACCTTCATGGTGGCGGGTCCTCGGGTATGAAGTTGAGCACTTTTTCCAAAACATCCAGGCAGCATTCACCCAGGACTGTTCATCTAGCATCTTCCTTCCACAGATTCTCTCAGGACAACTCTAACACTACTTTCCACAGCAACCTATAGTTTTATGTTTTAACAGTCCTTTCCATAGCTGGAATCATGGGATGGGTAAAGATTCTCTGTCTTCTTTCTACTTTGGTCTCTATGCAGTGGTATAATTTGAAAGTCATCCAAAGTGGTCCCCACGGGTGGCTAGACAATGCCACCATTGTTCAAAGCATTCCTACTGGAAACTGCTTTCAGAGAACAAAATTCTTCCCAGTAAGAAAGCCACTCTATGAGTTTCCAGTTATGCTGTTTTTTTAAATTACATAGGCATCATTATCTTGATCATCTACCTTAAATATCAGATTTTTAACTGTTTCCTAAATTTCAATCTATCCTCAAAGACCAAAAGTTTACAAACACTGAATGTATTTGAACACATTTGTTTCAGACTCTGAGGGCACATCACAAAGGCATTCCAGGAAGGTTAGCAGCAACAGCATCTTTTAAACAGAATACTGAGAGGAAGAAAACCCAACCAAGGAATGTACAGTAAGAATATTAATAAAAATAATGGCTTAAGTATATTGAGTGGCACTTTATATGCTGTGTCTAATTTAATTCTCAAAAGAATCTTATGAGGTCAGATAAAGGTCTATTTGTTTAAACATCAAACATTAACATGTGGTTACACAGGTGTAATGTGCCTGTATCACAAAGGGTAAAAACTAATTCCCAAAACTTATGCTGTGAATAGTTAATGTCTCCCCTACAATAGTCGCCATCTCCCCAAAGGGCTGGTCTATAGGGATCTGGTCCAATTTGGTGTTTTTCACACATTTCCAAGCCTGTTAGTAGTTTGCCATTCTGGTATCAATATCCATTTTAGTCTCTTTTAAGTTGATACTAAGTGTATGGAACAGAAATAAGTACAAGGCATTTCTACTCTAAATTTAGTTCCATGGCTCCAAAGTGACTTCTACTGCGCCCATCTAAAGAGGGAGGACACAGAAAAAATCAGCTTTCAAATTTATCTGCTTCTTTTTCCTCCCATCAGGATTAGTACAAGGGGGTAAGAAATGAAGACTTAATCCAAGAATCTATTCTTAAGTAGCAATTTAAAGTCAAATTTTGGCACCAGATATCTGTATCCATCTACATTTTAAAACCTGTCTTTCTTAAAAACCATCTCAGCAAGTGTGATCAGCACCTTATTTTTATCTCCTCCTTCACAGTGACAAAATCACAGAAGGCAGCCATGTGACAACTGCTATAACCAAGAGTAAACCCAACAGCCCATCCCAAATAAAACAGTTGGAGTCACAACTCCCAGGACTTCTGCCATGACCACGGGCTTGAAACCATTTTACTACTTCCTGGAGGTCAAATGGCTGAGCCTCATAACCTAGCTCCTTCTTGGCCTTCTCTAGACTAAAGTAATGTGTGACACCAGTTTTGTAAACTTCTGTGCGGGTAAGAAAGGGCTGGAAGTTGTACAGTTGACCCAAAACAAAGTGGGCCATCTCTGTTAGGAAAGCAAAACAGTAGATGAGGGTCAATGGCAGGCGAATGGATGGGAATGGGTAGCCCAGGCCCTCAACCAAAGGCCGGAAGAACTCAAAGTTGTTCACAGGTCTGCCGTCTGAGATGAAGTAGGGCTGCCCAGAGGCAATGTAGCCCTTATCAGCTTTCAGGGCCTCTGAGGCCAGAATGTGAGCCTGCACCAAGTTATCTACATGGACAAATTCAACCAGGCTCTTGGGATCCCCGTACACAAACTTGAACAGGCCCCTCTCAATGTAGCTCACTATTCTGGGAAGGTGCCTTTGTTCTCCGGGCCCATAGATGCCAGCTGGCCTCAGAGCACAAGTCCTTAAGACACCATTGCTTCTTTCTAGGGATGTACCATTGGCTTCCAGCACCTTCTTCTCTGCGATAGATTTGGTCCGAGAGTAGTGATCAGGATGCAGGTGAAGAGGTAGGTAAGGCAGAGATTCATCTCCATTTTTGATAACTTGACCTCCGAAGACAACGTTGAAAGTGCTAGTGTAAACTAATCTTGGCACCCCTCTCTTCCTACAAGCCTGGAGGATGTTGGCTGTGCCCCCCACATTGACTTCTTCAATCAGGTTTCGATTCAGTTGCTCCCGCCCTGACATACCGTAAGAGGCAATGTGGAACACACAAGCTATATCCACATCCTGGAAGGCTCTCTCTACATCAGACATGTGGCAAATGTCTCCATGTATAAACTTGATTCCTTCTGGAATGGTCTGAGCAGGGATGCTGATGTCAAACAGAATCACATGGACTCCCTTCTGGTTCAGAGCACAGCCAAGGCTGAAATAATGAAGAGTAAATGTTAGATCAAATTACAATTAAGCTAATTAAGCTACGTCTAGGAAAAGTGTGTAAAATAATTTACAGAGTCTTCGTGGCTTATCCTGAATCCCTCACTTTATATGTTCATTGGGGTAAGCCTTATGCAAATATTCAAAGATGAGAATCCTCATATCCACTTAAATTACAATGAGATAGTGATATCTACATGTTACACTTTTTCTCCTCTATTCCAGGACCCACCATCCATTCTTTGGAATATTTATGAATAACACAACTGAAAAAATCACTATTATTTTAATTAGGTAGGTTTTGGTGATGTGACTATCTCCCCTCCCCAATTTAATAGCTTTAATAGCTTTGTAAAGAATTTTTCTTGCCCTGGTTGGTGTGGCTCAGTGGATTGAATGCCAGCCTGGGAACCAAAAGGTCACTGATTTGATTCCCAGTCAAGGCACATGCCAGGTCCCCAGTTGGGTGCATGTGAGAGGCAACAGATCGATGTATCGCTTGCAAATTGATGAGGCTCTCCCTCACTTTCTCCTTTCCCCTCTCTCTAAAAATAAATAAAATCTTTTTAAAAAAAGAATTTTTCTTGACATGGAATATGTCTGTAGCTCTTAGTTTCAGTATCTGAGCAGTAGGCAAAATAGTTCATTCCCGGCTTAACACTATACAAACAAAAGTCTATACTGTATTAATGTCAGAGTTGAAAGTTGTACTTTTTCCAGAAACTGACCGGAAACCAAAATAGCCACCTCCTCCTGTAATAAGGACACTTTCCTTTGGAGATTTTTGGGAGTCCATCTGGGGCAGTCTAAGGAAAACTGGACCTATAAGAAAGAAGTATGCAGCACTGTTACTGATCCAAATGCAAATATGACAGTCTCTAATTTGAGGTTAACAAAAACAAAAAGGCAGTCTGCTCTAGTAGAATGAAAGCTAAGATTTAGGTTCTAGTCATGGCTGTGTGAAGTTAGCTAACTTCTCCCTTTTACTTCTTGGATTTCAAATTTCTCCCTATTTCATATGAGGACAGAAATATCTGCCCTGCCTACCTGATAAGGTCAATGTGAAGGTTCAGTAAAATAACTACCAGGGAGTGCTTTGGAAACCACAAAACAGTCTCCAGATGTAAGGCATTATTCTTAATCTTTCGAAAAATTAGAGCCCTTTTGAAAAGAATTCATTCAAACGTAGTAGAGAAGCATTTTCTCCCATGCACCAGAAAAATCAAGGCCAGAACTCTAAATCCAATTTCCAACATCTTTTATTTAAAATAGTACACTTGCATCATGGTTTGTTTAATACTGGTGTTTTATTAATCCTATGTTTTAAAAAGGTAAGGGGCAAAAATTTCCTTCATATAGCAAACCCATTCTCAGGACATCTTTAAGTACTGCATGTGCTCAAGACCCATGGCAGTCTCACTTCTCCCTCACACCTTTTCTAAGCAAAAATAATAATAGTAATTATTATATATTATAGATTACATTTTATAAAAAATATCTATAATATCTTCTCAAGGTTCCAAGGCCCCATTCTGTCAAGAGCAAGACAGAACCAGCAAAAAGTGGCCCACTAAACTCTTTCCACTCAAGAAGAAATGGAACAGGAGGCACGCAGGTCTTCAGATGCATTGGGCACACACACACACACACACACTCTCTCTCTCTCTCTCTCTCTCTCTCTCTCTCTCTCTCTCTCTCATGTCAGTAGACACACTCAGAGGTGTAGTTAGGCAGGGGACTGAAGAAGCAACCAAGAGCCCTACCAACTGGACAAGTTAATCCCTCTGAGCCTGTTGCTGCATTTAAATAGTGAAGCTAATAATAACCTCACAGGTTTATGAAGACTGAATGGGATAGTATATTAAAAATGCCAAGGAAACTACCTGACATAATATGCATGCTCCATGGATGTCGTTGCTTGAATTTCCTTTACTTCAAGCTCTAGAGTTTAGGGATTCGATTATTCCATTACACGCCCACATACCACTATTAGATCTCCCAAAAGCACAAGTTCTGGGTAAGTGCATTGAGTGGATCAGATTGCCAGGAAAACTAGTCAGATCATTCATGCAGAACTAAGGCGTTTGTTAAAACAGCTGACAACAAGATTCAGCAAGTGAACTCTCATGGCCTGAGGGTATGAGAAATACTAGGAAAATGGGCAAGATGGTGTGGAGGATGCTGACGGATTCCAAAGGTTTGCCTAAGCTGTGCTTCCAAGAAAAGTCATGAAAAATGAATATACTGGCACCCCTTTAATCTAAGTGACCTTACAATTCTATTATGTTCTGAGTGCAGAACCCTCCCTTTTGGATTTGGAGTAGCCATAAAACAAAATGTAGTCAAGTCTACTGAATAGTATGTAACATAATCACACAACTTTGTTACAGACGCTGTTTCAGAACACAGTACAGAGATGCCAGCTGCTGACCTTTCAGTTGAGACTTCTTACCTTCACCTCTGAGACCTGCTGGCAATCTCCCTCTGTGACTTCATCTCCCTCTCCCGCCATCTGTCCTCTATCCTCCAACGACCTGGACTTTTCCTTCCTTTCCTTAGAGAATGCCAAGCTCATCTGTGCCATGAGGCCCACTTCCTGTTTCACCTCAGTGTCACTACCTGACTGCATCTTTCCCAATATTTAGGTCTGTTCAAGTGTCACTCAGCTCAGAGAGGCTGGTCTGGTCGCCCCACCTAAAACAGTTTCCCTTACCATCAATGCTGTTTGTTTTCTTCACGGCACGTTACACGATCTAAAGTAACTGTTTGTTTTTAATTATTGATCTCATTCCAACAGAATGTAAGTGCCATGAGAACTCAGACCTTTGGCCTTTCACTAGCGTGTCCCCACCAGAACCTAGGACATGGTAATGTTCAACAAATATTTGTTGAGTTTATGGATAACTTTCAACTATGTAATACATCCAATTTAGTGAAATTATGATGGGCACAAATTATGGAGTGCCCTGGAGTGTCTAAGAGTCATTGTTATGTTATGCCAATTAACGCTGCCATTTTATTTCCCATAAAGCTCTGGAATGAAAACAACATAAAGTTAAATGAGACAGACTGCCTGCATTCTGGAGTTTCCAATGAAGGAGAGAGGCTTTTGCAAATATCTAAAGTACAAGGTGACAAGGAGAAGATGAGATTATTGTGATAATGCTGGGATAAACCAGGTGCTGTGGGAGCACTGAGGTGGGATGGGAACAGAAATTCATTCTAAAGGTCAGATCAGCAGAGACTTCATCCAAGTGTGAGCAGTAGAGTTGAACTGAGACAACAGGAAGACTCAGGCAGGCTGAGATGAGGCAGAAGGTTACTACAGCTTGAGGGACCACCGTAAATGAATGGAATAGCAACAGGGAAGGCTGATGTTGGGCAATAGTGCAGCAGATGTGTGGTGGCTGGTGTGCAAACTGAAGCCAAAGTACACAGTTGGGGAGTTAGGGAGGAAAGGTAGCTGGGGATTAGCGTGAAGACAGCTCTGAGTCCCCTTTGGGGAGTGGGAATCCTATTCTATAGATAATACAAAGCCTTTTTAGGATTATAGAACTGGCATGCTAAATTGGTCCTTGCGAAAGATCAAGATTTCCCTGCAGGAGGGAGAGCCTGAAGACAGGCAAGTCTAGGTAAGAAGTGATGAGGATCTGGGCTAGAGGGCCAGCGTGCTTAGCTGAAATCAGGATGAGGGCTGGCAAGCATCTAAGAGAAACGGCAGCAGGCAGTGTCCGGGTAGAAAGTCTGTGGAAGGTGTTGAAGCCAAGTGAAAACGCACACACAGGTAATAAGAGTTTTGATTACTAGGATACCAGATAAATTTTAGGCTATTCTTAATCTCTCCACAAGAATTCCACTGCAAGGAATTCGGAAAATGAATGAGGCCTCAAAGAGTCCAATTAAGAAGATTCCAACAGAAATTCTTCTTAATCTCTAATTATTCTTTGTTTTTAGAACTGCACATTCCAGTTGAGTCACAAGACCATAGGTCAATCATGGCGCATGTTCACATTATTCATGCTGGGATGTACAAGTTCAAATTATTAAGGCTTAATTAATGCCAGGCCTGTTCATGCTACTCTTCATTTCCTTCCAACTAATCCCAGAAAAAACTGAGGCAAGAACTTGTACAACTGATCCGGTCAGGAAGGTTCAGAAGAAAAAGATGGCAATGAGTAAGGAAAAATGAATGATTTAGTAGGACAAACAGCAATGAAAAGAAGCCTATCAGGGAATGTTCTAAGAAAAAAGAAGAAAAAAAAAAAAAGAGTAGAGGAACAGAGGTACAAAGGGAAATGAAAAAATACACGTCAATAATAACCTTAAACATAAATGGATTAAATGCTCCCATTAAAAGACATAGGGTAATGGAATGGATAAGAAAACAGGACCCACATATTTGCTGTCTCCAAGAAACACACCTCAAAACAAAAGATTTACATAGACTGAAAGTAAAGGGATATAAAAAAATATTCCAAGCAAACGGACCTGAAAAAAAAGCCAGGGTAGCAGTCCTCATAACAGACAAAACAGATTTCAAAGCAAGGGCAATAAAAAGAGACAAAGAATGACATTTCATAATACTTAAAGGAACAATCCATCAAGAAGATAAAACACTGATAAACATATATGCACCCAACATAGGAGCACCCAAATACATAAAGCAAATACTAGAAGACCACAAAAAGGATATTAACAACAACACACTCATAGTAGGGGACTTCATTACTCCATTATCAACAATACACAGATCATCGAAGCAAAGAAACACCAAGGATATACAGGTATTGAACAACACACTAAACCACATGGACTTAACTGATATATATAGAACTTTCCACCCCAAAGAAGCAAAATATACATTCTTTTCAAATGCACATGGGGCATTTTCAAAGATAGACCACATGAAAGGACACAAAACAAGCCTCAACAAATTCAAGAAAATTGAAATTATATCAAGCATCTTTTCAGACCACAATGCCTTGAAACTAAAACTCAACCTCAGAGAAAAAAAATCAAAGACACTCAAACTCATGGAGAATGAATAACATGCTATTAAATAATGAATGGGTTAACAATGACATCAAAGAAGAAATCAAGAAATTTCTAGAAACTAATGATAATGAACACACAACAGCCCAAAACCTATGGAACACAGCACAAGCAGTCCTAAGAGGGAAGTTCATAGCAATACAGGCATATCTGAAAAGAATAGAAGAGTCTCAAATAAAAAATCTAACCCTAAAGCTACAAGAACTAGAACAACAGCAACAAACAAAGCCTAGGGCAAGAAGAAGGAAGGAAATCATCAAGATCAGAGCAGAATTAAATGACATAGACTAAACAAACAATTCAAAAGATCAACGAAACTAGGAGTTGGTTCTTCAAAAAAATAAACAAAATCGACAAGCCTCTAGCCAGGCTCATCAAGAAAAAAAGAGAGAAGACCCAAATAAACAAAATCAGAAATGAAAGAGGAGAAATCACGACTGATACCACAGAAATACAAACGATAGTAAGAAATTACTACAAACAACTGTATAGCAAGAAATCTGACAACCTAGAAGAAATGGACAAATTTCTAGAAACATAACCTTCCAAAACTGAATCAAGAAGAAGTAGAAAGTCTCAACAGACCAATAACAAAGAAGGAAATTGAAACAGTAATCAAAAATCTCCCTGCACACAAAAGCCCTGGACTGGATGGCTTCACAGGCGAATTTTACAAAACATTCAGGGAAGAACTAACTCCTACCCTCCTCAAACTATTCCAAAAAATCCAAGAAAAGGGAAAACTCCCAAACTCTTTCTATGAAGCCAGTATTACCCTAATCCCAAAACCAGGTCAAGACACAACAAAGAAAGAAAATTGCAGGCCAATATCACTGATGAACATAGATGCTAAAATCCTCAATAAAATATTGGCAAACAGGATCCAGCAATACATCAAAAAGATCATACACCATGATCAAGTGGGATTCATCCCAGGGATGCAAGGATGGTTTAATATTCGCAAATCAATAAATATAAGACATCACCTAAACAAAATGAAAGACAAAAATCACATGATCATATCAATAAATGCAGAAAAAGCATTTGATAAAGTACAACACTCATTTATGATGAAAACACTCAGCAAAATGGGAATAGAGGGAGCATACCTTAACATAATTAAGGCTATATATGAGAAGCCTGAAGCCAACATCATATTCAATGGACAAAAACTGAAAGCATTCCCCCTGAAATCAGGAACTAGACAAGGCTGTCCACTCTCTCCACTCCTATTCAACATAGTGTTGGAAGTCCTAGCCACAGCAATCAGACAAGACAAAGAAATAAAAGGCATCCAAATTGGGAAAGAAGAAGTAAAACTATCATTATATGCAGATGACATGATAGTACACCTAGAAAACCCTATAAACTCCACTAAAAGACTACTCGATATAATAAGTGAATTTGGCAAAATAGCAGGGTACAAAATAAATATACAGAAATCTAAGGCATTTCTGTACACCAACAATAAAATATCAGAGACAGAGACAAAAAAGAAAATACAATTTACTATAGCAACAAGAAAAATAAAGTACCTAGGAGTAAACTTAACCAAAGAGATAAAAGACCTGTACTCTGAAAATTACGTAACATTGAAGAAAGAAATAAAGGAAGATACAAATAAATGGAAGCAAATATCATGTTCTTGGATGGGAAGAATCAACATCATCAAAATGGCCATACTACCCAAAGCAATTTACAGATTCAATGCAATCTCTATTAAAATACCAATGACATATTTCACAGACCTAGAACAAATACTCCAAAAATTCACATGGAACCAAAAAAGACCCCATATAGCAAAAGCAATCTTGAGACAGAAGAACACAGCAGGAGGAATCACAACACCAGATAGCAAACAATACCTCAAAGCCACTGTGGTCAAAACAGTCTGGTACTGGCATAAGAACAGACATATAGATCAGTGGAACAGAATAGAGAGCCCAGAAATAAACCCAGGCCTCTATGGTCAACTAATATTTGATAAAGGAGAAAGGAACATAAAATGGAGTGAGAGGAGCCTCTTTAACAAATGGTGCTGGGAGAACTGGACAGGGACTTGCAAAACAATGAAACTAGACCACCAACTTACACCACACATGAGAATAAATTCAAGATGGATCAAAGACTTAAATGTAAGTCATGACACCATAAAAGTCCTAGAGGAAAACATAGGCAGGAAAATTTCAGATATCCCACGTAACAATATCTTCACGGATACATTTCCTAAGGCAAGAGAAATAAAGGAAAAAATAAACAAATGGGACTACATCAAACTAAAGAGTTTCTGCTCAGCAAAAGAAAACATCAGCAAGATGAAAAGGAAACCAACCATATGGGAAAACATATTTGCCAGTGACATCACAGACAGGGGACTGATCTCCAAAATATATAAAGAGCTTATACAACTCAACATCAAGAAAACAAACAACCCAATTAAAAAATGGGCAAAGGACCTGAACAAACACTTCTCTGAAGAAGACATACAGACGGTCCATAGACACATGAAAAAATGCTCAACATCATTAGCCATCAGGGAGAAGCAAATAAAAACCACAATGAGATACCACTTTACACCTGTCAGAACGGCCACCATCAAAAAATCAACAAGCAACAAGTGCTGGTGAGGATGTGGAGAAACGGGAACCCTACTGCACTGTTGGTGGGAATGCAGACTGGTGCAGCCACTATGGAGAACAGTATGGAATTACCTCAAAAAACTAAAAATGGAACTGCCTTTTGAACCAGCGATTCCACTGCTAGGACTATACCCGAAAAACCCTAAAACACTAATTCAAAAGAACTTATGCACCCCTATGTTCATTGCAGCACTGTTTACAATAGCTAAGTGCTGGAAACAGCCTAAGTGCCCATCAGTAGATGAGTGGATTAAAAATCTGTGGTACATTTACACAATGGAATACTATGCAGCAGAGAGAAAGAAGGAACTCCTGCCATTTGTGACAACACGGATGGAACTAGAGAGAATTATGCTTAGTGAAATAAGCCAGGCAACGAAAGAAAAATACCATATGATATCACCTGATACAGGAAACTAAAGAACAACACAAACAAACGAACTAAATAGAACAAAGAGCAGAATGGCAGTCAATAGGGGGAAGGGGGGTGGGAGAGAAGGGGGATAAGTAAGGGAAGGGTTTAGTTAAGGAACGTGTATAAATGACTCATGGACATGGACAACGGGGAGAGATGATTGTGGGAGAAGGGGTGGGCTGGGGGGGGAGAGAAATGGGGGAAAAATGGGACAGCTGTAATTAAAAATCCAAAAAAAGAAAGAAAGAAAGAAGGAAGGAAGGAAGGAAGGAAGGAAGGAAGGAAGGAAGGAAGGAAGGAAAGAAAAAAGAAGCCTATCTACTGGGTCAGTGAAATCTTTCGAGATTGCAGGTCACCAGCTTTAATGGTGCCATCCAGGAGCCATTTCCTCCCTTGCTGGCTCCCTACGTCACAAGAAATTCCCATAAACACTAAGCCAGAAGGATTTAAAAAAAGAGTATATACAGTTTATTTTTTCAATCAGCTGCCTGATTTTAATATACTTTATAGCTTCTGTTTTATTAATTCATTTCTAATTCCTTCTAGGGGCACTCAGACTGGCGTGTATAATTGCAATTGCTTTGAGGCTCTTCCAAAACGTGGCTGTGTTCAGTAATTGCTTTCCTCTGGGTGGTGGGGGAAGGTCACATTTGACCTGAGCAGTCATTTCAGTAGACACAGGTTAAAGTTAAATACATGATCAAGAGAAAGGAATCTTAATTACAAACAAAAAAAGAAAGAAAGAAAGAAAGAAATTTAAAACCTGCCTGACCTTTTGATAAAATGGAGATAAAGCAAGGGTAATAAAGTTGACACCTCACAGGGAAGTTATGAGAAGAAACTCATAAAAATGACTAGGAGTGCTTTAGATTTACAAAGACCTAATTAAATGCTAAGGATCAGTAATAAGAACTTCAGATTATGCACACAGTTCCTTCGTCCCATGAGTTCAAGATGATGTTACTAACCCTCTTGTATTATAATACAATATACAAATCTAGGTTCCATTAGAGCAGCGGTTCCCAACCATTTTGGCACCTGGGACCAGTTTCGTGGAAGACAATTCTTACATGGATCAGGGTTGGGCGGGGGGACAGGAGGCAGGGAGGAGGGAGGTTGGGGACCCCTGCACTACAGTATGGAACAGAGAGAACTGAAGACTGCTTTCTTTTTAAAAATGTACTGTATTTACTTTAAGGAAGATAAAAATATCTCCAGGTAGTTTAACCCCAAGATAGAGAATTTTAAATGACTGCCCTATTACTGACTAGAGACAAAAGATAACTGCATTCTTACTGAATTGAGAGCAGGAAAATACACTGAGGCTAGAGGGCTTAGAAGTGGTGCTGTTCAAATCCCATGCATGATCTGAAAATTATTTGTTTAATATAAAGCAGTCAAAGCAATAAAGATGCAGAAGTAGTTAGAGATGATAAGGAGAGTTAACCCTGATATAGGTAAAAGGGATATGAGATGTAAAATCAAAAAGGCCAAACGCATCTGGGAGGAAATTAAGGGCACAACAGCAAGTGGGAAGTCGACATACTTATAAAAAACAGGGATATTTGTGCACACTGTTTTAAGTATAAACTGAAGTATATCAAATCTTCTTGTCCAGCTACTCACTCAAACTACTTTTACTCAAATATTTATTGCACAAAGGATTCTTGAAATTCTTCACTATGCTTATGACAGAAGTAATTTCTTCATTTTATAACTGGTATTTCCTATCTGATTCCCAAACTCCGTATGGGCAGAGGCCATTTCTTCGGGAATATCTGCAGGGACAAGGAGTATCTGGTAGATGATAAATCCAGTAAATCCAAATGGAGTGTTCTGCAGCCTTTTCAAATGCCACTGTCCGCAGTATCTGCAAGGAATACTACACTTGTACGTCCTCCGCTCCCTAGCTCAGCCTGTTTGCCACTTCAACATATCCAAGTTATACCTGCTGCCATTTATTAAGCACTTACTGTGTGCCAGACATTGTACTAAGCTCTTTCCACCAATTATTTCTTCTGATGCTCCTTACAGCCCTCTGAGACAAAGTACGAATTTGTTAATCCCAAATTTACTGACCTGAGTCCCGTGGGGGCTTTCACAGCTAACAAATTCTGGAACCTCATAGGAGCCCTTCCATTACCTGGAGGGGCAGGAAGGAGGTGCTCCATCCCCTCCCATAAGACAGAGGTAATGGGGATGCAGAGTTAAGCTTGCTAGGCTGGAAATTAGAAAATCTGGGTCCTAGACTTGGCTCTCCCACTAATTTCCTGTGTGATCCTGAGCAGTCCTTGAATCTCTCTGATCCTGCTTCCTCTTCTCTAAAATGAAAATAACAACAGCTATTACTACATATATTATTTTTTTAAGGGCTATGAGTTTTAAAGATTTACCATTGAAACTTCAGGAATAATCTTCTGAGGTAGTTATTACAGGTTGTGATAAAAGGTTTACAGTTGTTCATTTGGGAAATAATACGATAATTAATAAATAATAATACAAGAATAAATTCTGTTTTGCACACTTAAAACTGTAAACCTGTATTAGCTTTAGCTCCTATGAGGATAAAGGCTCAAAGGTTAAGAAACTTGCCCACACATATATGTGACGTAAATGGTCACTATCTTAAAAAGATACTTGCATCCCATATTCAATGCAGCATTATTCACAAAAGCCAAGACATGGAAACAACCTAAGTGTCTCTATGTGTCCATCAGCAGATAAATGGATAAACAAAAACACACAATAGAATATTATTCAGTCATAGAAAGAAGGAAATCCTGCCATTTGTAACAATACAAATAGACCTTGATGATATTATGTGGTGAAATAAGTCAGACAAAGACAAATACTATGTATCACTTATATGTGGACTCCACAAAAAGATTAACTCATAAAACAGCAGCTACCAGGGCTGGAGGGTGGTGGAGATGAGGGAATTAGTACATGTCGGTCAAAGTGTACAAACTTTCAGTTATGTGGGACCTAATAATATTCAGCATGGCAACTACAGTTAACAATACTGTATTATATGGCCTAAAGTTGCCAGGAGAGATCTTTAAAGTTCTCACCACACACAAAAATTCTAATTATGTGAGGTAATGGAGATGTTACCTAATCTTACTGCGGCCATCAAAATATATGCATGTATTGAATTATCACATTGCACAGCTTAAAATTACACAATGTTACATGCCAATTATATCTCAAAGCTCGAAGAAAAAAAACTAAAAAACAAAACAAAAAACAAAAGAAACTGGCCCACAACAGCTACAGGTCCTAAGTGGCTGAGCTGGCCCCTGGGCTTAAAGCCAGGTCCGCAGGACTCCCCAGCTGGGTTGGGACAATGCAGTGTTGCTCACCTGGTACCATGATTTCCCTACTGTTTTATTTAAATCTACTAACCTTACGCTGCCGATTTAAATGGGAAACACTATCATTTGTCGTAGAGGGTAATCTTTCCCCCAAAACTGAGATGACAACGAAAGATCGAATCTAGCTACAGAGATGCCTGTTGAAAGTTCTGAGCCTGGGGACTGCCGCTTTAAAAACCAAGAAAAAAAGAACAGCCCTGGCTGCTGTGGCTCAGTGGATTGAGAGTCGGCCTGCGAGTCAAGTGTCGCTGGTTCAATCCCAGTCAGGGCACATGACTAGGTTGCACGTCAGGTCCCCAGTTGGGGTCGCGAGTGAGAGGCAACCACACAGTGATGTTTCTCTCCCTTTTTCCTTTCCCTTCTCTCTAAAAATAAATGAACAAACAAGCAAATAAAGAAAGAACAGCAGCAACTAGCCGGCGTTTCAAGCCTCGGAGACATTCTAGAAAGCCACGCTGAGCCTGGCTTCTCGGAATCCTAAAGAATTGAAAAAGGGGACATTTTCTGGCCACCAGGGTCAGCATCGCTCACTACTGCGCTGCGTACCCCTTGACACTGGGCTCGTCCCACCTCGCCTGCCATGCAGCCCAGGTACCGCCAGGGTCGCCTTCAGCGCCCCTCCCCCGCCCCAAGACCACCCCCACGCGCGTTGGAGTCGCAGTCCTCCAGCCAGCTCAGCCCGAGTCCCCAGGCAGGGGCGGCCCTTTCGACCCCCGCGGCCCACTCACAGCGACCGCAAACCACGCTGCAACAGCCACGTGCGCGAGACAGCTGAGGGCAGAACTCAGGCGCCCAATGCCGGCCCCGCTCAGGCCCTCCCGAGCCTTCGACCGGCCTCTTGGAGCCACTTCCTGGCCTCTCTAGGAAGCCTGGAGGTCTTAGCATCTCTATGATGTACAGGTTTTTCGTCCACTTCTCACCTGTGTTGGGACAGCAGGTTCACTCTATGAATCTCCCCCACCTACCCGACCCCTGTATTTCAGCTTCATGGGAGTTCTTACAGAGTCAAGTCTACTGCTATTCCCACCTCCAATTTCTGCTTTTGGACTTCCACCTCCATCTCTGTAACCTCCCCCTTCCCCCACCCCGCCCCCGGACTCCCCCACACCTTCTCAGTGGCTGATAAATAGGAGGGGCTCAGCTCAGTGAGTATTGCTCGGATGGATGTATGGGTGGTAGGTGGATGGACGGATGGATGGATGATGGATGAGGCTTCATGAGACTCCTAAATATTTTAAAGTTTCCCTCTATCTTTTTAAGTTTCTATTTATCTGAGTTTCCATATTTATGTGTGTCCATGTGTTTTCCCGCATTTCTGATTTTCACTATTTTTTTCCAGTTCCACTTCTTCTGGTCACTGAGTAGACAATAAGGCCAAGAGTAATCTTGGCTGCTAAAGGAACTGAAGTCTTTAAAAAGCCATGTAAAAAGGAAAGTTGGCATCCTCGCTCAAAGGTCTTCCTGAGAGGCCCATCTTTGAAAGTTGCATGTACACATACACACACACACACACACACACACACATTGACCCCTGGCTGGGAGGATTTCATTTTGGTGGCTCAAAGGATGGAGATTTTGACTTCATACACTCTTCTTGCTGCATTCAGACTCAAAGAGGCTCATATGAAGTATGTAATTACTGCTCTTTCTATTAAGAACACAAAGTCACAAGGACAACCTCAACATAAAAATTAATGAAGGTCAGGTGAAGGAAGCTAAGTCCCTAGCACTGAGCTCTCTGATCATGCCCATCTGTCTTGTTCTCCTATGATCCAACCACAAATCTCAGGAGACTGAGATATGGCTGTACCAAATAGTCTCAAGAAACAGCTTAGCTCTGGCCTCCTAGGATGCACAAAAATTAGAAGAGAGAAGGAGGAAGGCTAGCGAGGGGGTTGGGAGAGCAGCTACATGCCCTTGAGACCAATAGTCAAAGAGGAAAAGACTCCTCTGAGGATGCAGTTCAGAAGACTGATTTTTTCCTTGCGGAGTTCATACTCTGAGGGGCACCCAGATCTACTGCTTGTTGATAGCACATGAGAGTAAGTGTGGCAATTTTAAATGTTAATATTTTTGTGCCACCAAGGACTCTTTTGAAATCTAAGCACTTACGTTTTAAAGGAAAATTACAAACTTTATAATTACTTCCTTAGTTTCTGCTGCAGTTTAGTGAAATTTAGTAAAATTTATTTTGTAAAGGTCTGAACAGGAAATCAAGAGAGAAATAACCAGAGAAAGAAACTGACCTTAGTGTGAGTTTATATGTCAATGCTTATTTAATTTCTTTCTCCCATTAATATGTCCAAACAGGGACTACAATGCATAAAAATCAACTTACAGTCATAATCCCTCCCACGTGTACACTTATACTTCACACCTATTGGCTTATTGGATTCTTATAGAAATTCAACATGTGGCCTCCAAGGTTTCTGCAGAAAGGGAAGCAAAAGGTTTGCTTTCCCCAGCATCTCCATTTAAACCAGGTCTCCTACAATCCTTGAAATTCTCCAGTCCTTCACAACACTTAGCTCATCTGAAATTATATTGTATATCATTAGAGCGAAAGCTCTGTAAGGGCAAAGAGCTGCTTGACTGATGGCACATCTCCACTTCTATTACAGCATCTGACATAAAGAGAATGTAAAAGAATTACTGAATGAATGAGCAAGTGATTAAATGTCACATCTGTGGTTATCTCTGTTCAAAACCAGATTTGCAGGTGAGACCTTCTTTTGGCCCAGGTTAGGTCAGAAATCACCCCTATTATAGCTAGCTATGGCAAGGGCGTACAAGAACAGCTATTAATGGCCCACTACTATAAATGGAGGCTGTTTCTAGAGAAGGAAAGTCATTATGAGCCCCGAAGTCACCATAAAACTTAGCTACTCAGAAGTGTGAATCACCAACATAGACATCACCTGGGAGCTTATTAGAAATGCAGATTTAGGGTCCCACTCCAAACCTAACAGGAATCTTAAACATTCTAGCAAAATATGAAATTCTCCAGGGAATTCCTGTACACAGTAAAGGCTGAGACATATTGCCCGAAAAGGTGTTTACTGACACAACTCCTGAGGTGGGTAAGGGATTCCTTGTAGTAGTCCCGTGCTACACCTGGAAGCCAAATGAAGTTAAGTGACCTGCCCAAGGTCACAGAACTAGTAATCAACAGAATTGGGATTAAAAACCAAAGCTTTTGACTCCAAATCCCTCTATACTTCATGCTAACTTCCACTATGCTGCTCTATCTTCTGGATAAATCTGTTTTCTTCCATTAGTGAAAAAAAATTAAAAGGGAGAAATAAATAGAAAAAGCAGTTACATTAATTGGTGGTTAATGGTTTTAAGAATTGATTTGTTTTAGAAAGGGAAATTAGCATTTATCACTTAGAGTGCATTTGATAAAATGTTTTTCCCATTATATATTAAAGAACTCTTCTAGTAGCAAAATTAATGTTTATATTTCATTTATTTAGCAATTAAGCATCTTAACATTCTTTTATAATCATTTATAGCACTGATTCAGAATTATCAAGCATTGTATTTGGGTCAATGGTTTTTCTTTTTCCTTTTAAAAATTTAAGATATCTCATTATTATGACCCATGCTTTTCTCAGTACTGATTAAACTAAGTGTTAAAATAGTGCTGATTAAAACTAAATGTTGTTTTGAGTGTCTTGGCCAAAGGATTTCTGTTTAGGGTTTAAGCACTGGCATTTTTTCAGAAGGACATGAAGAACTTGCTGAGATAGTAAAGCTTTTATCTCTACCACTTTTCTTTACTCTTTTCAGGGATTGAAAAGTGTGAATATCAATTATGTTAGTCTGGTCTCTTTGGGTTGAAAGTCATAGAAATCTACCCCAATATAGGTAGAAATGATTGGCTCCAGTAACTGGAAGCCTATTCTGAGTTACATCAGCCCCTTCTAAGAGGAAGCCCCCCCCCCCCCAAAAGGTGGCTCTGGCTTCAGGATCTCAAACATCATCAGAGCTCTGTCTCTCCATCTCTTAGCTCCTCTTGCTCCTTGGTTGGCTGTTAATCTTGTGGCAACAGGATGGGATTCATTGGCAGTCAAAGCTGACAACTTCCTAATACCTTGGATACTTCTCAGGTCCTTGAGCAAGAGTGTTTTTTTCCCCCTGTTACTTCCTGCAGAAGTCCCACTGAAGACTCTGATTGGACAGTCCTGGGCCATCTGATCATCCCTTAAACAATCACTCTGGCTGGAAGATGATATATTCTGATTGGCTGAGACTAGATTATTATTTACTGGAGATGATGTATTAGTTTCCTATGGCTGCTGTAACAAATTGTCACAGGCTTGGTGGCTTAAAATCACACATATTTATTCTCTAACAGTTATAGAGGCTACAAATCTAAAATCAATTTTATTGGGCTAAAATCAAGGTGTTGGTGGGTCTGGTTCTTTCTGGAGACTCTTGAAGAGAATTTGTTTACTTGTCTTTTGCAGTTTATGAACCATATTCTTTGCATCCCTTGTCTGATGGTTCATTCCTTCATCTTCGAAGTAAAAAATATAGCAGCTTTAAATCTCTCTTTGCTTCCGTTGTTGTCACATGGCCTTCTCTGTCTTCTATAGTTTAATCTTCATTTGGTTCCCTCTTACAAGGATACCTGTAGTAACTTTTAGGGCCCACTCAGAAAATCCAGGATAATTTGCTTATCTCATGATCCTTAACTTAACCATACTTGCAAAGTCCCTTTGACGTGGAAGGTAACATCCACAGGTTAAAGGGATTAGAACATGGATATTTTGGTGGGCCAGGGGAGTCAGTAGTCAGCCTACCACACATGGGATCCAGTTCCACCCAACCACTGGATAAAGAAAGACTATTACAGAACATGACAAGTATGGTTTCCCCCAAAGAAGAGATTCTTGGTACATAACCAAAGAACATACCAACCAACCAACAAAACCAACATTTGTTTTGTGGAAGACTGCTAGCTGTTACCGAAAATATCTTTCCCTTCTTCCTTAATAACAGTGTTTTATTAGCACATGATCATCCAGAATAAAAACAACATTTAACCCCTAAAGCTAGATGTGCCCTTGTGGCTAAGTTTTTGCCAATACAGTGTGAGTGGAAATGGTGTGTCCAATTTTTACATCACATGTTTAGAAGGAATTGTTTGCCCTCTTTTTTCCCTTCCTGCGTACTAGAACTCAGCTTGGTCAGTGAATCAGCTTCAACACTGTAGATGAGAATAGCACCCTAGGAAATGTTGGAGCAACAAGATAGGAGGAAACTGGATCCCTGAATGCCTTGTGTAGTAGAGTTGTCTCACCAATCTAGATTAGCTGTACTGTTACTTATTTATATCACTAAACATTTTAATTAACAATTTCCTTGAGAGAATTGTAGATTCTCATGTAACATTTTGCAAAACTATGGTATAATATCACAATCAAGATATTGACATTGATACAATCCACAGATCATATTCAGATTTCCTCAGGTTTACATGTACTCACTTCAGTGTGTGCATATGTATATTTGTGTATTTAGTTCTTTACAATTTTTATCACTTGTGTAAGTTTTTGTATCAAACCACTATAATTTGAGGATTTTTTCTTTCTTTCGTCCTTCCTTTCTTTCTTTCTTTCTCTTCCTTCCTTCCTTCCTTCCTTCCTTCCTTCCTTCCTTCCTTCCTTCCTTCCTTCCTTCCTTCCTTCCTTCTCTCTCTCTCTCTCTCTCTCTCTCTCTCTCTCTCTCTCTCTCTCTTTCTTTCTTTCTTTCTTTCTTTCTTTCTTTCTTTCTTTCTTTCTTTCTTTCTTTCACACCGGCTTAGCCTTTATACCAATACAAGACAGTTGAAAACAACATGCTCCAGGAAAGAATGATGTATGCAAAGGCAGAAGATATTGAACTGTATCTGAAATAAATTTCACTGGGCTAAAATCAAGGTGTTGGCAGGTCTGATTCTTTCTGGAGGCTCTAGAGGAGAATTCATTTTCTCGTCTTGTGCAGCTTATGAGCCATGTTCTTTACATTTCTTGTCTGGTCTGCAAAGACTATCTTTATTAAGTGATAGCATGTATTGGACACCAGCTGTGTACCAAGCACCATGTCAAGTTTGGGGCAATGCAATAGGAGATAAGACAGTTCTAGGAATGACAGCCACAGTAGTTACATTTATTATTCAGCTGAAGTTTGTTCTATTTCCTGCTCCCTATTGCCCATTCCCACAATGACTGGGTTCCCCCTGGGAGACATCTGCTTCAGACCTGCTTTTTTTGAACGCCCTTCGAGAAACGAGCAAACCCCATCATTACTTCCTTCGTGTGTGGGGGGACCTCCTTGTAGGAGGGGGTGATGAAACTCAGAATAGGCTTTGCAAGTTCTGTTGATTGGATTGTAAGAGATAATCACTAATTCTATTTTGAGTCTCCCCAGAAGCAGACCTTGAGGCAAGATATCAAGTGCAAGTAGTTTATTTGGGAAGTGACCTCAGGAAACACCAGTAGGAGAGTGAAGAAGTGAGACAGGCAAGGGAAAGGAATCCAGTTCTAAATGGGATAGCTGGAACTTACTACTTCTGGGGAAATGCTGGAATCCAGTGTAAACAACTTTCTCAGAGTTATCTCATGGAGGTAGTGGGTGGGGGGAAAGAAGCTCACTCTTTACTGACTAACACCCTTCAATTATTTGTTGAAGGTATGCTTTGGTACTGGTATATGGGTGTATTTATTCCCTGTCATTTCTAGTCTTCCCTTGGCAGAGCAATGCAAAACAATACAGATGCTGGCACTTGGAAGTGAGCAGGCAGGCACCGATGTGGCAGGTGGAAGGGGATGGCAGTGGGGCACCAGTAGCATCTGATACACACTAAATCCTATAATGCTTTGCCTGTTAAGGGTCCTTCATATTCAGGTTGTATGTAATGTCTCTCCTGTCTGGGCCATTTCCTTGGGCACAACTCCTGATCTGTCTATGAGAAAGTGGCATAGATGCGAGTCCTACGGAATGTGTAGAAGTTTGCCCAAAGAGAAAGGAAGAAATGGATATTTGGTGGAAGAATAATGGGCAACAGCATAGAGTCAGGATTGAGTGCCATGTGTCTGAGGGGTGAAGAGGTGCTGGCTATGTCTGTGCTGGGAGGAAAAAGGAGATATCATCCTGTGCGCTGCTCAAATTAGTTAATCTGAAGTAGAAGACCTTGTCCATGGGTTGACATTGTCCAGGAAAATGTAGCAAGATGGAAGGAGTCTAACCCTGGCTGGTGTGGCTCAGTTGGTTGCAGCATTTTCTTGTAACCAAAAGGCTGTGGGTTTGATTGCTGGTCAGGGCGCATATCTAGGTTGTGGATTTGATCCCTGGTCCAGGTTCATAGGATCCCTGGTCCAGGCACATGTGGGAGACAACCAATTGATGCTTCTCTGTTGCATCAATGTTTCTCTCTCTCCCTTCCTCTCTCTCTCTACAAGCAAAGAAAAAAAAGTCCTTGGGTGAGAACTGACAAAAGATAGAAGTCTACAGAGGAAAAGGCATGATCTGGATCTGATATTCTACTTTTCTTCTGACATACCTTCTTTCTGAGAAGAACTCACTTGACTGCTTCTGGAAGTTTCTTTAGAGTTCTGTTGTGGTAAGGGGGAATTGCAGCATCTGAAAGTCCTGTCCTCATACATATTGAGGAGTCTCCTTTTGCCCCTGAATATAATTTCTCCAGGGAGCCACACTTTCAGAGGTAATGGTTTTCAAATAGGATATACTATAATTAGCTAGGAGGTGTCTTAACTAATGTCTTACCTGTGGTATAGTAGTAAACTTGAAGTAATGAATGGCTTACCTCTCTAATATTTGGACTTAGAAGCGTGGACTTTGGAGTCGGAGCAATAAAGATTTAGACCCTAACTTTGCACAGAGGATTCCTGAAATGATGAAACAAGACGATGCCTGTACCTGCCCCACCCCCAACAACCCCTGGGCAGTGTTAGCTGCTCTTGTTAGCGATCAAGTGCAAGATTACATGTGCAAAACTTGTACAGGAATGTTCACAGTAGTGTTATTCATATAGCTCCAAAGAAAAAACAACCTATGTCCATCAATGAATGAACAGATAAATAAAATGTGATATATCCATAAAGTCAGCTATTAATCAGCCATAAAAACCAATGAGGTGCTAATACATGCTACAATAATGGACGTGCTTAGAAAACAATATGCTCATATTTTTATTAGCCAGTTTCAGAAGCCTGTTACCAAAAGCCACATATTACATGATTTCATTCACATGAAATGCCCTGAATAGGCAAATCCACAGAGACAGGAAATAGACTAGTGGTTGCCAGTAGCCTGGGGATTTGGTGTGAAATGGGGTGGTGATTGCACAACTCATGAATACTAAAAATTAGTATTTTGAGGGGGTAAATTGTATGATATGTTAATTATATCTCAACAAAATGTTTGTTAAAAAAGATCACACCAACAATAATGTCATTGTAGTTTTAATGTTATTTGAGCAGGAGGGGACAGGATGAACTACCTACCCCTGACACGCCCACAGAAGTGTGTCAGAGGTGGCAAAATCCATACGGGTAAACATTCAGGAGCCACTGCCTTAAAAAAAGAAAAAAAGTATAGTTCTTCTGCTCCACCATCTCAATATGAGAGCTTTGCCCCCTGGGGCTCTCCTCTCCCTTCCTCTTTCTCAGGAAAAGGAGAAAAAGTACAAACCAGGAGAGGAAGTTAGGTTTGAATAATAAGTGGTTTTCAATTAGCTGCATTGAGAATAAAGAGTTGACTTGTAATAATTTTCATGACCAAATTATTTCATTTTGTTTCTCCTCTAATTTTACGGCAGGATTATTTTAGTCATTCTAATTATGCATGCATCAATATTTAGTGGGTGTTTACCTAACCCGCAGCTTACTCAAATGCCTCCTTCCCTCAGAGACCATGGCAGTGCAATATAAAATGAATACGTGGTGCACAGTGCAGAGAAGGAGCTGCTTTAACTTCTCCGTCCTTGTTTGTAAGGAACATTCAGGTGGTGTTTCTTGAAAAGCACGTGTATACCATTCAGATGCATCTATAAAACTAAAGGTAGAGCTGTGAATGTTATGAGTTCATGGTATGGTATTAAATGCAATTCTTGCACAGATGTTTCATTAGGGATTCAGCTATGTTAAGTAAATGAAAACTTACCATTTGTTTAGATTTTCCTTTTTAAATTTTTCTGTTACTGACTGGATCCTGTAGAATCCCTTCTCCTTTAGCAAGCACTCACCTCTTTATGCTCTGCCCTACCTCCTCCTTCTCTTTTTCCTTGTATTTATTTCATCCCTTCTCTCAAGTTTCTTCTTGTGTCTCCTTTATTATTTTCTTCCCAGCTCCCAACTGGGTGAAACCCAAAATTCCACCTTCAGTCTTCTTTTCTTCCATTGTCTACATCCTTCATCTAATAGAACTTTTCAGTAATCTTGGTTTCAACTCTGAACCCTGAGCTGATGACTCCCGACCATATGTGAATTGGGGGTTAATATATGAGGATGGTCCATTTATCTTAACCTATATCCAGAAGTGGGTTTCTTATCTCCTGTAATACCTGGCATTGACTGCACCATTTTGGTGCCTCCCTTCTTTTTCTTTATTCTCACACTAGTTTAATTTTGCCTGCCAATGTTTCTTGGATTCATTCTCTCTCTTTCTATTCCTCTGCTTCCACTCTGTATTCCTCATGGCCTTCTAACTAGAGTAACACCCCAGAGGGGCAACAAGTTAATCTTGGCAGTCTGCAAGGTTTGATCATCTCTTAGACAATCCATCCTGAGGCCAAACACCTCTCACTTCTTTCTTCCACTTCCAGGGTCCAAAGAAGCTTCATCCCACCAGCACCACTCCTCTAAGTCCCATGGAATGAGATGAAGCTGAGAGAGAGCCATAGGTAGGAGGACATGGAATGGGGCAATGCAAGGGAGGGTATGGGGGGTCCAAACACACAATATAAGCCATAGGGTCCAGGAATGTGGAAGGAGAGAGAGAGAGAGAGAGAGAGAGAGAGAGAGAGAGAGAGAGAGAGAGAGAGAGAGAGAGAGAGACTATACCAAGGGAAAGATTTTCTTTCTAGCAGTGGGGTGGCCCTACTGAATGACTGGTTTTTTCACTCAGAGGCGTCTTGTTTAACTACATGCACTCAAAGCTGGTTAAATCGAAATGTTAATTGCAATACAAATACAGCATTGTGAATGCAGTACGTTCTGCTAAAATTCTTTAATATTATCATGCATCTAAAATATATTTTCAAAGAACTTCATAACCAAAGTTTTACCTCACTCAAGTTATAGAAAATATTCATTATATAATGAATCAAGCCAGTCCATATTGTCAAATCAATCAGCCAGATCAAAGGAGTTGAATTTGTTTAGAGTTATGTGCTTCAAATTGTATTTAATGGTCAGCTGCTATAAAATATGACTTCATATTTCAGTTCACATAAGTGTAATAGCAACTTTATGACAAGTAGTTCATTTTTGGTAGGCAGGTTGATTGATTGATTGTGGAGTTTGTTGTTGTCATGAGTTCATTACTTAGATTATTTTTATGGGAAAATTTGGAGCACATTAAAGGAGGAGGAAAGGGGGCAGGTGCATTGAGCAGGACACCTTTGAGTAAGGAATTACAGGAGGCCACGGAATTGGGCAAGTGAACAAAGGGAAAAGCTGGATAGAGGGAAAAGTTAGAGCAGTTGTGTGTCCCATGTGTTTGAAGAGGGGCTCGAGGGCCCTTGTGACTCGATTGGAGTGAATGAGGTGGTAGACATCTGAGATGTGGTCTAAGAGCTATAGTGGTCAAACCATCTAGAATTGGAACCATTTAAAGATTTTTGACTTATATGCTGGGTGAGATGGGGAGCCTTTGCCTGGTTTTTAGCAAATGGGTAATGTGTAAGACTAAGTTTATATAAGAATTTCTCTGGCGCTGGGTTGCGAGTGGCCAGTAGGAAGACAAGGGTAGAACCAGAGGGACCTATTAGGAGGCTATTGCTGCCATCCAGGTAGGAGGTGATGGTAGTTTGGACCAGGTTAGTAGCAGTGGAGTGGTCAAGTAGTGAATCTATTCTGAAAGTAGAGCCCTCAAGGGGAGTTCAGTGCTTGTATGCTGCGCTCTTAGAAGGATGAAGTTGCCCTCATTGAGATGGGGAAGGCCGTGGGTGAAGTAAACTTGGAACATGCAAGTTGGGGAATAAGTGTTAGAGTGAGCGGTGAGCTGATAACTCTGTAGGATAGAGGGAAGAAAAGTTACAGTCCATGAGACAAAAATGGAAGGAGGAAGAGGAGAGGGGTAAAGAGAGAGAGAAGCTCAAGGAAGACAATAAGGTCAGCAAAACTCCACAGTGGTGGTAGTGGGAGGAATAAAGGACCTTGTTAGTAAGCAGAGTGTCTTTTATTGTTATATGCACTTTGGTGATTGTGTTAGTGTCCTGGGGCTGCCATAATAAAATCACAGCAAACTTGGTGGCTTAAGCAACAGAAATTTATTCTCTCACAGTTGTGGAGGCCAGAAGTCTGAAGTAGGAGTGTGGCACGGCCATGCTCCTTCTGAAGGTTCTAGGGGAGGATCCTTTCTGCCTCTTCCAACTGCTGGGGGCTCCAGGTTTTCCTTGGCTGTGTCATCATAACTCCAATTTCTGCCTCCGTTTTCACATGACTGTTTCCTGTGTTTCCCTCTCTCTTCTTCTCTTTTATCTCTTATAAGAATAGCTGTCATTGGATTTAGGGTCCATCCCAATCCAGGATGATCTCATTTAGAGATTCTTAATTACATCTGCAAATACTCCCCCCTTTTCCCCAAATAACATCACATTCACAGGTTCATGGGGTTAGGACATATCTTTTGGGGGTCACTTTCACCCCACTACGGTGATGTGAATGTTTCTTCTACCCACTACATCTCTTCTATCCTGACCCCTAAACTACAGAAGGTAGGAGGAACTTTGACAAAATTGACTTTACCGCTATAAATTTTGTTTTGCCAAAAAATAAAAAGAGGTTGAATTTCACACTGAGTTCAAACTGGAAGACAGAAGTGGTGACTGACAAGAGGCAGAAGAAACTGTGAGAGGTAGGTCCCTAGGATATTGAAGAAATTTTGGCAGGGCTTTAATGTCTCCAGGCCATGGGATCGGAAATTTGAGCCAATCTTATCTGAATCCCAAAGTTTTAGGAAGTTCCAGCTTATGTCTGAGTTATAATGACATAAAATATGATCATACTGTATAATCTATTTCTTTAACCTGCTTTCCTTGCTCAGAAAATATTGCAAATACTTTTTCAAGTCATTAAATATTCTTCAACAACATAATTTTTAATGTTTGTATGGCAGCCCATCAAATGAAAGTACTGTAATTTATATAACAAATCCTTTATGGCAAGCCATTTAGAATGTTTCTATGTTTTACATATGATAAATAACACTGAAATGAACAACTTTCTCTATAAATCATTATGCACATCTTTGATTATTTTCAGATGGGCTCATTTTAAATAATGATGAATAATTTTGTGATAGCAATTTCTGCTCATTGTTGTCTTTATGAACTAAAACTTTTCCTTCAGGCAAAACAAAAAAAAGGAAAAGAAGTTCCCTGAACATCTGGCTTATAGTGTAATTTACTTTTGGTATTCAGCTGTGCTCCCAAATTTTGAAATGTCTTCTTTCTAATAGATTAAATCTGATCCTAGATTTAATCTCCCTTCTGGAAATACAGATGCAAGTGTGTTTCCTTCTGTGAACTTTCAGCCTAGGAGCCATGACTTCAGGAGAAAAGCCGTGCCAAATTGTGCAAGGGCTGCCTTTAGTTACTATTCTGAATTCATAAGTTCCAAGAAGAAGGCAAAGAAACTGAATTACATTGCAGCAGTTTTCATTGGGACCAAAAAAGATTTTTTTATAATGACTGCCATTGAAAACTCTGATATGCTACCATTTACATAGATATCTTTATAATGAATATAAGATATAAATCATTATCCCACTATTGGTGAGAATGTCTTAGAAAGGAGACCAGGCCCAAAGTGGGTCTGCCATGGGCCAGCCCGCAGTCTGGGTTCTTAACTTCCTGCAGGAAAGATCTCACACCATGAGTCCAGGTGATTTTGAGAGGACATTTATTAAAGCGGGGGACTGTGAAACAAAGGGAGGTCTTAGAGTAGAAGAAGCAACAGGAGAGCCCAGGTGATGCTCTGCTTTGACTCTCTGGAAAGAAGTGAGCCATGGTGGGGCTGTTGTTAGCTTCCCGAAAAGTCAGAAGAAAGTGGGCCTTGGAGACAGGTTCAGGGGGTTAGCTTGGGAAGAGCTGCTGCTGCCTGTTACTCCCCTGGCTACAAGTCTCTTGGGCACCCTTATGTAACAGAGTAGGGGAGGAGTCCCCGAAGTCCCCACAGCTCATGGTTTTGGGGATGGGGAAAGGAGATAATACAGCTTTTAAGGTACTTTGCATATCAATGGCAAGCTGATAGCTGATAATAGCTGTGCTGCAGCCCAGGACAAACAGGGCAGATGATAGGCTTAAGATACTTTCCATAACTATGACATATGGTGCCCCAAGTCAGCATTTAAAGTTAGGGAGAGCCAGGAGGTTGTGAAGAGAGAAGCCCTGTGGTCTGAAGCAGGGTAGAGGGAGTCAGCTATGAGGTCTGGTGTGTAAGGGGGAAGCCACAGGGTTTGGAGAGTTCTACATGAGGTCTGGAATAAGAAAAGGAGACCCACTGGGAAACCTGCCTGGAGAACACGGAGGGATGACTAATGAGGCTGGAATTGCAGGGACCTGCCTAACCAAGCATAGGTCAGTCAGAGATGCCCGAAATGCTGAACTGTGACCAGGAATACTGAGTCATGGACTTCTGCTTTTCTGAAAGACGGAACCTCTGTCTGATGTATTCTGAAACTGGCCTGGTTTGGCAGGGGGTGGCAGTACTAAGTGTTTTGGGGTGTTTTAAAGGGAGCGGGGCATAATGGTAGAAACCCGCCATTATTCTGAATATGTAAAACTTAAATAACCTCCCTTTCCTTTTCCACCAAACTTTTGTATTGGGAGTCATGCTTCCTGGCAGCAGGCAATCGGACCCCACATCTGTTCTAGAACAGCATAGGCTGGGGTTCTGTAACAGAGTTTACGAAAGAGAAGTAAAGATGCATGCCTGAGAGGGAAGAAAGGTGTGGGTGTGCACCAGAGCTGGGTCTTTGTCCAAAGTGTTAGTTACTGTTGTCTAAAGGTGGGAATTTTAAGAGAGGTCTTAGGGGAGGATCTCGATAAATAATTATCAGTTTTAATCTTGAGGCATCAAAATGAGATTTATTCCCTTAAATTAATCCATCCTTGGGTATAGTTGGCACAAATGGCAAAATTGGATTTCTGTTATCTATCTCCCCGAATAGGGTGACTTAAGCTCTGCTTGTGGGGAGAAGTGTAAACCATCTACTCTTAAGTGTCATTGGTTAGGGAAGATAGTGTTTTGTGATTTACTAGACAGCTGTAAACTGCTTGGCTGTTTTACTGTCTGTGTCAGTTTCCCTATTCCATTTGTCCTGGCTTACTAACCTATCTCCAGAAGACTATGGCTCCAAGCAGAGAGGGAAGTTCACACAGTCAAGTAAGTAGCAGAGTAGATTTTCTACCCAAGGTCTGTTAGTGGAGTTCCCATGTTTTTGAATTTTGAACACATGTAAGATATCAGATCAAAATTTAGGACGATATCTTGGTTTATTAACTTTTTTCCCTCTTTTCTGCACTTTTGTCCCCCTCTACCCAGCCCCTGATCCCCCTCCCCCACCCGCCACCCCACACCAGCCATCACCACACTGTTGTCTGTGTCTATGATTTATGCATACATGTTCTCTGGCTAATTCCTTCAGTTTATTTCATCCAGTCCCCCCTTCCCACTCCCTTCTGAGAGCTGTAAGTCTGTCTATGTATCCATGCCTCTGTTTTTATTTTGTTCATCAGTTTATTTTGTTCATTAGACTCCGATGGGGGACTCAAATGTTGGAGAAATTTAATTTCAGGTAACAGCTAATAAGCTTAGTAATCAATGTATGTAAAAATCTATTGTTTCAGGAACTGGAGGTATGACCCACTTTGGCTCCAGGCAGCTGTAAGTAGTTCCACCTTTATGCCTCAGGAGGACTGCAAGCAATCAGGATGGTATCTGAGCCATTGTACTCCTGGTGAGATGACCACGGCCCAGGACACAAAGACCACGGCCCAGGGCACAAGGATCACTGCCTAGGACACAGATGAAGGAATGCTGAAGCTTTTATACAATTAACCTTTTCCTTGAATTCAAAACTCCTTACCTACACTTTTCTTCTCCTTACAAAAAGGGTCCGTTTATAATGGGATTTAAAACAGTCTGTAAGGATACAAATCCTCTGTCTTCTCAGATTTCCAACCATTTGAATAAAGCGCCCATGAAGATTCAATCCCTGCTTATTGGGTCCAATACATGACAGGCAGCATGGACATCAGCTTTTCCGGTTTCGATTCCATATATAAGTGGGATCATATGGTATTTGTTTTTCTCTGACTGGCTTATTTTATTTAGCATAATCTTCAGGTTCATCCATGCTGTTACAAAAGGTAAGAGTTCCTTCTTGTTACTGCTGTATAGCATAAATGTACTACAGCTTTTTTATCCACTCATCTACTAATGGGCACTTGGGCTGTTTCCAGATCATAGCTGTCGCAAATAATGTTGCTATGAAAACAGGGGTGCACATATTCTTTTGAATTGGTGTTCTGGGAGTCTTAGGATATATGACCAGAAGTGAAGTCGCTGGGTCAAAGGCAGTTCCATTTTTTACTTTTTGAATAAGCTCCATACTGTTTCCGCAGTGGCCACACCAGTCTGCATTTCCACCTACAGTGCATTAGGGTTCCCTTTTCTCTACATCCTGGTCAGCATTTGTTGTTTGTTGATTTATTGATGCTAGCCATTCTGGCAGGAGTGAAGTGATATCTCATTGTAGTTTTGATTTTGCAAAGTAAGGGTATCAAAACAGATACACCTAAACTGTGATATTATATCACCACCATTTCATACATGAAAAGATATTTTAATTCCAGAGAGGAAGGCTATAATCTCTGAAGACAATCATTTAAATTAAATATATTTACTCTTATGAAAACTTGGTACATTGTCCTAACTGATGACCATCATCACACCATGGACCAGTGCAAAGTGGGCACTGTCTCCATACCACATTTAAGAATTGCTTCCAGCTGTCCTGTGGTCAGTGCTGCCTTGATGGGATGGTTGCTCTGGCTTGGCTGACCAACAAGGAAAGAAATGCATGTCCTCCCTTCTGCTGCAGGGAGGATCTGGCAAACATTCAGCCCAGAGAGCAGAGCATCCGTGCCATCACTCACCTCTATTTAGGGCAGAATTTTCAGACTCTGGTCCCTCCCAAGAGTGAGGAAAGGAAGTGGAGACAGAGAATGTAGACTAATTTTAAGACATTTAAGAGAGAGGTTAAGAAGAGAAACAGGAATAATTGGATGCTTGGTGTTGGGAAAAATTTCCCAGGGCTGAGAGACCAGAGGAAGAGGCTGACAATGCTATCATTATATTAAGAGTGTGCTAAGGAAATTTATACGCGAAGTGTACCTTGGGTGGTCGCAAGACACTGTAGATAACCTTCACACCAGGGGCTAAGGTATATAGGACATGGCAGGGTGGATGTAGGTACTGAGGTGTGGCCCATCCCAGACAAGGGGAAAACATATGTCATGCTTGCCTGGGTGTTGTGGAACCTAATACAGATTCTTTGTGTCTGGCAAGTGGAAGAATATGCGAGGCAAGGTTGGGATCTCTGACAGTTCCTTTATTGCAGCCATTAGAGTATTCACACATGCACCCCTGCCATTTGCTCACTCATTGCTCATTGTCTGCACATGAACACTCCTATGGGGGTTCCGACCCCTTTTATACTATGCATAGACAAAGCTGACTACTAGCCAAATTATGACATCAATGCTTATATAACAGCGAGTGCACTGCACATGCAAATCTAATTATTATCTCTAGGCAGCCGACGCCTGGGCATCCAGGGTAAGGGAGCCTGACTAGATTCCACTGTCCTCACACTGGGGCAGGGCAATGACCTGTTCCAGGAACCAGCATAAACCAGACAATCTCTGAGGGGATTTAAGAGAAGCATTACCTGTTCTGACCACGATCTAGCTGGCATGTCTGGCAGCAGTCATGGAACAGTCTTTCTTCTACACATGGGCAGAAATATTTTTATACATGTTAATCTTTCAAGCTGGCCCTTTACTAATATTAGTGTTCTGATACACAATGTATGGGAGGCAAGAACAATGGATTCATGAGTACACTTTACTCTCTCTTTAACACTTGAGTCCTTCAAGGGCAAGAAGGAGCCTGGACCTCCAATTATTGGCACTGAATGGACACTTATTAAATAACTGATAACATAAAGTGGACTATAAGCCAATTATTAGGTAAATCTGCTACCGTTTAATTTCAGCAGATCCATATTGTTTCATTCTTGGATTTATGGTTATAAGTAGCTCGTAAAGGCAAAGTAAGCTTGTGTATGGTCTCCACTGATAGAAAGGCAATTGGAAAGGTAAAGAAAAAGCAGGTCACAGTTGTCTTCTGACTCACAAGTAAGGCTGAAGTTCCTGAAGTCAACCATTATTCATGAAAACTATGGACCTGACATTGTACTAAATAGTTGACCAGCACTGAGCTCACATGATTTCCTAAAAAATACCATGAGAGAAATATTATTAATACTATCTCCAGTTCACAGACTTCAGAGCCCAAGAAGAGGCATAGCCGCAATGAGGCAGAAGATAACACAGGAAGGACGCTGAGACTGTGCTGCTGTTGCTGACCAGTGTCTAATGTCCTGGTTGTCAGGAAATGCCTTTTGGCATTTAGGATGAATGGTAAATCAAGGCAGGGAGGAGGAAGCATCCATGTCCCACCCAGTGACTCAGCAGTCCTTGAAATTCTGTGTATCTTTTCCATTATCTGGGAAAGAAAGCCTTTCAAATTAAGCTTTTATCCCAAGGCTTGAAAGACCAGAAAGAGCCCATAGTGCCTAAAGGAAGAAGCCCATTAATACTTTTGGGTATTTACACCCCCACCCTGGAAAACTAGCATGTCCTTACCTGTCAATCAATAAGTAACTTCTTCACCCCCATCTGGCCAACTATATAAGTCCTCAGAACCAAAGACTTGCTCTCTTGGCCCTCTGGCTGCCTGACCTCAGGCCACTCCAACCTTTGTCTGCCCTTGTCTTTGCTGCCCTTATCCTGCTTTTCCCTGAACCTATGCCTCTCCCCCCTGCTCGGCCTGTTCTCTTCCATGAGAAAGGATCACCAATAAAGTATGCTTGCACACTAATAGATTTGCTGATCTATAATTCTTCACTGCATTGGCAAGAAGAACAAGGTTTCATCCATCAATAGTAGGACTTGAGATCTGTAAAAGAGCAAGGATGGAACTCATATCAGCCTTTCACACACACAATGCACACACAAACACATAGAGACAGACACATGTACAACCTCAAATACCCACACATCTATACACATGTGTGCACACACATAATCACACCTACACACACATCCACATGCATACACACCCACTTATTCCCACAGACACATACCCACACACATACAGTCATATAATACACATATAAACACCTGGGCACATGTGTACACATACACACATATACTCCCATAGACAGTCAGAGACATATACACATGGCAAGAGCACTGGTCATACACCAAATTCTGATGCTCATTGTCCTTATTATTCTGGTCAATCATTGTCCTCTTGCTGCCAGACAGGGTTTGGGCCTGGAGTGGGTTTGCCTCAGGCCCACTGGTAGTGTGTGTGTGTTCATGACTTCATGTAGGAAAGATTTTACAACATGAGTCTGGGTGATTTTGAGGGCTTAAGGTAGAAGAAGCAACAGGAGAGACCCTAGGTGGGCTGCTTTGGCTCTCTAAGAAGCAGAAGTTGCAGTAAAAGAAGAGAGCTCACTGGGAAGTCAGAGAAAAGCAGCCTTGGAGAAAGGTTCAGGGGGTTAGCCCAGGATGAGCTGCTGCTGCCCATTGCTCCCCTGGTTGTCTTGTGGGGACCCTTAGGGTTTAGGAAGAAAACAGAAGAGATACAAAGCATGGGCATGCTCTAGTGAGAGTGCTCTGTGTGTCCTCTGTCTTGAGGCTTTTTATCTTTCTTCGATCAGCTGGAACCCTACGGGAGGCATCAGGGGAGGGTCTTAACAGAATATTTATTAATTTTTCAGGCATGTCTTTCAATAGATTGATTCATCAAAATGTGCATATAGTAGGGTCAGGGGTTATTTTCTGGTTAGTTTCATGTTTAAAGAATGTTATTGAAGAGGAACTGGGACCTCGGCCATTCTGTCCCAAGGAAACCTGGTATGTGTAAACCATTTGCTCCTAAGTGTCCTTGGTTAGGGACAATAGAACCTTGTGACTTATTAGCTGGCTGTTAGTTGCTCACATTGTTTGGCCTTGTTTAATTATTTTTGTCTCAGTTTCCTTTATTCCACTTGTCAAGGAATTTCCCTAGCTTCGTACTATCCTGCCTCACTCTCTCTGCTCCTCAGGTTCCTCACTGCAAATTTAGATAAATGATGGCCAAATATCCAGGTGCTTTGGGGCTGCCTCAGTAATGCTGGAAAGCCCAACCTGATGGTTGGCTACCCTCACCTCGGACTCCACCAGGACAGCTAAACTTGCCTTTGTTTCACCAGTTGTTATTCCACTTAATCATTTCATTTGCAGAAAAGGGTTCATGGGTTAAAAAATTTGCAAACAGAAGACTGCAGAGTCCCAGGAGAGAAGTTCATCCAGAGAAAGCTCTCCAGGGGCAGGCAGGGCCAACGGTCTCAGTGAGTGGTGATGGTCAGCAATCCATGCTATTGGTGCTCCTGCCTTTTTAAAAATTCTTACCTGAGGACATTCTTTCATTGCTTTGAGAGAGAGAGAGGAAAGAAGTGGGGAGAGAGAAAGAGAGAGAAAGAGAGAGAAAGAGAGAGAGAGAGAGACATTGACTGGTTGCCTTGCACACACCGCTCCCAGAAACTGAACCCGCAACCTGGTTATGTGCCCTCACCAGGAACCGAACCCACAACCCTTTGGTCTAAGGGACAACATTCCAACCGAGCCACACTGCCAGGTGCTTCTAGTACAGCCCCCTTTGTTGCTATCCCCTACATTCCAGCTTCTAGCAAAAGTCTGTTATGTTCAAGAGCCTTGTATCGCTGGTGCTACAGGACACTGTGGGACAGCACCCCCCTCTGCTGAGGCCAGTTTGGTGGTGACTTTGTTGGATGAAGAAAAGGTTCTGAGCTCAGAGTCTTCAGCAGCAGTCTAAAGGGAATTGCTGGGGCCCAAGGGAACCGGATAGCTGGTGGGAGTCAGGCTCTCTGGACCTGCTGGTACCAGGAAATGCTTTATGAGAAATGCAAATCCCCCTAAATCCTCAGAGATAATGTAGAATTCTGCGGGAGGCATTAGGACTCCAGCCTTATGAGAGAGAAGTCATGGAAAGCCAAAGACTTGGGAATATTCAGGTCATTTATCTATTTCTACAGAAAGCCATCAGGGTTGTAGAGGAATATTTAAATCTTTGTAATTGAGATTACAAATGTCCTTGACAGGAAGGGAACTACTCTGTATTTCCGTGCTTAATCATACTTATTGAATTTAAAGAAAGTGTGTGTATGTGTGTGTTTGATTTTTTCATTCCTGTTTGGCTATTGCCCCTTGCTGTAGTCAGTGCTGAGAAGAGAAGGGGATGGAAACAAATATATAATATAATATTGCACTAAAAATACTCTGCCCCATTCTGGCCCAACCTTTTCAGGGGGGATATAAGTAATTGGATGCCATTCTAAGACGGGCCGGGCTGCTATGTTGACTTAAAAACACCCAAACCTGTGGAAACATTTTATAAGAATTTATTTGAGCCCAAACTGACAATTGTTGGAAAGCAAGATCTCAGATGCTCCCAAGAATAAGTTTGCAGTTTGAAAATAAGAAGAAAACATATGTGAAGTTGAAAGAAAGTAAGGTGGGGATTGGATTACAGGATAGTTAACAAATGATGTGCTCTTATTTGAAGGGTTTATTAACCTAGATGCACAAAAACAATGGACAGGGCTTGTTGAAGGCAAAGATAAACCTTTAACTACAAAGTTGATATGCCTGGGAAGTGATGACCCACCAACACCTGCCCAGTTAGGAATTTATGATCAGATCACCCTGTGAGGTTATTTTTTGTAGAACCCTTTTCTCATCCACACTGAAGATTTTTGAAAATCCTTATGTACAATAAATGAGATCTTATTTGGAATCTGACTCCGTTACAGAGTGAACCTGACTACAGGTTCCATTAGTCCCACCTGGGGTCACCCAAACTGCTACAGAGCGAAAGGGGGTTCTTTCACATGGCGCCTGGGTGTAAAACCCAACAACTAATGTTGAGGAAAACAGGTCTTTCTTTACAATATTCCAACCTGGGGAGGGCAGTGAGCACTTCAGCTCAGAGCCCTGTTGTCCCACAGGACCCAGCACTTCCCTTGCTCCCCAAAAGGCTATAAGCCAAAAACATGCCCAGAAGTTCCCCATCCCTTATCTGTCATCTGTCTCCTTCGGGATCTGGGGTGCAATGTCATCAGCATCTGTATAACAGTCCAGGAAAACATGTGCTGTGTTGCAGTGGATCATGCAGGTTCTCTCTCTGTCCTTTCCAAAGCTGCATGGTATCCTCCCTTTCAAAGCAGCATGGAGTTCTCCCTTTCCTTTCCAAGCCACATGGAGTTCCCCTCTCCTCTTCTCTAAAATGGTTGGAGTCTTTTTTTTAAAATCCCTGACTGCATCCTGTGATGCAGTGGGCATGGTAACTAGTTCTGACCATTCGTGGAACCTTGTGCAGGCTCTGTATGCTCTTTCCTCACTGTTTCATAGTCAAATTCCCTCCCATCTCCTTGGGGCCTTGGAAGAACCAAAGCCATTTGCATAACTAAGACAGTAGCTACTAGCCATAGTCATGCAAAGACATCTTAAAAGCTGTTCCCTATTCCCCATCCCCTAACCCACAGGCTCTGGGGATTTTTGGAGACCCCCACCCTATAACAACTCCACCTGATGATTGTGGAGTTTAGACATATACCCCACATTTCAATGACAGTAAAGAACAACTTGCTCCAACCCTACCTTCTGGTTGTTTTCTCCTGGTTCCCCTCACTCCTCCTCCCCATTGTATGAAATAGGGAATGACATACATAATATTTGCATACTTTATATTTCAACCTTTAAAACATTAGTCATTGCCCCAAACCTTGAAAATGATAACAAAACTTGTGTTACCAGAAAGACCATCATGATATCCCTGAGATTATCTGTAATGACCCGTGGTACCCTGTCCTTGAAGTTGGGTCACCGTGACATCAACAAATGGTCATCTTCTACTTGTGAATTAGGCCATTACCATGCTACACTCACCATAATAATATATTCTTTAGTTACCGCAACAACATGCTTTTTAAAAATGTTTGAACTCTTAAAAATGTGACCATGTCAGGCACTTAGCATCAGATAAAACATATTTTACTGCATGTATGGGGCAATTCAGAAAATCTAAAGACTATCAGACCGAAGAAGGTAAGACATGACAACCTTCAAATATCTGAAAAAAATGTGGACTAGATATAGTCTGTGTGACTCCAAGTGAGAAAGGAAGGACAAATGCCACAATCAAGCTTTTTCCAGAGAAGAGTTTTCTAATACACCAAGCTGTCCCGAACTGGAAAATCATGTGTACTAGCAGTAGATAAGATGGTCACTTGGTGGGGATATTACAGAGAGAAGTCGTGTTTTAAATGGGAAGTTACTTCTTCAAGTTCCCTTCTAAGCTCAAGAACCACTGATTCTAAAAAAATCTACATTCTAGGATCCTCAGCATGTTTTTGCCCAGGTTGGAAGAACCTCTCTTTTGGGTAAGATATCTTGTCTTTAGAAGTTGCCTTCAAAAAAGAAGGAAGCAGTACGTTGACTCACTGGCATCATTAGCAAGAATGAGTTGATCCAATTAACTCCTTTCCCTCAGAAAGCTAAGAACAAGCTTGACAGACACTGGCCAAACAAGAATAGCTTCAAGAATAGCTCTAGGACAAAATGATGAGGACAAAAAAGACACAATTCAGCTTAGTTATATGGAAGAAGTCTTCATTCAGAGGCAGAGCAGCTCTTAAGTGGACTAGGACGCTGAAGTCCTCAATCAAAGGAATGAGGACATATGGGGCTCAGAAGGGACCCATTCTCACCTGGGAATTTTTGTGTTCCCAATTGTAAGAAGCCTTCCTTTCCAACACCATCCTGTCCCACTAGTCACTGCTCCTGTGGCACCTCCACCTTCAGCTCCTCAAGGTCAGGAACTGGGTTCATATTACTCACTGTTGAATCCCCATGTCTGGTAAGATCCTGCTACCTAGAAGGCACTCAGTAGAGACTGTCTCCTCCCCATATTCATTCAAAAAATATTAATTAAATATATACCATGTGCCAGGCCCTAGGGCAGGCATTTGGTGCAGAGTGAATAAACAACAACAAGAAAATAGCTATAGTTGTTGCACTCATGAAGTTCATGGTCTGTCTAGTAGGCATATAGAAAATTACTAAGAATAAACAAAGTACTGTGGAGAGCAGGACCAACAAAATGACATTGGTCTGATCAAGATAGCATAAAGTATATAAAACCAAGTGGAGTCACCTACGTCAACTAAAATGACTGTCAGTCAGCCATGACACTTGGTTCAAGAGGAAAACTATCTAAGTCATTCTAGACACATCTGGCAAGGGGACATACTTAAGATATCTACCCACATGGTCATAACAGACATGTCTGGCAAGGAGACACAGCTAAGATATCTGCACATGTGATCAGAATAGCCATGTCTGCAGAGAGGGAACACCATAGATAAGCTCCTGGGGAAATTCCACTCTTGCCAACAGGGGTGTCAAGCGGAATAACTATGCACTACCCATAGGTTCCTGGACAAATTCAAAACTTGGCATCTGAGGTGCCAAGACATTTATCGAAAAGACCCAGAAGGGTGGAGTACACCACTTTCAAGGTATAACTGAAGTAGGTTCCAGGCCACTGCTGAGACGGCTGAGCTCCACACACCAGAGTGCTGCTCCACGCCACACTGATCTCCCTTGGCAGCAACCGCCAGAGGCTCTGCCCTGCTGGACCGAGGAATTCACCTGCCCTGCTGCCCACCTGGTTCCGGAGATCCTTCCTTGCAAGACACTGACAACTATTTTGCCTACTGTGCTGTCTCCTGGACCTGACGACTAAGATTCTGGGACTCAGGTTCATTATCCCTCATTGATTGCTGTGTGTTTGTGTGTTACAATTCTCTTAGATTGTTAGAGTGTGAGTGGGATATTAATACATGTTGATGTTCTTCTATGAGTGAACCTGCATTCAATAAAAACTGAGTGAATAACACAGTTACTGTTTGTGACTCTTGTCTATTCCTTGGTGACGGGCTGCTCAGCAGGCAGCTAGTCGGGTAGCTGCCTGGCTGACTTATAGGAAAAACTATATCACAAACATATGCTCATGACAAGTACAGAATTACAAATAGAGCTAAGTGCAGTGACATTTAAGGAGATATCTGAAGGACAATAAGGAGAAGAGTTATGCGATAAACTGGATGAAGAAATAAATGAATGAAGAGGAAGCGGGTAAGAACCTCTCCATCTGCTGGGGAGAAAAGACCCTTACCCCTTTTTAGGGACTGGGTACTCCTAAGAGTGAGTAAAGTGGCTATTGTCCTGTCATTGTCAGATACAATGAAAGAATTATGTCATTCACTTTTAAAAATGACACTAGGGAGCTGGGTTTCCTTTATGAAGAGAGGGAAACTGAGTCTCAGAAAGGGCAGGTAACTTTCCCAATGCCTCACAACTAGTAAGTGTCAGAGTCAGGATTCAAATTAAGTTTTCTTTCATTATTTTTTTCAAAGAAGTTTCCAATGTCTTGCTCTTCCTCTTCTCCTGGAACCCCATGATTTGGATGTTGGTACGTTCAATGTTGTCCCAGAGGGTCCTAAGTCTCTTCTCATTTTTTTGCTTTGTTTCTTCTTTCTGTTCCAGGTGAATGTTTTCTTCTTCTTTTTGTTCCAAATTGTTGATTTGAGTCCTGGCTGACTTCCCTTCACTGTTAGTTCCCTGTATATTTTTCTTTATTTCATTTTGTATAACTTTCATTTCTTCCTTTATTTTTTTTTTTTCTGTACTCTATGAGTTCTCTGAGTATCCTATCACCAATGTTTTGAACTCTGCATCTGATAGATTGGCTATCTCCATTTCATTTAGTTATTTTTCTGGAGCTTTGTTTTGTTCTTTCATTTGGGCCATATTTCTTTGCCTCCTCAATCTGGCAGCCTCCCTGTGTTTATTTCTGTGTATCAGGTAGAGTTGCTTTTACTCCCTGTCTTAGTAGCGTGGCCTATGTAGCAAGGGCACCTGTAAATTGTGTGGGGTGGAGCCTTAGGTAATTGTTAGAACAAGGCCACCTGCTTCTCTGCTTTGTGGCTCTGTGTATGGTGGGGGGCTCGGAGAGGAGGCAGTGCTGCTGCCTGGCTTCTGGTGATTTGCCTGGCACTTGCCCCATTTCCAGTCACTTCATCCACTTCCCATATGTAATTGGTGCCGTTCCAGTTGCTGTCCTGAGGTTTTAGAATGTTCTAAGACCATTCAGGCCCTTTAAGCAGCAAAAGTCTGGCAGTTTCTTCTGCTGCTCCAATGCCCACTGGTTTTTACAGCTAGAGGTACCGGGGGTTTGTCTTCCCAGTGCTGGAACCCTGGGCTGTGCAGTCTGGCCTGGGGCTGGGATCGCTTGCTTGCTCCCAGGTTATTCCTCCCAATTTTTATTCAGGACACTTGAATGTGGGACCATCGGTTCCACTGCTGCCACTGCTGGTCTGAGCCCCACCACCTCTCTGTCCCATCTCCGTGATTCTGCCCCTCCTACCTGTCTGGATGAATGTGGCTTCTTTAAATCCTTGGTTGTTGTACTTCCACATAGCTTGACTTTCTGATGGTTCTGGCTGTTATTTGTTTTTGAGATATGGTTGTAATTCTTTCTATGGTTGTGTGAGGAGTCAAAGTGTGTCAACCTACACCTCCATCCTGACCAGAAGTTAAAGTTCATATTCTTAACATTGTGTACCCTCTTCCCCATCAGAGGGCAAGGATCATCCTTACCTGGACTTCGACATCATGACAGCTTTTGCCCTCTCCTTGGGAGTCTCAGAACTGAGCAGCTGGGAAGCCATGCAGGCTGCCAGCAGAAGATTCACTTCATCTCTAGCAGCATGCAACCCTCAGGAAACACACATGGGCATTTGGCCCCAGCCCGAGGGCAGAAGTCACCGACAAAGAGCTGAGGCCCCCAGCAAGGAACAGGAACTATCTTACATCTTCACCTGAAAACTATCTGACACAAGGGCTAGCTCTAAATCCTCCCTCCAAGAGGCCAGAGAGAGGTACCTGCACCTGGAACAGGTGTGCCTAGAGCTGAAAGGAATAAATGGGTGTGAGGAGGGGGAGATCTCAGGGTTAGCCAAAGGGAATTCCAGATTGTTTCCCCTAAACTTACTGACCTGGAGCTGGCAACATCTCCCCACTTTAGATATCCACATGGCTGGAAGGGCAGATAAGAGGTGCCATGGCCTCAAGTGAGACTCCCAAATGACTTGTCATCACCCCTTGAAGTCCCAGAGCACACCCAGTCTCTCTTGGGTCTTGAGATAGTCCTGAGCCCTGGAGGGCTTCCTTTACACTGAATTGGCCGAGGACAGTGACTTACTAAAGGCTCATCTGAGACCAGAGCCAGCTTCCCCCACTCCCTGTCCAAAGTGCTGTCTACTTTCTTACGTGATAGGAAGCTGGGTACATTTCCTCCGTAGTCTTGCCTCCCCCAGATCACCCGTAATTGAACTCCTTCTTCCTGCCCCTCAACGTTTGCTAACTTCATCCATACTTTGGGACAAGCCAACATTCCATTGGATACTTTATTTTACTCATTCATTATTCCTGTGAGGGGAAATGGTTTGCTACCCCAAAATATACTTTTTGGGATGCTGATTCTTTTAAGCTTGTAATTTTCAAGAAACAAAAGACTCAAGAAAATGTTTAACCTTCACCCTAACTGCCAAAAAGAATTTAGAGGACCTTCTCCAAAAAGGGAGCTATTATTATAGATAACTGCAGTTTAATATGAACTAAGTGTGATAGAAAGGAAGGAGCCTAACTTGCTATATAGCCCATTTGATCAAAGTCCTCTCTGTGTCCCATTCTTAAAGACGGCCCATTGAACATTTATTTCACAAACATTTGCTTTTCCATCTCCATGTGAATTGCCTTCTTCCCCTTTAAAATCCCTAAGGACTCCCCTGCCCTCCACCTTCCTCTTAGATCAAGATGGCACATAAGCTTCAACTGCCCAATGTGTCCTGGGGTGTCATGTTCTTATAGAACCCCAAAGTGTCTATGAGTAATAAATTTGGTTATTTTCTCCAGTTAATCTGTCTCATGTTAATTTGATCAATAGCTCAGTCTAAAGAATTTAGGAAGGTGGGAGAAAATTTTATTTTTCTTCCTCCATGTTGTCCTGTTTGAAAAACACAAATTATTAATACCAGCATTTATGAAGCTTCCTCTTGTGTCTTAGGAAGGATGTGCTAAGTACTTTACCTTGATATTTTTTATTATTTTATAGCTGAGAGTGATAGGGAAACTCAAGAGTTAAAGATTTTATCTGTAGTTATAGTTGATAGGTTTAAGTGATTAATGTATGTGGAAAGCTGCTATTCCAAGAACTAGAATACATGACTCCAGGAGGTTGATAAGCAGTTCAAACTTTGTGCCCCAGGGGGTCTTCAAGTGGTCAGTTGAGATGGTATCTGAGCCATTGTGTTCCAGGGAGGGAACATTTGTAATGCAGATAAAAAATTGTTGGGATCAGCAGATAAAGAAATGCTAGGAAAATAGCAGCTGACTGAAACTCTTATGTGATTAATCTTTTTTCCAAATCCCTTACTTACCTTTTTCTTCTCCTTATTAAAAAGGTTGGTTTGAAATGAGATGTGAAGATGGTTCTTGAAGGTATATAACCCACTGTCTTCTCAGATCACCAGCACCTGAATAAAGCACCAATAAAGATTCAATTTCTGTCTTTACTTGTTGGTTCAGGTAATGACAGACAACGGTGAGAAACGCTCACAAAAAAACACCAGGACACGGGACTTCAGCAGCAAAGCGAGGCATTTGTTTATTCATGTGTCTGCAGAGCTGGGCACAGCCACCCAAAGGCAGGCGCTCCCAAAGTAGACAAAGTAAACTGGTTTTATACTAACGCGATTAGCTCCCCCTCCCCTCTCCTCCTCGCTTGTTTCTCCATTAGTGGTTAATCCAGGTTCACAACCTAACGTGATTGGAGGCAGCCGTCCGTCTCGAGAGACGATGGTGTAGCTTCTTAAGAGTCTATCTGCACCGCCGAGAATGGCTGTGCAGTCCGACTCGGGAGTGACACGGTATCTGTCTCCTCCCGTGTTGAATCACATCTTGCGATGACGCTGGAGTGTCCTCTCCAGTGAAGCTGAAGCTACAGAGCCTGGGCAGGGTGATATGGAGGGTCTGCTGTTGCCCATGCAGCAGACCCCCCCTCTCTTCGCAGCTGAAGGGTCCAAGGGAAAGACGGAGTCAATACAGCTTGGCTTCAGGTGCGCCGCAGGAGTTGCCGGTGTTGACTACAACGTCGAACCGCCTTAGGGACTCCGGCTCCGGATTTTCTGTCGGGGTTTACTCCCTTAGCCTTTCCCCTGAAGAGGTATGCCGCAAGGCAGCGGAGGTTTTTTGGAGTCAGAGTTTTCCTTCTCTGATGTGCCCTGACTGGAAGATCGAACCAGCGACACTTAGCTCGCAGGCCGACGCTCAATCCACTGAGCCAAACCAGCCAGGGCTTAACTACTTAACTAAGGGTAATCTAGTTATAGGTCTATCTCCAATTTATTTGCAAAGTTACCTAGCTACCTCTTCCCATTTCTCTGTGTTTGGTGATGACAGTTTTTCTCCTTTTGATCCCAGAGATATGTGTGAAGAGCTGTGGAATGTCTTTTCCTCGCCCCTTTTCCATGATTCATCTGTTAATTATCTCCTACTGGGTCGAGAGTCACTCGCTTCTTTGTCCCTTACACAGCACAAAATGTTAAGTTTTCTGGTTTCAAGGGGATGGAGGTCTAAGAAAGTGATGTTACCCATCATGATGACCGAGTTAGTAAGCAGCAGTGATGTAGGTGTTTCGGGGTTGGGGACCGGAGGGTCCATGACCCACTGTGGGTTCTTGGCTTTGCACAGGAAATAATTCAAGTTCAATCCAGCATAGTGTTTAAAGTCAAAGTGGGTTTATTAGTGAAACAGTGAGACAGAATGGGCTACCCCACAGACAGAGGAGCCCCTCGTTAGCAGAATTTGCTTCCTTTATTGATATTCATTTAATGGAGAGGGTAGAGTATTCAGTGAGGGGGGAGGAATATTTATGATCTCAGGGAAAGGGGTGGAGATTTCTCAAATAAACTTTATTGGCCATTTTGTGTTCTTATGTGGGCGTTCTGTTTCTTTCTTTCTTTTTTTAATCCCTACCTGAGGATATGTCTATTGATTTTAGATATAGAGAAAGGGGGGGGGGGAGACGGGGGGGCGGGGAGAGGGGGGGGGGAGAGACTGATACATCAATCAGTTGCCTCTGATTGGTGCTGCCCTGACTGAGGATCAAACTTGCAGCCAGGTATGTGACCTGACTGGGGATTGAACCTGCAACCTTTTGGTGCACAGGACCATGCTCCAACCAACTGAACCACCCAACTGAGCCACCTGGTCAGGGCTGGGCTTTCTCTTTCTGATTAGGGCAGCTTGGGATGTGTCGTTTAGCATGTTATATTACAGTGAGCATATAATGAGGCTAGGGGTTACAATTAGGTGAAATTAGCCACCATATTGGATTAAGCTGGTCTCTGCCAGTTTTAAGCCATAAATTCAGCGGGGTTGGGGGTTGCAGGTGTTGGGGTTGGGTGGGTAGGGGGTGGTCTTACCATCTTCTTGACAGCTCCTGTAGTTTTTATTGATTGCAGCTATTCTGCCACATACCCTATCTTAGCAGAGCTAAGGTTGGATTTGAATACAAGTTATTTGACCTCAAAGTGAGAACTTTTCTTGTCTCTCCAGCTATGCCGACACTCAGCCTTTATCAGAGTTTTAGTGCCTGGCACACACAAGTCACGCCATAAGCCCAGGTGTTTCGGTGCCCGTTTGGGGCAGTCAGCATTGTTGCTGGTGGTCAGTAAGGTGTCACAGCTTTGCTGGCTTTTGACTCAGTAAGTTATGAGTGTGGGTCCAGGTCTACTACTTATCTTCTCCCAGTCCCCTGTTTTCCTCTTTATAAAGTGGGCATAACAATATCTACCTTGAAGTGTTTCCTAAAGCTCTAATGAGGCTAAGGTAAGGAGGCACCGGTATATTACATACTGACTGTGTTTTACTGTTTTTTGTCTAGGACAGGCAGTACACTGGAGGGGGTAAGAAGGTTACTTGAATCCAATGTTGTATGATCTTGGGCAAGTCTCTTAACCTCCCTCAGTGCCTCAGTGAACTCTCCTGTAAAATCACTACAATAATAGAGTCTACCCTTATAAGGATATTGTATTCGAAGAGATTGAACATATTGACTATTGAGTGCCAGTGCCTGGAACAGAGCTTGGCAGAGAATAGGGTCTCAATAGAGAGAATGAATGGATAAGTAGCTAGATATGACCCCTGGCACAAATAAGTACCAGTAGGCATGTATGGGGCATTATTAGTTGTATTATCATTGTTATTATCTCACCCAGGCGTATCTTCCCTCTGGCAAGACCAAAGCCCTTTTGATCTGCCATGAATCTCTTCTAGTTTTTATGCTCTCTTCATCCACCTTTCAGCCTAACTCAGGCGGGAGATGGCAGGAATCCTGTGGATGTGGACAAGATCAGTGATGCCTTTCCCCTCCAGGGTCCATCTTCTGAACTTTGCTGATTGTCTGGCTTCTCTCTCTCCCTCCCTGTCTGTCTCTCTCACACACACATGAGTCAGAAAAAGGATTTCACAAACAGACACAACACAGGCTCCTAAAGACACACATTTTCCTAGGACCTAGAGTGTTGTAATTCACCGATCAGATCAAATTTTGTCAATAATTATCCAACTAGTTATCTCTGCAGAGGTCATTAAAGAATGAAGGCATGTTGTGGTGAGAATGTGTATGTGTAATGCATGCAGTGGGTGTGGGGGAGCAATCACATGGGAAATGCTCTGGTATTTATATCAAACTGCACACTGGTTTAAATTACCCAGTAGGAACTATGTGCCTGTATGAGTATGATTAATCCAGGCTCATTCACAGTGTGTCAGGGCTGTTTTCCCCCTCCCTTCTTGGCTCTCAGTTCATATAACCCAGGCTGCCTCTAGCCAGCCTTTGTCCACTTGTCCTGAGAGCAAAAAGGTGCAGCAGAGTTTCTGAGAATGAGTACTTTCTTCTCTGAGGCAGCGTGGCTCTGCCTGGCTGTCACAGCAGCGCTGGGAGGACTAGTTCTTTGCAAACTCAAGACGAGCCCAGGACAGGTGGGGAGAAAGGTTGTCTGCCTGGCGGGCCTCTGGGGAGGGGCTTGCCTGCTCAGCCTGACCCCCTTCTGGGGCTTGATCCTCTTCTCCCTGTCATGCTTCCTCTTGTATATTTACTTATCTGGTCAAGAGTTGCTACCTGTGGATCAAAAGGCTGTGCTAATCACAGGTAAGCGGACGACACTGCAATTCTCACTCAGGGCAGGATCAGGCACTTGCGTTGCCTTAGTGGGACTTTTTCAGATTTGGTTTAAAAATAAAATGCTTGGTGTAGAGGAAGTGAGAGTACATCCCCAGGTAGTTTTCCCCACATTGTATTGGTTTGCTTTCTTTAGGAGGTGTACTTGAGAGGGACGGGAGGGTGAAGTGCATCTCAGCCATGACTTTGTTAATTTCCCAGGATGAACATTAATAAACAAACCTGTGGTATTTCATGTATCCAGGAAAGTCCCCTACGTTTCTATAGGCTTCAACCAAATTTTGTCCTGAGATTAATATTTGGCCGTGTTTTAGACTTTGGCTCTTATTTCCTAGAAGTGCAAAGAAGCTTACAAAATCAATTCTCTTTGTGCTTTGCAGTGTTTTTTAAATGCAGAGGTGGGCAAATGTAGGTTTACAGTTAATTCTTCTGAGTTAATAAAGCTATTGAAATAACCTGCATGTCTTTTTCCATACAAACAACTGTAAACCTATTTTCACCAACCCCTAAATTGAAGGGACTCACCCGGGCTGGAAACTTTGCAGTTTCCCTGGCTGCTTGTCTCATCTGAACCTTTGTCTTCATATCTGTTATTAGACTGCTAATGTTTCTTAATTGGATCAGGCTGGCAGGGTGTCCAGAAGGCAGTTGCTGGTTAGCTGAGCTGCCAGCTTTTTCTACTCTTCTGTGTATTTTTTGTTTTTCCCACTGCAAGTGTGAGGCCAAATTACATTCCTGTGGTTTGTAAAACTGGTTTGTTTGGTTGTGAAGTTTGAGCTTGGATAGGGCTTCCAGTGGGATTACCCAGCATTATCCTAACTCAGACAATGATGCCAAGGTAAGAACATCCACTGCAGAATCATTTGCTGGGATGTCATCACCCCACTGCTGCAACCTGTCAGGAGAGAAGGCAAACACAGGGTGTGGATGGAAGCAAATAGAGGTTTTCTCAATTCACAGAGAAATAAACTCTAAAGTGACTTGTCTATTTTGCCTTTTACTTTAACAATGAAATTTTCTCTTAAAGTGAAACACAAGTTAGCATTTGTTTGAGTTTTGAAATTTTTTGGAAAACAAACTTCTTCAAAAACAACCCCCCCCCCCCCCCACCAATTCAAAGATAGAAAACTCAGCTGACCAATGGAATGTTTATCCACATGAGGGTCTGGAATTCTGCAGGTGATACCAGAGGACTGGCTGGGTTCTCTACTTTTTCACTAGAATTCTCTGGGTGGGCTGGGTGGAAAGCTATAATAATAGTGAATCCTTCTGTTCTGTGTGTAGTAGCAAGTACTCATGGTCTTCAGACTAATTCTAGGTCAGGTTTATTTTTTTGTACTTTTCCACTTGTGTGAAAGAAGACAGAACAATTAAGCATGTTAAAAAGATTAATAGCAATGCTGTGGTTGACACTAATGGGACATGATCTCCTGGAAGTCCAAATATTCCTGGGAAATCAGTTTCAGGGAGCAGCACTCTCAAGGCTAATAAATAGGAATACCAAACCTTGGGACACACTCAGGCAAACTTCAAGGTAATGGAAAAAACAGGACTTCTCTCTTGCTTGATTTTCTTGCCAGTATTCTTCACACTCTACTTTTGCAGATGTAGGCAAGCAGAAATGCTCACAAAATACACACCCGAGTCAGTTAGCCCAAATCAGCCATTGAAAGGTCCTGACTTGTGTTCAGTGGTATGGAAAATGACTGATTCAATTAGGCAACTCAAGCCCAATGACTAATCCCTCAATGAAATGCTTAGCAATTAGAAAGCTTAGAATTAATAAAGGAACCATGTGCTTTGTCAAAAAGAATGCCATAGGTTCAATATAATTCCAAAGAAGGTTTCAAGACCTTTGTACTAAACGGAGAAATTTAAAATGAATCCATTTAGTTAGATAAGAACTTATTAAAAGACAAGTCACCGTCACTTGGAATAACCTTTGTTTCAGGATGGCTTATGTTATAAATTGGTAAACGTTTTAGTGAGTGGGGGGACTGGGAAAAATGTGGCAATATATGTAAATATTATCCTTTTATTTGATAATTTAAGATTTGGAAATCTCTTCTAAAGAAATAATCTGAAATTTGCAAAGAGGCTAGATGCCAAACAAAATGGCATATTCACATAGTTGTTCAGCACAATCTTACTTGAAATAGTGAAATATCAAAAACAATCAAAATAGTGAAAATTACAGTGTGTCCCCTGGGAGAACAATGGGTTAACCATGAAAAATGACAACCGCAGGACTGTGTTACAACATGGAAAGTTGAGCTGAAGGAAAACATGCAGGAGATCCAGGTGTTTGAGTAGGATGGCAACCATGTCACATGAATTAAAGAAAACAAAACAGAAAGAAAATAGCTTGTAAATGGTTGGGTTCAGGTACTTGAATGTTTCTTTCCCCTAGGTGTTTTCCCTAAAATTTCTCTAATGTAGTTATGTTATCTACATAATAAAGTATATATTTTTATTTTAAAAAAATCGTAGAGAATTTATTGGAGGTGACATTGGTTAATAAAATCATGTGGGTTTCAAAGGTACAATTTTATAACACATCATCTGTATATGGTATTGTGTGTTCACCACCCCAAGCAAGTCAAGTCTCCTTCCATCACCATTTATTCCCCTTTCCCTCTTCTACCCACCCCCTCTTTTTTTTTTCTTTTTTTAAGATTTTAGTTATTTATTTCTAGAGAGAGGGGGAGGGAGGGAGAGAGAGAGGGAGTGGAACATCGATGTGTGGTTCATGCCCCCAACTGGGGACCTGGTTCACAACCCAGGCATGTGCCTTGACTGGGAGTCAAACCCGCTACCATTTGGTTCCAAGGCCAGCGCTCAGTCCACTGAGCCACACCAGCCAGGGCTCCCCACCACCCTCTTTCCCTCTGGTAATCACCATGCTGTTGTCTGTGTCTATGAGTTTGTTTTGTTTTGTTTTGTTTTTTGCTTAATGCCTTCACCTTTTCCACTCAGCCCCTCAACCCCTCTCCCTTCTGACAGCTGCTGATCTGTTCTCTGTATCCATGTATGCTTTTGTTTGGTTTGTTAGTTTATTTTGTTCATTGGAATCCACATATAAGTGAAATCATATGGTACTTGTCCTTCTCTGACTGGCTTATTATTTTTAAAAGGAATCACATTAAAAGGATCAAATCCATTTAATTATGGACCCAGGTGTAGAACAATTATGAAGACAAGTTAAAAAAAATAACATTGTCTCTTTGAGTCAATGTATTTCATTTTGCCAAGATAGTAAAAGGTCTTTTATCTTAGAAACATAAATTATAGTATGAAGAAGAAATAAGCAAGCACAGAGCATTCGAACACATATTTGTCTTCAAGGTACCTGAAGCTATAGGGGTCATTTAATATTTAAAGTGGCTGTGAAATTAATGAGGAGCAGGCCCACGTGACTGCAGTAGCATCTCAGACACAATATAGTGGAAAAAAACTTGGAGGTCAGACAGGCTTGGGTCTGAATTCTGCATTTACCCTGCTTTAGGCTGGGTTCTTCAAGGGCAGCACTTGAGATGAGGATTTGTGTTGTGGGGGAAGAAAGAAACTTTCCTCTATCCTCCAATGTTTTTCTCTTTTTGGGGGGGGAGGGGCTGGTCTAATAATCAAATCTACATGAGACAGATTTACAAGAGAAAATAACAAAATTTAATCACACATGTACACATACATGGGAGGTTCAGGGACAGAAAGTTAAAATAAAGTATATTTGCCATTTTTAGTTCAGGATAAGGTGGGGTGCCTTGGAGGCTTCAGAGGGGAGGAAGGTCATTTCAGGACAATAAGAACAGAAGATGTTCAGTAATTAGTTTTCCCTGCCCTATAGATAGGTCATAAAAAGTTATTTTTGGTGACAGCTCTTATGGGCAAGGCATATAATTCACATTCTTCAAGGGAGAGGTAAAATTTCTTCTGAGCCTGCGGAATCTTGATTACCTTCAACTCAAAATAGTTCACATGCTGAAGTGAAGAGTCATTTTGGGGAAGCTGTTCTGAACCCCTATGGTATGAAAAGGATTTATTATGAGGGTTTCTAAGAAACATTGATCCTAGAGTAGGGAGGATGGACAGGAAGGGGAGGAGGCCCCACGGGGCGCAGCACCAAGGAAAGTCTGCTGAGGGTCAGTTGGCTTAATCACTGGGGCAGATCTGGAGACAGTGAGGGTCACACATGAGAACTGTCCCCATTGTGGGCCAGGAAGCTGTAGTTCTGATGCCCTCCCACCTGTCAATCATTAGTTAAGGGCTGTTACCCCCACACCCCTGGGTGGCGGGGATGAGGGGAGGCTTATGCTCCAGGCCCTCGGGCTCTCCACTGGCAAACTGAGCGCCAACATCCAGGGGCAGCCGCTGGACAAAGTTGCAGGGGCTGGCTACGGGGTGTGAAGCACACCATGGCTTAGAGAGCCTGCAAGTGGCCAAGGTGATCTGAGGCAGCTTGTTATTATCTGCTACATACGTCTTCCTCCTGGCTGTCTGATCTTTGATACCTAGTTTTAGGCCTTTGAACTTTTGTTTTCTCCTCTGGAAACTAGAAATGATCAAACACACACACACACACACACACACACACACACTTTTATAGAGTTAGTGATGAAAGACAGGGAGACAAGGAGGGAGGGATGGAGGAAGAAAGGAAGGGAGAGAGAGAAGTAATTTTCCATATTGGGGTGGTGAGGGGAAAGATAGAGAAATGGGGTTAGGGAGGCCAAAGGGAACAAAAAAAGAAAAAAAGGCTGACAAAGAAATGAAGAGAAGAAACATTCATTTATTCATTCAACAGCTATTCATTGAGTTCTCAGTATGTGCCATGTATTGTCCAGAAGCAATGGGGAAAGAAAATTAAATACTATGCAATTGCTATGTTGTCAGATGATGAAATCAAAGTTCCTAGATTTCCTTGACCGTGGACCCATGTTTACTGGGGTTCCTTCTTCATCCTCTGAGATAGTGCATTGTCCTTCTGAGCTTATCCTTTGAACTTGGTAGGGGATGCAAAGGTAACTTTGATTTGCTGCCCTTGGCCCTTTCATCCTGGCCCCTCCAGTGTTATCCACCTCAAGTGCTAACTTCGGATATGGCATCTACTGTGAGCAGGGCACATGCCTGGAGGGCACCACAGTCCAATGCGAGAGATTTGGCCATAGTGGCTACAGACGAGTGATGGGGTACAGAGGCAGCCTCCAGGAGGATTCGCAAAGTGTGGCGGAGCTCAAGGGTGGCCACAGCTCCTGTGTGGGGGGCTGGGAAAAGCTTGATTAAAGAGGGGCATTTTTAGGAATTAAAAAGTAGCTTTCTAGAGGGAAAATAAGATCTTCCAGGCTAATTGGTCAAGCAGCTCTTACGCTCACAGCTAGCACTCATTAAAATTTGTTATGTTGGATAATTTTTAATTGGAATTTTCAAAACTGGGTGCAATGAAGGGTGGATCAGGGAGGGGAAAAGGGGTTTGTTTTAAGTGAAGGCCCATATTTTTTGTTGTGAACAAAGAGTCCTAGGTGGGTGGTGACCCCTGCTGGGACTTATTAACTGTCCAATTAAGGTTCTAAAGTTGAATACTTTTGGCATCAGCTTGGAATTTGGTGTCCTTTGGATTTAACGCTAAATCATTGAAATGGATGAACATTGACAGTGGACTACAGGACTAAGAGAAATAACATCTCTGTGCTCAGGGATTTACATACATTTTATATCTGATTCTCACAACTCTAATAAATTTCATCTTGCGAATGAAGAAACTATGTGTCCAAAGTCATTGAGCTATTGAGTAGCAGAAATGGGACTAAATGCCGATCAGACCCTTCTGCCACCCAAAGGCATGCTCTTAACCACTGTCATTATTAGTGTAATAGCCATGGTTACCAGTAGCCTATAAAGGTGTCCAGGGTATAAAATGTGTCCATTTAAAGGGCAAGTACACGTTGAACATATACAGGGTGGGGCAAAAGTAAGCTTACAGTTGTGAGTATGCAAAACGTAGTTTATTTTTGTATCATTATTTGTTAATTATCGTATTAGTTTCCATACGAACAACTGTACACCTACTGTTGCCCCACCCTGTATTATGTGCATAAGACTGCTGATATAGAACTTGGCAATTGATTGGATGCATAGATGAGGATGAGAAGGGAGAAAATGAAGGTATCGTGGACAAGGATAGGGATGTTTGAAAAAGGTGATGATGTTCTGAGATACGCCATATGGTGAGTTTGACTTCAGGTTTGAGTTTGAGGGCGGTGAGGGGGCAGTGCAGATGGCAAGTCATGGGCAAGTGGAAATAGAGGACAAGACGTTGGCTCGTTTGGAGAAAAAGCCTGGAGAAACACAAGCAACAAAGGGATGATTACTGTTGCAAGGAAAGTGGTCCTGGAAGTGTATAATAAAGAATCAATACAGTTTCCAGTGAGCCTATAACCCAGTCAATCAGAGTTGTTTTATATGACTACGCATCCTCTTTTATAATTCAGCTTAAGCTTTACCTTAGCTCTCTACAGAGAAGTATAAAAAGGTATTTTTAACCCAGGTAATTCTGTATAAATTTGAATGGTGATTTTATTAGGCATTCTAGATGGGGGTATTTTTATTTTATTTCTTTAACATTAAGTTTATTAAGGTTATATTGATTAATAAGATTATGTAGGTTTCAATAATACATGATATATATATTGCATCGTGTGCCCACCACCTGAAGTCAAATCACCTTCCATCATGCATTTGGCCCCTTTCCCCCTTTACTATGCCCACAGCTCCCTTCCCTCTGGTACCCATCATACTGCTGTCTGTGTCTAAGAGCTACAGTTTTTTGGTCGGGGGACATTCTCATGGAATGGAAGCACTCCCAGCCCCCTGCCTTATGTATTGTAAGCTGTTTGAAGGCAGGGACCAGGTTTTTTTACGACTGCGCACCCCTTTGCAGGCTTGGAGCACATTAGACCTAATGCAGTGTTAGTGAATGCATGAACCCTCAGTAAATGAACCAAGCCGGTGACAGGTCCTCCTCTTTTTGTGCTCATTGGCTGGACAAAATGAGATTGTTTCAATCTGCCCACTCCCTCAGGTACTCATCTCTGCCGGTTCTGTTTTGCTGGGATCCCCTGTGTACAAAGTGCAGAGTGATGTAGCTGAGCTGGCGAGGCCCCATTGTTCTGCCACGACTTAACCGCTGGCTTGCTCTGGACAGAGCTTTGTGATGACTTGGTTCTAAGTGTGCTTCTGCTTACCCGGGATGTGGCACAAACAGAACGTCCCCTGGCCCTAGAGGCTGCTGAAACTGCTCTCCCAAGAGTCACTGGCGCCCTCCTAGTTGCCGGAGTTTGACTTCCACGCCAGAGCTGCTGACCATATTTGCCTTCCTGACATGGCCTCCTTTGTTTTCCAGGAGATTGCATTTCCATCCATGTTTTTCTCTCACTTCTCTGTCCCTTGATGCTCCAGGTTCTTCTTCCTCCTCCCCCAGGGTAACCCCTGTGGCACTGTCTTTGTCCCTCTTTACCTCGCCATATTTTCTACCATTTCAGTCCCATCTGCTCCTGTGGTATCCATGGACTCTATGTGAGGACCGGCAAATCTGTACTTTCGTATACCTGACATGCTTTTGACCTCTGACTCATATTTCCAGGATTTTAGGCTGAAACTTTAAACTTGACATTTCTAGGACAAACTTATCTTCCTTTCTCCTAATCCTTTTTCTTTACTTACCTTCTCTGGTTCTCACCTTTTCCCCAATTCTGTCTATTTCACCTCTTTCCCATCCCTCCTTCCACTTCCTTACATCAGCCACTTGCTACAGGTTTTCTCTCCCTTATTAATGACCTCTTCCTAGGTTCATCTTTCACTGTCTACCCCCCTCAATGCCAGAATTTCCTATATCCCCTCTAGTTCCCTGCATCTCATTTAGGATGTGTTTACATTTTTCACACTCTCATGAAGTACCTTTGTTCCCATGTGTGGCCTCTTCTGCCTCCTGTGTGCTGGTGATGATCATCTCCAACGTCTTGCCCAGGCTTGTTTCCTGCACTCTGGACCACATATTCACTGCTTCCTGGTGTTTCAGGGCCCACGTGTCCCAGTCAGCAGTAACTTTCCCCTAAATTCTGCTATTGGTCCAGAATTTGATGGCACTAACACAATCTACCCCATCTGCCCAAGTCACAGATGTCACATCATCTATGGACCCTCCTTTCAGTTAACCCATACCACAAACTTGAGAGTTCTTCTTTACTCTTTCTTCTCTTTCGATGGCTCAGCCAACCAGTCATTTATTCATAACTCAATGACCTTTCCCTCCCTCTTGAATTTCTCCCCACCTCCTTTTAATTCCCGAAGCTACTCCCGTTGCTCAAACCTTCCTTGTCTTTCATTTGGACTATTGTAATAGTGTCTCGGTTGTTATCCCTGCCTCTCATTTCTTCATCCTCACTCTGTAGCCAGATGAGTGCTTTTCCAAAATATAAAGCTAACTAATCCATAGTACCCTGTGTATAAAATCCTACTATAGTCCCTCATCCATATAGAGTCCAAATTTCTTGTGTGAAAGGGTCCTTGACAATAGAGGTCATATTATATACTTCTTTTATACTCCCCAAATTCCCAGGAAAGTGCTGGACACCTATTAGTTATTCAAAAGTTGTGTGCTACCCTAACACTGTACTAAAAAAATATTACTACCCTTAAGACAGAACAAGACCCACTGAGGAGATAAAACCTGAGGTTTTCAGAGGGTCCCTGGTCCAAACAAGCTCTAATCTCAAAAAATAATGGCCAGTCCTGGTGTCTGAGTAATTCTCAGGAAAAAAAAAAAAACCAAAACACCAAAGATTATTCTATCTACTCCCTCATGGCCAAAGCTTCCATGTGAACCCCATAGACTTTGGAATCCCCTATTTATACTCCTAAAGATGAACCCTTCTCAGATGCTGCTCCTTTACCTCATCCCTTGCCTTCCCAATTTTGAGGTTCGATGCTGGGCCCTCAGAGCTGGGGATTTGATTAGATCATAGGTTGTCATAGATGTACGTGTGCTAGGCCATGGCATACACAGTGGTTTTGAGGCCAGGCCATGGACCTCAGGTAAATAGGTAGTTGTACTGAACCAAGCAGAGATAAACAGATGACTAGGAATGTGAGTAAATCCAGGTGCTAAAGAGGGCAAGTTGGGGGCAAGCTAAGCAGGCAGCATGAGGAAGTCTCGTGCAGATGTGGAGTGGAGTCAGGGAACATGCCTGGCTTGGATGATCCAGGGACCGTTGGGGCATCCATCCCACCCACCATCATCACACAGAAGCATCTCCTCTTTAACCTAGGACTTACTATACGCAATGCTTTGGTGCTCCCTGATTCACCCTTGCCCTCTGGCCCACATCATGAGATCCTTCCTTTGTGCTCAGAATTGCTAACTCTCATGGACTTTGTGCCATATATGGGGTATTGAAAAGATATGAGTCCACTAAAAAACAATTCTAAAATGCAAGAACAAAGGCCGTGGGGAACATTGCGTTCAATGTCCTTTGTGCACAGAGGACTCAAGGTCCAGGACTGGCCCAGATACATTTTGATTTGAGACAAGTGCCCAACATGGTCTTAGATTGGATAGAACCCAAATTCCACTTTCATGGGTCAAAGGCTCTGGTAGGGCATCTGAAACACTGGAAAGGGATCTGGATTTCAATGAATCCCATTTTCTAAAGATTCGTGTCTACTGAGATCTTGTGGCCTTCAGAGTCAAACCAAACCTGGACATGAACAAAGGGATTAGAAACACAACAAAAACTATGTTCCTCTCTGGAAACATAGGTGCATCTAAGTGCAATCTGGTTACTCTCCTACAGGGTGGGAAGAGGGTGCAGGGGTTAAGGCCACACAGATAAGACAATGACTGATCTGGCTACCAGTGCCTGCCTTGCCACTTACTAGCTTTCTGACCTAGGGCAAGTTAATTAACCTGTCTGAACCTCAGTTTCCTTCTCTGTGAGAGGGAGATAATCATAATATTGATCTCACTGGGATTGTTGCCAGGATGGAACGTGGTAACATGCATAAAGGGCCATCTGTAGATAGTACCTTTCGTCCTTAGCCAAACAGAGAAGCATGAGGGTGGTGGCCAAAAGTCAAAAGATGAGGTTTATAAAAGAGTTGCCCTCCCCACCACCCACCAGCCCAACTCTGGAAAGAGAAGAAAACTAAGCATGGTTGTATAAGCCTTGGAATATGGAGGGAGTTACTTCCACAGAATTCTCCCAACCATAGGAAGTGTGTGTTCAAGTCATCTTAGGGGAACATCGCCGTAGGGACAATGGCATAGGGGTTGGGGTTTTACTGCATCCTGTTTCCCAGGCAGGGAACATGCAAGGGGCTCCCCTGGCCTACTCCACTTGTTATAGGTCAGCTGTGATATTGGGGGAGGGGAGTGATGAGGGGGAAAGGACATCTCATTCTGTCACTTTGGGATTTACATAGTCATATTGAACTTTCTTTCAACCAATTGCCTCCCAATGCCTGAATATCCTTTTCAGGATTATCCATTTTACCTAGTGAGGTTTATTGAATAACCCCAATGATGGAAAAAGCTCACTACCTTTTCAAGGAAATCATTCCACTTTTATACAGTGTTAATAGTTGTAAATATCTTCCTCATAATGTCCAAAATATGCTTCCCTGGACAATTATCAATGCATTAATTTTGCCCTGAAAGTTATATAATCTAAAGAAAGCACTCTTCTGCATGATAGCTTTTGAAAAATGTGAAGACTGTATTATATTGTAGCCAAATCTGCTTTGAATGAAATATTCTCATCTCTCCCATGACCTACTTTTAAGAACTTTCATCATTTTTCTCAGTATCCTTTGGACCATTTTTAGTTTCTTGACATTCCTTTGAGATGTTGACTCAGTTTTAACATTGTGTGCCATCTTGGTATGAGCAATCCAAACCAGACTGGAACTACAAAGGTGAAAAATAAATCACAAAACATTGGCAATGCCAAATGTATTGTGGTAATTAATTAAATAAGAGGTTATTGTCCAAGGGATAAAGAAAAGTAGAAGCCATGGGTGTCTCAGCTTTCATTCTAGTTATTTTATAGCTTAATATACAACGTTATTGGTTAAAAAGACAATTTATTTATATCGTGAAACTTTGGTGGTTTGGGGTGCCAGTTATGGTTATAGGGTAGTTATGAGAATAAAATGAAATAAGGCATGCCGCATGCTTAACCCTGTGCCTGGCTGCATAGTACACAACTGGTGAAAGCTGACGTTGCGGTAACCAGAGAGAGCATGATGATGGAAATAACACCAGCTATTTTCTGGGCTGGAACAGGTAGTCTCCATTATGAGCTCTTATTTCTTTGTGCCTGCCAAGTTAAATTAGATCTCTCTTTTCATGCCCCTTTCATCACCTTTATCATCCTTTGTAAGTATTTGTTAATGTCTTCTTCCTCCTAAAGTGGTGGTTCTTGACAGGGAGCAATTTTGCTTCCCAGAGGACATTTTAGCAATGTCTGAAAATATTTTTGGTTTGTTATAATTGGGGGACACATAAACATACTACTGACATTTGATGCATGGAAGCTGAGGATACTGCAAAACATCCTACAGACCCCCAGAAAAAGAATTACCTCATCTCAAATGTCAGTAGTGCTGAGCTTGAGTCACCCTGTCCCAGAGTTTTAGCCACCCTAGCTCAGGAAGCATATCATTCTTATTGATGTTGGTATCCTCAAGTGCCAGTTACAAAGTAAGTCACATGATGGGTACCCAATAACAATAAAAGGAAATAGGAATTGAAATGGATCTTAAAGAACAGGCAGGTCTGAATGCATTTTTCTTCTGCTTTGAGTACACAGAAGCGGAGGGTACTGGGAGTTCTTTGGAAACAAAGTTCACAAAGGAGATTGCAAATATTCTATCCTCAAAGGGATGAAAGAGACGGGTGGCCCTGGAGCTTCACCAGGAGACTGATACTGCTATAAACAAGAGAATGTCAGAACAAAAGGTCTGGAGCTTCAGGTAAAACAAGAACACCCAAGACTACGGGCAGTTCGTTTTGACAGATAAAATTCAGTCAAACACTGAAAAAGCGGAAACGGATTGTTAAATAGACCAGAGCTGGAGAAAGTCCCTTTAGTAATGCACAAAGGTGAGGCTTCTCAGCCCACTGTGGGTTGCCATGCACGCAGAGGTCTCTACCCGGGGCAGCACCTTGAGTCTGGTGGATATCAATCATCACTGTGTATTAGAATCACCTAAGGGCCTTTTAAGGCATACTGATGGTTAGGCAACCACTTCCAGAGCTTGGGTTTACCTGATCTAAGGCTTATGACTTGTGCGTTGGTGCTTCTTTGGAGTGCTGCCTCTCCACTTGAAGCTAATGTGTAGCCCTACATTGAGAATGAACCACAGTTCAATGCCTCACATAAGCAATTCCTCTCTTCCATGCCTATGTGCCCAATTCCGCGGGGTGTTTCAGACTTTACATGTCTGAATCTAAGCTCCTGATCTGGGAACCCTTCCTATCTAGCCCTGCCTCAGTCTTCCCCATCTAGGTGAGCCACCCTACCTAGCACCCCGTGGAGACTAGAATCTTAAGTGTTGCCTTGATCCCTGTTTCTCCTCCCCTGCTGCTGTAACTGCTACTTTCGGAATCCATCTCGATACACTCACTACTCTCTTTCTTCACTACTTCTGCTCTAGTCAAAGCTGCCAGTATTTCTTCCTGGGTTGCTCCAGGCCTCTGGGATTTCACTCTTGACCCTCCAACCCACACTCTGTAGGGCAGCCAGGGTGTCCCTTTCTGGTTTAAAACTATTCAAAGGCTTTCCACTGTAGAGAATAAAAACCCAAAATTTTCCCCAAGACTAGAGGCCCTGCAAGATCTAGTCACTCTCATCTCACACTTTTTCTTGGATTATAGCCCTAACACATGCTGTTCCTTTTACTTGGAGTGCTTAAAGGGGATTCAAGTCCCTCTGTGGCTCTGATTTCTTCTTCACCTTCATATCTTAGTCTAAATCACGGTTTCCCAGTCTTGGCACCATTACATTTTAGACCAGAAAATTCTTTGTTGTTGGGGCTGTTCTGTGCATTGTAGGTGTTTAGCAGCAAACATAGCCTCTACTCACTAGATGCTGATGGCACCGCCCCCCTCAGTGTGATAACCCCAAAATGTCCAGACATTGCCAAATGTCCTGTGGTGGCAATATCACCAGACAGTAGAAATACTGCTCATTTAAATATTACCTTCTTGAGCAGATGTTCCCTGTGGAAAAATGATTAATTCCAGGACCCTCCTCGGTGGGTCATGGGACTGGGGAGGCCATGTCTGCCCCTCGTACAGTGGGCCCACATTCTGGCTTCTTACAGAAAACAGGGAAATGAGGCCAGGGTCCTCTTACCTCTGTTTCCTCCTTCTTCTCTGAGCTTGGCAAATAAATTTGATGATGACATTGTCTAAATGTCCCTTAGCCCTAGGGGGTCATCTTCTTCCTTCACCAGAAAAGAAGACCTTCATGACTCTAAAACAGTTCTAACAAAGAGTGTCCTACTCCAGCACATAGCCCAGTATAGGGCAGCGAGAAGCTGATTGAATTAATGAGTGAGACAATTTGTTTGGGGCTGGTTTCTAAAGATGTCATAAGTCAACTCTGAGACCGTGCCCAGGGAAAAGGACCTTGTGTGCTGTTGCCCCTGGTGACGATGCCTCATCTTGGGTGGCTCCTAGGGAACCAACACAAGGCTAGACATGGAGAATGCCTGACAGGCAGGGTTTCTGTCCCCTTCGCATCATGCAAGGCTGGTCCTAACCTAGACCATGTAACCATAGACAGAAGCTCCCATTTTGATTTAATTAATCAGTTGTTCCTGATGGTCAAAGTGGTTCAGATATCAGGGAGAGTCACCCTGCCCCATTAGGTCAAGATATCATCTGCTTGAGTCCCCATTATGTGCCCTGTGAGAGGTCCATGGCACTCTCCACAACATGTTTGCTCATCTTTTCCCGGGTCACCTGGGCTCTGATTTCTAGTGAAGTGAACCCTTATTGTCTACCTGCTTCCAGTCAAAACATGTAAGAGCCATTTTTCTTAATTACTCAGCCTCAACATCCCTCTTGCCCCTACAAACTACACATACAGATCAGCTAAAAACAGTAAGCTTTCCAGAAAATATTCAGGGTCTTCTGTTATAGCAGACACTGCGGGTTTTAGACTGCCCTATTCATTTTTGTGTGTTACTTCTCGTTGTACCATACTTCTCACACCGTCAAATTCACCCTTTAAAGTATACAATTCAGTGGTTTTTAGTAAATTCATAAGGTTATGCAACCTTCACCGCTATCTAATTCCAAGTTTTGATCACTGCTCAAAAGAAACCTGTAACCATTAGCAGACTGCCTTCTAAAAAAATGTGATATAGTAATTTCTGCCAAGTTGACTTTCCAACTCCTGATGTGTTTTCTTCTCCTCCCCTCCAACTTCATCTCTTCGGAGGGTTACGCATTCTCCTTCCCCATTAGTGTCTTTAGTGGGAGGGCATAGTAAACAGCAGTCCTGTCCAATATGTAATGTGAGCCGTGTAAGTAATTTAAATTTTTCTAGTAGTCACATTTTTAAAAGTAAAAAAAAAAAAAAGGTAAAGTTAATTTGAATAATATACTTAATACAATCTGTTCAAAACATTATCATCTCAACATGCAATCAGTAGAAAAGTTATTAATGAGGCATTTTTCATTGTATTAAATTTTTGATGATTTGTTCATATGTTACTTCCTTAAAGAAGTCTTCCATGATTTGCCTCCTGAAGGCAGGTCCCTCCCTTCCACCTCAATTATTCATCAGAGCACTCATTTTAGCTCCTTGGCAGAACTTATCATAATTCATAATTTTCTTTTTATATCATACACTTACTCCCTGTATCCCACACTGGATTGTAAACTCTGTGAGGATGGTGCTATGGATTAAATTGTATTCCCTTCATTTGTTTAAGCCCTAATCCCCAATGTGATGGTATTTGGAGTTGGGCCTTTGGAAGATAATTAGGTTTAGATGAGGTTACGAAGGTGGAGCCCTCATGATGGGGTTAATGTCCTTATATGAAGAGACACTAGAGAGTTGTCTCTCTCTCTTTCTCTGCCATGTGAGGACACTGTGAGAAGGCCTTCAGTGAGCTCTCTTTCCAGGTCACAGTAAGATAGCTCTCACCAAAACCCGGCAATGCTGGCATGTTCGTCTCTGGTTTCAGGCCTCCAGAACTGTGGGAGAATGAATTCTGTTGTTTAAGCCATCCAGTCTGTGGTAGTTTGAAGACAGTTGAAGACAGATGGGGATCACATCTATCTTTCTCACCAGTATATCCCAAGTACCTAGCACAGTGCCTGAAATAAGTATAAACTCAGTAAAAGCTTGGCGAGTAAATGAATGACTGAATAGATACAGATGTCAAAAATTAGCAAAGTGTAGCAATAGCCACTTAGACAGCTCATCTGTAACATTAGCCACTGGGAACTTCCCTTTCTGAGGACTGTCATCGAACTTGTAGATCGTTCTCCTGGGAATGGCCACAAAGTACTAAGTTGCTCTTAACTATGTCAGGCAACAAATAATAAAACTCAGTCCTTTTATCTGTGAAATGGGAATAAACATATTAACCCTAGGACCCATTTATTTACTCAATAAATACTGAGTACCCAGTGTACGCCAAACACTGCCCTAGGTGCTGGAGATGCACTAAGACGCAAAGCAAAGTTTTTGCCCTCAGTGAGTTTAGATTCTAATGAGGGAGACAAATATTTAGAAATTAATAGACCACTCTGGCTGGGTGGCTCAGTAGCTAGAGCGCCATCCCATACACCAGATGATTGCAAGTTTGATCTCCGGCCAGGGCACATGCCTAAGTTTCACTTTCATTCCCAGTTGGGGCATGTATGGGAGGCAGCTGATCAATGTTTCTCTCTTGCATCAATATTTTTCTCTCCTTCTCTTTCTCCCTCTCTCCCCCTTCCCCTCTCTCTAAAGTCAGTGAATGTATTGTTGAGTAAGGATTTTAAAAAGAAATTAATAGACCAATACGTAATACAATGTCAGGTAGTAGTAGGAAGAATGAAGAAAAATACCAGGATATCTTAGATAAGGTTAAGTAGAGAGTGTCTACTATAATACCTGCTTAATAAATGGTAGCCTTTCATATCACTCTTATTATTCAAATTATGACCTACTACCAGTATCTGAAGTAATCCCTTTAAAATCTAAGTCAGTTCATCTCATTCCTGGGTTCAAAACTTTCTAATGACATCTCACTCATCACACTAGAATAAAAGCCACAGTCTTCACTATTATTTAAAGCAAGGTTTCTCAACCATGGCACTGTTGACACTGGGACTGAATACTTCCTTGTGGGGCCCGGCCTGTGCATTGTAGGGTGTTAAGCAGTATCTTTAGACTGTACACACTAGATGCCAGTAGCACCACCCAAATTGTGACAACCAAGAGGTCCCCTCTTCAGTTGAGAATCATTGGCTTAAAGGCCCCACATGAATTAGCCTTGACAGCTCTGGTTTGCCTCCTATTATTCTCTTCCTCACTTATTCTACTCTGGCCAAAGCGGCCTCCTTGTTCTTCCTCTAACGGTTATGTCCCTGTCTGAGCTGAGAGCCTTTGCATCTGCTCTCCTCTGTGCCCGGTACAGCCTCCCTGAAATATCTGTTCCATAGCTCCCCGCTCAGAGTTGCCATCCCTGGCCTCTGTGTAAGACATGGCATCCTCCTCCTGACCACTATTCTCCTTCATAGCCCTCATTACCCTTGACACCATGGGCATTTGTTTATTTGTTCTTTGAATGTATCCCCTCTTTGTCTACAATGTATGCTCTGTGTGACAGGGACTTGATGATTTTATGTACTGTTGCATCACCATGATCTAGAGGAGTGCATAGCACATAGTAGTCACTGAATAGATAGCTGTTGAAAGAATGAATTAATGAATAAATGTATGCTTATTAACTTACCAGAAGAATAAGCAGGAACACATAGGATGGCAAAAGCAGGACATGTGTGAGATCATGGAGAAACCAGCCCTACTAGAATGAAAAATAGGTCTGAAGTTGGGTTTGGTTGAGTTTGGTTGATTGCTGAAGCCCAGCGAGAGCACTTCATCCATTACCTATCAGACAAGTGGGAACCACAGTAGGTTCATGAGTGTGGGAATGATGTTGTAAGGATGAAGTAGAAATCAGAAGCCTGCATCTAGGCCGAAGACAAGGCAATGAAAGCCTGGATCCAACTAGAAAATAATGATGTGTTGTATGTGAATGGCATGATTCCCCCCCTCCCCCCGCCCCTTGTGCCATCTGTTGTTGCTTAAAGGTGTTGGGGCAAGTAGGTTCTAAGGGAAAGAGTGCTTTGGTCAAACAATGTCCATAATGGCATCAGAAGAGTGTGGTGACAGGAGTGTCAAGGGTTTGCCATCCCTGTTGAAAGGAACTAGGTCAGAAACAGAAAATAGAGAGCTTCTGTAAATCAGAGCTCTCTTGAATTTCTGGGCAGGATTTTAGTCAATTCTGACAGGTAGTGACTTGCACCATTATATGTTAGAAGTAGTTGAGTGAGATTTTGGCTTTGTGTTGGCAAAAATGGCTTCCTGTCAATCAGGAACCACCTTTCCTGTGAAAAAGACCCACAGAAACATTATTAAGGCAGCCCTTTGTAGATAAAACTATAAAGTTAAGGAGGAAGAACTAAGTGACTGTAGAATAATGAGGAAATTTAACTACATCTCTGGGTGGTTTTCCCATCTCTGTGTTATGTTAATCTTAAGTAAATTTACTTTTTATATAGTAGCATGCTCTTTTCTATGTTGTTGTCTTAACATGCTTTTATGAGTGTTACTTGGCTTGTAAAGCTTCTTGTAAAATATGTAGTTGGAACCTTTAAAAAATTCCACTAACCAAACCACTTGAAAGCATAGAAGAGTGATCAAAAGAATCCAGCCTCAAAAGGCACTAATGTAAGATTTTATTTATTTAAAGCAAAAATCAGGCACAACTGATCTATGCTGTTAGAAGTCGGGACAGTGGTAGCCTGTGGGGTGGGATGACAGGAAGAAGGCACAAAGGAGATTTCTGCTGAGCTGATGTTTCTTGATCTGGGTGCTGGTTGCATGAGTGCATTTATTCTGTGAAAATTCATTAAGGTGTATACTATAGTAAGTAAAAAAAATAATGAAGTTTTCTATAATATACATAGCAGACTGATAGTCTCAAAACCATTACTGCCTTAAATAACCACCAGGTGAAATATACACTAGTCATTGATTCGCAAAGATTGACTGTATTCAGATGGAACATGGTGAATAGGAAACCCCCACCCCAAATGTGTGCTTTAGAATATCATTATTCTGGGTGAGGGGGGGTATAAGAGGTATAAATGATAATAAAGAAATACAATAAAAATGAATTAAAAAAGGAATCTTATAGTTCTAATTGCATCTCTTCTCTTCTTCTTTGAATGATAGTGGACATTTTATATCCTTTGAAGCTTGGTTTCCTCATTTATAAAATGGAAATAAAAACATGTACTACTTTTATTTATTTTTATTTTTTAAAAAGATTTTACTTATTTATTTTTAGAGAGAAGGGGAGGGAGGGAGAAAGAGAGAAACATCACTGTGTGGTTGCCTCTTGCACACCCCCAACTGGGGACCTGGCCTGCAACCCAGGCATGTGCCCCAACTGGGAATTGAACTAGTGACCCTTTGGTTCACAGGCTGGTGCTCAATCCACTGAGCCATACCAGCCAGGGCTAGATGTACTACTTTTATAAGAGCCAACTGAAAGAGCTCCAAATGGCCCAAGTTGAAAGAATTTGAGCAATACAATAAAGTAGTACCAGACTACATCCAAAGTATAAAATTAATATTCATGAGTTCATAATAATATAAATAAATGAATAAATTAATAAACGAGGGAGAAGAGACAAAGCTTCCATGCAGAAGAATTCCAAATAATTTATGTAGATACTCCATTTTAAAGGAGGGGAAGATCAGTTCTCACTCAAGTGTGTGCTATGCATAGAGATTTCCTTCCAAAGAGTATAGTATGAGAGGGGAGGGGGGTGAAAAAGAACTTCACAGTGGAGAAACCTGACAACATTACTTTATCCAGGTGATCAAGGGCAACAGCAACAGTCATAAATCATGTTGACAGTATGTACCCTTGATATGATGTGATGGAAATGACACTTTACCTCTATGATCTCCTCTCCCAAACACATAACCCTGGTCTAATCATAAGAAAAACATCAGACAAATTCCAACAGAGGGACATCCTATAATATCCCTGAACAGGACTCTTTAAAACCATCAAACATATCAAAGACAAGAAAAATTCTGAGAAACTGTGAGAGCTAAGAGAAGCCTAAGGAGACACAATGACTAAAGGCAACGTGGTATCATAGATGGGACCCTGGAGCATAAAAAGCACGTTAAGTAAAAAGTAAAGAAGTCTGAATAATGTATCAATGTTGGTTCAATAATTGTAAGAAATGTAGCATAATAATGTAAGAGGTTAATGATGGGGAACTGTATGTGGCCATATGGAAACTCCCTATACTGTCTTCCCAATTTTTCTGAAAATCTAAAAATGCTCTAAAAAATTAACTTATTAAAAAAAAATACTCGCTTTACCTTGAGAACCCCTAGCATGAAATGAGGTAACATATACAATAAACATAAGGCTCTTAAACTTTTGGGACCTAGTTCCTTCATATGGGGCAAAAATTTTTAGGACTCACCTACTCCACCCATTCCCATGCCAGCTTTGTGTTGGTTGCCATGTACCCTAAGGGCAATGCAAATTTTGATGGAAATCAGATTGCAATAGACTGCTGAATAAATTAGAGTCAGCATGTAATCTAGTTTCATTTGTGAGTATAAAGTTTGAGAAACCTTTAATAAATTAGGTGCATGTAAAAAATAAATGGATAAATGTGGTCATTAAAAAAATCTAAATTTTATTTGTTTGTGGCTCATCAGTGCATCATTGTCAATACTTTGAGAATTTAATTTATTTAAAAACTTATTGAATACCTATTACAAGTGAAGCACTGTGATAGCATAGGGAACATAAGAACAAACACAGTCTCTGTGCATAACTCATTACTTTATATTCTACTAGAGAAAAATAAGTAAAAAGCAACTTGATCAACAAATACAATACTTTTTGGATTGAAGAAACAACCAAAAAAAAAAAAAAGGCTGAGATAAAGAATAATGAGATATGAGATTTGGGATGGAGTTGCAGCAGGTTGGATCTGGTGGGAAACAGATTCTGATGCAGAATCCAGCATGTAGGTTGCTTAGTAAGAAGGGATCTGGGACATACACCTATGGAAGGGAGAAAAAGAAGCAAGATGGTCAATGCTTTGGGAAGTGCTAGGGCTGGAATGACCCTTCTGATTTCTCCCAAGTTAGTCTGAAATGGCCAGGCTTTCGTGCTTTTGCACTGCTCAGTTATTGGATGTGGACCGCATTTGGGGAGGTGGCTCTCTAAAGCTGAGACAACCCCTGGAGGAGCTGACTTCTGAAAGATGTCTGCTGACAGTACTCCTAGCATGTGGGGCAAATCTTCCCTTGAAGTGAGTCTGGGTTGTACATCACAGGGTTATCCACGAGGGGAAACAGGAAACATTCACTTTAAACACAATGGTCAGGAAGGTCACTCTGAGGTGGTGACATTTAAGCTAAGGCTTGGAGAATGAGAATGAGCTAGCAAGGCAAAGAAAAGTTGAATTATTTTATCTGCAGATGTCCTGAGGTAGGAAAGAACTTAGTACTGATACCTCTGATATGAGCCACTTGGCACATTTTGGCACCAAGTTAATACTCTCTCTTTCCTGAGGTTCACCTTTCTTAGGCTCCTGATAATTAACTGCATGTCTCCAGTGGTGCTAGAGTTGTGTTGTACAAGCACCAGAGGGTCAATTGTTACATAGTCATGAATCTTGGGAACTGATTGTTGAACCATTGGCACCATGCCCTAACTGGTGTAGCTCAGTGGATTGAGTGCTGGCCTACGAACCAAAGGGTTGCTGGTTTGAGTTCCAGTCAGGGCACATGCTGGGTTGCGTGCCAGGTCCCTAACTGGGGCATGCAAGAAACAACCATACATTGAGTTTTTCTCCCTTTCTTTCTCCCTCCCTTCCCCTCTCTCTAAGAATAAATAAAATCTTAAAAAACAAACAAACAAAAACATTGGCACCTTAAAAGTTGTCTTAGTCAGCTCAGGTTGCTATAACAAAATACCATAAGCTGGGCAGCTTCTAAATAACAGAAGTGTATTTCTCACAGTTCTGGTACCAGCACAGTCCACTCCTGGAGAGAGCTCTTTTCCAGGTTGCTTAATGCTGACTTCTCCTTGTATCTCATGGCAGAAACAGCAGGCCTCTAATGGCCTCTTTCTGTAGGGCATTAATCCCATTCATGACCTAATCACCTCCCAAAGGCCCCATCTCCTAATACCATCACATCTGGATTAGGGTTTCAACATGAATTTTGGACATTGTCATTGCTTCTAGGCCTTTTTGGGGACAGAACTAGGGAATATGTGATGTTTAGAAAGAGGAAAATTCATCATGAATTCATATTGATACTTTCTATTCAAATTTAATATGATGAGATTTTTACTTCTTCAATTTTAGACTTGTCCCTCTTTTTGTTTATGCTGAATATCTGGTACCTAATGATATTCTTTGCTTTATTCTTGATATATGTGTGTGTGTGTGTGTGTGTGTGTGTATGTATGACAGTTCAAAATAATATTTACAATAACAAATATCTTACTAATAAGGCTAATAAATGCAGTTTAAAATTTTTGTTGGTCTTCACAATTTTAACCAATAACTGCAGAAGAAATTATCAAAGTAGAAAAATTATTATTTTTGAATCTTGATGAAATTGAAAGGAGGCAACAATCGTTCATGTCATTAATGTAGGCTAAACCTCGTGTAAAATGTTGATGGGGAACTTTATGTTGAAGAGCTGATTGACTGGCATCACTAAAAGTGGGACATGACTCAACCTTGCATCTTCTGATACAGTGCAACAGGAGGCACCCAGCACTCCCCGCCAGGCAGTCTTAAAAAAAAAAAAAAGAACATAAATATTATTAAGCCTTTAGAACTTAATTGGAAACACAGAGGACAGGGGAGCAAGTTGACAGCACAAAGAAGCAATTTGCCAAATTTAGAATGTAGGATAATCTAAAGGACAAATGCCTTAGTGTCTTCAACAAATATGTGGCATTAAAAAGGGGAGAATAGAATTTTATATAATAAATGAGTCTTAAGAGACAAGAAAACCAAATGTGATGTGTGAACCTTGTTAATACCTTGAATCAAACCAACTGTAAGAAGGTGTTTTGAAATAAGCTAGGAAATTTGTATGCCACCTGGGTATTAGATGACATTAAAGAATAATTGTTCATCTTATCAGTTAGGGTTAAAAGTTCCTTGTCTTGTCTCTTAGTGGTGTATACTGACATAGTTACAGATTCATGGATAACATGAGATTAAGTGTTGGATTTGCTTTAAAATGCAAGAAAAGAAATGTGTGTGGAAGAAATAGAAGAAACAAAATATTAGTAATTCTTATAGATGGAAGATGGGTACATAGTCCATTATAGAGTTCTCTGTTCTTTTTTAGAAAATAGTTTTTAAAGTATTAAAATGATAAGGAATGACAAAAGGGACATGAGTGGACATTCTAGGTAGAAAGTGCAAGTGATCAAAGGTGTATGTAAGGAAGCACAAAGGAAATTCCAGGTATGTGATGTGTGGTGTTCAGGATACAAGCAGAAGGACAGTGGGAGACACACCAGGAAGTAGAGATTAGAATCTGGTCATGCAGCCTTTGAGGCCAGACTTAAGAACTTGAATTTTGTTCTATAGTCAGGGAAAACCTCTGAGGCTGTGGAGCAGAGAAAAAGTAGGCTTTGACATACCCTTGTAATGCAGAATCAGGCACTCTGGACCAGGTGGATGGCAGGGCAGGGCAGAAAGCCCAGGGTCCAGGAAATCAGTCTACTACAAGGTGATGGGAAGATAAGGGTGCCAGGACTATGTTATTTCCATTTAATCAGCTGATCATTTTGTCATTTGACAAGTATTTACTCAGCTACTACTCAGAACTGTTTTAGGCACAGGGAATGGAACAGTGAACTAGACAACCCAACAAAGTCCTTGCCCTGTTGGAGATGACCTAGTTCTTTCTCTTTCCTGCCTGTATTCTTCTCCATGGAGTGCTCACTAAAGGATGGAACTTGAGTTCCCTATAAAGAAACTATGAACTACAGTTCTTAAAACTTTTCTATTTATAACATTCCTTACTCTCTATTATAATAATTTTCAAATGTCTGTCTTTCTCCTAGACCAGGATTGCTCAATATCAGCACTATTTCCATTGGACCTGGGAAATTCTTTGTGGTGGAGGTTGCCCAGTACACTGTAAAGTGTTGAGCAATATCCCTGGTATCTACACCCTGGATGCCAATAACACTCTCAGAGTTGTGACAACCAAAAATATCTCTAAACATTGCCAAATGTTCTGGGGGGCAAAGTCACCTCGGGTTGAGATCCCTGTCTTAGATTAGTGTTTTTCAATCCTCACTGCACATTGAAATAACCTGGAGAGATTTAGAAACTGTTGCCAGTACATGGCTCCATCCAGATCAACAAAACAAGACTCTCTGAAGGTGGAGTCTTGGCACTGACACTTTTCAGAGCGCCCCAGGAAGTCTAGTGAGACTCAGGATTGAGAACCTCTGTCCCAGTCAGTAAGCATGAAATCAAGAAGATATCTTTCTTTTTTGGTGGTATTTCTAGGACCTAACACAGTAATCTCTGAATAAATGAATGAATGAGAAGAGAGGCAGGAAGAAGTGTTAATGGTTAAAAGTAACAAGAGGAGGGACTTCCAGCCAAGATGGAGGCATAGATAGACATGCTTGGCCTCCTTGCACAACCATAAGAAGTAACACAACTAACCTCAGACCAAAAAACAACCAGAACTGCCAGAAAACTGAACTGTATGAAAATCCAACAACCAAAGATTTAAAGAATAAATATCCATCACGGGTAGAAGATGTGCAGACGAGGAGCTGAGGCAGAGAGGATGTGATGTGGCAGCAGCAAGGCAGCAGCAGATGGCCAGTCCCACATTATTGTAGGGGATAAAAGCTGGGAGGAACACCTGGGAAGTGATTCCAGTCCCAGGTCAGACCGAACAGACCATGGTTCCAGCGCTGGGAAAATAAAGCCTTATAGCTTCTGGCTGTGAAAACCAGTGGGGGCTGAGGTGGTGGGAGGAACTACCCAACTCACAGGAGAGTCTTTTTAGAGGGCTCATGGAGTCCTAGAACGTATGAAAACCCACCCACCATCAGGGAAACAGCTAGAAGGGCACCAGTCGCATTTGTGAAGTAGGTGAAGTGACTGGAAAAGGGGTGAGTGCTGAGCAAGTGGCATTGTTCCCTCTCTGACCCCTCCCCCCCAACAGCACCACAAAGCAGTGGAATGGGTTGCCCTTCACTGATGAATACCTAAGGCTCTGCCCCTTACAATGTAACAGGTGCACCAAGATAGGGAGTCAAAACAGCTCTACTTAATACACAGAAACAAACATACGGAGGCTGCCAAGTTGAGGAGACAAAGAAATATGACCCAAATTAAAGAACAGATAAAAACTCCAGAAAAATAATTAAGCAAAATGGAGATAGCCAACCTATTAGATGCAGAGTTCAAAACACCAGTGATAAGAATGCTCAAAGAACTCATTGAGTATTGCAAATGCATAAGGGAACAAGTGAAGGCTATGCTAAGTGAAATAAAGAAAAATTCACAGGGAATCAATAGTAAAGGGAAGGAAGCCAGGGTTCAAATCAATGAATTGGAACATAAGAAAGAAATAAACAGTCAACCCGAGCAGAATGAAGAAATAAGAAGTAAAAAAAAAAAAAAATGAGGCAAGTGTAAGAAGACTCTGGGACATATCCAAAAGTGCTAACATCCGAATCATAGGGATGCCAGAAAGAGAAGAGGAAGAGCAAGAATTTGAAAACTTATTTGAAAAAACAATGAAAGAAAACTTCCCTAATTTGGTGAAGGAAATAGACATATAAGTCCAGGAAGCACAGAGAGTCCCAAACAAGTTGGACCCAAAGAGGACCACATCAAGACACATCATAATTAAAATGCCAAAGGTTCAAGATAAAGAGAGAATCTAAAAAGAAGCTAGAGGAAAGAAGAGAGCTACCTACAAAGGAGTTCCCACAAGACTCTCAGCTGATTTCTCAAAAGAAACTTTGCAGGCAAGAAGGGACTGGCAAGAAATATTCAATGTGATGAAATGCAAAAACCTACAACCAAGATTACTCTTTCCAGCAAAGCCATAATTTAGAATGGAAGGGCAGATAAAGTGGTTCCCAGACAAGGTAAAGCTAAAGGAGTTAATCATCACCAAGCCATTATTATATGAAGTGTTAAAGGGACTTATTTAAGAAAAGGAAGATCAAAACTATGAACATTAAAATGACAACAAACTGACAACTATCAACAACACAACCTAAATAAAATAAAAACAAAAACAAACTAAGCAAAGAAATAGAATAGGAACAGAATTATAGATATGGAGATTATATGGAGGGTTATCAGTGCGGAGAGGAAGGGGAAAACTGGGGGGAAAAGTGCAGGGATTAAGAAGCATAATTGGTAGGTACAAAGTAGACAGGGGGATGTAAAGAATAGTAAAGAAAATGGAGAAGCCTGTGAACTTATATGCACAACCCATGGACATGAACTAAGGCGGGGGTTGCTGGAGGGAAAGGGAGTATTGGGTGGAGGGGGACAAAGGGAAAAATAATTGGGACAACTGTAACAGTGTTATCAATAAAATATACTTAAAAAAACAAGAAGTTGGAAGTGACATTAGTTAAAGCCAGACCACCACCTTAAAAAAAAAAGAAAAAGGCCATCGATACCAACTGTTGGATAAACTTCTCCCATTTTCTTTCTTTTTGAGGAGTTAAGCATTTAATAGATTTTTAAAAAGTGTTCCTTGAATCTCTGCAAAGATACTGAGAGGAAATGGGACTGGGAAATCTTGGCTGAGTCCCTTAAGTTCTGTCAAAAGGGAGTTTTACCACCTTTATCTGGATACTTAATTCACCTCCTTCTAATGACCTCTGGTCCTGGCAAAGATTTCTAGAATTCTGGCCATCTCTGCTGACTGCACATCATCCCCATCAGCATCAATTTCAGGGTGTAAGTCGTCGTCGGCAGCCGTCCGTCTCGAGAGACGATGGTGTAGCTTCTTAAGAATCTATCTGCACCGCCGAGAATGGCTGTGCAGTCCGACTCGGGAGTGACATCGTATCTGTCTCCTCCTGTGTTGAATCGACATCTTGCGATGACGCTGAAGCTACAGAGCCTGGGCAGGGTGATATGGAGGGTCTGCTGTTGCCCATGCAGCAGACCCCCCCTCTCTTCGCAGCTGAAGGGTCCAAGGGAAAGACGGAGTCAATACAGCTTGGCTTCAGGTGCGCCGCAGGAGTTGCCAGTGTTGACTACAACGTCAAACCGCCTTAGGGACTCCGGCTCCGGATTTTCTGTCGGGGTTTACTCCCTTAGCCTTTCCCCTGAAGAGGTATGCCGCAAGGCAGCGGAGGTTTTTTGGAGTCAGAGTTTTCCTTCTCTGATGTACCCTGACTGGAAGATCGAACCAGGGTGTAAGTATTGAGAGTCATTTCCAGTGTTTCTTACCTGGAATACTCTCAACAGATGTAATACAAAATTTTGGATAATTATGATGTCATTTTCTGTTGCCCCTGAAAATGTATATCCTCAGCTTGGTGGCAATCTGATGGCAGTCTGAGCTCAGTTGAGCTTCCTTGTTATGCCATGGAGTTCAGAAAGGGAGATATGAAGATAGGTGTCAAAATATTGGGATGGATCCCTGACTGGTGTGGCTCCATTGGTTGGGCATCGTTCTACAAAGGGAAAGGTTGCTGGTTTGATCCCCTGTCAGGGCACATGCCTGCATTGTGGGTTCAGTCTCGGGTCCAAGAAACTGATAGATGTTTCTCACATTAATGTTTCTCTCCATCTCTCTTTTCCTCCCTCCCTTCCCCTCACTCTAAAACTAAATTTTAAAAAATATTTTTAAAAATCTTGGGATGAAAAGTAGGGATACTGAGCGGAAGTAAGGATTGGGAGGGAAGGTGTTGGTACTGGGTAACTGGAAGAGGGATGCCATTTAGGAGAATAAGAAATTCCAGACAATGAAGCTATTGGGGATAATTGGTGATGAATTCTGCTTGAGTGTGGGGTGGCAGCAGGTGGAGTTCAGGAGAGCCATCAGGACTGGACTGTGGTCTGGGAATCCAGCCATTGTTTAAACCTAGAAGGGCTAACTTCAATTGGTTGCTTATTTTGCAGCAAGGCTAGGAGTTGTTTCCTCATGTACCACTGAGAACAAATCCATTACACTTTCCCTTCTGGAAGAGCAGCTGTGAATAGTTTGTGCTGTGAAGGGAGCTGGTGCCAGTGATGGGGACCCCTCTCCTGCAGAGAGCTGCCATCATTGGTGTGCCCACTTTGTGGATTCCCCTTTCCCCCTGTGAAGATGCTTGAGGAGATAGTGAATCATTTTCGAGGGGACAATGAATCATAGCAGTAGAAAAATAAGCTTCAGAAAGAGCAAATCTAGTTTTGAGAGCTGACCCTGGCACAGCACAGCTGTGTAGCCTTGAACAAGTATTTAATGTCTCTAGGCATCTCAGTTGCCTATCTTAATTTAGGAATAATAGTGTGGGAATCTGGCTGGTGTGGGTTAGTGGATTGAGCTCTGGCTTGAGAACCAAAAGTTTGCAGGTTCGGTTCCCAGTCAGGGCACAAGCCTGGGTTGGAGTCCAGGTCCCCAGTTGGCGGCATGTGAGAGGCAGCAAATAATGTTTCTTTCTCATGTCAATGTTTCTTTCCCTCTCTTTCTCCCTTCCTTCCCCTCCCTGTAAAAATAAACAAATAAAATCTAATAAAAAATTAATATGGGCGAATTATTCAGAAAGGTTATGTTCCAGGGAAAATGTATTTATTTCTGTTAAAAAATTGACATGAAAGATCTAGCTATTTTCCAGGAACTCACCACCCAATAGTTACTATCCTTTTATGTTGTCATGGTAAGGGAGATGGGGTGTTGGTGGTACAATTGTCAAGGATTTGTTATTCCCGAGTTAGGAGATGAGCCTTGTATGGCCCTCAGAGAAGTCTTAAGTGCAGTGGAATGTTGCCTATTATTTTATCATACCTTAATCTATTTTATAGGGAACAGGCAGTGTCAACATGAGAGTGGCAGTCTGATAGATTGCTTAAGTCTTTTGTCCCCTTTTTAATTGAATTTATTGGGGTCATACTGGTTAATAAAATTATACAGGTTTCAGGCATGTGATTCCACAACACATCATCTGTAAGACTGATTAAGTCTTAAATAAGGGAGTGGAAAGTCCTTTTCTCCTTAGTTTTCCACAGGTTTTTAGATAAACAACTTTTGACCCAGAGGACATGTGCAAATGGGACAGAGTATGTCAAGGGTCTTGGGCTCAAAGTCTGCAGGGGTGGGGCAGGTCATATTAGTCAGGAATGTTGGCAATGGAAATGTGCGTGCATACAATGGAGCAATGCATTTTGTTCTAACTGAGAGAATGGCCCAAGTAAGGGGGCAGCCTTTGGAATCCTCAGCCTCAGTTCACGGGTTCCTTGTAGGAATGAAGGCCCAGAGTTGGCCCATATCCTGGTTAGTCAAGAAAAACAACAGACCTGGCTTTTCAGGTGAAATCACCCCATTTGAAGTATTAGTTTAAAATTTTTACAAAATACGCTGTGTGGGCCACACAAAAGACATATTCCGACCATGTCCTTTTATTGATACATAATAGGTCCCCATTCATGTTTGTCTATTCCACTATTAGAAGATGTCCACCTGCTGAGAAGCTCTGCTTTAAGCTGCTATTGGTTGAAGACGTGGCTGAGAAAGTGGGGACTTAGGACCAGGATCTGGGAGAGATGAGACCGCTGGCAGAAAGCAGAGTCAGGCCTTGGCTGATTCATCACTATGGTTAGAATAGCTGTACCTCCGCTGCCTTGCGGCATACCTCTTCAGGGGAAAGGCTAAGGGAGTAAACCCCGACAGAAAATCCGGAGCCGGAGTCCCTAAGGCGGTTTGATGTTGTAGTCAACACCGGCAACTCCTGCGGCGCACCTGAAGCCAAGCTGTATTGACTCAGTCTTTCCCTTGGATCCTTCAGCTGCGAAGAGAGGGGGGGGGGTCTGCTGCATGGGCAACAGCAGACCCTCCATATCACCCTGCCCAGGCTCTGTAGCTTCAGCTTCACTGGAGAGGACACTCCAGCGACATCGCAAGATGTCGATTCAACACGGGAGGAGACAGATACCGTGTCACTCCCGAGTCGGACTGCACAGCCATTCTCGGCGGTGCAGATAGACTCTTAAGAAGCTACACCATCGTCTCTCGAGACGGACGGCTGCCGATGACGATGTCCCTCTGAAATACAAACTGAACTGGTTCAAGGAATTAGAAGTAACCAATGAAAGGATGTTTAAAAAGTTGCCACTTAACAAACACCTGGATAGCAACTGCCGTGTACCAAGCCCCTTTCTAATTAGTTTAATGTATCAAATCATTTCATCCTCTAACAGTCAGATGAAGCAGGTCCTGGTATCACTTTACGAATGAAGAAACTGAGATACAGAGAGGTTAGTTAAGTGACTGGTCAAAGTCACACAGCTGAATTTGAATGCAGGTGTCCTCACTCCAGAATCCAGGCTCTCACCATTTCTTTCTGCTGTATTTTAATAGAGGGAGAATTTTATCTAGTGAAAAAAAATTGTGGTTTATGGTTTTGAAGACTATGTAGCATATGTAAAATTGATTTATATATTAGTTTATACATTTCTTGTCAAATTATGTGTATGTGAAAGAACAGTGTATAGAAAAAAGACTGGAAGAAAAAACACGAAAATTATAAAAGTTATGCCAGGATGGTGAACTTATGGATAATTTCTTTTTAAAATTTATCTCATTGTTGATCTTACGTTTTTTTGTTTTTTGTTTTTTTTTACTTATATGATGTTTTAATAATAACTAGACCATTTATAGGCTTGAAAAATATTTTTCCTTTATCCTTTTTTCTGAATGTAGCTTCCGGTTTGTGTCCAAGAACACACGCAATCTTAATTTTACAGAGTGGGTGAGTTTCATTCAAGGAACATGGCCCTGAAGAACCCCAGAGCTCCAGTTATTCACAACTCACCTTATTCAACACTTGAACCAACAAATGATGGGATATATTTCTGTTCACCAGCTAACAAGGTGCCCCCATGTGACAACAGCATAAATCCACTTAAAATTAGCCCACTAGCTTTGAAACTATACAATTCTTAAGTCTTTTTGAATTAAAGTGATTTACATTGCTTCCCTTTTACACATAATCTGAGACTTTATTAATAATTTTTCCTTTTAATTGAGTTATTAATACATTTGAATGAGTCACTATTTCAAATTCACTCCAATTTCGCACGAATCTAGTCCTCATTGCTTGCTCCAAGTTGATGGATTTCCAGGCCATGATAAATAGAATGATCTCAAAGGACATAGCTTAAAACCAACCCTAGCATTTCCCCCGCGCTCCTTTGGGGCAGGCATTCAACTCAACAAACGTTTGTTGAGCACTTACTTTGAGTCAGGTACCGTCAACACTAGAGAAATAAGACTCTCTGTTCTTAAGGAATTTACATTCCATTGCCCTCAAGTGCCCATTTAATGAACAGATACTTTTTATTGACCACCTACTATGTTAAGCCCTGTGCTCTGGAAGAAGTGAATATTTCATGCTTGAGATGTTTATATCCCAAGCCCTGCCTGGGTCCTAACCTCTGTAATGTCCCAACTGAATGACTTAATCCTCCTGCATCTCAGTTTCTCCCTCAACAGTAAAGTGACTTCTCTCCCAGGGTGGTTCAGAGGATTCAATGAGTTAATATTGAGAGGCTGGGTGGAAGTTGGTGACAGTCATTTTGTACTAGGTATGATTATTTTCAGAGGCTACTACCTATTGGGTAACTCTGATGGAACTCTTTCCCTTTTCACGAAGGCCTCAGCCTGTCTTTGGGTTTCTGGAGTGCACAGGGGTTATCTCATCTTGGCAGGGAGTGGCTCCCCAGCCACATACTTTCCCAAGGGCCTCTGACCCCTGCACAAACACATGGCCTTACAACAACAGGGCTAGCACAGCCTGACCTCTAACATTGTAAATAGGAGATCATGTCTAGGTTAGAGCCACAATACTGGTAACAACCATGCGTGACACACTGGACCTTGTGCAAAATATCTTCTGTCCTGTTGACTTCCAAGCTCACCCTAGGAGGAAGATACGATGATACCCCACTTCCCAGATGAGGAAGTGTATGTTCCGCAAGACTATATATAACATTCCCTGAGGCTCCTATGTGAAAGAGGCAAAATCAGGCAGCCTGAGTCTTTTTTTTTTTATGTATTTTATTGATTATATTGTTACAACAGTTCCAATTTCTCCCCTTTACTCCCCTCCACCCAGCATCTCCCTCCCCCAGAAATCCCCCCCTAAGTCCATACCCATGGTTCGTGAAAAATAACTATCCCTCCCTCTCAGATATTAAGACCCTTTGTAATCTTGTAAAGGACAATGGGCGAAGGTCTCAAGCTCCTCTAGCTGCTTCAAGCTGGACATGGTTGTCGTCCTACCTACCCTTGGGTCCAGAAAACCCTAATAATAGTGGGGGTGTGGAGGGGAGGGTGGCCTTCCCACATGGGGAAGGATCGTGCAGACTCCAGGTCAGTTGGCTGTCTCCGGACAACGGCGTGCTTGGTTTAACAGGCTGGCATCCTTGTTGTGTTCTGGGGGCAACAGATTTGGCGAAAAGGGTTAAAAGACATCATTCGATCCATAATTACTAGATGACAAAAGGCAGGGATTAATTTTTCAATGTTCCACATTAGGAGAAAGGAAAAAAAAAAAAAAAGAAAGAAAACAAGGGCTTCTTTGGAGGAAGGTGTGCTAGGCACCTCTCATCTGTCCAAAACCCTTTTGTCTACCATACTTAGTTTGGGTTGAGGGAAATAGTTTAGGTTTCCCCCCTCTCAGACCTCTGGGCCCTTTCTGTCCAAGCCATTAGGATAGAAAAGAGAAACCAGTTTTAAAGTGAAGCCCACAGACCACCCCATTCTTCACCAACCCAGCCATTTAGTTCAGCCAAACCGTTTAATCTCAGGAGGCAGCGCTGCAGAGAGGATTAAGTGAGGTTTATGCATACAGACAATCACTCAGGTAATGCGATCATAGGCTTATGCCCTTTGAAAACAGAAAACACATGTTAATTTATGTAACATAGCCTACATACAAGTCTCTAAATCTGTAGGACTGTCTTATCGGAAAGACATCCAGTTGCAAGGCATTTGACATTCTTCTTGCCTGTAACTTGAATACCTTTGATGATATCACAGACATGATTTAATTTTCAAGTGAAACCATTTTTTAAATGAAAAGAAACTTTTAAGACTGTTAGTTGCCCTACCTTATAATCTACCACTGATCATGGTGATTTTCCTTGAATGATTTTTCTCCCTAAGATTACCCTCCTTGTCTTTAAAGGGACTACATTAAGTCCATTTTTAATTTATCCTGTTCATTTGCATAAACATAACAAGAGCAGCAAATGATCACTTATGATCTTTAGTTCTGCTTTGCTGGAACTTACCCAAGGAACATTTAGGGTGACCCTCAGTCTGCTCTTCATGGCACAGAAGCTGAGCCACATATCTGGCATTCATCCTTGCCTGTACACACCTGTCCTTTCCAAGTCTTTCTGGTTTTTCATTGTGCCTTAAGGTCCCTTCTAGCCATCTTTCAGGAAAACAACCTTCGTTCCTTCCCTGGAAAGATTGCTGTGGACCGCACAACCAACCATGGTACCAGGCCTTTTATCTCGCGGGCTTTTATTACCTTTGAAAGTCATTCCCAGTTCCTCAGGGCTTTTTGGTAACAACCTGAGCCCAAGTATGTCTCCTTTAGGCTTGACATTCCAGTCAAAGACTTGGTCCAAAAAAAAAGAACCTCTATTAACAACTGGTCTTATTAGTTCTATGCCAAGAAACTTATGTCATTACTTACTTGTTTAGAATGCCAAACTCTGGAGGGATCAGATAGGGAGAAAAATATACAACGTGAAGGGAAATCTTTGTCCTAATATTCACTGAACTGGGATTTCCATTCTTCATATTTTCATTTTTCCCCCACTAAAAAAAAATTTTGTTTGTTTTTCCATTACAGTTGTCTCACTTTTTTCCCCCTCTTTCTTCCCTGCACCCTGCCGCTCCCTTCCCCCACATTCAGTCCCCACTCAGTTGCCCATGTCCGTGGGTCATTTATAGGCAGACTGAGTCTTAACCAAGATGTTTATCTAACTGCTGGTAGAGGCAAATTTCCCATCTACCATGAGGGATGGTATAGTTTCGTGAAGAAAGAAAGAAAAAGCCCTGGCTGGTGTGGCTCAGAGGATTGAGCACCTGTCTGCAAACCCAAAGGTCACTGGTTCAGTTCCTAGTTAGGGCACATGCCTGGGTTGTGGGCCAGGTCCCCAGCTGGAAGTGTGCAAGAGGCAACCAATCAATGTATCTCTCACACATCGATGTTTCTCTCCCTCTCTTTCTCCCTTCCTTCCCTTCTCTCCAAACATAAATAAATAAATAAATAAAAATCTTTAAGAAAAAAAGAGACCTATATGGTAATTACTTGGGACAGGCCCTGTTAAGCATATCACAAATATTAACTGATGTAGGTATCATCATTAAGCCCATTGTACAGATGAGGAAGTTGAGGCACAGAGAGGTAAAATAACCTGACTGTCGTTGCACAGGTAGTGATGGTGGGGCCAGGCTCACACTCAGGTCTCTATGCTATCCTGCCTCACACGTAGGTACAAGCAGATGGAGCAGATGGCCTCCTGTGAACTTTGGCTTTATTAATTCAAATAAACAATAACAACAACAACAACCTGGATTTAGCAAAGAGAGGTTTTATTCCATCCTAAGTTCTTTGGCCACCAGTCACCCCTGGTGGCCCCCCATCAGCATTTCCCCTACCATGTATGGCTCCACCCCAAATTGTCCCTCATCTTCCTTTTTTTATACAGAAAAATTTGTTTTGGCTTCGCTGCCTATTTCTCACTTAGCAAATAAAGAAACTTCCTCAAAATCCACCCTCTCTAGAGAACATAGACCATCATGAATATTAAAATTATTAAATAATTTCTCCTGCCCCCTTGGCTGGAATAACTTTGTCTCACCTTGACCCCTTGCAGGTGGTGATTCCGGGATTGGCCATGCTTTGTCCAAGTATCTGGACCAGCTGGGCTTCACTGTGTTTGCCGGAGTTCTGGATGCAAATGGATCAGGAGCAGAAGAACTGCGAAGAACCTGCTCCAAGCGCCTCTGCGTGCTCCAGCTGGATGTCACCAACCCGCAGCAGATAAGAGATGCCTACTGCACAGTGGTGCAGAAGGTGCAGGACAGAGGTACTGCCTTGAGTCTCCCATGCCCTGCATTGCCCTCCACCTCCTTGCAAGTGCCCAACACTAGTTTCAGCCTCTAATCACTGCTGCCCTCTAATCCATTCTGGCTGCTGACCGCACCTGAATACACCTGTACGGAGCACCTGCCACATGCCAGGGTCTCTGGTAGACATGAGGCTGTTGGGAATGAGTCTGGCATAGTCTGTCTTCACAGAACTTACAGAACTCTTTATCCTGTTCCCTCCAACATCTGCTCAGTCACCCTCCCATTAATCACCACCTCCCATGCCCTCCTCTTTTTTCTCTTCCCACTGATATTGACATGTATTAGACTTAAAAAAAAAAACAAAACAAAAAAAAAAACTTCGTAATCACTGTCCTTCCCTAGCCACTGCACTTTCTCTTTCCCTTCTTTCATGGCCAAGCTCTTTGAAAACTTGCTGCTCTGTTCTTTACTTCTTCACCTTCAGTCCAACTTGGCTTCCCCTGGTCTGGCCAAGCTAATGTGGCAGTCACCCTTCCATGCCTTGGCTTTGGAGTCACCAGCCCCTTATTGCCATCCTAGCTCTCTGATCATTCTTTCTGCTTCTCCTGTCTGAACATCTTCCTACACCCCCTATCCCCACCCCAAAATGTGAATATTCTTGAGGGCTCCATCCCAAGACTTCCCACTCCACATTCTTTGGACTATACTGTTCTTTCCCTATACCAGGAATTCACACCTGGAAGTATTTGAAACTATTCAGGTTGGGCCTAGGATGCTACATACATTGAGGGGCCCAATGCAAAATGAAAATTATGTGGGGCCCCTTTAGTTTAAAAAATGATTAAGTCTTTAAGATGGTGCTAGCAGAGAATTCAACCAAGCATGATGCCCTTCTGAAGCACCAGACCCTGGGTGACTGTGCAGGTCTCACACTCATGATACCCACCCAGCCTGGGCACCCCTCTCCCAGCAAATTACATCAGTATCCACCTACGATAACTCAGCTAATCCTTCAACAGTGAGGCTGGTAACGTTGCTATGCTTTTGCTGGGAATGTCAGTGCTAAAGAAGATCCTGTGTGGGCGCCCTAGGTATCAGTATATCTTAAAGCTCCCCAGGTGATGCTAGTGTTCTGCCAGAGTTGAGAAACACTGAGGTTTAAGCAACTGCGATTTAAGTAACTTCCAAATCTGTATTTTCAACCTAGTCCCCTTCTCATTGTCCAGAACTATATGTACTTGGAATAGTCTATCAGACATCTCAAGTCAGTTTGTCAGAAACTGACCTCTGCTGCAAGTCTGCAAATCAGTTTCCCCTCTTGCACCCCAAGACTCAGACGCTGGCACTGCCACATTCAAGCCAAGCATCTGGGGCCACTTAGACCTGCAGCTAAGCTTGATCCATGCATCCTATTGGTCCGGAGTCCTGTCAATTATACCTCTTAGATCTTTATCACCCCAGCCCCTTCCTGTCATCTCCAGGCAACTATGGTTTAGTACAGGCCCTCATCTCCCACCTGGGCTTCCACAATGACCTCCTTCCCCATAATTTTCCAAATGGAGGGTAATTTTTACAAAGTGCACATCTTACAAGGTCATCCACCCCCTAAACACCCCTTGACACACAGCCAGCTCTGTGATAGATGTTTTGCTTTGTCTCATTAAATCGTTCAGTGGTTCTCTACCCACCACCAAATAAAACAAATCTAAGCACCTTAACAAACACTTGAAGGCCTTTCAGGGTAGCGGCCCTTGTCAAACTCTTAATCTGCAGTAGCTGCTGGTCCACTCAGTAAGTTCTGAATGGTTTCCAGAATAGAATGTGCCAGTTTCTATCTTTGCATATCCTGATTCCTTTTGCCAAAATTTCCTTCTTGCCTCCGCTTCCTTTCTCTAAGACTCTTGCCTTCATCTGGCAGCAGACCCTACTCCCACAGGAGACCTGGCTCAAATATAACATCATTTGCATGACCTTCCAGGTAATCCAGGTTATATCTTTCACCTCCCTCTTCTGGACACTCACTTATTATACCTTGCGCAAACCTGTATCACTGCATTATTATTAATATCTGTACATCTACCGCTGCTCATCACTAGGTTCCTTGAGAACCAGAACCATGTTTCCAGCAGGATTCTTTCAGATGAAAATGACACAACCCAATTCAAATTGCTAAAGTATAAAGGGACTATGTTTGCTTATATGATTGATAAGAATGAGTTGGCTTCAGGCTTGTCTGGATCTAGGCACTTAAGCAATGTTATCAGGACTCAGTCTTTATTTCCTATGTTGGTTTTATTATAGGGCTTTCCATGGAAGCCTCAAACACTTCCTGTTTACATTCTCTTTACAGCTAAAAGAGAGTAATGTTATCTGCCTCATCTGATATTTAAAGGAGTGGTTATTATATAGAGAACACTTAAAAAAGTCCTGGCACAAGGCAAGCATTTCATTAGGGCTCTTATTTTTTATTTATTCAACATTAAGCACAGTCCTTCAAGTATTCGTTGAAGATCTAAGAAATGAGAGGGCAAGAGAAAAATAGATTGCTGGTTTCCAGAAATCAATTTTCGGCAAGTTTAGCAATGTGCAATCATTTCCTACAAAGGTAGTTTTCCTGGCCTGGTCTTTTGCTGTGTTACCAATTTGATCTTGTTCTTCTTTTTTTTAAAGAATATTTTATTGATTATGTAATTACAGTAGTCTCAATTTTTTCCCCTTTGCTCCCCTCTGCCCAGTATCACCCTTCCCTCCAGCAACCCCCCCCCCCCCCCCCCGCTTAGTTCATGTCCATGGGTCCTGCATATAAGTTCTTTGGCTTCACCCTTTTCTATATTATTCTTAACTTCCCCATCTATTTTGTACCAACCGATTATGCTTCTTAATCTCTGCACCGTTTCCCCACTTCTCCCCCTTCCCCCACCCAGCTGATAACACTCCAAATGATCCCTATACCTATGATTCTGTTCCTATTCTGGTTTGCTTAGCTGGATTTTGTTTTTATTTTTTAGATTCAGTAGTTGATAGTTGTGAGTGTGTTGTCATTTTAGTGTTCATAGTTTTGATCTACCTTTTTAAACAATAAATCCCGTTAACATTTCATATAATAATGGCTTGGTGGTAATGAACTCTTTTAGCTTTATCTTGTCTGGGAAGCACTTCATCTGTCCTTCATTCTAAATGAGAGTTTTCCTGGACAGCGTAATCTTGCTTATAAGTCCTTGCTTTTCATCACATTGAATATTTCTTGCCAGTCCATTCTTGCCTGCAAAGTTTCTTTTGAGAAATCAGCTGAGAGTCTTATAGGCAACCCTTTGAAGGTAACTCTCTGCTTTTCTCTTGCTGCTTTTAAGTTTCTCTCTTTATCTTTCACCTTTGGCATTTTAATTATGATGTGTCTTGGTGTGGTTCTCCTTGGGTCTAGCTTGTTTGGGACTCTCTGTGATTCTTGGACTTGTATGTCTATTTCTTTTGCCAAATTTGGGAAATTTTCCTTCATTATTTTTTCACATAAGCTTTCAATTTTTCCTTCTGGCACCCTTATGATTCGAATATTGGCACGTTTAAAGTTGTCCCAGAGGTTCCTAAGCCTCTCCTCTTTTTTTTTTCTCGATTCTTGTTTCCTCATTCTGTACTGGTTGACTGTTTTTTTTTTTTTTTCTCCCTTATATTCCAGATCATTGATTTGTACCCTGGTTTTTTTCCCTTCACCATTGGTTTTGTGTGGATTTTCCTTCGTTTCATTTAGTACAGCCTTCACTTCTTCCCTTATGCATTTGCCGTACTCAAGCATATCTGTCAAGCCTGTGAGCATCTTTATCACCAGTGTTTTGAATTCTATATCTGTTAGGTTGGCTATCTCCTTGTATGTTAGGTTGGCTATTTCCTCATCACTTAGTTCTCCCACTGGAACCTTGATATGTTCCCCCTTTTGGGCCATACTTCTCTGTCTCATCATCTTGACAGGCTCTTGTGTTTGTTTGCCTCTGTGTCTTAGGTAGAGCTGTCACTCCTGTTACATTGTAAGTGGCAGAGCCTTAGGTATTCATCAGTACATCAGTACAGGGCGACCCATTTCACCACGTTGTGGCGCTGTATGTCGGGGAGGGTCAGAGAGGGAACAATGCCACTTGCTCAGCACCTGCCCCTTTTCCAGGCACTTCTCCCACTTTCGTATGCGACTGGTGTCTCTCTAGCTGTTGCTCTGGCTATCGTTCCCAGAGTGGGTGGGTCTGTGGACATTCTAGGACCATGGGGGCCCTTTCAACAAGTGGACTCTGCTGGGAGATTAGCAGTTTCTTCCTCCACCCCAATCCCACTGGTTTTCAGTCAGAAGCAATGAGGCTTGATTTTCCCTGGATCTGGGGCGGTGAGCTGCACAGTCTGGTCAGGAGCTGGAAATACTCCCCAGGTGTCCCTCCTGACTTTTTAAAATATGTGACTATGCTTTCCACTGGCCTGGCCCTGCCATTGCTGCCACAGACACCACCACCACACTGCGTCCTCTCCACCCCAGCTCCACCCCTCCTACCTGTCTGGATGAGTATTTCTTCTTTATATCTTTGTTTGTTGAACTTCCATGCAGCTTGATTTTCTGGAACTTCTGGTTGTCTCTAGTTTTGAGGTAGTTGTATTCCTTCTTAGTTGTGGAGGGAGACACAGCATGTCTGTCTAGGCCTCCATCTTGGCCGGAAGTCTGATCTTGTTCTTCTTATGAATTTGATTTCATGGTGTCTTATTCAAGGAGATATCTAATACAGATCCCTCTAGTGAGGCCCAGAGGGATGGTACTGACCATCCTGAAAAATAAAGCAGGGAAAATACCCTGCCAGTGTCCAGGGAAGAAGGGATGTGGTGAGTACCCTATACGAGGTATGAGCCTATGGTATTGGGAGCCAGCACTCTGGAGAGCAATCCTCCTCTGAGAGAGAATTGCCAATACATATAGCTTTTGCCTGCTATCCTCAAGATCTCTCCCAAAGTTGGCTCTCAAGTCAAAGAGAATGTGGAACAGTGAAAACAGGGGAATTTAAAATCACCAAGAAGAATGTTTGCTAAAGAACCTTCTTGGACCTGTAGTTAAACCTAAAAGAGGGCCAGAGACTATATTGCTAGATTGCTATACAACATGTTATTAAATTTGTATTAACATATTATTAATTATTAACTAACATTAACTATTTCAGAGCCCTATAGGTATAATGAGCTTATGGACCAGTTTAGAATTCTATGACAAGAGTTGGCAAATTATAGCCCTGTCTTTTTTTTTTAACATTTATTTTGGAATAATTGTATATTCACAGAAAGTTGCAAAAAAGTGTACAAGGAAATACTAAGAACATTTTGCTAAGGCTCTCCCAATAATTAAAAAAAAATTTTCTTAAAGAGAAGGGAAAGGAGGGAGAAGGAGAGGGAGGGGGAGAGAAACATTGATGTGTGAGAGAAATATTGATCAGTTGCCTCTCACAAGTTCCCAGCTGGGGACCTGGCCCATAACCCAGGCATGTGCCCTGAGCAGGAGTTGAACTGATGACCTTTTGGTTTGCAGGCCAAGACTCAACCCACTGAGCAACACCAGCCAGGGTAAACCTCCCCCAATATTAACATCTTGCATAACTATAGTAAAATAGCAAAATCAGAAAGTTGGCATTGATATAATCCACAGAGTTTATTCAGATTTTACTAACTATACAGGCAAGGGTATATGTGTGTTGTGTGTGTACGTGTGTAGCTCTGCAATTTTATATGTGTAGATTTGTGCAAAAATTACCACAATCAAGATACAAAATTGTTCCATCACCATCAGGCTCTCTCATGAGCTCTTACTAGATGCTGGGCACCCTCTTTCTGTATATGCTCAGTATTATTGTGTGTAAATGTCATCAACTCAGGTGTGCAGGACATGTAACTTAATTTTCTATAACTCAACTCAATTTCTATTTTGAGCCACCTTTCTGCCATGTGAGCTTCATCTCACTTCCCTGGGGTAGCATCTCCATACCTGGGGTTGGGACGTTTTGTCTTGTATTGTCAGTGCTTCATGCTGGCCCCTGTGGAGATGTCCAATGCTCTGTCCAGTCCTTATGTACCTTCCTCCTAGATGCTATCAAAAGGCGCTGTTAGGGTTGGTGCCTCCTGCTATTTCTGTGCTCTGCTAGTGCTGAGGCTCATTTCTTTTCTGTACATAACACGGGTTCTCACAGTTGAGTGGGCAGCAGGATTGCCTGGAGGTCAGGTTGTGTCAGGTTTTGAGCTTCAACAATTTCTGATCAGCAGTTTTTGATCCAGCAGGTCTGAGGTGAGTTCCAGATTGGAATTTGTAACAAGTTCCCAGTTGATCAGGAAGCTGCTGGTTCTGGACAACACCTTAAGAACCTCTGCTCTACTTCACTTTAAAACAGGTTTCTCTTTTCTATCCTAATGGCTTAGACAGAAAGGGCCCAGAGGTTTGAGAGGGGAGGAAACCCTAAAATATTCCCCTCAGCCCAAACTAAGTATAGGGCAAAAGGACTTTGGACAGGTGTGACGTGCCTTGCACACTTTCATCCAAAGAAGCCTTTTTTTTTTTTTCCCCTAATGTGAGACATTTAAAAATTAATCCCTGCCTTTTAAAATCTAGTGGTTATGGATTTAATGATGCCTTTTAAACCTGTTGCCAAATCTGTTGCCCCAAGAATACAACAAGGATGCCAGCCTGTTAAACCAAGCATGCCATTGTCTGGGGACAGCCAGCTGACCTGGAGTCTGCAAGATTCTTCCCCATATAGGAAGGCCACCCTCCCCTCCACACCCCCACTCTTATTAGGAATTTCTGGACCCAAGGGTAGGTAGGATGATGACCAGGTTCAGCTTGAAGCAGGTAGAGGAGAATAAGACCTTCACCCATTGTTTTTTATAAGATTATAAAGGGTCTTAGGTCTGAGAGAAGGAAATTGTTACAGATCAGGGGTCCCCATAAATAAATAAATAAATAAAATATATATTAAATAAAAACTATTTACCTATTTAAAACAAGAAACAAGAAACGCTGTTCTAAATCATGCTGAGACTTGAGGAACTCAGACAATATGTCATGGGTCTGTTGAGCTAAAGACAGCCTGGGTCCTGTCACCTCTGTTTCTCTCAGATAAAGAGGTTCAAGATTACTCACCTCTGCTTCAGATCCCTCAATCCCTGAAACATCTAGAGGTTTTTTTTTTGTTGTTGTTGTTGTTTGTTTACCTCTTTCTTACTATTTACGGTAGTGATTCCCAAGCCTGTGTATTGGAGTTACCTGGGAAATTTTGAAAACAGCTAATATCAAGGCCCCCTCTCTCCACTACCTCAGAGTCCTGGTCTAATTGGTTGGGATGTGGCCTGGACATTGAGGCCTTAGAAAGCTTCCCAGATGAGCCTAATGTGCAGTCCAGGTTGAAAACCACTACTTGTAGACAGTGGTCCTCCAAGTGTGGTCCAGCCCAGTGTCAGCATCACATGGGAACTTCTTAGAAATGCAGATTACCAGGACCTACACCAGACATCCCAAATCAGAGTGTCTGGAGGGGGGCCCATCAATCTGTGTTTGAATAAGCCCTCCTGATGATTCTGATCAAGGGGATCAGGCTGGTTGGGGAAAGGAATAAGGCTCAGGGTCTCTGTAATCTTTCAAGCTCTTGGCCCTTTTCCTCTATTTTTTCTGTTTCCTGGGACTAGGGTATCTTCTTGTCTAAGGAAAAGGGAAGGCAGGCTCTTCTGTTATTCTGCATTATCCTAAAGATATTATACTGTCTCTGCACACCCCTTGGAGGGAGAAGCATGAGGCAGACTCTTATCTAGCTGCATAGATGTAGAAAAGTGCTTCAAAGCAGAAAAAAAATGCCTCCAAAAATATTGCTTGATATTTTACAAATTACTCCCACATAACCCCTCATGGTAGGTGGTCGTAGTATTCAAGGAGACTGAGGTTCAAGAGTTTAAGTTATCTGTCTAGATCCTAAACCTCAGAGGGGTCCTTTTGACTCCTGAACTTGAAGTGTTATAAACCGTCCTGCTCTGTAGTCTGGCTCAGCCTCAAAGCTGTTATTTTCTGTTCCCAGGACTGTGGGCTGTGGTCAACAATGCTGGGATCCTTGGCTTACCTGCTGATGGGGAGCTCATTCCCATGAACCACTATAAGCAATGCATGGCTGTGAACTTCTTCGGGGCCGTGGAAGTCACGAAGGCATTTTTGCCTCTTCTTAGGAAATCCAAGGGGAGGCTGGTGAACATCAGCAGCATGGCAGGTGAGTTGGCCTTTTCCCACAAGGTTGTGCAGTGCCTGTCATGTGAGACATGGCTCACTGCATTCTTTGTGGGCTGAACGAGAAAGTAGGACATGTCCAACCAGGTCTGGGTCAAGATTAGTCAAATTATATGTTTACTGTCGATTTTTAAAAAAGTATATTTTATTGATTATCCTATTACAATTTTCACAATTTCTTTGCCCTTTTCCCTCCTCCACCCAGTACCTCCCTTCCCTCCAGCAATCTCACCCCTTTAGTTCATGTCCATAGTTGTGCATATAAGTTCTTTGGCTTCACCCTTTCCTATACTATTCTTAACTTCCCCCTGTCTATTTTGTACCTACCAATTATGCTTCTTAATCCCTGCACCATTTCCCCATTTCTCCCTCTTCCCCCTTCCAGCTGATAACACTCCAAATGATCTCCATACCTATGATTCTGTTCCTATTCTGGTTGTTTTCTTAGGTTGTGTTGTTGATAGTTGTGAGTTTGTGTCATTTTGATGTTCATAATTTTGATCTTCTTTTTCTTAAATAAGTCCCCTTAACATTGCATATAATAATGGCTTGGCGATGATGAAGCCCTTTAGCTTTACCTTGTCTAGAAAGCACTTTATCTGCCCTTCCATTCTAAATGATAGCTTTGCTGAATAAAGTAATCTTGGTTGTAGGTCCTTGCTTTTCATCACTTGGAATACTTCTTGCCAGTTCCCTTCTTGCCTGCAAAGTTTCTTTTGAGAAATAAGCTGATAGACTTATAGGAATCCCTTTGTAGATAACTCTCTAGTTTTCTCTTGCTGCTTTTAAGATTCTCTCTTTATCTCGAAACTTTGGCATTTTAATTATGACATATCTTTGTGTGGTCCTCTTTGGGCTCAACTTGTTTGGGACTCTCTGTGCTTCCTGAACTTGTGTCTATTTCCTTCACCAAATTTTGGAAGTTTTCCTTCATTTTATTTTCACACAAGCTTTCAATTTCTTATTCTTACTCTTCTCCTTCTGGCACCCCTATGATTTGGATGTTGGCACATTTGAAATTCTCCCAGAGGTTACTAAGCCTCTCCTAATTTTTTTTTCAATTTTTGTTTCTTCATTCTGTATTAGTTGACTGATTATTTCTTCCTTATGTTCCAATCCATTGACTTGAACATTGGTTTCCTTCCTTTCACCATTGGTTTCATGTGGATTTTCCTTAGTTTCACTTAGCCTAGCTTTCTCTTTTCCCTTCTGTGTTTGCCATACTCAAGAATATCAAGTCTGTGAGCATCTTTACCACCAATGTTTTGCACTCCACTTCTGGTAGTTTGGCTATCTCCTTGTCGCTTAGTTCTTCCACTGGAACCTTGATCTGTTCCCTCTTTGGGGCCATACTTCTCTGTCTCATCATCTTGAGAGGCTTCTGTATTTGCCTCTGTGTCTTTGGTAGAACTGTCACACCTGTTACATTGCAAGAGGTGGAGCCTTAGGTATTTTTCAATACTGAGTGACGCATTTCACCACGTTGTGGCACTGTATGTTGGGGAGGGGTCTGAGAGGGCACAATGCCACTTGATCATCACTTGCTCCTTTTCCAGGCACTTCTCCTACTTCCTGTATGGGACTGGCATCTCTCTAGCTGTTGTCCTGGCCATGGTTCCCAGAACGAGCGGGTCTGTGGACATTCTAGGACCATGGAGACCTCTAAACAAATGAACTCTGCTGAGTGACTGGCAGTTTCTTCTGCTGCTCCAACCCCCATTTGTTTTCACAGTCAGAAGCTATGAGGCTTTATCTTTTCTGGTGCTGGAACTGTGAGCTGTGTGGTCTGGTCTGGTGCTGGGAGTGCTCTCCAGGTGTCTCTTACTACTTTTTTAAATGTGTGACTGCACTTTCTGCTGGCTGGCCACATCCACTGTCACTGCTGCCACTGCCACTGCCACCTTCACATCCCATCCTCTCCACTCCAGCTCTCCCCTCCTACCTGTCTGGATGAGTATTTCTTCTTATTTTTTAAAAAATAATTTATTTATTTATTTGTTTGTTTATTTATTTTATTTTTAGAGAGAGGGGAAAGGAGAAAGAGAGGGAGAGAAACATCACTGTGTGGTTCCCTCTCCCTCTTGCTCCCAACTGGGGACCTAACATGCAACCTAGTCATGTGCCCTGACTGGGAATCGAACCAGTGACACATGGCTTGCAGGCTGACACTCAATCTCCACTGAGCCACAGCAGCCAGGGCTGAGTATTTCTTTTTTATATGTTTGTTGGACTTCAATGCAGCTCAGTTTTCTAGAACTTCTGGTTGTCTCCAGTTTTGAGGTAGTTGTATTCTTCTTAGTTGTGAAGAGGGATGCAGTGTGTGTATCTATGCCTCCATCTTGGCCAGAATGCTCTACTGTTGATCTTAACACAATGAAACCTTTCTCTCCTTTCAAATATTTTTATGTACAAACTCTAACATACCTTCTAACTCATCTATTCATTACTGGGGACTTAGGATTGTTGCCTCTTTTCACAACATGATTGCCAATACACACACGTTCTAGATCTGGATAGGAAATTCTGATCAAAAACAGGTAGCCTGTTTTTGAACCTCCCTGAAGTTGGCATACTATTTTGTTCCCTGTGAAATGAGCAGATAAATTTCTTCATCCTGTTGGCCCAGTCTGAGCCGCATGTCTCAGTTGACTCCCTACTAGTGTTTTCCATACACTCCTTCCCATCAATTGCAATTTTGATAATTGGGTGAGAGTGAGACATTTTATGACTCATTTTTCTCCATGTCAGAGAACAGATAGCCAACAACTTGAGTCAATCTCCCTTTCATAAACAATGCCCATGTATATGACACTGCATGCATATAATTAAAGATATCATGTAGGAGGGCTTGGAAGGCCTGGGGCAGAGTGAGCCTCAATATGGATAGCCAATGTTGGGTATGAAGGACAGTCACCACAGTTGTTTTTTGGGGGCTATGTATGTGGGGGAAGGGAATGATGGAAGGCAGGAAGGAAGGGTAGATGCACTAACAACCAAGGCATATTACTTTACTATTGTTGCTATGACAAATAACCACAAATTTAGTGACTACACCTCATGAATTTCTCTTATAGTTCTAAAGGTGAGAGGTCTCACCAGGCTAGAATCATGGTATCATCAGGACTGCATTCCTTCCGGAATCCATAAGGGAGGACCAATTCCCCTGACTTTTCCAGCCTCTAGAAGCCACCTACATCCCTTGGCTCTTGGCCTCTTCCTTGATATTCCAATTTTTCCTCGACTCTGACACTCCTGCCTTGCTCTTACAAAGATTGGGATAGGAGAGAAACATTGCTTCTTTACATGCTTTTCTAGGAGATACATTGAAAAGTAAACCATATTATGAATATATCCTTCTCTCCCATATTTTCCATCTCTAAAGTAAGGAATAAGAAACAGAAAGAGTGAGAGAGACATCAGGTAGAATCAGGTTTCAAAAAGGAGGGGAGAGCTGGCTGGGTGGCACAGTTGGTTGGAGCATTGTCATGTGCAGCAAATGTTTGCGGGTTTGATTCCCAGTCAGGGCATATACCTAGGTTGCAGGTTCTATTCTTTGTTGGGGCACATACAGGAGGCAACTGATCAATGTTTCTCTCTTACATTGATGTTTCTCTCTCTCTTTCTCTCCCCTTTCTTCTCTCTCTAAAGTCAATAAACATATACTTAGGTGAAGATTAAACAAACAAACAAACAAAAAAACAAACAAAAAAAGGTTAGGAAGCCACCCAAACAGAGTGGAGAAAAACTGCCCATATTGTAATGCTGTCTTTACCACTGACAACTGAGTGACCTGGTTCAAAGTCCTGACCACCTGAGATGCAGCTTTCTCATTTTACCATGGGGATAATAACTGCTTCTTCTTAGGGTTGTGGTGAGATGAGATGAAATGACACATGCTTAAGCATCAGCCGTAGCCAATGTGTAGTGAGTTAAAGACCCAAAAGCCATCCTCCATGGTATCTGGGGAAGAGGCCGGCTATATGTGCATCTGTGGCTTTTTGTCCCGCCAGTTGCTGGCATCACCACTACCGACTGTGACAATGAGTTACTGTGCATCCTGCTGCATGCTCCCTGTCACACTCTTGCCCCCGACAAGTTACTACTTTTAGAGTTGACTATACCTTTGCTGGTAGAATTTTATCTCCTGTAATTATGTTTACCACCCTTGCCACAGTAATATAATAGTTCTTTAACACAAATCCTGGCAAGGCAGTTAGATAAATATTTATCCGTGGAAGAGAGAAATTTGGAGGTAATTCTGATTCATTGCACAAAGGGCGCTTGAAAAATCTTATGTTTGAGAGTCCTAAAAGCTTTTTCTTGCCAGTTTGCCTCTTACGAAGTTGCAGAGTAAAACCTGTGTACATGCAGCTGCAAGCATCACTTGAATGAGAATGGTTAAAAACAAACCTCATAAAACAACTCAGGCCTCAGGGCTTTTAGCCAGTTGTGGCTTGAATCCTGTTCTTTTGTTACTGGCTGGGTGATCTGGGTCAGGTCACCTCACTTGTCTATGTGTCCATGATAATGATAGGGTGACCCAGCACCTGAGTCTAGGGCAGTGTTTCACAACCTCAGCCTTATTGATATTTGGGAAATGCTACTTCTGGGGTGGGGGTGGAGCCGTCCAATGCATTGTAGGATGTGTAACAGAATCTGTGTTCTTTAGCCCACTAGATGTAAGTAGCATCCACCCGCATGGCTGACAAATCTTCAGATGTTGCCACACTGGGGAAGGGGGGTCTCCAGGCAAAATCACCCTCAACTGAGAACCTCTGACCTTGGCTTTAGATATAAGTGCATTGTTGGTTCCGAGTCTTTAGCACGGTTACTGGTTAAAATGCATTAAAATTACTTTACACCAAAGTAAGTGGCCTTGGAGACTGTTACAAGTCTGTAAATCATAGGTATCTGGCAGAGTTCATGGTTCCAGCTTTGGACCTGGTCTTACTTAGTCAGAAAAGTTGATTGGGGGTCATTCCTGGACTATTGTGTGCTGAGCTGGCTGCCTTAAGGAAATCAGTCAACTGGAAAATCATTCAGCCAGTCCCTCAGCTGCTCTGTGATGTGAGAGGAAGCCAAAGCTAAGAGTGGCTTCCCTGGAACTCTCACACAGAGGCCAGGGCTAGTGTGGCAAGTTGGAAAGAATAGAACAAGACTGAGTGAACTCTTCTGCGCTAAACTGTATTAGATGCCTGCACACCAGAAGTCATTCAATTATAAGGTCTGCAGAATGCCGGCATGAATTCCTTTTCTATATCAAGCACACTCACCTAGGATTATCCAGCTGGTAAGTGCTGGAGTCAGGGTTGGTAACCTGGTCTGTCTCTTTTACTCTAAATTCTGTGTTCTTTCACTTTTCTAGACTATCAAAAAAGACATACCGGACAACCAAGGCAAAAAAACAGAGACCGTAATTCTAGTGTATGTTTAAAGATGATTAGGAAGTGTTAGTGATTTAGGGCTGCCTGTTTCTTACCCCAGCGCTTCTCAAATATCGGGTTGGCCAAAATGTTCATTTAGTTTGTTTCCGTAAAATAAAAGACACATTTTTCATTTTCACCAATACCTTTATAGATTTGGATGTATTATGTCAGCTATCTCTCGCTATTGGCTTCTCATGGGTAGAGGCCAGGGGTGCTGCGAAACATTTTCTAATGCATCAGGCAGCCCCACAGCAAAGGATTATTTGGCGAAAATGTCAATAGTACCAAGAAACTTTGCAAACCACTTCTGACACATTCGCTCAGTCACAGCATTTTCTCCGTATATTGCACAAATTATATTTTTGCATTTCAGTTGTGTTTTAACCTTTTTTGAAATAATAAAGCATAATATGCCAAGAATGTTGTGTATTTACTTACATCTTCAATATTAAGTTTTTTTAAATGCACACTGATATAACAGCTGTCACCATACAATCTAACAAAATTGTTTCAAATGAAGTTAAAGACAACTAAGCACTATTAGAGCCATTGTACAGAAAAAACTAAACGAACTTTTGGCCAATCCAATACTACTATGTGTAGTGATCACCTGAAAATCTTTATTAAAATGAAGATTTTGACTGATTGGTTTGCGGGGTTCCTAAGAGCCTGCATTTCTATAACTAGTTCCTAAGGGAATGCTACTACCCTTGGGGGCAACTTTCTCAAACTTCAGATTATTAAAATCACCAGGAGGACTACTTAAACACAACTGCAGGAAATCAAAACTACAATGAGATCACATTTCACACCCACTAGGGTAACTATAATAATAATAATAAAAAACAAAACAAAAACAGCCCTGGCTGGTGTGGCTCAGTGGATTGAGAACTAAGAGGTTGCCAGTTCAATTCCCAGTCAGGGCACATGCCTGGGTTGCAGGCCAGGTCCCCAGTTGGGGGCGCGAGTGAGAGTCAACCACACAGTGATGTTTCTCTCCCTCTCTTTCTCCCCCCTTCCCCTCTCCCTAAAAATAAATAAATAAAATCTTAAAAACAAAACAAAACAAAACCAGAACACAGCACTTGATGGCAAGGGTGTGGAGAAATTGGAAGTCTCCTTAATTGTTGATAAGAATGTAAAATTATTCAGCCTCTGTGGAAAACATGTGGTGGTTTCTCAATAAGTTAAACAGTTATCATATGTCCTAGCTATCCTACTACTAAGTATGCATGCAAGAGAACAAGAAACAGGTGTTCAAACAACAACTTGTACTCAGATGTTTGTAGTATCTTTAAGCATGATATCCAGAGGTGGAAACAATTGAAGTGTTCATGAGCTGATGAATTGACAAACACAATGTGGTCTAGCCATACACTGGAATATTATTAATCCATAAATAGAAATGGAACACTGATACATGGTACAGAATGGATGAACCTTGACAAAATATGATAAGTGACAGAAGCCAAGCACAGAAGGCCACATACTGGATGATATTATTTATATGAAATGTTCAAAATAGGCAAACCCATGAAGATAGGAAGGCTATTAATGGCTGTTGGGTTGAGGAGAAAGGGAATGAGAAGTGACTGCATAATGGGCATGGGGTTTTCTTTTGGAACATTGAAAATATTATGGAGCCCTGGCTGCTGTGGCACAGTGGATCGAACACCAGCCTGTGAACTGAAAGATTGCTGGTTTGATTCCCAGTCAGGCACTTGCCTGGGTTGCAGTCCAGGCCTCTGGTTGGGGCGTGTGAGAGGCAACCAACTGATGTTTTTCTCCCTCTCTTTCTCCCTCCCTTCCCCTCTCTCTAAAAATAAATTAAAATTAAAAATAAGATAAAAATATGAAAATATTATGGAACTAGACAGTAGTAATGGTTGCGCAAAATTGTGAAAGTACTAAATGCCACTGAATTGTACACCTTAAAATGTTTATAGGTGAATTTTATGGTATATGTATTTTACCACAATAAGAAAAAGTTCTGCATCCACCCCAGAATTATTGACTCAGTAGGTCTGGAGTGGGATCTGAAGATTTGCATTTTTAACAAGTTCTCAGCTGCTGCTGCTGGTCTCAGTTGCACTGTTACCAGAAAGGGGACTGACCTAGAGTAGGTCTGCCTAGGGCCGGCCAGTAGTGTGGGGGTTCTTGACTTTGTGCAGGAAAGATTTCACAATCCTAATCTGGGTGATTTTGAGAGGATGTTTATTAAAGCTGGAGACAGTGAAACAAGAAAGGGCCTAGGATAGAAGAAGCAACAGGAGAGAGACTCGGCGGGACTGCTTTGCTCTCTAGAAACATTATGGGAAAGCACTGAGCCAAGGTGGGGCTGCTGTCAGCTCCTGGGAGAGTCAGAGAAAAGGGGAATTTGGGACAAATTCAAGGGATTAGCCAGGGATTAGCTGCCACTGCCCATTGCTCCCCTGGTTGCAAGTCTTGTGAGGACCCTTAGGGTATAAGAGATGCTCTCCTGAGAGGGAAGAAGAGGGGGAACCTCTTTTTGGGACCTTCTTTTTGAGGGTTTTTAAAGGCTGGGAGTTCAGGGGAGATTTCAATAGAATATTCATCAGCTTTCCCTGGTGTGTGCCTTTCAGGGTTGTGATCTCTATTGATTGGTCAGCACTAGGGAGAGGGTCATTAGTCATCGCAGATGGTCCTGGTGTCACTGTCACCTGCCTGGTTTTGCTGCTTTTCTGGGCCTGGAGCTGAAATGCAATTGAGGCCTAGATGTTATCTCTAGTGAGGAAAGGTTAGGGTTCTACACCGACTGACCAGCAATACGCCAGGGGAGGAAGGGCTAGGAACTTGAACACAGTGCTGGTTCCAGAATCCCATTTGTAACTGCTGCTCCCTGAGATCATACGGTATTTGTCTTTCTTTGTCTGACTTATTTCACTTAGCATAATGCCCTTAAGGCCCTCAAGATACATTCATGTTGTTGCAAGTGGAAGAATCTCTTTTTTTATGGCTAAACAATAGTCCTTTGCATATATTATGCCATGTTTGCTTTATTCATTCATCTGTTGATGAATACTTTGGTTGTTTCCATGTCCTGACTATTGCAAATGCTGCAATGAACATGGGGTTGCAGATAGTATGCTCTTTTTTTTTTTTAATTGAAATTTTATTGAGATCATTGTAGGTTTACTAAAGTTGTAAGAAAGAGTAAGAGAGATCTTATGTACCATTTACCCAGTTTCCTCTGATGGTAAAATTTTGCAAAACTATAGTACAATACTATAACCAGCATACTAATAATGACATAATGCACCAATTTTATTCAGATTTTTCCAGTTTTACTTACACTTGTGTGTGCATTTTGCTTCATACATTTCATCATCTCATTTTCTTTTTAATCACACACTAAGTTTTTACCTGCTGTGCAGCAGGGGAGGGAGTAGAAAGGGGGATGAGGAAGTTTTGGGGGATGATGGACATGTTCACTATCTTGATTGTGTGGTTTCCTTAGTATATACATATGTCTAAATTTATCAGATTGTGTACTTTAAATATGAGTAGTTTATTGTATATCAATTATATCTTAATTTTTAAATGAAAAAAAAAAATAAAAAGCAACCATCTGGCTTCAGGAGACCATAGACATTTCAGAAAATGCCAGATATGACTTCATGGGTATTTTGCTCTGCTTAAAATCCCCAGGACCTTTGCACAACTACCTAGAGTTGGGAGGAAGACCTCCAGGGCTTCCTGGTCTTACCTTTCCAGCTTCCCAGTTCTACCAGCTTTCCCAGCCTTTGGTGATTCTCACTAAACCAAACATGAGACTAGGTTTGCACATGTGCTTGTCTTTGTTCTCTTAACTTTAGAATTTTGCAAATGAGTTTTTTTAGCTGGGCATGCTTCATCCATCGGAGAACATCTTCCTTGCCTGAATCCCACCTCTATCCAAAAGTTCAAGTTTTTCAGTGGGAGCATTTGAAAGCACAAAATATGTCTCATGTCCATATTTAACATGTATTAAGGATCATTTATTAAGAGATACTTAAGCCATCATCTTAAATGAAAACATCAGACCTGATTTTGTTTTTCTCCCATTATTTCCATAGGAGGGGTCCCTCTTTCAAAGCTGGCAGCCTATGGCTCATCCAAGGCAGCTCTGACCATGTTTTCGGCAGTCATGAGACAAGAGCTTTCCAAATGGGAAGTTAAAGTCTCTGTCATCCAGCCTGGAGGTTTCAAAACAAGTAGGTGTCCGAGCCTAAGAGCCTTGCAATGTTGATCCTGGGAGGGATGCTAAAGGTCCTTTGTTTTGGTCAAACTGAATGCCTCCTCGGAAGTCAGCTAAAGAGGGGTTGGTATGGGTGGGCCGTTTTTAAGAATACAGGGGCAAGTGCCAGTTTCGTTTTCTTCGATCTATGGTTGCTCTCCTGCATTCTTCCCCAAAGGAATTAAGTTTTAATGTCATGTAGTTTTTAAACACCACCTCCTCCCCTCTGAAGATTGTGACCCACCTGTTTCCTACCCTGGGAGGAGATGGCTATCTGCTCCTCTCTCCTCCCTGAATTTCTGAACTCTGGGCAGATGCAGACCACCCCTGTGGCTCAGCGCTTAGTTCTGGGCCATCAAACTAATTGGTGATTAATGTAAAGATGTAAAAAAGCCTGTCTAATAACAAAAGACCACAAACTGGGAGGTGTTGCTAACATACTAAGGAACAAGCCCTAGAGGTCTGAGTATTCACTGAAATTGTTATGGCTAACAATTGGGGGGAGCTGTTCTTCTCAGACACTAACTACTTCCTACAATTCTTTCCTGATGTTTCGATGTTATAATAATTGAGAGATATATTATATACACACATAGTTTAACAAATTATTATGAAAACTCATGTCCTTAACATCCATATCAAAAAATAAAATATTATCAGCACCCAGAAGCTACCATATGATCCTCTCCAGTCATAGCCTTCTCCCATCCCCAACATGTGCTCACCCGCTTACTTTTTGTAATAATCTTTTATTTGTTTTTCTTTACAATGTTATATCCATACATGCATTCCCGAACAACAGAGTTTGGCTGTACTAATTTTGACCTTTGAATGGAATCAACATGTTTGTATTTTATTGTGTGTGGCTTCTTCCACTCAACATTGTTTCCCTCTCTGTTGTGAGCAGCTGTGGTTCATTCATTTTTATTGTGGATAAGCCACAATTTTTCTACAGGTGGTGGGATATTTGGGTCACTTTTGGACAATTATTAAGAATTCCTCCATAAACCTTCTGTCACACAGACTGTGGTGCATGTGTACATGATTCTTCCTATGGCCCATACCCAGGAGTTGAATGATTGGATCACAGAGATTAATTATCTTCAACTTTAATTGATAATACCAAACTGTTTTCTAAAATATTGTTCCAATTTGTAGACCCACTCTTTCCATATATATCTTAGCCTGCATCACAGTTCTGAGGGGTAGGTTTACTTGACATAATTCTCCAGGTGAGGACACCAACATAAGGTGGGTAATATATACCCAATACAGGTGTCTGGCACACCATGATGGTGGGGAATCTAAGACTAGATCCTGAGATGCAGTGCTGGATTCTTTCTTTTATACCAGACTGATCTCAGTTTAAAGCTGATGTTTGATGGACTCTCTGAAGGCAAGAGCCTAGACAATGGAGAGCTGAGGACTCAAGTCTGGAGGAGAATGCTTGAGGTTGGAGGCAAGAATAAGAATCTTCAGGGACACAAAGAGCTTCTGAAGACATGCAAGGAGATATAGCATATTTTTTAGTACCTGCAATACAAATAGCTGAAACATATTGCAGGCTTAGCAGGTTTTAAGCACCTGACATGCACTATCTCACTTCATCCTATGAGGCAGGCATTATAATAATCACACTTTCTTGGGAGAAAACTGATACTCAGAGAAGTTAAGAAATTTCCCAAGGCACAGAGCTGACCTGAGGCAATACTAGGCAGAAATGGGGTTTAAATAGAGACAGGTCTTAATTGTCTGTAGCCCAGAGTGGCAGGGGATGGGTGAGTGTGCGCCAAAAGTGGCAGATGAAGGTTGACAAAAGGCTGGTGCCTTTGACACCAGTAAAGAGAGATTTGGGGAATCTAGATAGGGTTTCCACAGAGTGGTTAGAAAATCCATGAGTTATTTAAAGAAGAAATGTAGAAGGAAAGGAATCCCCCAGCCTGGAAAGCAGGGACTGGGGGAAAGGTAGTTGGAGGAATAAGAGTTCATACAAACATGTTTCTCATGACCCAGAAACCTCCAGAATAATTGCCATGGTAATCATTTCTTTAAATACAGCATGTGCCTTCTTAAAGAGAAATGAGCAATTGAAACCCTGTTTACATTCCCCTGAGTATAATTGGATTTCACTGGATTACATTTCACAGCCAGACTCCCCCGCAGTCTTGATATTGGGGTGTTGACCAAGCTCACAAACAAAGGCTCATCCCTGCAGCAATCCCTGAGCAATTACAGACTTGGCAGGAGGGAGCACGAGTTGCTGCAATCTTTTTGGAAAAATAAATCTGGCAGGAGCTATTAAAATTCAAAATGCATGTGCCTTTTGACCGGGCAGCCACACTTGGGGGGCTGTCACCTACAGAAAGAAATGCCAAAATACAAAAGTACATACTATGCAAGGCAGCTTGCAGCAGGGCCACCTAAAATGGTGACTCCTAGGAAGGACTGGAAGGTCCTTTGAAAGAGATGTGGCTGACTAAAAGCTTTTCAGTGGAAAATTCTGCAGCTCTGGTTTCAATCTATAGCCACTGACCATGGGGCAAAAATAAATAAACAAACAAACATGAAAGCAAATTCCTGGAAAAAATGTATAGTATGATCCTTTCTGTTTTCTGTTTGTTCCTGGTAAAACATAATTGACCCAAATCCTTGTATGTGTATATATGTTTGTACGAACAAGGGAGAAATGCAGAAAGGCACACAAAACTGTAGGCAGAGGAGATGAATTTTAAAAACATACATCTTATTATTATTCATTTATTCACAGTATGTATACACATATTTTATATATAATATTACTGTATACATATTTTATATTGTATATAATAGTCATGAGAACATAGGCACTGGAATGTTTGTGACAGCATGATTTCTAAGTGCTCCAAATTGAAAACAACCCAGATGCCCTTCACAGTACACTAATGGATAAATAGTTTTTGGCATATTTATATAAAACTATGCAACTATGAGAATGACCACACAATATCATGGATGAATCTCTCAACGCCATGTGTGATTCCATTTATATAATGTCCAAAGCCAGGCAAAACTACTCTATCTGTTCATCGTGACAATGGCTTCCGGGAAGGAGGCTGAAAATGGGGGCTTCGAGGATGGTTTTTCCTTTTCTTGATCTGGTGGCTGGCTACATGGGCTACTCAGTTTGTGAAAACCCAGTCATTGGTGCAGTTTTCTGTTAAAAATATAATAAATACCGTTATAAAGCACATATTCAAAAAGGTGTTTGGGAATGTTGGTCCTTCTCAACAGAAGCCAGTTCACAAGGGCCTACTTCCCCTCAGGGGTTGACCGTGTCGGTTGGGCCTTCCCAGCACCTGAGCCTCCCTTTTCTCTGGCATCCCAGATATCATAGGCACGAGTGAAATGTTGGAAAAGCTGGAGAAAGACATGCTGGACCACCTCACACCTGACGTGCGGGAGGAGTACGGCCAAGACTATATCCTTGCGCAACGGAATTTTCTCAGCTCCTTCAACACACACTGCAGCTCTGACGTATCCCCTGTGCTCCTGGACATCCGGCATGCCATCTCCGCTAAGAGCCCCTTTACTTTTTACACGCCAGGGTCAGGCGTTTACCTGTGGCTCTGCTTTGTTTCCTTTAGCCCGACTGGCATATCTGATTATTTTAACAAAAAATTTCATAACTTTAATGTTAGTATGCCTAGAACACTAAGCATGCCTAACTGGAAGAATAAGGTCAGGTAGGCCAGTAAGTGGGAAATGTTGTAGTCTTGAAGTGAAAGGGAAACCAGAGCTTACCATTAAAGTTGTGTTCTTACTTTATGTTTCCTGTGAACTCTGTTGGTTGAATGGGACCTACTGGCGAGAATGCTGGGGGGTAGAAATGCCCACCATGAGGGGCATTGATTGAGTACCAACTCTGCAGGAGATAGACTTCAGATATTTTCTCTAGTTCTCATCAGAGAACTGAGGTGGGTATCTTTACCTCTACTTCATGACTAAGGAAATTAAGGACCCGAGAGGCTAAGTTCCTAGTTCATTGTCACATAGCTCGCAAAAGGCAGAGTCAGAATTGAAATCCAGTTTGGACTCCACTATCTGACACGCGAGAAGAAAGTGAAAGAGAGATGAAAGAAAATAAAGAGAGGGTGGAAAGGGATAAGAGGAGGATGAAATGGCAAGGACAAGAGTCAAACTGAGTCTTCCTCACTGTGCACTGATATTCCACAGTTACTATTGTTCTTCATTCAAGGTATTAGGCTTATTGTATATAATCAGTGCTCTGTGTTTCTCCTCTCCCTTTCTCTACCAAGAGCCCTGGAGATAATATGACAGGGTCTCCCATCTCAAGCGAAGCCCCAGAGACCTTTTGGCAGACCCAGGTTGTGTGACTGGCTGGTTTGGTATCCATAGTAACAACCTCTGTCACTTGCATCTGAGCATCCCAAGGTGGAAAGCCAGCATTATTATCTGGAGAAGCCTGGCTGAAGGCAGCAATGTCAGATACTAAGAGAGGTGTCACCAAGTTCACCTAGTGTAGGCAAAAGGGGGGAAGCTGGTGAACTGAGAGGGCATAAAAGGAATTACAAGAAATATCAGCTTGGTACGAGGGAAGCAGAAGTCCAGACATCTTGCTCATGACAAAACTCCATCTGTCCCATTTCCTTTCAGGAATGTACAAGTTCTTTTTCTACTTTCCAATCTCGGAAATTTGAGGAGAGTAGATTAAACTGACAGTCTCTGCAATTTTCTCCAAAATAAAATAATAAGTAACAATATAGTGAGATAAGTAGTTAGGAAATTATTAATACATTATATATTTTTTATTTTTCAATTAGACTTTACATTCCATATTGTTTGTATTAGTTTCAGATGTACAACATAGTGGTTAGAAAATCATGGACTTTACAGAGTGGTCCCCCATGATGTTTCAAGTACCCACCTGGCCCATACATAGTTATTACGATATTATTGACTATATTTCCATATGCTATATTTTACATCCCTGTGACTATTCTGTAACAGCCAATTTGTACTTCTTAATCCCTTCACCATTTTCACCCAGCCCCAAACTCCCGCCCCTCTGAAAACTAACTGTCTGTTCTCTGATACATTTTTAATGGCTGGTAATGACAACTTCCCAGTGGTTCTCCACCATTACTTTAGGACAAAACAGAAAGAAAGAAAAGAAAAAATATCAGGTTAGGCATTGATTACCAAAATAGACACTTTTTGGAGATGAGTCATCAAGGCCCACACTTCCATTTTCAGGGTTCAGACACTGAGAGGGCCATGGATGTGTGTAACCTGCAGTCCCGAGCTTGGAGGAGACCTGAGGAGTGTGTGTTTTATGATAAGCCAGTGGTTCTCAGAGTGTGGTTCCTGCACCTGCAGCATCAGCATCACCTGAGAACCTACTGGATGTGCAATTTCTCAGGAGCCAACCCTATTGCATTTCAGGTTCCTGTGGCTGTTGTAACACATCCCCAATAACTCAGCGGCTTAAAACAACATACATTTATTCTTTTACAGTTCTGGAGGTCAGAATTCTGAAATGGGTCTCACTGGGCTAAAATCAAGTTGTCAGCAGAGATTGTTCCTTCTGTAGGCTCCAGGGTGGAATTTATTTTTTTGCCTTTTCTAGCTTCCAAAGGCCTCTGTATTTCTTTGCTTGTGCCTCCATCACTCTGATGTCTGCTTCCATCCTTTTACCTCCTTCTCTGACTCCGACCCTTCTGCCTCCCTTTTATAAGAATCCTTGTGATGATATTGGCCCACCCAGATAATCCAGGCTAATCTCCCCACTTTAATATCCTTAATTTAATCACATCAGCAAAATCTCTTTTACCGTGCGAGGTTACATATTCACAGATTCTGGGAACTCTTGTGCCACCATCATTACTAGGGACCATTATTCTACTGACTCATATAATGAAGCAGAAATTCTGGGTGTGGGCCTGACAGTTTGTGTCCTAATGAGCCCTCCAGGTGGTGCACAGCCAAGTTTGAGAACCACAGCTCTAAGGCATAGAGTAAACAGGTTACAGGATGTGTGGTCAGGTCACGGGAGGAGGGAGAAAGCTCTTTGAGGACAGGGGGCAGAGCTGGAGACATCAGGTTGAAACCTGAGTATGAGCCTGCTTTCTGTTCTGCAGCCTCTAGGGGTTGAAAACTCTGAGGCATGGGCAGAGGTTCTGAATGGAGACTCACATGGGTCTGAGAATTAGTAACAGAGAAGCTGCTGACTGGCTTCTGCAGGAGTGCTTCCATAGTCTTCAGGATACCTCAGAGGAAAAGCACCCACAAGGTGGCCTATATTAGCTAGTGAAGGACTGATAACTTCTCACTGTCATTCCCATCATGACTCTCTTGGATTTGGGCCGGAGTGGGGAGGTATGGAAAAGTCAGTGAGGCTCCTGGAAAAAGCAGGGAAGAATTCTGGGAATGGAGAATCTGGGTGCCTGAGAGGGGAACGGAATGGTTTAACAAAGGCCACCCAGTGGGCAGCCTTGAAGTTGGGGGCTGAATTAAGGTTGAGAAATTCAACTGGAAGCCTGTGGAGTCAAGACAGTGCCACTTCCCTGGTTCTGGGAAAATATACCAGGCGATAGGAACTCAGATTCTGAGGAAGAGGACAAGAAAAAGAGAAAGGAGTAGGGATAGGTCTTGAATTCTACTGCACATTCATCTGGAAGACCCTGTTTTAAACTAGAAGAGACCAAGTTAACTGAAAGTATTAATAAGCATTCAAATATATTTCATTTTTAGTAAATACCCATAGAGTCTCAGAAAACAAGGGACAGGTATTGCAGACCAAACATCTTCATACCCTGACTCTGTCTGCACAATAATTGATGGATGTTTCTTAGTTAGAAGTCAGTAATAGCTAATGGCAGAAGGAAGTCTCCAATATGTCTCCAGTTTGTTGAATTTGGGGAAGAAGACATCACGAGCAGGTAATTCAACAACATGACTTCTGGCAAAAAGTATTTCATCCCCCCACCCCTACCCTAGTCCTGCTCTTCTGGCCACAGAATATTACATGCAAATCCCAGGCAGAACCCCACCACTCCACTTTATCTCTTCCTTTTCTGCATTTCCCCTATACTGGAGGTAGGAAAGTGGGCCATCCTGACCACAGATGCATGATAACAGGGAAAAATCAGAAAAAGCATCTAGCAACAACATAATTTTTTTTATTATATAGGGAGCTAATAAAAGCCTAAACTAAAGTTTGCTATTTTATCAGAATGGACCATTAAATTTCATTAGTTTCATTATACTGGTGAAAAAGACTATATTTTAGAATGCCATTCTGGATAGTGTAATTCTGAAGAAGAGTAATTCCATGATGGGGTAATGTTACCTCCTGCTCAGTAATAGTCCCCAGTCCAGCTCACACACAGTGGTGTCCACTCAAGGGTAGGACCCCTGGACACCTGCTCTGGAGTGTTTCTCTACCAGTTTTTCTTATAAGCCAGTATTTCCCTCTGGGATCTCAGGTGTATGAATGGCCATGGCAGGACTAGATGGGTATTTCTGAGTCCCAGCTCAATACTCAGCTCAGAATTACACATCAAGAAATAAGAAACAAAGGGAAGGAAGGGAGATAGAAATCTAATTTGAAGGTTTAAAATAAGGAGGTCTCAATATGTTTGTGGTCTGAAGTTGCTTACTTTTTTGCCTGCCTAGTATTTTTTGGGGGGGGTTTGGGGGTTAGGATTTTGGTGAGGCTATCATTCAAGGCACCCCACCTCCCCACCATAAGAATGGTCATGTGATCCAGGTTGGCTAATCAATCTGTACTCTTGGCTCCAATGATTGGTTCAGGCATGGACACATGACCCAAAAGGAACTGATCATGATTCCCAATGGTGGGAGGATTACTAATGGGCATTGAGAGAAAAAGGTATTAGTAATATCCATATTAAATTGAAGCTTCTAGAGCCCAGCAGAAAGAGACTCTGGTAGAGAATGAAGCATGGTAGAAGAAAAGGGAGCAGAATGGTGAGGAAGATTAAAGTTTGATGACATAGCTTGATCTCCTTAATCTAGCTATAATTACAAATCTATCATTTGGATTGTGAGCCAATACCTTTCCTTTAAACTATTTTAAGTTGGGTTTCTATCTTTTACAAAAGAATTAATTACTGACAATTACACACTATAGGGAAGTGTTCAGTGAAGAATGAGGAATAAAATAATGCTTGACGGAAAAAAAAATAAGTCAAGGCAGTAATGTCCTATGGGAGAAAGAAAGAGATGAGACTAAAGAAAAAAAAAAAGGGATATTAGGGTAGATTATATTATTATTCAATAGCCCTCTCTTATAGAAAAGCAATATTTTTCAGTTAAAATTTCTTTGGGGGCTTTATCACCGAAGTCTGTGAGCATGGTTCTTCTGAAACAAGGTGAAACAAAATCCTTACTGAGCCCCAGGGTGGAAACCAAAGATTTCAGCTGACCTTTGGCAATTCTAGACTCTTGGAATCATGCTTGGCTAGGATAACAGTGTATAAGACACTGCATCTAGCATGATAGAATATTCTGTCTTGGATCATCAAAAAACTTACTTACCATATTGCAAAATATGGAGATGATGAAAGTGAGGATCCCAACCATGGGAAACAGGAGGATCAACAAGCAAACTGAAGGCAGTTGTCTTAAATTATTTGTTCTTCTCCTGTCATTCCATCCATATAATAGTGTTCTGGCCCCAGGTAATTGCCCTGGGAATTTTACTGCAGAGATATTTTTGTTTAGCTTCCCTTTCTGTCCTTCCTCCTATTTTGATGATAGGCAGTGATTCACTGCTGGATGTAATGTAACATCTCTCTTCGGCATTGACCTGTGCTCTCTCTCCTGACCGTACAAGATAAACTGATTCTGTGTAGAGAAGGTCCTAACTTGAATCATGCCATTCTTTGGTCTGGCTATGATTTTTAGGTAAGACAAATGTTTGTGCAAGAAATTGTCATTGATGAACACAAAAGTCACACTTTCATCTTGAATACCCAGGGTGAATAGCAAAACAGGAATGAAAATCAGAAGAGAGGGAAGCCAATAAATATCACTGCCATTGTAATCTGGGTGGGGGGGCAGGGACTGTGTGTGGGGGCCACTGTTCAGCATCCACTTACCTTCCCCAGGTGTGAGATCTTGGTGGAAAGCAATGCTTTTCCTCCAACTTTAGAGTCAGAGGTCTAAATTCTTCCTCTTTCAGTATCTTAGCCTCTAGAATTTGGGCATCATGAACAAATGTATGACCTTCCTAGGATGTAAAGAGTACTGGTGGCAGTCTCCCACAAATGGTATTGTTGTTTCCTCTTTCTTGACCTTTTGGAGACACTTGGTCCCAACAATCCAGTTTTTCAAGCCTTGCCTTGATACCAAACTTAGTCAATTTGCCATCATGAATCCATATATATATCTGCACATGTGTATATATGAGAGGAATTTCCCCCAACTGGAATTTATTTATAAAAAATTGTGTATTTATTCTTACATGTTTAAACTTCAGTCACCTTCAAACTATTCTCCATTGATGTAATACATCTATTGAGACATTTTTCCACCGCTCAAAACAGATTTTGAACTCATAGATTTTGATGCCTTTGAGTGCTTTTGCCATTTTTTTTGTCTTACCTCTTCCACATTGACAAAACGTTTCTTTTGGGGGGCTTTTTTTCATCTGGGGAAACAAAAATAGTTATTTGGAGTGAGATTGGGTGAATAGGGAGGGTGAGGGTATAGGGATCCTGACATTTTGGATCCAAAACTGCTGAACATTCAGCACGATGTGGGCAGATGCACTTGTAAATCACCCATCATGAAATGGGCAAATATGTTGAAAGAGGTTTCAAGAAAAATTTACTGAGGTCAAACAACAACGCCTCTCACAACAACGCCAGCTGGTACACTAATACAGATGGGCTCCTAGAACATTCAACTAGCAAGGGAAGTCTGTATTACAAGGGGCCCACCCTCCAGAAGATAATTTTGGTTTGGTTTGCGTCTCCCCTCATATATATTCAAATAACTCCAATTTTGTTCAAAGACAGCCAGAACTCAGTTTCTGTTACTTGCAACCACAAGCATTCTAATTTATATCATCATCACCACAACACACAAACCCACTCCTAAAACACAGCCCCAAATATTCATGGGTCCTAAAGTAAATGGCTCTAAGAAGGATGCACCCTCTCCAAAGAGGGATGTTGTGTACATCTCTCCTTGTGCACCATCCCAGTAGCCCTATCCTCTTTGCTTTGTCTAGGATGCTACCCTACTTGCAGGGCACAGTAGGATGGGCCCAGGTCGGCCCTGAATGCCCATCTCTTCTTTTTGGTTTCTACTGAAAAACATCTTCATAACCCCAGATCCTCTTCCAGAGTGAAGGCTGTGGGCTATACTCCAAGGGGCAAGATTGAGATTTGACCCGGGCAGGTTAAGAGAAATGAAAGCAAAAGGCTCATTTAAGGGAACACTTTTCCAGGGAGGCTTATAAAAAAAACTGGGGACTCTACTAGTCTCTCCCTGTTTTAAGGTCAAAGGACTGCTCTCCACTTCTCCTGCACAGTGTTTTGTTTTGTTTTGTGTTTTGAATTCTGGTTAATATTGCTCCAAACATGCCACGTTCTTGGTGGCAGTGCAGCACAGTGGCATAACATGGGCAGTTTGGAGTTATGCACTGTATGGCCTGGATGTGTCCCTGCCAGATTTGTATGTTGAAATCTTAACTGCCTATGTGATGGTATTAGGAGGTAGGGTCTTTGGGAAGTGATTAAGTCATGAGAGTGGAGCCCCTGTGATGAGATTAGTGTCCCTATAAGAAGAGAAAGGAGAGAGCACGTGCTTTTCTCTCTCTGCCATGTGAAGATACGAGAAGACGGCCAACTGCAAAACAGGAAGTGGGCCCTTACCAGACACCAGGTCTGCCAGCACCTTGATCTTGGACTTCTAAAACTCCAGCACTGTAGGAAATAAATGGTTGTTGTTTAAACCACCTAGTGTATGGTATTTTGTTATTGCAGCTAGAACTAAGATGTGTAGTCTTGGGTTCAAATGTTGAGCCTGCTGTTCAACAACTGGGTGACCACAAGCAAGCTTTTTAATCTTTCTGGATCTTAGGGATTTTTTTTTCCTCTTTATATTCTAAAAACAGGGGCAGTAGTAATGCTAATCTCACAATGTGATGATGAGATAGGATAATAATGCAAAAGTTTTCGTAATATGCCTGGTGTTGAGCCCGGGCCCATAACTGTAGAAATAATAATTGTTTTCTGTTTCTTTGTATCTTGAGTGCATTTGCTGTGGAGATGAGGTCACGTTGGTGTGTCCTTTCTAGGTTGAGGTCCAATGGTGGGAAAGCCAATGTTACTCTGAATCTTTTTAGTTGGGACTTAAAGAATTCTCAGATCCAAATGGGATTTATCACTGCTGATTGGCTAATGCTCCTTTCTCCTAGGAGAGCACAGGGAGTCTTTCATGGACAAACACTGAAGTTCATAGCTATTACTCTTCCTGATAATGACCACTATTGCCTTTTATTTAAATTAACAATCATTTATGGCTTCCTATGTGCTGCCAGAAAATCTGTTGAGCAATTTACTTGGATTAATCAATTCAATCCTTACAGCAACCTCATAAGGTAGGTACCTTCTTAGTAGTTAACCTCTCCAAAGTCATATGGTTAGTATGTAGTTGAACAGAGTTTTTAATTTTTAAAGACTGTTAAAATATATATAACATAAAATTTACCATTTTAACCATTTTTAAGTGAACAATTCAGTGGCATTAAGTAGATTCACAAAGTTGTACAACCTTCACCACTCTCCATTTCTAGAACTTCTCCATCATCCCAAGAATTGAGCCTTTTAAGCTGAGTTTGTTTAACTTCTAATTTTTGAAAGGAGCAGTTGTGCAGTGGTTAAGAAGTGTGAATTCTTCCAGGGTTCAAGTCTCAGTTCTGCTATTGATTAGCTATAAGATCTGGGGGAAGTTACTTCTGCCTCAGTACCTTCATCTGTAAGTGGAGAGGATGATAATTAACAGTAAGTACCTCTCTTCTAGAGTGGTTTTCATATTAAATAACTTAATCTATATTAAGTACTTAGAACATAACCTGGTAAACAGTAGGCATACAATAAGCATTAGTTATCATTATTCCATCCTGGCAATTACAGGGTACTGTAGAAATGATGGGACAGGAGCTAGAACAGAGCATTAGGACAGATGTTGGGATTTGGAAAGGGTTTTGAACTACACAAAGTTTTATTCAAGCTGACTTCTTTAAGTTGGGCTTGAAGTGATCTATCACTTCTTTACATAGTGTTGGTGGGATTTCATTGGGTCACTAAAATTTCCTCTGGTGTTGAAAAACAACATGGTCTCTCTCATTGCTAGAGAACTGGGTGGCCCCAGCAGGCCACTAATAACACATATGAAAATCTCTATTGACAGAGCTGGCTCCCTGGCCTGGGACAAGACTGCAGAATGCAAACCCATGTGGGCAACATTCTCAAATTCCTCACCTCTTCTGGACTCAGGCCAGGAATGCAAAACTCATGACTTCCACTTCATCTCCCTTCTCCTTCCACATGTCAAGGAATAATTTTCAGATGATGTTAAAATCTCATACAAATACGTGATGAGCATGCATCAAAGTTTTAGTTAACCCATAATGAGAGAACCAGCTGGCTTCAGAGAAGATTTCAGAAACCGATATATAAAATATAGTGCTCTTAACATAGTAAAAAGGTGCTAGAATTAGATTGCTAAATTAGATACAAAATTGGTCAAGTTTCTACAGAGCAGTACACTCATTATCTTTGGGTCTATATTCTCTGATGATCAGAATGTATCTCCAGTGGATAAAAATAATTTGAATCCTATACACTTTCTCCAAATTAATATCTACTCTTACAGAGCTGGGTCCCTTCTAGTTAATATATAAGTTGTAAGTCAAGCAAAGTCACATTTCCTTATTCAGGTGGTCCTGAGGTAGTCTTTTAGACAATGCCCTGGCATGATACTAAAAAGAGCATAGATATCTCTTTGCCTTATTTCCAAGTTTTAGATGACTATTTTTTTCTTTTTTTTAACAGAAGCCAATGTATGGATTACTAAGCAATCTGAAATTTTTTCCCACAAAGCCTAGATAAGGCCTCAGATGGTTTTTCTGCACTGTGCTCCATATAGCCACTACCAGTTAATGAGGAAACTGGCTTGTCACCCAGTCCTCGATGATGACTGTGGCTTGGTTTAGAAGTTCTAGGCAGCATCCCCTATGGCTGGATGAAGCTATTTCAATGACTCAGTCAAAGCTCTGGCTTAGCCATGAGGAAAGACATCTCACACTGAAGGAAAGTAAGAGGTCAAAGTGAGAGGTCAAAGAAAGCTTTTTTTTCATTCTAGATGGATGTTCATTTGCTCTTCCTAAGTCAGGATTGCACAAACAAGTAAGATGGCTTCAGAGCCATTTATCTCCCTCTGATGGTTTTTTTTTTTTTCCTGATTTGTACATTTATTAGAAATATAGACTAATAGTCCTGTGCTTAAATGTTGTTGCAGTTGTGTGCTGGCTTCCATAAAACATAACTTGTCATAAGGAGCTCTTCAATGAATACATTCCAGACAGAAGTAAAAACATCAACAGAAATGACTGACAAGACAGGGCTACTGAAGACATAATTCTCTTATAAAATTAATACTTGCTAGAAAATGGAATTTGACATTATTTGCAATTACACCAACATTCATGGAGGCTGAACATTGAATATCACAGGCATAAGGAAAAATGTCTTTTTATACTTTCCAAATAGTTTTGTATTTTAGCTATGAATGTCAGTTACCACAACCAAACTTGTTCTTAATGTCCATTCAATCAAGGAGTCTCTTACATCTTTCTGGGCCTATTCATTTGCAGATTCATTTGCAGAGTAGAAACTGTAACCAGGTTATTCAAATCATGCACTCACATATGATGTCCAATCTTTATATGCTGTCCATTTTCTTTAAGATAAAAGGAGTGACTCGCAGCAGGGCCACATAGATGAGGAAGTTCCGTATGGAAGAAATCACGTCCTTACGCATCTTTCATTTCATCTCCTCCGGGTCCAGCTTCGGCGCGAGGCCCTCCATACGCAACATCGCGGCGCTACCACACCAGCTTCCAACTGCTGTGTTCTGCTCCCGATGGGTTGTTTTTATTGTATCAGGTGTAGACAGTTGTATGTTAAGTGGGTGAGGAGCTTGCAAGGAGATGAGAAATTTGTTCTTAGTTATGTTGGGTACTGCTAGTGACATTGTAGAGTGTATAGCCCCTCTATCCAGTACATAGAACTGTTGTAACCAAGAGAAATGGGAAGGTCAGAACCCAGGAGGAGAAGCAATCATCTTTCATTCATTCCAAGGCATTCATTATGTGTCGGGCTTTATTGAAGTCTATTGGAAGCCATTGGGGAATCTCTGCCCTAGACGGATCGTGAGGCCTGGTGGTATACTACTCTATTACAAGTTTCCTAAGTGAGCTCTACTAAGGCCTATATGCTTTCCCCATAAAGGCATGTCTGTCTGCAGTAAGAAAGAAGACTTAGTCAGTGTGCCCATGTCCTCCGTTAAAATGTTATTTCTCATAATTACATAGCTTCCAACCTGTCAACAAAATTTTCTGCTTGAAAATTACACTTGACATTTATATTTCTATGCAAAATTGGGGAAAAGATGTCTTACCAATGTTTCAAAGAAGGTAAAAGAACACTAATTCAGTGTCATCATGAGTCTTTCATTTCTGTCTTATGTACATGATCAGAAGGGACAGAACATTTTCCCTGTCAGGACAGCTGTGAATAGACAGTTAAAGAAAAGCGCAAGAAGACAGAGGCTATAAGCTGAGCAGGTGACACCTGGCATTGTGGTTTGTATGCAGGAGAAGGAAAGTGGAGCACGTGACTTCTCTATGTCTTAGTGTCCTGTGACTTCCACTTCATTGTTACATAGAGTGAAGTGAATCACTGTGTAGTAGACAGGAATATACCAAAACCTACCTCAGTTTTCTGAGGCTCAGTCTCCACAAAGACATAATGAGAGAGTGTCAGCAGGAGACACCCTACGATTGAAGGTAAGGAGACAGAAAAGGTAAACCATGCAAGGACTAGCCAAACATAAGCTGGTATAGCAACTCAATGCCAGACAAAGTAGAGTTTAAGGGAGGAAGATTTTCATATATTATATATCCTGCACACCCCAACTGGAGCCCAAATGTTTCTGCTCCTGGCCACCCTGCTCTCTCTGATCTGCTCTCGGGGTACAAATGCCACACCAGGTCATGGCCATCCACTTTGCCCACTCAGCCCACCCACACTGTTCAAAGTTAAGAGTCCTGCTTCAACCCCAAACCTTAGGTTTTCTTGGTCATTTCTTACCCATCAGCTCCTTTTCCCACTCAACAGGTTTTGGTGCCAGGCATGGTGCTAGGCACTGGGGGCACACCTGGGGACAAAACAGATGGATCCCTGCTCTCCTGGGAATTGGCAGTATAACGGGGAAGACTAACATGCAGCAACTAAATAAATAGTTGTTTGATGTAAACATGTGGTCAGTGCTATTAAGTTTGAGTGCCCAGGGAGCTCTCTATACACCTACCCAGGGGTTCCTGGTTTTCACTGTTTCTTCAGGGATCCAACTACTAAGTCAACTACCACTGACTCTTCTGAAAAGAACCCAGTAAAAGATGAAACCCTTATGACCAGGAGGTGTAAGAAGGCCAACAGCTCTCCCCTAAATAACTTCTTGACATGCCAGGATGTTCAACTCACTCTAACTCAGACGTGTGCTCTCCTTAGACTCTTTAGACCCATCTCATACCTGTGGGGATGCATGGTTCTGCCAATGCAGGGACACAGCACCTAGGTCCGCAAGCTCTGGATCACAAGGAGGAGCCTGTGTTTTTGTCTAAGGTGACAGGCTGCAGAATCTGTTTGACCTGGTAATTGGTTTGAAACAGCTGGGCATAGGCCAGGTGTCATAGACCTGAGAGACTGAGGGCACCTTTGGCCAAAGATTGGTTGCCTCCCACCAGTGCCCAGACAGGGGACTGAACTGCAATCTAAGTATGTGCACTGACTGGGAATCAAACTGAAAACTTTTGGTTATGGGACAACGCTCCAACAAACTGAGCCACACTGGCCAGGGCGCTAATGAAAATTTTAAACATTGAGTATTACTGTATGTACAATACACACGTATATGTGCACACACATGCACACACACACTTTAAGCATATGGCTCAATGAATTCTGAGAAATGGATGTACCTGTGTAGCCCACATTGGTGGAATTAGGGATCAAGGTACACTTTTTTCCATATGGATATTCAGTTGTCTCTGCATTATTTGTTGAAAAGACTTGATCTTCTCCACTGAATTGCTGTGACACCTTTGTAAAAAAATTACTGACCATATAGATATGGGTCTATTTCTGGGCTCTCTTCTATTCCATGTGTCTGTCTATCATAGACCAATGCTATATGCTTCTCGGTTATTTCTCTTTTTCTGTCTCTTATTGAATGAGTTAAGTATTTTTGACTTCCAGTTTTTAACTTGACCATATTCTATTTCAATTCCTTTGATGGTTACTCAAAATTTTAATATGTGCACTTAATGTTATATTTTAAAAAATAATGTCTACATAAATTTGTATTTCTAGTCTACTCTTGAATAGGATCAGGACCTTAACACAATTTAAATTCCCTCAAAATGCTCCCTTTCCATCTTCTATGTTATTTTTTCTCATTATTTTAAAAACCAGACAATTAAATTATTTATAATAAGTGAATATTTAAATTTTCTAAATAATCACACAATTTACAATGCATATTTAGATTTTCCAACCACTTTTTGCTGATTTCTGTCCTCACTAATTCTTCTCTTATGATACAATGCTAGTTTTATTTTTCTAAGTCTATTCATCAGTACTTCTTTCAGAGATGTATAATAGCTATTGATCTCTGGGTTTGTGAAAACACATTTCAAAAGAATTCTATACTCAAATGAAATATTATCAGGTGTAATTCTATTTTTAAATATGAGTTCAAGGTGTAGTTCTCAAAGGATTTATCTTGTCTAGATTCATACATGAAGAACACAATTTTTTTTTGAAGACTTTATTTTTTGAGAACAGCTTTAGGTTCACAGCAAAATTGAGGGGAAAGTATAGAGGTTTCCCACATACCTTTTGTCCCCACACATATGAAGCCTCCCCAACTATTAACATTCTATACCACAGTAATACAGTTGTTACAACTGATGAACCTACATCGATAGATCATAATCACCTAAAGTTCATTAGGTTAGCCTTGTGTTCACTCTTGGTTTTGTATTTTCTATGGGTTTAGGCAAATGTATAATGTCATCATTGCAGTTCATACAGAGTATTTTCACTGTCCTAAAAATTCTCTGTGTTTTGTCTCTTCTTCCCTCTTCCTCAACCCCTCACCCCCCACCCTCCACCCCAACCTCTGACCCCCCACCCCAACCCCTGGAAACCACTAATCTATTTATTGTCTCCATAGTTTTGTCTTTTCCAGAATGTCATATAGTTGGAACCATACAGTATGCAGCCTTTCAGATTGGCTTCTTTCACTTAGTAATGTCAGGCTGCCTTTGCTCTGAGAAATCACCCAGGGAACAGTCTAGGATCTTATACCAGGTTTATTGAGGGCAGAGTGGGGAATGGGGTTGGAGGGAAGAAGATACTCCCAGACCAACTTGAGGACCCATCAGAGCAAGGAAAAATGGAAGGGGAAAAGGGGGGGATAGGAGAAACAGGGGAGAAAGGGGGAATGGAGATGCCCGATCAACCAAAGGGCCCATAGGTATCACCTACCTATGTGCCTTCAGGCGCCATCTCCACACCTTTCTGAACACACATATCGGTTAGGGTGAGTTTACTCATCAACACATTCGGCAGGTTGTTTACATCTCCCCGTTTTTCCCCAGTCAATACGTCGTGCTAGGTCCATCAACATTTCTTCTGGGAATGAGCAAAGTCCATTTTTATTTCTTATGGGAGAAGCTGGAACCAGGTTAATTTGCATATAATTAATTTGCATACATCAAAAGTCTGAGTGGGCAGTCCAGCTGCCGCCATGTTCTGACAAGTAAGATGCATTTAAGTTTCTTCCATGTCCTTTCATAGCTTAATAGCTCATTTCATTTTAGTGCTGAATAATATTCCATTGTCTGAATGTACCACAGTTTATTTACCCATTCACCTACTGAAGGATATCTCGCTTGCTTCCAAGTTTTGGCAATTATGAATAAAGCTGCTATAAACCTCCATGTGCAGATTTTTATGTGGATATAAGTTTTCAACTCCTTTGAGTAAATAGCAAGAAGTGTGATTGCTAAATCATATGATAAAAGTTTGTTTACTTTTGTAAGAAACTTCCAGACTGGCTTCCAAAGTGACTGTGCCATTTATGTTTCCAGGCCATGTGGTTTTGATTTCTGCGTATTACTGTGGTTAAGTTCCCCTGGTGGCCACTGGGACATTTTTCCTCTTATTTTTACCTTCGGCTATCTGTTTTGAAACTTGGGGAGTAATCTGCATATGTTTAATCACCCATCTTGAGCAGACACATTTAGAGTTAGGAACAGCACTGCCTGGGTGAATAAAGCAGCACGTGCATGAACCCCGCTGTGGTGAAAGACTTGCAGAGAAGGCCCGTGATTGCAGCGTTCTGAGGGAGAAGGAGAGCTCATGAGGTCAGAGGCAAAGTCAGGTCCAGATCACATGGGTCAGGGTCAGAATTTGGAGTTTATTCTCAGTGTAATGGAAAACTATAGAAATATATTAAGTGAGGTGACATGATCGATTTCCAGATTTAGAAAGTAATTTGGCATTTATTGCTGGCTTCCTCATTCTCTTTACTTATCCAGCTTCTAAGAGCCCCTAATTTTACTTTCATATACATATGTCTGTTTCCACAGTCTCCAAGCATTTACATTTTGAGAATGCCTCCCACGTGAAATTGTAAATAAAAGTTTCCAACATTAGTCTGAAGAAAAGAAGAAATCATGTCAAAGCATTGGCTTAACTCTGGGTTATAAATTGCATGACTCATAGGAAGTAAAGATGTAATTTGCATTAGATTTAGCCATATTGTGTTAAATTAAAATATATCAAGTAATTATTCAACAAATGCATTGCAAGAAAAAGAGGGGGATGGACTAAGGAACATATAGATTAAAAGAGACTTAAAAGAAATATCAACCAGTCACAATGTAAAGGCCTTATGTGGATCTCAATTTAAACAACAACCTGTAAAAAACATGACATTTATTAGATAATTGGAAAATTTAACACTGATTGGATATTTTATGAAATTAATAAATTGTTAATTGCTTTACATGTGATAATAGTTTTTTTAGAAGCCCTTATCTTTTAGACATACACATTAAAATATTTTCAGATAAAATGGTATGATATCTGGGATTCTATTCAAAATAATATAGAGTGGGGTAAGTAGGTGAAAGTATAAATGTAACAAGATAGCTATAAATAAGTAATTGTTGGAGGCTGGAAAATGGGTACATGGGAGTTTATGATACTATTCTATCTACTTTTGCATAAGTTTGAAAATCTTCATAATAAAAATTTTTTGAAAGAAACTAAAAGCAATTTGTAATTTTAAGTCAGTAAAAAAATAAATTGAATCAACACAAACTTTCTAGACAAAACTTTTTGTGATCCTTCTCTTTTCTAATAATTCCTTTCTTGATTTTGTGTATTAAGTATTCATCCATTCATCCATTCATGTATGATTCTATCTTATCTATCTTTTATCTATCATCTACCTATCTAAACCTATCTTTTATCTATCTATCTGCCTGTCTGTGTATCTATTTTTACATTGTCAATAAAAATTGTTTAAATGTCTGGTTCCAAGTTGCTATGTGAATTTGAGTTCCCCCAAAGCAGACCCTGAGATGAGGATCCATGTGCAAGCAGATTAATTTGGAGGTGCAGGAAAAAATTGGAGATTAGTGAGGAGAAAGGAAAGCACCCAATACACTGCCTTATCCAGTAAGTCAGCACTGATGGCAACTTGACCTAAATTCCTGGATAATTACTTCTCCAAAATGGTGTTACACAACTCCAAATAGTTGCTCCTGGGTGGTGATGGGGTGTTCTGATAGAAACTCTGATCAGTGATTGCCTGAGGGCTGCTTCCAGAAGTTAAGTCTCTGGCTCTTCCAGTGTGCTGTGCCCAGACAGAATGCTCACCCAGAAATCTGGAAAAAGGTTTTGGCGCAGAGATGTGGATTCTGGCAGTTGGAAGTTGGCTGGAGTATACCGAATGGTAAGACCGAAGGGAAAGGGGCATGCACTAATAGCATCTGCTAGAGTCTTTCCTTTACACCCCTCAGACCCACCTGTGTTCCACGTCAACTCCCTCCATCTTGTCAGTGCTTTCCCTCAAGGTGGTGGCCAGTCACGCTGCCAAAATTAGAAACTTATAATAGTAGGATTAGTGAGACAAGTTACAGACCCTGCTGCTGCAGTTGGGTCTGATAATACAATGAATATTTATTACTTTCCCCCTTTCCCGCCAATTCTAGATTCCCCTCATACTTGGCAGCACTTCTGGCTATCTAGGTTGCTTGTTCAAGGAGGTAGGTAGCTCAGAGCTTCAACTCTGAAAATTGTGAGGGTTACCAAGCCCTTGTTAGGTGGTGGTTCTTGCAAATTGCCATTTATTGCTTCCCTGGAGATGGAGGTACCAGGAGAAACCCCAGTGAATTCCTGGAGTACCATTCATACTCCTCTCCTCTAGCAGCAACATTATCTCCTCCTGGGTTAATCCATGTGAATTTCTCCTGCTGCTATAGTAACTCTTTCCTTTGCCTACTGGTCTATAGGCATGATGAGCTCAAAAAGATCAGCAGCTGTAACTTCAGGTTTAGTGGAACAGTTACGGTGATGCCTAGTAGAAATCTTCCACCTGGGAACCAGAACTTCTAGCCCAGGAAAGCCCAAAGTTGAAGGACAGGAAGCACACATTCTTCAAGCAGGTCACTAGAAGGGGTGCCATAGGGTGGGGGACCCTCCTCTTCTTCTTTGACCTCTTCATTCCTAAATCAGTGAGCATTAGTTAGTTTCTGTATAAGCCCAGACTGAGATGGGGTTCCCGTGCAAGTGATTTATTTAGGGAGTGCTCGCCAGGAAGCCTATAGGAGAGTGAGGAAATCAGGGCAGGGCAGGGAAGTATTCTAGACAAAGATGAGTTTTAGTAAAATAAATGGGTCAATTCTGCAGATTCAGAGGGTTCAAGGGTACCACTGCATTCTCCCCTTTCTTTATCTTTTGGTTTATTCTTTAGCAAGAAAATAAAGAGTGGGCTAGGCCACATTAGTCTTGTTGAACTAAGACTGATTTATTATACTGAAATGTAATATTTGTGACTATTGAATTATATTTACTTTATTGGCTTCCAAAGATTGTTTTCATTCTAAAAGAGTTCACGGCTCACTAAATAAATCAGTGTTAGACTATGTCATCGTCGGCAGCCGTCCGTCTCGAGAGACGATGGTGTAGCTTCCTAAGAGTCTATCTGCACCTCCGAGAATGGCTGTGCAGTCCAACTCGGGAGTGACACGGTATCTGTCTCCTCCCGTGTTGAATCGACATCTTGTGATGACGCTGGAGTGTCCTCTCCAGTGAAGCTGAAGCTACAGAGCCTGGGCAGGGTGATATGGAGGGTCTGCTGTTGCCCATGCAGCAGACCCCCCCTCTCTTTGCAGCTGAAGGGTCCAAGGGAAAGATGGAGTCAATACAGCTTGGCTTCAGGTGCGCCGCAGGAGTTGCCGGTGTTGACTACAACGTCAAACCGCCTTAGGGACTCCGGCTCCGGATTTTCTGTCAGGGTTTACTCCCTTAGCCTTTCCCCTGAAGAGGTATGCCGCAAGGCAGCGGAGGTTTTTTGGAGTCAGAGTTTTCCTTCTCTGTGACTATGTCATCACATATATCTATATCACCTATATCTGTCTATATCATATCAATATCTAATGAAATTAAAGTATCTTGGTACACTATCAAAATATTACACACCTTTGATGAAAACACTTCAGTCAGTAAAGATCTTACAACTCTTAAAAAAAAAAAGACTTCATATTTTCCTCAATTTTGCTCTCCAGCTGCCATGTATAAAACTTGGAACTTATTTCATTTCTGATTTAAAAGTTTCTGTCTGCCAGTCAGTGGGTGCTGAAGGGTGTTTGCAAGCCTTCTGTCACCTCTGTTGTTAACACCCCAGGTGTTCCTGCCTCACGCATCAGGATAGAAGATGTCAGCCTCACTTTTAACCAACCAGGCTTCCGATTTCAGTGCTGGAGACCCTCAGGTGCCATGTCACATTTGCTAGGATAAATAATAGAAGCAACCTTGGATTGGCGAATTCGGCAATTTTCATGGTAACTTCTAAAAACCCCAGATGTTGGTTTCCCTAGAATCAAGGAGGAAAAGCCATAGTACTCCTCTCTGGATAGCAGCCACAAAGCTATTGCAGTCCTGGGCGGGCATGGTGTAGGCACCCACCCAGCATTCTGGGATGGACTTTTTTCCCCTTGAAATTTCTTTCTGAAGAGACTTGTTCTCTGGTCTGCCCCTCGTTGCTGATATGTCCTGGCTATTCCAGGAGAAAGGTTTCTAAGATTGAAAATAAGGCGAGGATGTCTACTCTTACCACCTGCATTCAACATTGAACTGGAAGACCTAACAGTGTAATAAGGCAAGAGAAGAAAAAAAAAAAAAAGACATATTAGTTGGTCACAGAAAAATAAACTTGCCTATTCACAGAGAATTTCTGTCCTCCAGAACTGAAAGTGAAGAAGTTTCTCTTGCTTCAGCCACTCACCCAATCTGGGTACTTCGTTTTGGCTGCCCGGGGGAATGAGTGCAGGGAGCCATGGAGGGGACTGGGGGTGGGGGGGTAGGGCGCAACCAGGATGTCTGGATTTGGTTGGAATCACGGCCCTGACCCCCACGTGGGAGGGGACAGAGCATGTTGCATTCACAAGGCCAAGGCTAAAGCCATCTGAGATGTGTGCACATTTTTAAATGATCATTTCATGTTTGGAAAAACAAGCACAAAACAAAGGCTTTTATCAGTCAGACCTCAGGAAAGCAAAGCTCTTCAAATCTTGGCTTTGGTGACACCCAGAAGATACAAAGATTCTCAACACAGCGGCATAATGTGTGGGAGCGTATATGTGATTGTTTGTTTGTCAGAAGGGGGCATGGGTTGCAAAATAGGGCAGGTCTGGCCCTGTCAGGGTCAGGAAGGTGATTAAGGGCACCCGCAGGGAAGGAGCAACAATGTCCTGTGACTGTTTTGCAGAACCATGTCTGTTTAGGGCAAAGGTAGCAAACATTAGGTCTGCAGGCTTGTCTCTATCCAGTGTTTGAGACATCTAAAGTTATTTGCCAACATTTAAAACTGGGGAAATTACACTTATGGGTTTAGATTCAGACTTTCTCTGACAACTCACCTGAGCCTGCCACTGTTGCCTGGTGAAGCTGCACAGGAGTTGCTCCTCTCTGCTTTGCCACAGTCCCCACCATTCCCTCTGAATCTCCCCGGCCTGCCATGCTGGCTGATAAGATTATAACCCAGATTAAGGACAGCCTTCCCGTACTTAAGTTCCTGCTTCCCTGAAAAAGCCAAGCCCTTTCCCCCCAGAATGAGCTATTCCTATCTCCTGGCCACTCTTCTACAATTTTCAAGAGCAAATGTGCATTTTGATTACCCCGAGAAACCCTGGATGAAGTCCTTTGCTCTCGGATCTTGCTGACTAAATTTATCAACGTGCATAATGCTTTGTACTTGTTCCCTGCTGGGCTGTCACGCCTCTCTTGATTCTTTTCATACATTCGAGGTTTAATTAAAAAAAACCAAAGAGCACTAGAGAATGAGTTACATGGAAGCACACATCTATTTGCATTATGTGGGGAAAACAAAACAAAATAGCCAGCATCAAAGTGATGGGCAATACTAGGTGCTGATAAGGATAAGGAGCAAATGGAACTCCCATATGTTAAAGATGAGAATGTAAAACTGTCTACTCACTTTGGAAAAACACTATGTTTCTTAAAATAATAAGCACACACCATAAGATCCAGCAACTGTACTTCTAGGTATTAATCTAAGAGAAATTAAAATGTATTTTCACAAACACTTATACATAAATATTTATAACACCTTTACTTATGATAGAACAAAACTGGTGACAGCCACAGACCATCAATAGATGAATAAATAAAATAAACAATCAAAAGAATCAAACTACTGAAACATGCAAACATATGGATTAATCTCAAAACGTTATGTTAAGCAAAAGAACCTGGGAACAAAAAAATACCTACTCTAATATTCCATTTATATGAAATTTTAGAACAGAGAAAACAAATGTTATGTGACAGAATCAGATCAGTGATTGCCTTAGACCAGGGTTGGGAACTGAGTAAAGAGAGGCAGGAGGGAATTTCTAGGATTGATGGAAACATCCACATCTTGATTGTGCTAATGGTTACCCAGGTGAATATATTTGTCAAAATCCATCAAACTGTAGACTTCAAATGGGTGCATCTTATCACATGTCAATTATACCTCAATACTTATTAAAAACAATTTTAACAGTTGACAGTGTCAAAATAAGAGACATATGCAGTGCGAAGATTTGGCCCCAACCTTTCAAAAGAGTTACTCTCAAAGCCTTCAACTTGCAGCTAATTTCTCCCTTGGCCCCTTTTCAGGAAAGTCCAGTAAAGAGTTTTCTATTTTCCCTCCTCAACACCTTTCTATTTTAAGAATGGAAGTACTTATTCTTCATCAAGGGAATGAAGAATTAGCTTATAGGAGAATTTTTATACTGAGTTGATTTAATATGAATTAAAAGTTTTGGAATAAGATGGTACTAACTCTAACACTTTAAGTATTAAAGCCAGTCAGCTTCCTATGTGCATAATTCACATTCACTAGAGAGCTTTCCTTAGCTTCCTCACAGCTTTGAACTCACTGGCATATATTTCGTGGCCTTGCTTTTTTTTGTTACCTCTTTGTATACGAGAAGTAGACTCAGAGTCTGCAGGTATTTCTTCATTTTGTTCTTCTGCTCCCAGGTATAAACATTAGAAACATCCCATTCCTGATTTGAAAATTGCGGACTGCCAATCCATGGGAGCTGGAGGGTGTGTTTTATTTTTAAAGAGTTAATTAATTAATTTTTTAGAGAGAGGCGAACGGAGGAAGAAAGAGAGGGAGAGAAACATTGACGTGAGAGAGAAACATGGATTGGTTGCCTCGCATCCGTGCCTCAACCAGAAATCGAACCCGAAACCTGGGTATGTGCCCTGACCGGGAATCAAAGCGGTGACCTGTGGTTTTGCGGGACAACACGCAACCAACTGAGTCACACCGGTCAGGGCTGGAGGGTGTTTTGAAGCCCTCTGTAGTCACCCTGCTGTCTCTGTGACAACATGAGCACAGTTTCAACCTCACTTTGTTTTCATCAGCGAGGCTTCCGACTCAGCGGGTTCCTGCTCAATTCCTGCGGGAGGTTCTCAGGGCTTCTGCCACTTTTGGTAGATGATAGCAGCAACCCCAGAATTGTACATTTGACCATTTGCATTGTAATTTCTAAAATTCAGATGCCAACATTCCCAAAATCACTGGGATAGAGGCCATAATCTATTGAACAATCTCCTGAAGTAAGCTGCAATATTACTAGTTCTAGGTAAGGGTGAACCAACCACCTACCCAAGATTCTGGGATTATTTTGTTCTTTGGAAATTTCTCTCCATCAATATCTGCACTGTAGTTGGTCCTATATAGCTGATTTCTTCTGGCTAATTCGGAGAAACCTCCCCCCTGCCCTGCCCCAAACCATGTTAGCCAATTTACAGGGGATTCACAGGGATTCAAAATGAGCTTCTCAAACTCACTGGCAGCTAGAAAAATGCAAATGAAAGAAACACAGAGATGCCAAACCTTGTACATATAGGATTGGCAAATATTTTTTTTCTTAATTTATTTTTAAGTATATTTTATTGATTATGTCGTTACAGTAGTCCCATTTCCCCCCCCTTTGTTCCCCTCTGCCCAGTACTTTATTTGCTCTTCCATTCTAATTGATAGCTTTGCTGGAGAGAGTAGTCTTGGTTGTAGGTCTTTGTTTTCATCACTTGGAATACTTCTTACCAGTTCCTTCTTGCCTGCAAAATTTCTTTTGAGAAATCAGCTGACAGTCTTACAGGCACCCCTAAGTAGGTAACTCTCTGCATTTCTCTTGCTGCTTCTAAGATTCTCTCTTTATTTTTAACCTTTGGCATTTTAATGATGATGTGTCTTGGTGTGGTCCTCTTTGGGTCTAGCCTGTTTGGGACTCTCTGTGTTTCCTGGACTTGTATGTCTATTTCCTTCACCAAATTTGGGAAGTTTTCCTTCATTATTTTTTTCACATAAACTTTCAGTTTCTTGCTCTTCCTCTTCTCCTTCTGGCACCCCTATGATTTGGATGTTGGCACATTTAAAGTTGTCCCAGAGGTTTCTAAACCTCTCCTAATCTTTCTCGATTCTTGTTTCCTCATTCTGCACTGGTTGACTTTTTTTCCTTCCTTATGTTCCAAATCATTGATTTGAACCTCTGTTTCCTTCCCTTCACCACTGGTTTTGTGTGGATTTTCATTCATTTCATTTAGCATAGAATTCACTTATTCCCTTATGTGTTTGCCATACTCAAGCATATCTGTCAAGCCTGTGAGCATCTTCATCACCAGTGTTTTAAACTCTACATCTATTAGGTTGGCTATCTCCTTGTCACTTAGTTCTCCATCTGGAACTTTGATCCATTCCCTCTATTGGGCCATACTTCTCTGTCTCCTCATCTTGACAGGCTCCTGTATTTATTTGACTCTGTGTCTTAGGTAGAGTTGTCACTCCTGTTACTGTATTCATCAGTATGAGCAACCCATTTCACCATGTTCTGGTGTTGTGTGTGGGGCAGGGGTCTAAGAGGAAACAACGCTGCTTGCTCAGCACTTGCACCTTTTCCAGACACTTCTCCCACTTCCATATAGGGCTGGTGCCTCTCTAGCTATTGCCCTGGCTGTCACTCCCAGAGTGGGTGGGTCTGCAGATGTTCTAGAACTGTGGGGGCCCTCTAAACAAGTGGACTCTACTGAGAGACCAGCAGTTTCTTCTGCTGCTCCAACCCCCACTGGTTTTCACAGTCAGATGCAATGAGGCTTTATTTTCCCCAGCACTGGGATTGTGGTCTGGTCTGGGGTTGGGAACACCGCCCTCCCACCCCCAGGTGTTCCTCCCAACTTTTCAAAACATGTGACTGCACTTTCTGCCAGCCTGCTGCTGCCGTCACCACACCGCGTCCTCTTTGTCCCAGCTCCGCCCTTCCTACCTGTCTCAATGTGTATTTCTTCTTCTTCTTAAAAAATATATTTTATTTATTTATTTTTAGAAAGAGGGGAAGGGAGAGAGGAAGAAAGGGAGAGAAACATGAATGTGTGGTTGCCTCTTACACACTCCCAATGGGGAACCCGGCCTGCAACCTAGGCATGTGCCCTGACTGGGAATCGAACCAGTGACACTTTGGTTCACAGGCCAATACTCAATCCACTGAGCTACACCAGCCAGGGGTATTTCTTCTTTATATCTTTGTTTGTTGAACTTCTATGCAGCTTGATTTTCTGAAACTTCTAGTTATCTCTAGTTTTTTTTTTTTTTTTTTTTAAGTATACAGTATTCCCTCACTTATCATGGGTATTACATTCTAGACGCCCCCGCGATAGGTGAAAATCCACAAAGTAGGAACCTTACATTTATTTTAGTATTGGTATATTTTTTAAGGCTTTATAAACCCTTCCCACACACTTATAAACCATTCCCAGTCCCTTATTAATCTTTCCCACTCCCTTATTAACCTTTTCCACACTTTTATAAACACTACTTATGTTCTTAAACATATTCTACACTCTTAAACCTGTGTAACTTTAACAACATACATATACAGTACCACAAAATCCCATGATATAGGGAAAAATCCGCCATAAATAATTAAATATAATATTTTTAAAAATCCCGCGATACAGTGAGGCTGCGATAAGTGAATCGTGATATAGAGGGACTACTGTATTTTATTGATTATGTTGTTACAGTAGTTCCAATTTTTTCCCTTTGCTTCCCTCTGCCCAGTACCCCGTTTCCCTCCAGCAATCCCACCCCCCTTAGTTCATGTCCATGTGTCGTGCATATAAGTTCTTTGGCTTCACCCTTTCCTATATTATTCTTAACTTCCCCTGTCTATTTTGTACCAACTGATTATGCTTCTTAATCCCTGCACCATTTCCCCATTTCTCCCCATTCCCCCTCCCAGCTGAAAACCCTCCAAATGATCCCCATTCCTATGATTCTGTTCCTATTCTGGTTTGCTTAGTTGGGTTTTGTTTTTACATTTTAGAGTCAGTGGTTGATAGTTGTGAGTTTGTTGTCATTTTAATGTTCATAATTTTGATCTTTTTCTTAAATAAGTCCCTTTGACATTTCATATAATAATGGATTGGTGTTGATGAACTCCTTTAGCTTTACCTTGTCTGGGAAGCACTTCATCTGCCCTTCCATTCCAAATGATAGCCTTTCTGGATAGAGTAATCCTGGTTGCAGGTTGCCTTTCATCACATTGAATACTGCTTGTTAGTCTCTTCCTGCCTCTGAGAAATCAGCTGATAGTCCTATAGCTCCCTGTAGGCAACTCTCTGCCTCTCTTTGCTACCCCCAGGACCCTGTCTTTATCTTTCACCTTTGGCATCTCAATCATGATGCATCTCTGGTGTAGTCCCCTCTGGGTCCAGCTCGCCCAGGATCCTCCGTGCTTCCTGGACCTGTATGTCCAACTCCTTTGGAAAATTTGTGAAGTTTTCCTCATTTTTTTTGTTCTTGCTTCCTCAGTCTGCACTGGTTGAGTGTTTTTTTTCTTCCTTATGTTCCAAATCATTGATTTGAAGCCTGGTTTCCTTCCCTTCGCCATTGGTTTTGTGTAGATTTTCCTTCATTTCACTTAGCATAGCCTTCACTTCTTCTCTTATGTGTTTGCTGTACTCAAGAATATCTGTAAAGCCTGTAAGCATCTTTATCACCAGTGTTTTGAATTCTGTGTCTGTTAGGTTGGCTATCTCCTCGTCACTTAATTCTCCCACTGGAACCTTGATCCATTCCCCCTTTTGGGCCATACTTCTCTGTCTCCTCATCTGGACAGGCTCCTGCGTTTGTTTACCTCTGCATCCCAGGTAGAGCTGTTGCTCCTCTTACGTTGTAAGGGGCAGAACCTTTGGCATTCAGCAGTACAGGGAGACCCATTTCATCACGTTGTGGTGCTGTACGTGGGGGAGGGGACTGAGAGGGAACAATGCTGCCTGCCCAGCACTCCCCCCTTTTCCAGGCACCTCTCCCACTTCTGTATGGGACTGGTGCCTCTCTAGCTGTTGCCCTGGCTGTTTTTCCCAGAGTGGGTGGGTCTGCGGACGTTCTAGAACCATGGGGGCCCTTTAAACAAGTGGACTCTGCTGAGAGAACAGCAGTTCATTCCTCCACCCCAACCCCCACTAATCTTCCCAGTCAGAAGCAATGAGGATTGATTTTCCTCGGTGCTGGAACCATGAGCTGTGAAATATGGTGAGGAGTTGGGAATGCTCCCCAGGTGTCCCTCCCAACTTTTTAAAACATGTGACTGCGCTTTCCACCAGCCTGCCGCTGCCGCTGCTGTTTCCACCACAACACTGTGTCCTCTCCACCCTGGCTCTGCCCCTCCTACCTGTCTGGATGTGTATTTCTTCTTCTTCTTTTTTAAAAAAAAAATTTATTTAGTTTTAGAAAGAAGGGAAGGGAGAGAGAAAGAAAGAGAGAGAAACATGAATGTGTGGTTGCCTCTCATACACTCCCAATGGGGAACCCAGCCTGCAACCTAGGCATGTGCCCTGACTGGGAATCAAACCAGCGATACTTTGGTTCACAGGTCAGCATTCAATCCACTGAGCTACACCCGCCAGGGCTATTGCTTCTTTATATCTTTGTTTGTTGGACTTCTATGCAGCTTGATTTTCTGAAACTTCTGGTATCTCTAGTTTTAAGGTAGTTGTATTTCTTCTGAGTTGTGGAGGGAGACGCAATGTGTCTGTCTAGGCCTCCATCTTTGCTGAAAGTCCCAGGATTGGCAAATTTTTTAAAGTTGGTGTTTCACTTATATATTGTTGCATAACAAACTATTCCCAAACTCTGATAGTGCCCTTTAAGATACTTGGAATCTCTCTTATATAAAAAAGAGGGTCTAGGAGGCATACCCTTAAATCTTTTTGACATCTCAAAATGGGAAAATGGTTTTATAGTTGCATTCCTAACTTTGAGGATTTACCTCAAAATTTACCCTGAGAACAAATTTTAATGGCAACATTTCAGATTTGATCTTTGCATTTTCTTACTTTGAGAACTTTTTGCTTGCCATAAAGACTACCGCATTTTCTCTAAATTCTGCTACAAAACTAAATAGTACTTAGCTTGTCTTTATAACTGGTTTGTATTTTACCATATGCAGCCAGAAGAAGCCACTTGTTCCTTAAAAAAAAAAATTATTTATTTTTAGAAAGAGGAGAAGGGAGGGAGAAAGAGAGGGAGATAAACCTCAATGTGTGGTTGCCTGTCATGCACCCCAACTGCGGACCTTGCCTGCAACCCAGGCATGTGCCCTGACTGGGAATCAAACTGGTGACCCTTTGATTCACAGGTTGGCACTCAATTCACTGAGCGACACCAGCCAGGGCACCACTTGTCACTTTTGATGTTCTTCCTGGATATTTCCCCAGACAGATTTACCAGGTGCAGCAGGTCCTGGAGTTAATTTCTGGGAAGAACTAGCTTTAAATGATTTATATATTCCACTTGACAAAAGAGAGTAGAGTCGGATACCTGGATTAAGTCAGAAGGAAGAAGTATATCCCAGGCAGGAAAATACTAATGTTCTACTCCATTACTCTTGAGCCTTGAACAATCGAAGATTTTGACTTTCTGAATACATGCCCACAGGTAGAATTATCTTGAAAAACAATGAAATATGCAAAACATTTGAGAAGTTCAATATTATATACAAATTCACAGAAGGTAGCCACAAAAAAACATTTATGTGAGGTTGGGTAAATAAGAAACAATTTTCATTCTATTCGCTATTACCTATTAAGCACCTATTTTTACAATGCTTTGCCTGAAGAACCAGACAAAAAAGACTAGGTATAATCCTTACTTTCAAATTGGATATTTTATAGAATATGACCTAAATGAACATGTGATGACATATGGTTATATTCCAAGTGAACGCTCAACAAATAATTGTTTTTCCATTTTTTTGGTTACAATATATTCATGGGTATAATCTTTCTTAATAGGGGATCATTAATATTGAGAATACCCTATTTACAATTTTAAATCATATCATCTGTAAAATGTCAATTTATAAAAAAGGCAACATTTAAAAATGCCAGGCAGTACAATATAATTCTGAAAGATTCTGTTTAGAAAAAATTAGGTTCTTATGGGGCTAGGCTATTATTTTGTTTTCCAATTCTATTCTTTTCCTTTTCCCTACAGTGTGACATAAGAGAAAAAGCATGGGATTTAAGGGCAGAAGATCTAGGTTAAATCCCAACTCTATCACTTAACAGCTGTGTGGCATTAGGTGAGTCACTGAATGTCTCTGTGCCTCAGTTTCTTCATGGGTAAAATAGAAATAATACTTTACACCCCAAGCCCTTAATTCAGTGCCTGGTCGAGTCAAATGAATAATGTCATAAATCTTCCTGGTACATTGGTGACATTTAATAACAAATCTCCTTCATACTGCCATCACGGTGGTTACTGTTTTGGGAAACCATCCAGCAGAGCAACTGCTTCCACTTTGCTTTATTTTCCTCTAGGTAGCATCTTAGCTCCACCACTATCAGATTCATTTCTGAGTAAATACCTGATAGAATTTCCAATGATCAAGTGTGAGTTTGTGCTGTACACTCCTGACCCCAGTCAGGTTTTCTGTTACTGTGAACTCCAGAACCTGGTCTATGGTTTGAATTGCAGACTTGATCCTGTTATCCTCCTTTTTCAACTGTGGCCACCCCCGTGGAGTTATGAGAATCCAAGATGAGAAAAAAGCAGTGTCAGTTTCAAGGACAGAATCCATTTGACACAGGTGTTATATGTGGGGAAGGGAGTCAGGGACAATGATCAGGACAGAGGTCAGAGAAGGGGATGTGGATGTGAGTGCCCACTGTGAGTGGGAGAGGAGGGAGATAAATCACTGGAAATCACAGCCTGCCAATATTTGTTAGATTGTCATCTTCATTATCTGAATGGTCTTGTTTGATCCTGTTGCAATTTTGCAACAACATAGTGTTACCTTTGCTAGTCATGAGAAGGCAGGATTTTGTCATACCCAAAGCTGATGGGAGAGATATTAGCAAGAGATGCCATCCAGATTAAATATGCCTAACGGAAAACAGTGTGACTGTACGAACGAGTCCAGGGACTTCTGCTTTACAATGAGTGTCTGAAACCCAGGGCATCTTTTTTCCTTTGGGCAAAGAAAAATACGCCACACAGAAAACAAGCAAAATATGTTAAAAGCTAACTCTGGGATATAAAATTGAGCTTTAGGTTTGGAAAGTGGTACTCTTTCTGTACAAATGCTTTCTTTGTCCAAACAGAGCTAAACAGGGTACATTTATGGGTTAATAATTTCATGATTGAAATTGACATTAGAACTTACTGTGCATGAGAAGCTTATAAGAACTTACAGAGTCACCAAATAATTTTAATAAACCACTCAGGTAGGGATATTCCTACAGGAAGAGGACATGTCAGAGCACTGACTCTCTTTAAGAAGTTCCAACACATCTTGGACTCAAATGATATGGCACCTGTTTGTTCTCTGAGGCCAGGGTGGGGAAAATGTGTTTCAGTGGGCAACTGGGGAAACTGATTTCTTTATAAAAGACATATTAAAAAGTGGAAGTTCTATTTATTTTTAGATAGAGGGGAAGAAGGGAGAAAGAGAAGGAGAGAAACACTGTTGTGTGAGAAAAATATCAATTGGTTGTGTTTCGCATGCACCCCAACTGGGGATGGGGCCAGCAACCCAGGCATGTGCCCTGACTGGGAATCAAACTCGTGACTTTTTGCCTTGTTGGACAACGCGCAACCAAATGGGCCACGCTGGTCATGGCTCTAGGGATTTTCTTGAAACTATTATTGCTATATCTTCTCTCTCTCCCCAAATAGCCCACTTTGATAAAGTTCATCAACCAACGTAAATGTCAGTGAATCGATGAGTGAAATGATGATTATCTGTTAAATTGAATTCTCTATCCATTAGCTAATTACATTCAGTTTTCCTCCTCAAGATCTAGAATAGCAAGTTTTCAATTTCCTGATTTGGTGCCCTTGTCTCTGTGACACTAACTGCTCAAGTGTCTGCCTCCATCACGGGCAGCTCTGCTAATGGCTGGAGCCACAAACATGCCTAATCTCACCGGTGGCATCTTCTGAAATAGAGTGCTTATTTCCACAGAGTCATGATGAAACAGTTGTATTTTATAGCATAATTAGAAATAACCTTAAGCACTGAGAGACTGAATATATAAACAATAGCCAGACTATCTATAAAAACAGAACTTTAACCCATTACCTGCAGCAACCTGCCCAAGAAACCAACACCTTCATCTCTACTGAACTCAGGAAGTCAACCTTGTAGGAAGCCAGATAGTATCTCCGGTGACAATCCAAGAAGCTAAATAACTTCTACAACAATAGGCCCCAAAAGGTAAGGACTGCTAATAACTGACAGCTTCTCTAATTTTTGTCCCCACTTCCATCTTAGGACCAACCAGAGAAAGTCAAATATGCATGTCTAACCAGTCACATAATATACCCTGCTTCTAGTTAGCCACCTACAGCTCTGCCATGCCAACAGCCTTCAATCAAGTCATATCTGCAGCCTTCTCTTTTCACAGTAAGGCTTTCCCAGTCCTCTGCCTGCCTTTGATTCTGCTAAAACACAAATGATGGCAGGTGACTCCCCTGCTATATGAAATGTACTGAATAGTCTTTTTCTCATTTGGTTGGTCTTCATTTCCACAGCACTGTGGTTTAAATTTATCTTTTAAAAGACTTTACTTATTTTTAGAGATAGGGGAAGGGAAGGAGAGAGGGAAACACCACTATGTGAGCAATACATTGATTCTTGCATGCCTCCAAATGGAGGCCTAGCCCGCAACCCAGGCATGTGCCCTGACTGGGAATTGAACCAGCGACCTTTCACTTCACAGGCTGGCACTCAATCCACTGAGCCACACCAGCCAGGGCAACACTGTGGTTTAAATAGGCGTTGTAGGCCAATTGGTTTCCAAATCATTTAACTATCATTTGTTCATTTATTCATTCACTGAAGAAATATTTACTGAAAGCTTTAATATGGGCCTCATCCCTTGCTGGGTAAAGGGGCAAATGAAACAAGGTACAGTCCCTACCTCAGAGGACAGTAGCTTGACAACTAATCAGATGAATCATGCAGCGAGTCAATGGGTGCTACTGTGTGGGGCAGCAGTTTCCAAATGTGGCGTGCTAACTACTGGTTACATAACTTCCAAGAAGCTGTAAACGACTGAACATTTTTACTTTAATAGCTATAAACTTGAATGCAGATTAGAGAAAGAAACCCATCAAACCCATGAGTTCACGGATGCTCTGGGATGAATCTGTATCAGTCAAAATCTAGCCCGGAGATAAAAGCCTCCCTTATTTCAACAGAGGAAATTCCATATAAAGAATTGTTAACTGGGTACTAAAGAACTAAAAAAGTAAAGAACATTTAAGGCATCATGCAGGAAGTTGTCACTCTTAGGGAAAAAAAATGAAATTGTTTAACTTAAGGAGCCTGTAGAGACCCCAGAGAGCTGCACCTCAAGATCCCTGGTAAGGTTAATACTAGTGTCTGAGCTGAATGGGGATGGGGGAGTCCTATGGGCCAGGGTACTGGGCAGACACCTGAGAAAGGAGCACTAAGTGGTTGGTATCAATGACTTACTGAAATACCAAAATCTGCTGGGGTGAAGAGGTGTTTTGGGGTGACAAAGGAACAGGAAGCAAAGAGGAGGAAGCAGACCGAAAGGGCCAAACTCCTCCTTCCTCCTCTGGCCTTGCCATCTCCATCTGGGCCTCCATTGGCCAACTGCAGTAAGGGGGCAGCTGGCAAAGGAGAAACAGGGTTTGCCGAGTCCCAGGCCAGCACCAAAAGCTGTATAGAAGGGTGATGTTGAGTCTCAGAAACCGGTTAATTATCTACTACAGTCTGTCTCCTTGGGCCAGTCAGCATCCACATGCACGTACTTCTAAACACAATTACACTTTCCACAAGAAAAACAACTCTTTATTTTTATTTAACAAATTGCAATCATCCTTTGTACAAAAGACATTCTCTCACCCTTTCTCCAAAATGAGGAGGCAAAATCCCAGCAGATATCATGTCAGTTTCTGGGAGACAGTCACTATTCATCTCATCTCCTGACCATGTAACTTACCCAACATAGAATTTAGTCACAGACCCATCTGAATATTATCTCCAGACTAAATAGCAAAGTTAACCCTTTAAATCACATATATAGTAAGAGAAATGAGAAGAAATTAGTACACACACCAAGGAAGAAAATATGCAGAACTGCTCAGAAACTTTTAACTGGTTACAAGGCTGTAGTTAATAAGCTTCATTCTTCCTCTTCATATTCCATGTTTCCTCTTCCCTCAGCCAGGATCTCAGATGCTCAGGGTTTATACCTCGTAGGGTGACCCAAAACTTCATTGGCTAAAGGGTCTAAATCAGCCCTTGCCATGTGGCTTAGTGGGTTGGGCATCATCCCGTAAACTGAAAGGCTGGGGCAAGATTCCCAGTCAGGGTACATGCCTAGGTTGCGGGCGCATATGAGAGGCAACTGATTGTTATTTCTCTCCCGTTCCCTCCCTTCCTCTCTCTCTAAAATCAATAAACATGTTCTCAGGTGAGAATTAAAAAAAAAAAAAAGGTTGAAATAATTTCTGCCTCTTAGGCAGTTGTATTTTCCCATTCAAGTTTGTCACTGGGCATGGAAGTGGTAAAAGATGCCCCTGGGTCCCACATACTCTCCATCACCCACTGTGCAGGAACAGCACAAACTGATCACCCACTGTGCAGGAACAGCACAAACTGACCTTCGTTCTCCTGTACCAGCCAGGAGAGTAAACTCTTGCCTATTGGTTCAGTGGCAAAATGCCCAGATTGTTTCACTTCCTGTCCTAACACTATTATTGTGACCCCTGTGGGAAGCACTTCTCCCTTGGGAACTCAGATCTCCAAACAGCTCAAAATTAAGATAGGAAGCAAAACATTTTTGAGTGAGTTACTGGGTGTAACAGTGAGAAGAACCACTTCCTCTGTCTCTGCTTGATTCCAGGCCACATGAGATCTGTCCAGAAGGTATTCGGCCATGTAATATGGAAAACAGACATTTCTTGAAGATACAAGAAACTATGTATAGAGGACAATGACGCCTCAGTCCCCTTCAAAGTAGGCACCTTGGGACCTCACACAGTTCTCCCAATCACCATCAGCTGTCCCATCATATTTTCCTGAATCTCACTGATAATCTTATATCTTGTCCCTTTCAAAGGTGATTTAATTTTGGGAAAAACCAGAAGTCACAGGGTGCCAAATCTAGCTGTAGGAGGGTTGAGTCACATAGGTGATTTGATGTTTTCCAAAAAGCTCTGCATGAGACATGATATAGCTGCCAATCACCAGTTGCCCATAGCTGCGGCCTTCTATATCATCCAAATAGTTTCCATGGAAGAATGTTGAAGTTTAATGCAAAATTTGATGCAGACTCATTGCTCTACTCACTTGGTCATTCTGAATGTGATGGTACACATGCTCATTCAATGGCATCTACCGCCCCCACTGACTAGTACAGTGAAGTCATCATTGTTCACGCATGCTCACTCCAGGCCACTCTCCTTGGCTGCCAGGTTACATCAATGTTCTGCAAACTGTTCTCATGATATTAACAATGGCTGGGCTTTTTCCAGACAGACCTTGTATTCTGACTATAATAAGATCAACAGCCCCATTAAATGGTCACTCATTTAAGCATAAATGACATTTTGTAAGATGGAGTTTTATACCCTACCCAGGGCCGTAACTGAGTCTTAAGTAGACCATTCCACTATACCTGTTGCTCCTGTCTGTGGGGCGAGGGCTAAGACCTGTGAATTCCAGAGGCACAAGCCTATTGCTACACTTCTACTGTGAAATGGGTTCATCTGTCAAAAGTAATGCTGTGCAAAATGAGGGTGAATAAGATATTCCCTAAACTAATGGATCATGGTGTTGGCAGAGCACTGATAAGAACTTCTGACTTCTGCCCTAAAATGTAGAGAGCTCTTACCTTTACAATGAAAAAGAGAAAGATTGAGTTAAAATTCATGACTTTTTTCATAATTCTCCTGAAAGCTGAGGTCACAGAGCAATCAACATTTAAGGAGATTCAGAGCCCTGGCTAGGTGGCTCAGCTTGTTGGAGTATTATCTTGTACACCAAAAGGTTGTGGGTTCGATTCCGGTTGCAGCACATACCTAGGTTGGGGCACATACCTGGGTTGGGGTACATGCCTAGGTTGCAGGTTTGATCCCTAGTTGTGGCCCCAGTCAGAATGTGTATGGGAGGCAGCTGATCAATGTTTCTCTTTCTCTGTCTCCCTTCCTCTCTCTCTCTCTTCAAAAAAAAAAAATAATAATAATAAATTAAATAAAACATATCCTCAGGTGAGGACTAAAAAAATATTAAGGAGATTCAGAGAGAGAGGAGACACATACCCCATTTAGTTGCTAGGAATAAAATGAAGTCCTAAGTAGATATCTCCAGACAGAGACATACACATACATAAATTCCATGGGTTACTGTACTTACTATTTAGAATAAACAAGTAGACTACAAATGGTCTGGTGAGTGGTGAATTCTACTGAGCTATATTATAAGAAATTGATACTTGGTTTTCACCCACAGGAGGAAATTTCTTATGATAGAATCTAATATACCACCATATTCTAAATTAGTGGCTGGTTTTTCAAAGTTCCAACACTGTAATTACACTGAAACTATTACTTGAAAGTATAAGAGAATAGAAAAAGTATATGAAAACAGATGATTACAAAGTTATTTTTTTATTAAAGGCTTTAACAAAAACAAAAACATAATTCCACAAATTGACAATGACCTTGTAACATGCAAATGCTGTTCTTGATGAATTTACATATAATAAATTCTCATGGCATTTGATACTAAAATGTATGAATTGGCTTGATATTATTAGTAATTTGAAGTAAAATGTAAACATAAGGACAATTTAAATACTGGTATTACTTTATAAGTCAATTTTAGGTCAGTGACTGTAGAGATACATTAAAAAAAAATCTGGGTCAAAAAACTTTTAGGAAGCAATCATGTACCTTTGTACATTTGAAGATCAAGGGCTAAAAACCCACTATTGATGAATGCCATTAAGCAAAGGATGTATAACATCCATCATACACCTGTTTCAAGAACAGCATGCTTCCAAAATTATATATTTCTTTACAAATAAACATTACAGTATTACTAACTATAGAGAAACCACTGGAATGAGTTCTAACACATGTTAACTCTCATAAGGCATTCCTGAGCTATATCTTAAGGCATACATTTTAATCTTGGGGCTTTAAGAACATCTTCTTTGCTTTAATCGGTTTTATATCTCCATTCTCATCTTCTTCATAATTGATGCGGTCTCTTTTTTTGACAAACTTTTTTCCAATTGTCCCCACCAAAGTCTCATATCTGTTAAGATGATAAATAGCAAGAGTTTAATTTCAAATACAAAGGTAAGAATCAAGTCTTGTCAAGAACGCAACAAAGAATAAATAAAAAACAATTAAAATAAGCCATCTGAGTTAAAAACTTATGAACTTCTCTAAGAATAATTAAATTGTTTTTTATTTATTTATTTATTTATTTATTTATTTGTATTATTCTAAGTAAATTGAAATTATATTTAAAATATGTATTGGAAGCAGCACTGAAAATGGGCCCTTAACTGCCAACCCGAAGAGAGGTTTGAACCCACCCAGGTCATGTTAGAGAGAGCAGAAACAGTCATCTTCCTGTTGGGATAGACCAGGGTGTACGAGGAGCGCACATGTGAGAGCCACTAAATGCTGGGCGGCCCAGGTTACAAAGCTGTTCCAAGGTAACAGTTACCTTCTAGCCATTTCTTCATCTGACACGTCAAGCTCCACTGTTTCATCTTCAACTTCTTCTGCTTTGTTCTTAGAATTCATCTGAATCATTAATTTCTGAAAAATACACCAACACTGGCTATGTGGGCTGAAAAAGGCTTGTGAAAGGAACTAGTGTCAAATGTATTTGAAGGTAGAGAAAGTCAGAATCTATAGGACTAGCGAAAATTTATAAGGGAATTCTCTGTAATACTTTATTCCACAATGTGTTAACACAAGTCAGCTCTGAATTAAAAACATACTAAGACAAAGCCCCACTAGACTAGATTTGTTAATGGGTTAAAATTGTACTTCGGATCATAAATCTTACTATTAGTCACTTTTATCTAAAGCAGACACACTGTGACACCCACATACGGTGATTAAAAATTGGGAGGGGTAGCTCAGTTGCAGAGATCTCCACTGAGGAGTGAAGGGTCCCAGCTCCACACCAAGTCCCTGACCCCAGGGTTTCAGTGCTGGGAAGAGAAGTTCCCATAACTTCTGGCTGTAAAATCCAGCAGGGATTGAGGCTGAGCTAGATGAAGGGCTCCTAGAGCTCCAGGCATTTCTTTTAATGGGCCTGTGCACAGACTTACTTACTCTGAGCTCCAGCTATGGGGCAGCCGCCTGAAAGGCTCCAGGGACATGTGGGGAGGACTGAATGTCTTGCATCAGGATGAAGGCTAGAAGAACAGCTTTCTCCAAGATGGAAGTACTGGCAGAGGCCATTGTTTCTTTGCTGAATCTTCCTCTGCAACAGAGCCCACCCAAGCCATTTCCAGTGGCTCTTCCATACAAATGGCTTATCCTGGCTCATGCTGTGGACTTTTCTAAAATCTCTCAAACAAGCAGCATCTGGTCTCAGCTTACCCCATACTTCTTGCTAAGTGGCCCCAGACCAAGCACCAGCAGCAGCTGGCCTTGGTTCACAGCTTGGCCTCTCTCAGGCTCCTCCAAGCCCAGGACAAGAAGCAGCCATCTGCAGATGGCTCTGTAGCTCCAGGCAGGGCATAGGAAGCTGCCGACGTTGTCTTGAACCTTCTGGGAAGCTTCAGAGCCAGCAAACGCAGCAGCCAGCTTTCAGACCATGCCAAATTACAACCCAAACGCCTTCATGACTGACACACTCAAGAGACGAACTCAGTGGGCACCAGAGACCTGCTGAATGAGTCCTGCTTTGTGGGGCAGTAGTGGGTGGGGGATTAGACTCCTGCATTGCGGGTTGTCCATGGTGGTCTTGGCCAGTCCTTGAAGTTGACTGAACTGAGGGTAAATCCCTCTCATTTGATATGCCAACAGCAATCAAGGATCAACTACAACAGAAAGGTGCACACAGCCTACACTGGGGGCACAGCTGGAGTGCCCATCTTGGGGGACTGGGGAGACCATACCACTGGACCCTACAGGACACCTACTACATAAAGACCCTTTATCAAGACCGGGAGATGTAGCAGCTCTACCTAATACATAGAAACAAACACAGGGAGGCAGCTAAAATGAGGAGACAAAGAATCATGGCCCAAATGAAAGAACATGACAAAACTCCAAAAAAATAAAACAAAATGAAGCCAAGCAATCTACCAGATGCAGAGTTCAAAACACTGGTTATAAGATCAATGAATTTAAGGAAAGAGTAGATGAACTTAGTGAAAAGTTCAACAAAGATATAGGAAACATAAAAATGGAGAAAGAAAATAAAAAGGAACCAGTCAGAAATGAAAAATACAATAACTGAAATGAAGACTACATTACAAAGAATCAACAGTAGAGCAGATAAAGCAGATGATCAAAATCAGCTCTTTGGAAGATAAGGAAGAGAAAACACCCAATCAGAACAGCAGAAAGAAAAAATACAAAAAAAGGAGGACAGTATAAGGATCCTCTGGGACAACTTCAAGTGTACCACCATTTACTTCTTGGGGGTGCCAGAAGGAGAAGAGAAAGAGCAAGGAACTGAAAACCTATTTGAAAAAAAATAATGATGGAAAACGTCCCTAATCTGGAGAAGGAAACAGTCATAAAAGTCCAGGAAGCTCAAAATCCCAAACAAGTATCCAAAGAGGCCCACACCAAATTAAAATGCCAAAGATTAAAGACAAAGAAAGAATCTTAACAGCAATAAAGGAAAAGCAGTTAAGCTACCTACAAGGGAGCTGCCATAAGACTGTCAGCTGATTTCTCAACGGACACTTAGGCCAAGCAATAGCATAAAATATTTAAAGTGAGGAAAATCAAGGACCTACAATCAAGATTACTCTATCCAGCAAAGCTATCATTTAGAATCGAAGGACAGCTTTGGCTGATGTGGCTCAGTGGATTGGGTACTGGCCTGTGAACCAAAAGGATGCTGGTTTGATTCCTGATCAGGGCACATGCCTGGTCTGCTGGCCAGGACCCTGGTTGGGGGCCTGCGAGAGGCAACCAATCCATGTATCTCTCACACATTGCTGTTCCTCTGCCTCTCTTCCTCCCTCCTTTTCCCTCTCTCTAAAAGTAAATAAATAAAATCTAAAAAAAAAAAAAAGAACTGAAGGACAGATAGACAAAAAGCTAAAGGAGTCCATTATCATCAAACCAGTATTACAAGAAATGTTAAAGGGACTTCTTTAAGAAGAAAAAAAAAGCCTGGCTGCTGTGGCTCAGTGGATTGAGTGTCGGCCTGCGAACCAAATGGTTGCCAGTTCAATACTCAGTCAGGGCACATGCCTGGGTTGCACGCCAGGTCCCCAGTTGGGGGCGTGTGAGAGGTAACCACACATTGATGTTTTCCTGTCTTTCTCCCTCCCTTCCCCTTGCTCTGAAAATAATAAATAGAATCTAAAAAAAAAAAATTTTAAAAAGCTAACAATAGAAAATATATTTTTTAAAAAAGGTCAAGAATACAAATAATAACATGGCAATAAATACATATCTATCAATAATTATGTTAAATGCAAATGGATTAAAAGCTTCAGTAAAAAGACATGATGGCTGAATGGATACAAAAACAAGACTCTTACATATGCTGTCTACAAGAGACTCATCTCAGATTGAAACACACACACAAACTAAAAGTAAAGAGATGGAAAAAGACAGTTCATGAAAATGGGAAAAAACAAACAAAAAAGTTGGGGTACCAGACAAAACAGACTTTAAAACAAAGGCTATAACAAGAGACAAAGAAGGATCGAGCCATTCCACTTCTATTTATTCAAAGAAATCTAAAACACTAACTTGAAAAGACATATATCCATATGATCATTGCAGCATTATTTACAATAGCAAAGATACAGAAGCAAACTAAATTTCTATCAATAAATGAATGGATAAAGAAGTGGTGCTTATATATAATGGAATATGACTGAACCATGAAAAAGAAAATCTTGCCATATTCAAAGACATGGATGGATCTAGAGGGTATTGTGCTGACTATGTTGCGGGCTTGATCCCTGGTTGGGGCATGTATGGGAGGCAACCAATAGATGTTTCTCTCACATTGATGTTTCTTTCTGTTTTTCGCTCTCTAAAAGAAATTTAAAAAACTCATGTCTTCGGGCAAGAATTAAAAAATAGTAATAAAAAATAGTGCCAGCACTGAGAAACCCTGGCTTCAAGTGTTAGTTATAAACTAAAGCTTTAAAAAGACCTCCATTTGGCTGGTTAAGTACCTGATAGGATGGCTTTTAATACACAACCAGAGCTCTAATATTTCTTAAGTGAAGGCCTGTGCTTCTTTCCAAACCAGAGGCAGGAAAATTCAAATGAACAGTGCAGCTATAAGGTGAATATTTACTTTTTAAATAAACTTTCCCGAGGAGTCTTAAAAATCTATTTACAAGCTAGTATCAAAACCTGTCCATTAAGAAATCAAATTACTCAATTTTTAAGTAAACATTTTTCCATTAGAGAAGATACATTTATAGATGTCAGAAAATAACTTTTCATGATAGCATCATATGAATAAAATCCCGACATTCTTCTAAAGGACCTGAGCTAAAATTCTAACACTTAACAGTGTCACTGTCAGGGACTTACTGCTATATTAAATTATCTACTCAATTCTTCCATAAAACTAGAGTGCAGCGCCTGCAATTTCTTTAAATAGCTATGGCAATATTTCAAGACTTGTTATTTTCCATATAATGAGGAGAAATGGTACCTGGTGGGGAAAAAACCTAAATCCAATCATTAGCAGAAAGAATTCAATTGGAAAAATTTAAAATTTGAAGCAATTATATTTAATACCTCAACCTCAGGATTAAATCCTCTGAATGACATTCTTCCATAGAGAAGATCTTCACATAACAAGAAACTCTGCTCTTCTATTATAAAACTCCTAAACAGGAAAATAAACCTGTATTAATAGTATGTCTACTTATAACAAAGCACAGCAAATGTAAGTCAAGATTTCAAATACAAAAATCGATCTTACAGTTCTCAGCAGAATCATCTAAAAATACAGTAAGATTTCTAACAGGGTTAAAAATAAAAACTGATTACTTCGTCTGGCAAAAGCATTAGGAGACAAGAGCTGCAGGCGGGAGGCACAGTCTCTTCTAAACACTACATTTAATTTACATAGATGCGTTATGTAAAGACCTAAAGTATTTGTAATAAACCCGAAATTTTCAAATTTGAAGCAAAATTTCTTTGATGTTTACGCCCCCCACCTAGTTCTTATTACATACTCAGAAATCAAAGTCCTGGGCAACTTTAGAAAAATTTATGAGTTGGTTTAGCTATAAATAATGATGGATCGTGGATGACTTAAGCAGAGAATGAATTGACTGTAAGGACAGTGGGTATCTCACAGAATCGCTAGGAAAGCTGGATGAACAGAACTAGAAAATGGGTGAAAATAATAGTGGATAGGAAGTCAATCCAAAATCAAAATCATGCTACAAAATCAGCCTAGTAAAAATGATGCTGCTGTTGCTGAGGGGGACCAAAACTGGACATCACAGAGGGTATCGGGCAGGCAACTGTTGCCTAGAAACAGGATGCTGGGGTGGATGTTTTCCGTGTCTAAAAGGGATTCTCCTGAGTCCCTAGTTCATGACCCCAATCCCAGGTGAGCATATCTGGCTATAGTTCTGCTATCAACCAAAAAGCACGCTGGGAAAGCAAATACCTGGCCTTCATGGCTTCTTTGGTAGAAAGTCAGCCCTGTTTCTTGTCAAAGTTCACTCATTCATTCATTTACTCAGCAAACACTTATTAAACCAAACTGTGTGTGAGGCACTTCTAAAAGCTGGGGAGACAGCCATGTATAAGAGAGCCTCTTCTCTCATGGAGGTTATATTCTAGAGTGGTGCCAAATAATAAATAAAAGATATATTTATACAATGGATAAAAAGGAAGCAGGATATTCTGCTCCTGGACAGAAGGGGGTAACTGGTATCTAACTAGCCCTCCTACAGCAGCCAACTATAAAACAGGACAAAACAGGGAAGAGTGAACAAGTTAAAGCATAGGAATGCAATGCCGAAGAGGAAAACCAAATGAGGTGAGCTCCACGAATGCCCACCTTCCGACAGGAGGCAATCTGTAGGCTGTGGGGCGGGGAGCGGAAGCTCACACAGCATCCAGTCTCACCGAAGTGAAGAGACAAACTGTTCGGGTTTCAGAAGTGGCTGACATATTCATACATGGGTCACATACCAGATACACAAGGGAACTAAACAAAGGAATTCGGGGCCTGCATACTGGGTCCCCTTGAATCTTTGGCTGAATTCTAGGCTGTACATGTGCAGGGTGAGTCAACGGTGTCAAGAGAAAAATAACGATTTCCAGAAGAACAATTACTCGGTGCATTAGTTTCCTATGGCTGCTGTATTAATTGGTGGGTTAAAGCAACAGAAATGTATGCTCTTATCATTCTATAACCTGAAATCAGTTCCACTGGACCAAAATCAAGGTGTCAGCAGGGCTGCATTTCCTTGAGAGGGAAGGAGAAGAGAATTCATTCCTTGCCTTTCCAGCTTCTCTTGGCAGCCAACCTTCACTGGCTTGTGATTGCATCATTTCAAGTCTGTGTCCTCCATGGTCACAATGCTGTCTCCTGTGTGTGCATGACATCCCTCTCTCTGCCTGTATGTATGTATGTATGTATGTATGTATTATATATATATATGTAAAATCAGTGTTCAGATTACTCAAAGAATATACTTAGACTGCCCTAACATAGCAAAACATATAGGGGTCAGCTTTTCTGAAACATCTAAGGGTATTTTGTAACACAAAAAAATGTTAGCTGTTAAAAGATTTTTAGAGTATAAAGGAATCTATTGTTAACTGTTTTTATGTATGAATGATTATTAGAGAATATATTCACTAAATTATTTTGTAATTATTTGTTTCTCCTGTTGCCATTCACTTGGGGTATTTGGTGAATAAATATTTACTTTAATGGCTCCTGTACACGCCAGGCACCATGTTAAATGCTCTACATCAAAGATAAATAGGTGAGGCCTTTGTCCCATCCAAGCACATCAATAAAGTATTCTTCAGTGTATTCAATAACATCTGTGGTTTCTGGCCTTTCTGAATGCTTGTGGAGGAAACCACACCTTAGAAGGTCCAAATGCTGATGGTGCTTCTGACATTCTTCTATCACTAAAATTCTAACATTATCTTATTTATTTCCAAAGCCACTTAACTTTTTTAAATCCTCACCTGAGGACACGCTTATTGATTTTAGAATGTGGGGAAGGGAGGGAGAGGGAGAGAAATATTGACGTGAGAAACATTGATTGGTTGCCTCTCATACATACCCCAACTGGGGGCCTCTTGTATGCGTCCCAGCTGGGGGCTGAACCCACAACCTAGGCATGTGCCCTGACTGGGAATCATACCTGCAGCCTTTTGGTTTAAAGGATAATGCTCCAACCAAGTGAGCCACACTAGCCAGGGCCAAAGCCACTTAAATTTTTCAGGCTCTTACTCTTCTGAGAGTTGCGACTCATGGCAACATGAAATTTCTCTGGAAGATCTTGCAATGGGTCTGTGAATGCTATGCAGATAAAGGGGATATTGTATTTTCAGTTTTTTGGACAGAATTACACCTAATGTCAAGACTCAGTGCTTACTTATGCTATCTTTCCATATGTTAAATTTATCTAATTTCATTTACCTTCTGCTCCTATTATACCAAATAATAAGACAAAGCTCTGGTTGGAATAAGAAAAAGAATCTAACTTAACTAGAAACTCACTTTTTAATATAAATTTACAAGTCATATTTGGGCTTTTATCTTCATGGATCTGAACTTCAGCATTTTCATCTATAAAATGGAGATATAATATCCTGAAGGGTTGTTGGGATTGACTTATTATATGAATAACACCTAAAGACCAATGGATATTAAGAAAATAGTTACTATATCATTTGCAATAGTAAGGCCTTCACCAAAGAAGTCGCCCATAACATTTTTTGCTTTTCTTTAAGAATGATTTTTTTAGTAAGGATAACTGAAATTTAAAAAAATATGACATCACTGGTTGTAAAAAAGTTTGTCAATAGGTATCTTATAATTTTAAGATGGCCTTTTTCTGACAGACTGAGATGATAATCTCCAACATGAATTCTAATTTTGAAAAGAACCTATTCTTTCATGATCTTAAAACTAAATAGCTTTGAAGATGGTAGCAGAATAGGTAGATGTTACACTCACTTCCTCCCAGGAGCAAAACTGAAGAAAGCAACCTGAATGACTAACTGAAGACTAGTTGGAGAGGTCTTAGAGCCAAGGATTTATAGAAGAGGCCACATCGAGACTGGTAGGAAGGGCAGAGATACAAAAAAGGCTGGATGGCCCCACTCCCACAGAGGGTGGCTGAGATTGCAGGGGATATCTCCGCTGCGGTGGTTAGGTGGGGGTGGGGGTGGGGGGCTTCCCTGTGAGGTGTGTGGGGTCTCATCACCAAGATGGGTTCCCCAGCCCAGAGCACCAGAGCTAGGAAGAGGTGCCCATATAACATCTGGTTATGAAAATCAGTGGGGATTCTGTCCACTGCGGAGGGACTGGAGTCTGCTTAAGACATAATCACACTCTTAAAGGGTCAGCGCACAAAATCTCTCTTATAGCCACTCATCCTGGGATCTGATGGAGGGAGGGCATAAAGGACTTAAGAGTCGCATGAGAAGAGTCTGGGGTTTGTGGCCACCAGGATCCCTGTGCTGAATCACTCCCCCACACGCCAGATACCATCATTTTGGGTAGAGTACTCCCCTCCATATGGCATAAACCTCTGCCTCCCTTTTAAAAGGATATATATAATTGCATTTTGGTCTCCCCCAGATAAGCCAGAATAATCTCCCTATCTAAAGATCCTTAACTTAATTGAACCAGAAAAGTCAATTTTGGGATATAAGGTAACACAGGCTCCAGGGAAGAAGCCTGGATATTATCTGGGAGGCCATTTTCCAGTTCATCACACCTGGGAAAGAAAATTTATCCTGGAATTGTATGTTGAGACTTTGCACAGAGGAGGGAAATGTTTGACTTGTGTACCTAGAGTGAAGAGACCAAGCTGAACACCCTGTGACAAGGTCTCACCTTGGAGTACAGCTAATCTAGCCCTGGAGTAAAGGAAAAAGTAGAACTCCTGTCTGTATAGAAGTTAATTCTACCTTAAAAAAAAACACCTATGTGAACACTGAACTCTAGTTAACACATAAAATGTACTGTATGCTTACTGTGAAATACATCAAAAACAAAATAAATTGACTTATGTATAGAGGAGTGGAAAAATGTGATACAAAATGTTTAAATAAAAACAAAATCACCTCTTTAAAATGAATGGAAGATTTAAACAGGTACTTCACAAAGGTAGATACTGAAATGGCCAATAAGCACATAAGCGTTCTTTAACATTATAAGTCACCAGGAAAAGGCAAATTAAATACCACGAGAAAGCACTAGAACACTAAATAGGTAAAATTAAAAAGATAACACCAAATATTGGAAGAGTGTGGAACAACTAGAACTTCTTAAACTACCTCAGTGAAAATGTAAAATGGTACAATCACTTTGGAGACTGATCTGAAAACTTCTCTTACGTTACATACATCCCAACCTTATGATCCAGCAATTCCACCTTTACCTAAGAGACATGAAAACACAATTCTATCCAATTCATCCAAATTCTTTTTAGCTAAAGAATTTGTCTTTGGTTGCTTTCTGAGGTGGGGCCTGGGCAGACCTCTTGGATGGGGTGATATTGAGCAAAGTCCAGAAGACACTGAGGAACAAGATATGAGGATACCTGTGGAAAAATATATTAGGGCCTGGTTAAAAGTAAAGGCCTTGAGAGGGGAATGTAAGTGGCCTGTCTGAGAAATAGTAAGGAGGTCTCTACGAACTTGAACGGAATGGAAGAAGGTAAAAATGTTAGGAGGTAAAAATTATTTCCCTGATAACACTAAGATGTTATTTGTCTTTTCCACTATATTGACATCTGCACAGTGCATGCAGAAGCAATTATGGGTAAAATCACATCTTATTATGAATTAAAGTAGTGATCCCAGACTGTACTAGCAGTCATTATATTGCTCACCACCAATGTTCAGTTTTTAAAAAGCCAGTATTTATGTTCTCAATGAAGCACTACAAATTTATTGTTATTGATCTCAGCCCTTGACTACACTTTAAAAAAATATTGCCTACACAAAATGGGAAGCATATTTAAGGTACTTCTAGCTAGTGAAGTATGACTGTCTTGAGAAAATGCATCGAGTTGTGAGTTGACTAGGTACTTTTTTCTTGGTACACCAAAGCTATGGTTACTTAGTCTTGGGTACTCGGCAGACATTTTCTTGAAAATGAATAAAGTAAATATGTCACCTCGTGGGAAACAACTAACAAAACTTACTGCCAATAACAAAATTCAAGTTTTCAAGCAAAAATTGGAATTTTGAATAGCTTGTACATGTCATTTTGGGCTTGATGGCTTCCCAATACTTAAAAGACTTTTCTGATGAAACCCATGGTGATAGTAATATGATTTTTGATACTGTACAATGAAATGAGCTACTTGGAAAATCTATATAACTCATTAAACTAATGTAGTCTAAATGAGAAATGCATGTTATGAAATTATGCATTGACAAAAAATCTATTCAAAATGTAAGACCAATGATTATGAAAGGTTCACAGATATTTTCAGATTCCACACTGCAGTTAACTTTTAAGAAAATTACTACTTATTGAGTTTTGGAGTAGTATCAAAGAATGATCTGGAAAAAAAACCCCTCCCTTTTCAACTACATCATCTGTGTGAGGGTGGACTTCCATTATATACTTCAATGAAAACAACATACTACAACAGGCTGAACGCAGGAGTTAGAAGAATCGAGCTGTCTTCTATTATGTCAGACTTTGAGAGAGATTTGCAAAAATGCAAACCACCACCACTCTTCTAATTTTTTTGTTTCAGAAAAGTTCTTTTTCACGCAAAATGTGTTATTTACGCTAACACGTCACACATTTATTTCCTAATTTCTAAAAATTGCTTTAATTTCTTATGTAAATATTGACATGATATAAACCACACAAAGGAAAGCTCTTTATGGGTTCTAAATAATATTTAAAAATGCAAATGATCCTTGAGCCCAAAACTTCGAGCTTCACCATTCTTTAGGTTCTTCTCACGGGCCCTCTAGTCTAGTTAGCACCTCACTTCCTGCAGAACTGCCTCTCCCTGAGGGAATCTAAACTCAGGCACACATTCTTCTGATCTTGGATTTCGAGTCTCTAAAACTGAGAGAAATAAATTTCTGTTGTGTGTATGTTACCCTGTCTGTCGCATTTTGTTATCATAGTTCAAACAAACTTGAGAATATTTACCTCCTATGGAAGGAATCTAAAGGTAATTTTTCTGGGAATAATATACTTGTGTTAGAGGGCAAGGGATACTGAAAACAAGATGGAAATAGTCCTGCTCTTCAATTAAAGTAAGTAACAAAGTATCTGGGATACTTTGTGCAAATTTAGTCAAGGCATAAAATTAAATTATAGCTCCTTACCAGTAATGGTCCCTTCCTACAACCCCTACTTCCAAGTCCATACCATCTCTTGCATTATAACATTCTCTTCTCCTTCCTCGCTAACATCTTCCTTTCTCTGAGAAGCAGCAAAGAAGAGCAAGTACACAGAGAAGGAAGCAAAGAAAACAAAGTACCTTCCTCCCATCCTTCTGATAGGACATACTTTCTATCTTTAGAAAAGGGTATCTAACCTTCCAAAAAAGATACAGAGAAAATCATTGAAATGAACATGGGTATGTTAAAAAAAATTTATAAGAAAAACCATAAGTGTCTGAAGATAATAAGTGGCATCTTCAGTCCTTGAGACCCAGAGCACAGAGGCTTACTAAGGTAAAAAAAGCATCAAGGAGAAACGGCAAGTAGTTTCCAGAAGAATTTAGATATATTAATGAACGATGTGAGTTCATCATTCCTTCATTCAAAATTATTTGTCAAGCACCAAATAAACTTAAGAGTGGAAGAGAAATGGTCTAGTGTATTATCTCAGCTTTAGCAATGACTGACTAGTTGGGCAATTCTGAGCCAAATTATTTTTTCTTAAGCTTCAGTTTCCTCAACTATAAAATGGATAAAATACAGTAGCCAGCTCTCAAGTCTGCTGAGGATAAATAATTAAAAGATGTAAGTGCTTAGCCCAGTTTCTAGCATACACTACTGACTCAATAAATGTTAACTAAAATGATTGGTATTAATAGTAAAAATTTTGAAAAAGGAAAAGAAACAAACAAAAATCTCTTGACCTGCCTTTGAGAAGCGCAGTCTAATGAAGAATTGTGTTGAACTGAAATAAAACTGGAGAGCTCTGAAGAACACACCTAATCTTTGGAATTTAATACACAGCAAGTACACTATAGATTCTCATAAAAGGTCCCCAGTAATTACCAGAGATATGGGCTAGACTCCTTTATGTAATGCAAAAAAAAAAAAAAAAAAAAAAAGAGACAGAGAGACAGAGACACACACATACACACACACACAGAGCGAGCGAGAGAGAGAGAAACACAGTTATAAATGACAGCGAGGGCCAGTAAAAATGTATCCAAGTATACCTCTTATAGAATTAATAATTTTAGAAAACTACTTATAAGGCTAATTCAAGAAACTGAACAGAGTTATTTCATGGGCTTAATGTCACTGAAATGATGAGTTAAATTTACAGGGATTTTGCTCTGAATGCCCAATGTACCATTAATATAATTTCTAATAAAACGTACTCTTTCTCTTTAAGTTCTGGCAAATCTAAGTACCAGTGCTCTTCACTAATAATTTTCTTTTCTTCCTCCTCTAGTTGTTTCTTCGTTTCCAAGTCCAAACCCCTTTGCATGAACTGTCAAAACAAAATAAAATCAGTGTCAGCAACTAATTTCCCCAAATTAAAGAAAACACAAACAACTTCATTCTTCCATTTGTTTTTTCCCCATTTCTTCAGGAATCCCATCGCACGATTGAGGACTATAAATTTAGATGAAAGCAAAGCCACATCTATAAACCTGCTCTTCACTTGTAACTATCCTCTAAAATGCTGATCAACTCTAGGTTGCTCTTTATTCTAAAATTTGTAGAAGTTCAACTCAAAATAGGCCAGTAGATAAAATAGCATTCCTGCTGCTAGCTTCTCCTGACATTAGCTGCTGGAAGGACAGAATAGAGAGGCTGAAAAACAACAGCTCTACTTCCAGAGGACAGGTAACCAAACCGAGAGGTTAACCACAGCAAAATCAAGTATCAATATAGGAAAAAATGAATTCAGAAACCACCCAGCAGTTAGGTCTAGGATTCCACTGGTTTCCATTTACCCCTATTTCCCTCCCTTATCCAGGCTCCATCTTGCTTTTCCCTCCACTCCAGCTCTTCCAAAAACAAATTTTTTAGACATAAGGGCTTTATCAATGATGAGGATGTGAGGAAACTGGATCTCCTCTGTGGAAAAGAGCTAAGACAGTTTCTTACTCAACTAAACAAGAACTTACCCATATGACCCAGCAATTGTCCTCTTGGGCACTTATCCCAGAGAAATGAAAACTTGTGTTTACTCCAAAACTTATACACAAATAAACAGAGCAGTTCTATTTGTAATGGCCAAAAACTGTAAACCACCAAAACTCTTCAACAGGTGAATAGTTAAAATAAACCATGTTATATCCATAGCATGTACTACTCAGCAAGAAAAAGGAAGTATTCATATACTCAACAACTTAAATGGATCTTAAGTGAAATACACTGAATGAAAAAGCCAATCTCAAAGGCTATATATTATATGATTGTATTTATATAACACCCTTAAAATAACAAAATTATAAAAATGAAAAATAGATTAGTGGTTGCTAGGGGTTAGCGATAACACAAGGGAGTGGGTGTGTCTACAAGGGGGTAGCTAGAGGGAACCCTGTGGTGACGGAACAGCTTTGTATCTTGAATGTGATGGTAGTTAGATAAATCTACATACAATAAATCATATGGAACAGTCACACACTCACAAATGTATTAAGGAGTGCAAGACGAAATGGTGAAATCTGGGTAAGTTCTGTGGCCTGTATCACTGTCAATTTCCTGGCTTTGCACAATTTGTTCGTTTGTCCTCCTTTAACTGTGCCTATATTCTCAACACATAAAAGAAATGGCAGTTTCTGGAATGCATACCCTGTAGTTCCTAGCCCTTCTGCCTATTCAACATTATGCTTCCATTTTCTAACAAAATGTTCACTTGTGAAGGCCCAGAGCACAAGTCATTTGATAAACCTTCCTTGCTTCTACAATAGCCTTATAAACACTGATTTATTGTTTATTACACTTCTTCTATGTCTCCCCAAGGACTAAGATTGTGAATGTAGACCATGTTCCTTGTCCACCTTACATTACTGGTACTTAGGCTGCACCTGGTACACAGAAAAGTTTAATAAAGCTTGTCTGAATGTAAATGATTCTAGACGTCTTATTTTTCCAGATTTCCTTTCTTGGATAGTTCTTTCAATCTAAATGTCTCATTTCATTACTCATATTCTTTGTGGTAAAGCTCACCAATCCTGTCCAACTGCCCTTTTATCTCCTATTTTTAAGTTAGTTAAATATTCTTTATGGTATACAAATAGCCATATACATAGGTACCAAAATACATGCACACACATACAATATTTCTATACATATGGAAATAGAAAACCTTGTGACTATGAATGAAGCAACTCCAGACCTAGGTAGCAGCTCAATTCCTCTGATTCTACAGCATCTAAGAACATAGTCTAAAGCTAGTAATTTCATTTTACTCAGATCCGAGGGCCTGGAGCAAGTATCACAAAATATAGTCCTTAGGCTAAACTTCTGTTGTTGTAAATAAAGTTTTACCAGAACAAAGCCACACTCATTTGATCCTGAAGTGCAATGGCCAAGTTCAGTAGACAGACTGGCCCACAAACCTCAAGTATTAATCTATTCCTTTACAGAAAAAGTTCACCAACTCCTGTCTGAAGAATCCAAGAGCTAAACTTACAAACAAACTTACACCCTTTCTACAACAATTCCATCATACTGAAAAGGCCTTCCAACTCCATCTTCCACTTTCTACTCCTCATCAGGATCAAACTCTACCCCCTACTGCTGAGCCAAGGCAGAGGACTTCAAGTACACTGGAAAACAAATGAGTCAAAATTAAATCCTCAACCCTGTCATCCTTGCTCTATACTCAGCTCCCGCTGAACAGCTACACTGGATACAATAACTTCAGGCAGCTGCTCCATTCCTCCTCATGACACTCTATCTGCAAATAAGTTCTTATCAGAGCCCTGGCTGCTGTGGCTCAGTGGACTGAGTGTCGGCCTGAGAACCAAGTATTGCTGGTTCGATTCCCAGTCAGGGCACATGACTAGGTTGCACATCAGGTCCCCAGTTGGGGGCGTGAGTGAGGCAACCACACAATTATATTTCTCTCCCTCTCTTTCTTTTTTCCCCTCTCTCTAAAAATAAATAAATAAATAAATAAATAATTAAAAAAAAATTATTATCAATGATGAAGTTGTTAACCCAAATAAAGAACCTGGATATTTTTTCCCCTCCCCTTTGTTTCCAATATCTAGTTGAGTCACTCAACCACGCAGTAAGGGGTAACTTATTTTTAAAATTTAATTTCTCCGTTCCTAACTCCCAAGTCAGACCTTTGGTCTGGGCCCTAATCATCCAGCACATCTTCATTTGACTGTTCCGAGAGTTAAACAACTGCTACAATTTCTTCAGTGCCTGTTCCGTCAATCTACTCCGCTCTTTGAAATCTACATGATTACAAACCATAAGCCAAGATAAAACTCAAAGTTTGCTAGTATGCATGAAAGAAATACTTTAGAAACTATAAATTATGCTATGACTTACCCTTCATTTTCACTCACCCTCTTCATCCCTAGTTACAACCGAGCTCAACTCAATAAACATTTTGCAAGGGCAGTACTTACTCTTTGATCTTTCAGAACATTATTTGTGCCTGGTTTCTTTTTTCCTGGAAATCTCACAACTCTCTAAACATGACATCGAACAGTTCACATTTCTAAGTGTTCAGCAACCAGTAGTAATTAAGAGCAAAGGGGCTCTGGAGCCGAACTGCCTGAGTTTGAGTCTTGTCTACATGGCTTATTAGCAGTAACTTTGGGCAAGTTACTTACGTCTCTGTTTCAGTTGCTTTGACTATTAGAGGGGGATAATAACTATACTCAACTCAAGGAGTTACACTGATTTCTTGGGTTGATATATGCAAAGCACTTAGAACTGTGTCTGGCACATAGCAAGAACTGTAAATGTTTGCTGTTATTTAAATTTTAAGGATTGGGCCCTGGCCGCTGTGGCTCAGTGGATTGAGAGTCGGCCTGCAAGCCAAGTGTCGCTGGTTCACTTCCCAGTCAGGGCACATGACAAGGTTGCACCTCAGGTCCCCAGTTGGGGGTGTGAGTGAGACAACCACACAGTGATGTTTCTCTCCCTCTTTCTCCTTTCCCCTCTCTCTAAAAATAAATAAGTTATTTAAAAATTTTTTTAAGGATTGGTTGTTTCCCCTGTTTTAATTCCTATATTCATTTTATCTATCCTTGTCTTTTTTAATATTTTGATATTATTTAAATTTGAAATATAAAAATAATTTTGCTTGGCATAACTCACTTTCACCTCAACTGTTGTAATTCCATCGCACCACCACCGCAACACCCACCCAGGCCATGAGAACTGCTGGATGGGCCGACTGCAAATTCTGTCCCCTGTAAGGTCTTTCTTTTATTAAGTATTGTCCACAGGATGCAGTAAGAGGCACAGCTAATGACACTGTTCCCCCTGCTCAACAGTTTCCCAATGCTCACAAGATAAAAAAATCCTTAATCTGGCCTAACATTTCCTGCTGTAACCTGTCTACTTTTTCAGGCCCATTTCTTGCTACTTGCCTTCTAGACATACCGAATTACCTTTAGTTCTTCAAACTCACCACAGATTTCTGGGTTTTTGCCTCTCTGACTACTGAATTCGCTCTTCTCTCCAGTTTCTGTTGCTATGCCCCCACCGCCCCTCAGTCTCTACTTGAGCCCCACTACCTATTCGCAGAAGCCCACGTGAGTTCCCTGGGGCTCCTGGCGCTTCTGGCATCACAGCACTTAATACGCCGTATCCTGGCTGCTTGTTTACACGTCTGTCTCTCCTACTCGACCGCTGACTTTATGAGATAATCCGCCGGCTTTCTAATCCAGTTTCCAGTGCCTACAGCAGAGCCGGCGCTAAGTGAATGAATAAACTAGACAGCTGGAGGCTCTCTGAGCCCCCCATGCCCCCGTTGCTTCGGCCTCGGCCTGGACCTGGAAGTCCTGCCCTCCCATCCTGGCTCCTCCGCAACCCGCACCTTCATGCGCAGCAAATTCTTAGACAACTTAGTTTTTCGCTCGGCCGCCATGCTACCTTCCTCACGGTTCCGCTCTCCGCCATAAGCCCCATCGCGCATGCGCGTCGCTACGTAAGCAGCGGCGTCGTCCTACGTGGCGCGCGTCTCCCCGCCCCGTAGTCCAGCCCTAGTACCTCGCGCTTGAACGCTCCCGGGCTCCCCGCGAATCTCCTCGGGGACCGCTTACCATTCCAGGAAGCTCAGGGTAAGGGCGCGACCGCCCATACTGGGATGAGAGAGTCTTAACAGCCGGAAGGAGACCCCAAAGAGGCCGAAGTTGGAGGAGGACCGAGCTCTGGTTGTTAGGAGCTGTGGTCTCTCTCCGGTTTCTGCCGGAGCCCTCAGGCCCCGCACCAGGCACTGCCCTGGCAGTGGCAGTGGCGGGTGCCGCCCGGCCTCTTAGACCCAGTCCTGCCGCGCGTCACTCATTCAGTTGTCCTGGTGAGACTTTGAGACGGTTGCCACACCATGCAGCCTGGTCCATTTCTTTTACAAGTTTCTAACGTGGATGGCGGGCTTCCTATGTTCTACATCGCTTTAGGTGTAATAGTTCATTTTATATTCACGAGACCCCATAGAGTGGTACTGCCCTTATCCCTGTGTTGCATTTGAGTAAATTGAGGTATAGAGAGGTTCTTTAAGTAGCCCGAAGACAGACTGAAGGAGGTGGGTATAAACTCAGGAAGTCTGGCTTCAAAAATACAACAGAAAGTATTAAATTCACATTAACTGTTGTGTGTGTCTTTGAACCTAAATCACCTTTCTGTTAAATACGAGGAATAGCAAGAGATAGTAAAGACATGAGGATGAGAAGATGACCTTATTTTAGTCTGAGGAATAGATATGATAATAGCTTCAGTGCTCTGTACCACCTAAAAAGACATTTTTTACAACATCCACAGGTGCCACACTTTGGAAGACATCCAACCTAATAGCATTTCAGTTGATAACCTGCACTTATACGTCAAATTCTTGTGCTGGGTACCATACGTGTATCATTTTAATCTCAAGAGCTCTGAAGAAGGTGTTGCTATATAGTTAGGGAACCTGAGGCCCTCAGAGATTAAGGGACTTGCCAGAGTTCTCACAACTAGTAAGTGTCAGAGCTGAGATTCAGAAAGCTCTGCAAAAATGTGGCCCCTCTTGGGCATGTTTTCTCAATGGATTAAGTAAAGTCATTATAACGGGACAAGTGGTTATAGAAACTCATTCATTCATAACTGCATGAAACACTGGGCATTATGATATCTAGGCTACGGTAGTTTGGAAAAACACATAACCTTTTGCTGGAGCTGACATTCTTGTGGGTACCATGGAAGAAAGAAAATGATGTGCTAGAGGGACCTTTAGAGTTACTTTAAATAAAGTGGTCTGGGATGGTTCTTGTCAGGTGATAGTGTTAAGGCTTGAAAGTTGAGAAAATCCTGTTGTATAAAGAATTGGAGGTAGACTGTTCTAAAAAGAGGAAATAGCAATTGTAAAGGTCCTGGAATGAGAACAACATGGGTTGTCATCGGGTTCACCAAGTGAGAATAACAGAGGTAATCACATGTTATGGGTTAAATTGTGTTCCTTCAAAGTTCAGTAGAACTTTGTCTCAGAATATGACTATATTTGGAAATAGGGCCTTTAAAGAGGTGATTAATTGAAATAAGACCCTCAGGGTAGGTCCTAATTCAATCTGACTGATGTCCTTATATGAAGAGGAAATTTGGACACAAGGGAAACACCAGGAAAGCATGTGCACAGAGGAACGGCTGTGTGAGGACACAAGGAATAGGCAGGAGAGAAGCCTTGGGAGAAACCAAATGCATTTATACCTTGACCTTGAACTTCTAGCCGTCAGAACTGAGAAAATACATGTAAAGTTTTGTTGTTTAAGTCACACAGTCTGTACTATTTTATTATGGAAGCCTTAGCAAACTAATATACTACATAATTAGCTATAGATTACAGTTTCAATGAGAGCCCTATAAGGAAAGTATGGGGTTCATGAGAGGGAATAGTAAATGTACCTAAATCATTCTGGCCTGGAAAAGGGAAGATCTCTTAAAAATATGACATTTCAGTTGCCATCTGAAAGAGAAGGAGTTAGGCCGGGGAAAGCCTTCTAATCATTCAGTTCTGTGCTACCATCACTGCATGGATCCACAGAACACTTCATCTTGTGAAATGGAAACTGCACCAATTAAACAATAACTTTCCATTCCCTCCTCTCCTGCAATCATTATTCTACTTTTTCTATGAGTTTGACTTCTGTTCAGGACTTGGAAAGAAGTTCTGTGGGATCAGAGGTAAAACGACTCAATCTGACATCTACATCCAGTAAACAGCTGACTTTGAACTAGATCTTGAAGGATGACTGCTTGTCTTCACAGTGTAAAAGGAAAATAATTGCTGACAGAAATAAGAGCATATATATAACAGGAAGGATTCTAGGAGCTCCACATCTTCTCTACAGACCTCTCTTCTTACCAATCTGTTTGCACACTGGATTCTGACTTGTTTTCCTGAAACAATACTTCATTATGCCACTCTCCTATTCCAAAATGTATAATAAGTTATTATTTGAAGGATGAAGGTCAAATTCTTCCCTCAAAATTCTACCTTTTTGACAGTGAAACTACTTATAAATAAAGCTAGTCTTTAAAATCTCTTCCCATCCATCAAAATATAATAACTGAGAAGTGATTTAAGAGTACATAATCATGTAATTTTAACTTTGAATTAAACTCCCTGACAGGAAAGAGAACTCTTTGATCTCTATGCTATTAAATTATAGGATACAGAGAGTAGATCTCAAACTCAATAATGTGTTACCCTGTTTTAGTTACACAAGCAAGGAAACATTATTTTGGGGAAGAGGTATTTCTATATGTCTTCATTTCTAAATTCTTCTGTAATGAAATTTGTTGGAAGTGTGAAAACCTCCAATTTCTTCCAACTATTAGGTCTATCAAGAAGATGTCCCCTGAGTCTCTTCACTCTTGTAGTCAGTTATACAAGGTGAGGCAAAAGTAGGTCTACAGTTGTTTGGATGGAAAACAATACAACAAGAATAAACTTTTGCATACTCACAACTGTAAGCCTACTTTTGCCCTACCCTGTATGTAAGGCTGTGCAGCCCATTGCAGTATGCCTTCTCCTATGTAGCTACTGAGTACTTAAAATGTAGCCAATGTGACTGAGGAACTGTATACTTATTTTTAGTTAAATTAAAAAGCTAGCAGTATAAAATATTCTCATTTTCCCATTTTATTGTTTGGAAGGACTGCATTTTACTTTAAACGGAAAATTTTGCATTTGAGTTGAGATGGGTTAAAAGAGTAAAATATGTGTATATACCACATTTCAAAACAAAAGAAGTAAAATATTTATTTCATATTGATTACATATAGTTTGGATATATTGGCTTTAAAACCTAGCATTAAAATTAATTCCATCACTTTGTTTTTTAATACGGCTGCTAGAAAATTTAAAATTATATATATGGCTTGCATTTCCCTCCCCTCTCTTTTCCTCCTTTCACTACTAGCTGTATCTATTTTTGCAAGTACCAGAAATTGACAATGATTTATTAAATAAAATAAGGGTTCATTAGAAGGATACTGAGTAGTTCATAGAAGCAATGATGGTCTGAGAATAAGGCCAAGTTACGAGGACAGAAACTAGTGTAATCCAGGGATCTAGGAAACAGGGCTTACTTTAATGCTACTCCAAGAATGATGAGCACCAACTGATTTCTCTGTTCTTAGGACATTTTAATCAAGGTTTCAAAGTTTAGGAGAGAGTCTCATAGAGTCTTAGTTAGGAGAGGACAAGACCTGATTTATAGTCCCTGTAAGAGTGTACAAAATGGGAGAGGGTAATTCTTTAAGAGAAATTAGGTGTGTGACCCAAAGAAGAGGTAATCCTTATAGTAGCCAAAACAGCAATGCCAAGGACAAATATCTGTTTAAGGCAGGAAATAAGCATCTTATCTTGACACAACCCTGAAGGACAAATACTTGGTAGAGTGTCATTTGAAAAACTTATACTCAATATCAAATCTCCCCTTTCTCACAAATCTCCCTGTTTTTGTTCCCCTATTTCATTTAATAGGTATTTATTGGTTTCCTCTTATGTGTAAATCGGGACTCTAGGTCAATTACCTTAAAAATCTAGTGTAATACATCCCTTCTGCTCTTATATTCAGTTACTTATCAAGTCCTATCAATTATCTGTTTGTGTTATCTTGTGGCTATCTTAAATTAGAGCATTAGTGCTGGAAGTGGCCTTTTGGAACATCCAGGTAAGAAATTCCTGAACATCATTCAGTGGTTATGACAACGACTAGAGGAAATTAGAACACATCAAAAACAAAAATTATTTCTGATTTCTGGGATTCTGATGGTCAGCCACGATTAGGAAACTACTGAGCTAGATGAATCTCCTAATTGTATATACCAAATAGCATCAACTCAGAATTCATATTTCTAAACTTTACATTTAACTCTCTTTTTCTTGTGCCCCATTCATTCTTTCTTTTCCATTGCCATGAGCCTATCCCTGAATTTAATGACTAAATCTTACTACTTTGTGACTGTCTGACTGTGATAGACTCTTGTTTTCTCTGTCTCCTGCCTTTTTCATTTTTAACACATATTTATGATAATCTTATTGTTCCCAGCCCTTTGGGAGGTGTTGGGGAAACTATTGCCCTCCACCACTGGGGTATGGCACAGACAAGGATATAGGTCCTAAGTGCTGTCATAGATTTGAGTTATGGCAGGGAACCTAATCTGGATTTAAGAAGATTGGAAAACCTTCCTTGGGGAAGTGACATCAAACACATAGTTGGCAAGATGAGTTAATATTTTAGACAAAAAAGAGAAAGGGGCTGGAGGAGTGAAAGAGTGATTCAGTCAGATGGAAAGGAATGTGAATAATGCTTATTGTGTAAGTGACAAGTTTGTAGAGGCAAGCTAGGGCTAGATCTTGAAGTTGATAGGATTTAAAACTTACTGTGAAACTATTGAATTGTGTTAAGCAGGAGAATGACATAATTTTAAAATTGCACAATTAACACCAACATTAAAAAGGACATAGAAGCTATCAATAAGAGCCAGGAGGAAATGAAGAATACAGTTTCTGAATTGAAGAACACTGTAGAAGGAATTAAAAGCAGGCTAGATGAAGCAAAGGATCAGATCAGCGAGCTGGAGGACAAAGGAGAAAAGTATTCCCATACAGAGCAACAAAACAAAAAGAGACTGGAAAAGAATGAAGGGGGTTTTAAAAAGCTGCAGGATGACATGAAATATAATAATATCCACATCATAGGGGTACCAGGAGGAGAAGAGGAGCAAGGGATAGAAAACGTGTTTGAAAAATAACAGAAAACTTCCCTAACTTGATGAGAGAAAATCACACAAGTTCAGGAAGCACAGAGGGTCCCCATGAAGATGAACCAAAAGAGGCCCACTCCAAGACACATCATAATAAAAATAGCAAAATCAAAGACAAAGAGAATCTTAAAGTCAGCAAAAGTGAAGCAGCTAATAGCATATAAGGGAGCTCCAATAAGGCTACCAGCTGATTTCTTAACAGAAACACTACAAGCCAGAAGGGAATGGCAAAAAATATTCCAAGCAATGAAAAGCAAAGGCCTACAACCAAGACTACCCAGCAATGCTCTCTTTCAAAATGAAAAGTGAAATAAGGAGTTTCCCAGGCAAAAGAATGCTAAAACACTACATCTCCACCAAACCAGCATTGCAAGGGATGCTAAAGGAACTGCTTTAAGAAGATGAAGAAAGAGAGAGAGGCTGACTGGATAAGAAAACATGATCTGGAGCAACTAGCCCACCCCAGCCTGCATGCAGAAGCATGCATGGTCCACTTGCCCCGCCAAGCAACTAGCCCACCTGGGCCAGTGTGCAGAAGAGCCTATGACCTTCCTGCCCCCAGCCTGTGCAAGGTAGCGCACTCACCCCTGGCTGAGGCCCAAGGAGTGTTAAGTGAACTAGAAGCACTTTGTAAAAGTTTTGGGCGCTGGCTCTGGAGAAAGAGTTGGGAGAGCAGTGGACTAGATCCCTCATTGCTACAGTACAAACCTCTTAAGCAGACTTCTCCCTTCCAAGTGGCATCAGTTGGAGGCAGGAGCTCAAGGACTGTATACAAGAAGGTCACTCAAGAAAGTCAAGAAATAAAAGCAGGTCAATCCAAGAACAGAAACAAACATGAAGAGCCACCTAACATGGGGAGAAGGAGAAAAAACACCCCATCAAAAGGAAAGGAGGAATTCTCAGAAGGAGGGATAGATGAAATAGAGGCAAGCAAACTATCAGACATGGAATTCAAAACAATGGTAATAGGACCCTCAAGGAACACAATAAACTCAGAGAAAACTACAATGAACCCTGGGGGAACTACAGAGAACTCCAAGGAAACTACAAAGAACTCCAGGATCTTACTGGGAACTACACCAGCATGAAAAAGGACATAGAAACTATTAATAAAAGCCAGGAAGAAATGAAGAATACAACTTCTGAACTGAAGAACACAGTAGAAGGAATCAAAAGCAGGCTAAATGAAGCAGAGGATTGGATCAGTGAGCTAGAGGACAACATAGAAAAATATTCCCAGACAATGCAAGAAAATGAAAAAAGACTGAAAAAGATTGAAGAGGGTTTAAGAGAGCTTCAGGACAACATGAAACACAACAATATCCATATCATAGGGATGCCAGAAGGAGAAGAGGAGCAAGGGATAGAAAACCTGATTGAAGAAGTAATGACAGAAAACTTCCCGAACAAGAGGAGAGAAAAAGACTCACAAGTACGGGAAGCACAGAGGGTCCCAATGAAGATGAACCCAAGGAGGCTCACTCCAAGACACATCATAATTAAAAAGGCAACATTCAAAGACAAAGATAGAACCCTAAAGGCAGCAAGAGAAAAACAGCAAATAACATACAAGGGAGCTCTGATAAGGCTAGCATCAGATTTCTCAACAGAAACACTACAAGCCAGAAGGGAATGGCAAAAAATATTTCAAGCAATGAAAAACAAAAGCCTACAACCAAGACCACACTACCCAGCAAGGCTCTCTTTTAAAATGAAAGGTGAAATAATAATTTCCCTGACAAAGGAAGACTAAAAGAGTACCTCTCCACCAAACCAGCATTGTAAAAGACGCTAAAGGAAATACTTTAAGAAGAAGAAGAGGAAGAAAAAGAGAGAGGTAGAGTAACGCAGGTACAAAGGGAAAAAGTCACAATGAACAAATACCTGTCAATAATAACCTTAAATGTAAATGGATTAAATGCTCCAATCAAAAGACATAGGGTGGAGGAATGGATAAGAAAACATGGGGATTAACAAAAAAAAAAAAAAAAGAAAACATGACCCACAGATATGCTATCTATAAGAGACCTAGCTCAAAACAAAAGATCTACACAGACTGAAAGTGAAGGGATGGAAAAAAGTATTCCAAGCAAATGGACATGAAAATAAAAGCTGGGGTAGCAATACTTATATCAGACAAAACAGATTTCACAATAAAGGCCATAAAAAGAGATAAGGGAGTACATTTCATAATACTTGAGGGAACAATCCATCAGGAAGATATAACTCTGGTAAACATATATGCACCCAACATAGGAGCACCCAAATATATAAGGAAAATCTTGGAAGACTACAAGAAGGATATCAACAGCAACACACTCATAATAGGTGACTTTAACACCCCATTGTCAGCAACGGACAGATCTTCAAAGCAAAGAAACACCAGAATATTCAGGCATTGAACAGCGCTCTAGATCAAATGGACTTTGCTGATATATATATAGAACTTGTCACCCCAAAGACGCAAAATACACATTCTTTTCAAGTGCTCATGGAACATTTTCAAAGATAGACCACATGGTAGGACACAAAACAAACCTCAACAAATTCAAGAAAATTGAAATTATATTAAGCACCTTCTCAGATCACAATGCCTTGAAACTGGATATCAACCTCAAGGAAAAAACTCAAAGACATTCAAACTCAGGGAGAATGAATAGCATGCTATTAAATAACAAATGGGTTAACAATGACATCAAGGAAGAAATAAATTTCTGGAAACAAATGATAATGAACACACAACAGCCCTAAACCTATGGGACACAGTGAAAGCAGTCTTGGGAGGAAAGTTCATAGCAATGCAGGCCTACCTAAAAAGGCTAGAAGAATCTTAAATAAGAAATCTAACCCTACAGTACCAGAACTAGAGGAACAACAACCAAGTTCAGAGTGAGTAGAAGGAAGGAAATGATCAAGAAAAGAGCAGAATTAAATGACATAGAGACTAAACAAACAATTCAAAAGATCAATAAAGCCAGGAGCTGGTTCTTTGAAAAGATAAACAAAACCAACAAGCCTTTAGCCAGGCTCATCAAGTAAAAAAGAAGAGAGGACCCGAATAAAATCAGAAACAAAATAGAAGAAATCACAACCGATATCACAGAAATACAAAGGATTATAAGAAATTACTACAAGCAACTGTACAGCAAGAAATTTGACAACTTAGATGAAATGGACAAATTTCTGGAAACATAATCTCCAAAACTGAATCAAGAAGAAGCAGAAAGACTGAATAGACCAATAACAAGTAATGAAATTGAAGCAGTAATCAAAACACTTCTGGCACACAAAAGCCCTGGACAACATGGCTTCACAGGTGAATTTTACAAAACATTAGGGAAGAACTAACACCTATCCTCAAACTCTTCCAAAAAATCCAAGAAGAGGGAAGACTGCCAAACTCTTTCTATGAAGCTAGTATTACTCTAATTCCAAAACCAGGTCAAGACACAACAAAAAGAAAACTACAGGCCAATATCACTGATGAACATGGATGCTAAAATCCTCAACAAAATATTGGCAAACCAGATCTAGCAACACATTAAAAAGATCATACATCATGATTAAGTGGGATTCATCCCAGGGATGCAAGGATGGTTTAATATTTGCAAATCAATAAACGTAATACACCACCACATAAACAAAGTGAATAACAAAAATCACATGATCATATCAATAGATGCAGAAAAAGTATTTGATAAAGTACAACACCCATTTGTGATGAAAACACTCAGCAAAATGGGAATAGAGGGAGCATACCTCAACATAATAAAGGTTATACACAAGAAACCTGAAGCCAACGTCATACTCAGTGGGCAAAAACTGAAAGCATTCCCCCTGAGATCAGGAACAAGACAAGGATGTCCATTCTCTCTACTCCTATTCAACATAGTCTTGGAAGTTCTAGCCACAGCAGTCAGACAAGAAAAAGAAATAAAAGGTATCCAAATTGGAAAAGAGGAAGTAAAGCTGTCATTATTTGCAGATGACATGATAGTGTACACAGAAAACCCTATAGACTCCATGAAAAAACTCCTCGACCTAATAAGTGGAGTTGGAAAAATAGCAGGGTACAAAGTCAATATTCAGAAATTTAAGGCATTTCTGTACACCAACAATAAAATATCAGAGGCAGAAATGAAAAAGAAAATACCATTTACTATAGCAACAAGAAAAATAAAGTATCTAGGAATAAACTTAAGCAAGGAGGTAAAAGACCTGTACTTGGAAAACTATATAACCCTGAAGAAAGAAATTAAGGAAGATACAAATAAATGAAAGCATATACCACGTTCATGGATGGGAAGAATCAACATCATTAAAATGTCCATACTACCCAAAGCAATTTATAGATTCAATGCAATCCCTATTAAAATACTAGTGACATATTTCACAGTCCTAGGACAAATACTTCAAAAATTTATATGGAACCAAAAAAGACCCCGAATAGTCATAGCAAGCTTGAGGAAGAAGAACACAGTAGGAGGAATCACAATACCTGATGTCAAACTGTACTACAAAGCCATTGTGATCAAAACAGTCTGGTACTGGCATAAGAACAGACATATAGATCAATGGAACAAAATAGAGAGCTCAGAAATAAACCCAGGTCTATATGGTCAACTAATATTTGACAAAAGGGGAAGGAACATCAAATGGAATGAAAAGGTCCTGTTCAACAAATGGTACTGGGAGAACTGGACAGGGCCATGCAGAAAAATGAAACTAGACCACCAATTTACACCACACACAAGGATAAACTCAAGATGGATCAAAGACTTAAATGTAAGCTGTGACACCATAAAAGTCCTAGAGGAAAACATAGGCAGGAAAATCTCAGATATCCCACGTAGCAATATTTTTGCTGATATATCTCCTCAGGCAAGGGAAATAAAGGAAAGAATAAACAAATGGGACTACATAAAAATAAACAGTTTCTGCTCAGCAAAGGAAAACATTAGCAAGATGATAAGGGAACCAACCATATGGGAAAACATATTTGCCAATGATACCTCAGACAAGGGTTTGATCTAAAAAATATATAAATAACTTATATGACCCAACATCAGAAAGACAATCCAATTAAAAAATGGGCAAAGGACCTGAACAGACACTTCTCCAGGGAGGACATACAGAGGGCCCATAGGCACATGAAAGAATGCTCAACATCACTAGCCATCAGAGAGATCCAAATTAAAACCACAGTGAGATACCACCTCACAGCAGTCAGAACGGTCATCATTAGCAAATCAATAAACAACAAGTGCTGGTGAGGATGTGGAGAAAAGGGAACCCTAGTGCATTGCTGGTGGGAATGCAGTCTGATGCAGCCACTATGGAAAGCAGTATGGAATTTCCTCAAAAAAATGAAAATGGAACTGCCTTTTGATCCAGCAATTCCACTGCTGGGATTATACCTGAAGAATCCTGAAACACCAATTCAAAAGAACCTGTGCACCCCTTTGTTCATAGCAGTGCTATTTACAATTGTTGGAAATAGCCTAAGTGCCCACCAGTGAGTGAGTGGATAAAAAAAACTGTGGTATATTACACAATGGAAAACTACATAGCAAAAAGAAAGAAGGAACTCCTACCTTTTATGACAGCATGCGTGGAACTGGAGAGTATTATGCTTAGTGAAATAAGCCAGGTGATGAAAGACAAATACCATATGATCTCACCTAACACAGGAACCTAATGAACAAAATAAACAAACCAGCAAAATAGAACCAGAGGCATAGAAACAGGTAAGAGACTGACAATGACCAGAGGGGATTGGGGAAGGGGAGAAGGGATGAAAGGGGAAGGGTCTGGTCAAGGACCTGTGGACATGGACAACAGGGCAGGTATTGATTGTGGAAGTGGGGACAGGAGAGGCAGTGGAGAGCAATGGGGGAAAAATTGGGACAACTAATAGAACAACAATAAGAAAATAAATAACAAAATAAAAAAGTAAAAAATAAAAAGGGAAAGGAAAAGTTGCACAATTAGAGAGCCTTTCATTCAAAATGGAGGCGTAGGTAGACATGCTTTGTCTCCTTGCACAACCATAAGAAGGATCATAACTAACTTCAAAACAAAAAACACTAGAACTTCCAGAAAACTGAACTGTATGGAAGTCTAACAACCAAGGATTTAAAGAAGCTGTATTCATCCAGATGAGTAGGATGGGTGGAGATGGAGAGCCTGGATGGAGATGAGGAGCTGTGATGGAGAGGACATGGTGTTGTGGCAGTGAGGCAGCAGCCAGTAGTATGGGAAGTCCCACATTCGCATGTGGTGGGTAAAAATTGGGAGGGATACTTGGGGAGTGATCCCAGCCCCAGGCCAGACCCCACAGCCCAGGGTTCCAGTGCCGGGAAAATAAAGTCTCATTTCTGGCTGTAAAAACCAGTGGGGGTTGGGGTGGTGGAAAAAACTTCCAGTCTCTCAGAAGAGTCCGTTTAAAGGGTCTGCATGGTCTTAGAATGTACACAAAGCCACCCACTCTGGGAACCATCACCAGGGCAACAGCTAGAAGGGTGCCAATCCTGTACAGGAAGGGGGTGAAGTGACTGGAAATGGGGTAAGTGCCAAGCAATCCTCTAGCAGCCAGGCAGTGACATTGTCCCCTCTCTAACTCCCCCACATACAGCACCACAAAGCAGTGAAGTGGGTTCTCCTGTGGCGAATACCTAAGGCTTCATCCTGTACAATTTAAATAGATGTGCTAAGACAGTGAGTCAAAGCACCTCTACCTAATACACAGAAACAAACACATGGAGGCTGCCAAATTGAGGATGCAAAGAAATATGGCTCAGATGAAAGGACAGAACAAAAACCCAGAAAAAGAACAAAATGAAATGGAGATAGCCGAGCTATCAGATGCAGAGTTCAAAACACTGTTGATCAGGCCGCTCAGAGAACTCATAGAGTAAGGTAAAAAAAAAAAAAATAAATAAAGGAAGAAATGTAGATTACACAAAGGGAAATAAAGAATAATATACTGGGAACCAACAGTGAAGGGAGTGCAGCTGGAATTCAGATCAATTATTTGGAACAAAATGAAGAAATAAACATTCAACCAGAACACAAAGAAAAAAAGAGAATTGTAAAAAACAAGGAGAGGCTTAGAAACATCTGGGACAACTTTAAATGTACCAATATCCAAATAATACGGGTGCCAGAAGGAGAAGAGGAAGAGCAAAACATTTAAAATTTATTTGAAAAAATAATGAAAGAAAGCTTCCCTAATTTGGCAAAGGAAATAGACATACAAGTTCAGGAAGCACAGAAAGTCCCAAACAAGTTTGACCCAAAGAGGACCATATCAAAACACATCATAATTAGAATGCCAAACGTTCAAGATAAAGAGAGAATCTTAAAAGCAGCAAGAGAAAAGCAGAGAGTTACCTACAAAGGAGTTCCCATAAGACTCTCAAGTGATTTTTCAAAAAAACCTCTGCAGGCAAGAAGGGACCAGCAAGAGTATTCAAAACGATGAAAAGCAGTGATCTACAACCTAGATTACTCAATCCAGCAAAGCTATTATTTAGAATGGAAGGGCAGATAAAGTGCTTCGAAGATCAGGTAAAGCTAAAGGAGTTCATCATCATCAAGCCTGTATTATATGAAATGTTAAAGGGACTCATTTAAGAAAAAGAAGAAGAACGAAACTATGAACAGTAAAAATGACAACAAGCCTACAAATATGAACAATTGAATCTAAAAAACAACAAAAAAACAAACTAAGCAAACAACTAGAACTGGAACAGAATCATAGGTATAGAGATCATTTGGAGGGTTAGCAGTGGGGAGGGGGAAGGGGGAGAATGGGTGGAATGGTGCAGGGATTAAGAAGCATAATTGGTAGGTATAAAACAGACAGAGGAATGTTAAGAATAGTATAGGAAATGGAGAGGCCAAAGAATATATATGCATGACCCATGGACATGAACTAAGGTGGGGGAATTGCTGGATGGGAGGGGGTTACCAGGAGGATGGGGACAAAGGGGGAAAATTGGAACAATATAATAGCATAGTCAATAAAATATACTTTTAAAAAAAATAAAAGAAACAGCAAAAAAAATCGCACAATTAGAATTGTGTCATCTTTAAGATGACTGGCTGAAAGGGAAGTAGGGAAGTGGAGGAAGGAAAAGCAAAACAGGACAGGGAGAAAGTCTGATTCTCATGTCATCCCAAATATTCTTTGTGATTACTTTTCCTATTTTCTTTTAGATTAATTTCCTATTTTAACTAGTTAATTCTATCACCTATGAGATGAAATCCAGGCTGACCTCTAGGCTTTCTACACCTGTTTTCTAGCCTCGTCTCCTAGCTTTTTAGCCCTGTCTGGTATGCCTCGGTTTAGCCTCCTCTATCTAGTCTCCAAACATTCCAGATTTACCTTTCATGTAAATATTCTTACTGCTTTCTGTTCTGGAATGATGCCTGGAATAATGCTTTTGCTTCTTGCAACTTTTAAATCCTGCCTCTCTCTCAGAACCCAATTCAAGTTTCACCTTCCTCTTAAATCAAATGAAAATGATAGCACCCCACCCACCCAATGCTTAAAGGACTGTTTTATACTTTGAATATTTAATTATACACTACCTCTTTTTTTAAAGTATATTTTATTGATTATGTTGTTACAGTAGTCCCAATTTTTTCTTTCCTTTGCTCCGCTCTGCCCAGTACCCCTCTTCCCTACAGCAATTCCACCCCCCTTAGTTCATGTCTATGGGTCATGCATATAAGTTCTTTGGCTTCACCCTTTCTTATATTGTCCTTTACTTCCTCCTGTATATTTTGTACCAACCAATTATGCTTCTTAACCCCTGCACCATTTACTCATTTCTCCCACTTCCCCATCCCAGCTGATAACCCTCCAAATGATCCCCATACCTATGATTCTCTTCCTATTCTGGTTTGCTTAGCTGGATTTTGTTGTTAATTTTTAGATTCAGTTGTTGATAATTGTGAGTTTTTTGTCATTTTAATGTTCATAATTTTGATCTTTTTCTTAAGTAAGCCCCTTTGACATTTCATATAATAATAGCTTGGTGATAATGAATTCCTTTAGCTTTACCTGGTCTGGGAAGGACTTTATGTGTCCTTTCATTCTAAATTATAGCTTTACTGGATAGAGTAATCTTGGTTGTAAGTGCTTGTTTTTCATCATCTTTAATACTTCTTGCCAGTCCCTTGTTGCCTGCAAAGTTTCTCTTGAGAAATCAGCTGACAGTCTTATAGGCACCCCTTTATAGGAAACTCTCTGCTTTTCTCCTGCTGCTTTTAAAATTTTCTCTTTATCTTTAACATTTGGCATTTTAATTATGATGTGTCTTGGTGTGGTCTTTTTTGGGTCTACCTTGTTTAGAACTCTCTATGCTTCCTGGACTTGTATGTCTATTTTCTTTGCCAAATTTGGAGAGTTTTCCTTCATTATTTTCTCACATAAGCTTTCAATTTCTTGCTCTTCCCCTTCTTCTTCCGGCATCCCTATGGTTCAGATGTTGGCACATTTAAAGTTGTGCCAGAGGTTCCTAAGCCTCTCCTCATTTTTTTCAATTTTTGTTTCCTCATTCTGTACTGGTTGGCTGTTTTTTTTTCTTCCTTATGTTCCAAATCATTCATTTGAACCCATATTTTCATCCCTTCACCATTGGTTTTGTGTGTATTTCCCTTATTTTCATTTAGAATAGCCCTCACTTCTTCTCTTATGCATTTGCCATACTTAAGCATATCTGTCAAGCCTGTGGGCATCTTTATCACTAGTGTTTTGAACTCTACATCTGTTAGGTTGGCTATCTTCTTGTTTGTTAGGTTGTCTATCTCCTCGTTGCTTAGTTCTCCCACTAGAACCTTGATCCGTGCCGTCTTTTGGGCCATACTTCTCTGTCTCCTCATCTTGATAGGCTTCTGTGTTTGTTTGCCACTGTGTCTTAGGTAGAGCTGTCACACCGGTTACATTTTAAGGGGTGGAGCCTTAGGTATTCGTCAGTAAAGGGCGACCCATTTCACCACGTTGTGGTGCTGCTTGTGGGGGAGGGGTCTGAGAGGGAACAATGCTGCCCGCTCAGCAGTCGCCTCCCCCCTCCAGGCACCTCTCCCACCCCTGTGTGGAACCCGCGCCTCTCCAGCTGATGCCCTGGTTGTTGTTCCCAGAGTGGGTGGGTCCACGGATGTCCCAGGACCGTGGGGGTCCCCCAAACAAGTGGTCTCTGCTGAGAGACTGGCAGACCCCGCCCCGCCCCAACCCCCACTGGTCTGCACAGTCAAAAGCAACGAGGCTTTCTTTCCCCTGGCGCTGGGACCTTGAGCTGTGCAGTCTGGCCTGGTGCTGGCAGCATTCCCCAGGTATCCCTCTCAACTTTTTAAAATGTGTGACTGCGCTTTCTGCTGGCCTGCCACTGCGGATGCCACTGCTGCTGCTGCTGCTTTCACCGAACCGAATCCTCTCTGCTCTAGCTCTGCCCTCCTCCCTGAATGGATGAGTGTTTCTTCTTTATATCTTTGTTTGCTGGACTTTCATGCAGTTCGATTTTCTGGAACTTCTGGTTGTCTCTAGTTTTGAGGTAGTTGTATTTTTTTTAAATTGTGGAGGGAGATGCAGTGTGTCTGTTTAGGTCTCCATCCTGGCCGGAAGTACCTCCAAATTATACACTACCTCTTAATGTTTACCTAACATGATTGCATGTGCAGGAGGGCAATTCTGAGTTTTATGGTTATCTGAATCTTTCACAGTTTCCAGCAGTTCTTAATATGCTCAATAAACACTTACTGATTGAATTAAAAAAAAAAAAAAAAACTGCTCTGTAAAATGGGTGAGACTGCATCTTTTAGAATTACACACATTCTTTAATAACTTATAAGCACCAGAGTGCCTAACCAATTCTATCTAGCTGAGTTGACATTCAAAAAAATTTTTCATTTTATAAAAGAAAAAATAATAAATGCCAGGAACATGGTAATAAAACTAGATTATTTCCCTGTACTAATTCTATTCAAAATGTTCTGTTCAGTTAAGAGATATGATATCTTGGGACTTTCTGTCGAAATTTCTAAAGAAGCCAATTGCTATGGGGATTATGAAAAGAAAAAAATATTTTTAAAGGCCAATTTATGCAAATGAAGCCACCATATCTAAACCTGGAAGACATTTGTGAGGAATGGATGAGGTTCTCAGAAAGAAAAAGAATGTGGAAATAAAGTGTTAGGGGATCATGCAATTGTGGAAGTCAAGCTACCGCTCAGATGGATATTTATTTTCCCTAAGGGGAAATTGTGTGTACGTAAATAATAAGGAACAAAAGTCTTAAATCAGAGGGCTGGAGAGACTAAACAGTCTTCACTTTATCTACCAAATGTCCTCACGCCTAAAAAAGAAGTGGTCAGGTTATGGAAGTCAAAGTCAGTAGTAAAAAGGAACTGGGGACTTTGAACCAAGCCAAATTAGTGGTTCTTGCTGTTGTATATCCCTCTAGCACTCTAAGAATATGGGTGCCACCATTATTAAGAGATAAAGGCCATTATTTTTCTTACAAGGACAGTTAATTGTTTGTAGCAATTTTGTTATTGATAGGAAGTTTTGCAGACATCAAAATGCATTTGCCTTTTGGAGAAATTTTTCCTGTTACAAGTTTAAAATAGAAACAAACAAAAACCTGCTCTCCTGGATTTCTACCTGTTTGCTGTGTAGGCGAGAAAAATCAATGGTAGGTGCATTCAACCCTGTACACTTGCCAGGTGGTGTAGGTTGATGGAGAGTGAATTCTTCATTCTGATGCTGGTTCTGAGTCCTTGTCTGGTGTTCTTGCTACAGTTGGAAATTCCTCACCTAGAGAGCATGAACGGGCCAGAGCATGGATTTTTCATGACAAAAGTGAACAATTAAAGAAATATAGGTTCTCTTTTTGAATCCTTGTAAGGTATAAAAGAAGAGAACTAGTAATGATGTTTTGTGATAAAGAGGAAAAGAATCTACTTAGAAAAGAGATTCCATATATTAAAAAACAATTAGTTTTTCCAATTTAGCGTATTACAAAAGTAACATATTTCATTGTAACCAGTACAAATGTATAGAAACGTACAAGGTAGAAAGTGAAAGTCTCACCTGCTTCACTTCCCCAACTCTCATTCTTCAGAAGCAAACTCTGTTAAATCCTTTGGCTTTAGAAGTTACTGCTAAAAGAATACTCTTTAAATAAAATTTATACCTACTGTTGTTTTAAGAAAGGTAAATGTTTCTAACACTAAAAAGGCATGCAAAGTGTTATAATCTCTTTTTTTTCCTCAAATATGCCTAGAGGTGTTTTTCTCTGTTGTTGTTTTTGTTTTGTTCTGTTTTTCTCTGTTTGTTTAGATTTTTCCATGACTTACTACTACCATTGGTGGCAGCCTAAATTGCAACCCCTTAAGAAGTGAATTTATCCTTGGCATTGGATTTGGTTAAATAGAGCTTACAAATTACAACTTTGCATAGGTGTTTTTAAATGAAGTGTTGAATAAATTTTTCCTTGTGTTTCTAACAAGAATGAGAGAGAGAGAGAGTGAGACAGAGAGACAGAGAGAGACAGAGAAGAGTAGCCACTGAATCCTATTGATTCTGTAAGGATCAAATGAGATAATATATGTGACAACAGCTTACCAAATGTAAAAAGCTGTGCATTTTTTAAAAATGGTTATTATTACAGTATGGACTCAGGTTGCTCTTATAGCCACTTTTATCGGCATAGTTGCTTTTTTAAAAAAAATATGCTTTATTGATTATGCTGTTACAGTTGTCCCAATTTCTTTTCCCTTTGTTCCCCTCCACCTAGTGACCCCCTTCCCTCCAGTTGCCCCCCTTACTCCATGCCCATTTGTTGTGCATATAGTTCTTCTCAACATCTTCCTATCTACTCCACTGCCTCCTACTATGCTTCTTAATTTCTGTACATTCTACCTCCCTTTCCCCTTTTTCACTCCCAGCTGACCTCCCCCCAATATGTCCTCCATACCATTAATTCTTTTCCCACTCTCGTTGCCTACTTAGTTTACCTTTGTTTCAGTTCCCTAGCTTATGTTGTTGGTTGTTGTAATACAGTTTTCATTTTAATGTTCATAGTTTTGCTCCTCTTTCTCCTAAACAAGTCCCTTTAACATTTTATATAACATTGGTTTGGATCTGATGAATTTCTTCAGTTTTACTTTGTCCTGGGAGCACTTTCTCTGCCCTTCTATTCTGAATGACAGCTTCACTGGATAGAGTAATCGTGGTTGTAGGTTTTTGCTTTTCATTACTTTGAATATTTCTTGCTAGTCCCTTCTTGTCTGCAGAATTTCTTTTGAGAAATCATCTGATAGTTTTATTGGGACCCCTTTGTATGTAATTCTCGTCTTCTCTCTTGCTGCTTTTAAGACACTTTCTTTATCCTTAATTTTTGACATTTTGATTATAATGTGTCTTGGTGTGGTTCTCCCTGGGTCCAGTTTTTTTGGAACTCTCTGTGCTTCCTGGACCTGTAAGTCTATTTCTTTCCCCAAGTTTGGGAAGTTCTGTTTCATTATTTTTTCACATAATTTTTCCATTTCTAGTTCTTCTTCTTCACCTTCTGATAACCCTATGATTTGGATGTTGGCCCACTTATAGCTGTTCCATAGGTTTCTGAGCCTCTCCTCATTTTCCTCACTTTTCGTTTCCTCTTTCTGCATTGGTTGACTGTTTGCTCCTTCCCTATGTTCCAATTTGTTGATCTGATTCCTGGTTTTCTTTCCCTCACCACTAGTTTCGTATGTGTTTTCATTCACTTCAGCAGGACTAGCCTTCATTCCTTCCCCATCTTGTTTAAGATCTGTTGTTAGGTCTGTAAGCATTTGTATAACCAAAGCTGTGAACTGTTCCTCAGAAAGATTTCCTATCTGCTGCTTCGTTAGATTAGATATTTGCTGTCTGGTCAGCTGCGTGATTGGGATCTCTATCATGACCTGTGCCATCCTGAGAGTTTTGTGTTTACCTTTGCTTCCTGGGTGGGGCTGTCACGCCTCCTACGTATGGGGGTTGGAGCCCTGTGCACTCGTCACAACCTTCTCACCACACTGTGGCGTTTAGCATGGGAATGGGGGTCTGAGATGGATTCCTGCCATTCACTCTCTGCTGAGAGACCAGGAGCCTCCTCCTCCATCCCCACGCCCTCGGCCCTCACAGTCCAAGGCAATGGGGGTCTGCCTTCCCTGGCATTGGAATCATAAGCTGATAGGTTTGGTCTGTGGCTGGGGGTGCTCCCCAGGCACTTCTCGCCTCCCCTTAAATACGGGTGTCTGTGCTTACCGCCGTCCCGCTGCCGTCGCGCAGCCACTGCTGCCAGCACAGCTTGACCTCTCCATCCTGGCTTTGCCCCTCCTACCCTTCTCGATGAGCACCACTTCTTTATAACTTCATATGTTGGACTTCCATGTAGCTTTATTTTCTGGACCTCATGGTTATTTCTAGTTTTGCAGTAGTTGTATTCCTTCTTTGTTGTGGAGGGAGATGGAGCATGTCAGTCTAGGCCTCCATCTTGGCCAGAAGTTAGGCATGATTGCTTTTTTAAATGGAGTAGTTTGTGTGAATTAACAAACACCCAGATTTGTAAAAACCGTTGCACAACTTTTTTTTTTCTCTAAACCAAATTAAACCCAAATCTAAGATCTTATCACACTTCTGGACTGGATGGAATGAAATCTAAAAATTTATTAGTGCTGTCCTCTCTCAAATATTGTGCCAAGGTTCAGGATCATAAGTGGTGTAAAGTATAGGTGAAGATCCCGCTGGTCATTGATCATTGAATCCCACTGGATAATATGGAGATGGCCATTGTATAGTCAGCTTGGTTCTTTTACATTCTCATCCTTCATGACTTCCAGTCCATGCTCGATGCTCAGGAATCTTTGAAAGATTGGGGGCCAAGTGTGCAACTTCTTTAGGTGCACCACACAGGCTGTCCCTTGTCTTGCTAGATTCTGTGTCTCATGTGATTTTCTGTATCCTAACCTCTTTGCATTATGGAGAAATGGTTTCCTCCTCCCTTTTGCTCCCTCAGAATGTACTCTGGCTTTCCCATTTGCCTCCAGGCCACATGGACATACCTCTTTAGTGAGTGTAGACTTTAACAAGAGTCGGGAAGAACTGTAGAACCCAAGCAGCTTCTACTCTGTGCCCTGTATGAAATTAAAGCTTTGACTCCCTTCTTGGAACTATTGAGGTGTGCATATAGCAAAACACAAACTAAAAACTTGAAAAATTATTCTGCTCCAGTGGCCTAACAGAAGCCTCCTCTTGGCTTCAGCAGGGCAGAGTTTGGGAGAGTGCACTCTAGGTCGTGTGTATGTTTTTATCTGGGTGGAAAGAGTATACAACATTATCTTGATTTCTTGACTGTACACAGGCTGAAAACTGTTTTTCTTTTTTGATCCAGTTGAAGTAAATCTAATATAAGAGAAAAGAAAAACACTTCTTCATTAACTCTAAAAAGCAACAATTGTAATAGTTTATAATTTATAGTAGTCAATGAATACTTCCCATAACATTAGTGAACATTTCTTCTCTGGGCTAGTTATTTTATTTGGATTCTTATAACAACATTCAAGCTGCAAGGAAGCTAAGTTTCTGCTGCTTGGGGGATAGGTGCTAGGAATGACTAATGTTATTTATTAAATTATCAAACCAGAAATAATTTAAATGGATGGCTGTTTGATATTTAGGAGATAAGTTTTAAGAATATAAAATAGGTAAAATTTTTAGTATGGAAAATTTCAAAAGTATAGAGAATAGTTTAAGTATCACCCATATACTCACCAACTAGCTTAATTATCTCATGGCCAGTTTTGTTTTATTTTAGTTAGTACTCCCCACCCATGTTTTCTTCTCTCTATCCCCCTTCCAATTATTTTGGATTCAGTCATGGGCATCATATAATTTATCTGTAAACACTTCAGTAGATATATTTAAATGGCAAACAGTAAAAAAAAAAAAAAAAAAACCCAACATAATTACAATGTCTTTATCACAATTAAAAGTTAAAAAATGATAAAAGAATACTTTGTCATTATTTTTATCATTTAACTTACTTGTTTCCTCATTTAAAATTTAACAGTAAATTTGTGTCATAGCATAAATTTATGTTATTAGCATATTAACATAACCCCCAAAATGGGATATATTGTTAAATGAAAGAGCAAGTAATAGAATAATTTTTGTTACATGGTTCAATTTCTATATTAAAAATTATAAATAACTGCATCTATTTTTTTGTTTAAACAAGCAAAAGATTAGAAATATACATCCCAAACCAAGAACAGATATTATTTTTAAAGTAAGCATAATCATAGTTGGTTTGGTATTGGGGATGGAGAAAGGACTCTCATTTTCAACCTATTATTCAGTATTTTTTATTTTTAAAAATATATATTGCCTCTGGAATTAAGTTTTCAAAAAAGAATTCATGAAAGAACTCAAATAAATTATGTCAATATGTGATAGGAAAGACATTCTAAGATCAGGATGTCCTGTTCAAATATCGTTCCTCAGTTGGATAATCTTCTTCCTCTGTTAATTAGACTAGTAGCTAGCATGCATATGTGTCAGGCACTTTGACAAGTGCTCTCAGTCTGATTAGTTATTTCTTACCATAACCCTTTGAGGTGAGTATTTCCATTTCACAGGTGAGGAAACATGATCTAGAGTAGTTAAATAACTTGCCTGACAAGGCTAAGAACTGAGCTTGGTGTGGAAGAGCCTGACTAGGAACTGTGTTGCTGAGACTCTTCTGTTCAGGCTTTAATCAATTAATGATGATTTTACTTCCCTTGGTTCTGAAGGTCTCACTGCTACAGAATGCGTTTTGCTATTTAAGTTCATATTTGCTTGACTCTGCTGTTGATTAATTTCTTTATTAGCCTAAACTGCTTTACTATAAACTTAATGGGTCAGGCAAGACAGAGTAATAATTTCTCTCATTTCTCCCTTAGTCTGTAGATCTGACAGGGCTAAGAAACTAAGGGGAGAAACAACCCCCAAAGAACCTCATGCTTTTCTGATTTAAGAAACATTTAAAAACAAATAGATGGTTTTTATTATTAGTGACTTTCTGTACAGTTTTTCAGCCGCCTAACCTTTCTTCTGGTGTAAAATTTCATAAAGCTCTTCTTAATTTATCTATTCCATAAATATAGGACGAAGAGGTCACAAGTATATGGAATACATTTCAAATCATAGATGTAAACAAGCTGTTACTGACTATTTTTTAAATTCTCACCTAAGGACATGTTTATTGATTTTAGAGAGAGGAGAAGGGAGAGAGAAAGAGGGGGAGAAAAACATCGATGCCAGAGAGACATATTGACTGGTTATCTTTCGTATGCTCCCCAACTGGGGACCAAATTGCAACATAAACATGTGCCCGGACCAGGAATAAAGAGTTGTTATGGAATAACCCTTACGTACTATGGTAAATCTATTTAAACTTTCTTTTGTCATTATTTTTGTTAAGGAATAACAAATTAAGTTTATTATTTAACATAAAAAGAATGCAATAGGAAAGCAAATTAGTCAATGAAACAACATACATACATACATATCTACAAACACATATAGTATGATACATAAATTATTATTTTTGAATTTATTGGGGTTCCATTGGTTCATAAAACTATGTAGGGTTCAGGTGTACAATTCTATAATACAACATCTGTATATTGTGTGTTCACCACCCTAAGTCAAGTCTCCTTCCATGACATTTATCCCCTCTGTACCCTCTTCTACCTCCCCCAACCCCTTTCCCTCTGGCAATACCATACTGTTGTCTGTGTCTGAGTTTTTTTTCCTTAATTCCTTCACCTTTTCCACCCAGCCTCACAACTTCCCTCCCACATAAATTATTTTTTATTCAAAACATTATTATATCCCTTAACTATAGGAAATAATGGAGATATTACTGTGTACCCAAAAGAAAACTATTTCTAAACCAAAGAAAACTGGTCCTTACAAAAATTTGCTGTAAGTATTCCAGTGATTATTTAAGAAGATTAGTGGTTTGAAGTTTTCTATCCTTTGTACTCCTTTCCTGTAGCCATCCCATCAGGGTCATAAGAGCTCCACAGATTGGGCTGAAAAAATACCCCTAATGAGACAGAGTCTTCCAGAACTTAGACCACTTGATGTCCCTCTTCACACACCATGAACAAGTACAGCAAGTACGAACTACTTCATGGACCACAGGAAGATATTGTCCAGTCCTTCTTATATTATTAAAAGAAGATTTGAGACTTAAATTATTTAGATGTAAAATTTCGCCCTTCAGACAAGCTGAATCGTAGGTCACTCTAATGGGTAGTTCACAGTGTTTGTTTGGAGAAATATAACTAATATTAATTCTTCTGCAAATGTAGAGCTCTAGTTTTTGTCTCTGTGTCTGGGTATTCCAAAGAGGATATTTTGAAGAATCTGACAAGTATTCATAATTATGTTAGGTGAGATGGCTTAAAATAATTCAACTCCAACTCCTTTAGGAGGCCCAGACATAGGAAATACATTTTGCTCTGAAAGGGAAGCATTTTTTACCGCTTAATATCAGGAAATGTTGCATGCTTTGGAAGATCTTGTGTTAATTCAGAAGCCATATTGTAGGAAACCCCATTCTGCTGGTGCTCTCAAGGTAGGTTTCACACCAGTGTCTGGGGCAATTCGTGAATTTAGGTCTGATAAACTGCAACCTTGTTTCTCTAAGGAGATGTATTTTTCCTGTAACTTGTACACCAAGGTTGACTTTTAGTTTTCTTTTCCTCTAGATCAGTGATTTTCAACCCTTTCCATCTCTTGGCACACATAAACTAATTACTAAAATTCTGTGGCACGTCAAAAAATAAAATTTTTGCTGATCCGACAAAAAATACGTATAATTTTGATTCATTCATACTGGACGGATATTCTGTTGCTGTTGCCATTGTTTTTTATTTGACAATCTAAAGGAAAAGACATCAGTGCCCCTGCCTAAATAGTCAGGTATTGCATGTTTTAAAAAGTATTGCAGCATACCAGTGTGCCTCCTGTAGCTCACCGGTTGAAAATTGGTGTTCTTGGTCATCTTGCAATTGTTGTTACTAGACAGTAAGTGTCCAGACATAGTTATTTTGTTTGTATGATAAATGTAACCTTAATACAAACCATTTGGCAGAGGAGGATGTCTGTAAGGTCATGGCTTTAAAGACATTTTAAGCGTTCAGACTAGAAAGTTCCTTAAAGATCTCTACTCAACCTTTATTAGGAATCTGTGGCTCCAACAAGGTTAAGAAACTAGTGGCAATTCCAGGACTAAAGAGGTCTTATTGTACTATGGTTAAGTGCTTTGGCTCTTAAGTCCCATAGTCCGTGTTTGAATCCTGCCCATTTCTTTTATCAGCTGTGCGACTTTGCACAAGTAATATCACCTCTCTGTGCTTCAGTTTCTACATTTGAAAATGGGATAATCACAGTATATAGTTTACAAGGCTATTATGATGATTAAATAAATGACTATGAGTTAAACACTTAGCATAGTGCCTGGTACATAGTGAGCACTGAATAAATGCTATTAGAATTAAAATGCATGTCACCTCCCTCTCAGCTGATTGCTTTATAGTTGTACCACATTGCCTCTCTTGATATTCCTTAAAATAGTAAAATATTTCAATAGCATTAATTCTCATTAGAACTGATTAAATATTTTAGAAAAGAACACATATTTAGCAAGTATTATCTTAATCATTTTTCCAAGTGAGAGATGGCCATGTCACAAATGCAGAATTTGGAATGAAATGAAAAATTAAATAATGTATGTGTGAGTATATTCAGGTAGTACATTATATAATAAATTACTTCTTAATACAGCTACAATTCCTAATTTGCATAAACAATTGATCACTTTATTGCCTCATTAGATAAATTAAGCCCAACTAACCAATACAAAGTTATTACAAATGCACATCTGGAATGTGATACTGTTACTGGAACTCATTAGAACTGAAATTTCCAGTAAAGGGACCCCTTGATTTTTCAATAAAAGAGGAAATATCTATGATGGGTCCATGTAGATGATATGGATTTAGCAATGATTTGTTCTTCAATTATAATCACTTACTGCCTTTTAAAGAAAGATTTATGTCTTTACAGCTCTCTCTGAAGACATATTGCTATAGCAACAATGGCTAATCTTAGATATAAGATACTGTCCGCCAGTTAAACTATTAGTGTCAGCTCTATGCATTGAGCCATGTGTATTCTTATGAGGTATATGTGGCAGACACTTTAAGCTGCCTACTCCATTGTCATCCTCACTAGCTTTTTTCTTGCTATCAGGACCCTAATTTCTTTTAAATATTGGGTGGCCATGTGCTTTAGAGGAAGTAGGGGTTCCCCTCAGCCTTGAATAGTCTAAACCAGACATTCTAAATATTACCCTTCCAGTGATTAACTCAGAGATGGGTATGTGACACAATGTGGCCAATGACAACTAAGGGAGAGTCTTCAGGGAGTAAGGTGCTTCTGGGTAAAATTTACATGTAGAAGGAAACACTTTTGTCTTGATTGTTGTCATCTTTATATAGTGCCTGAAATTGCAGAAGCCATTTTAGGGCCTTGAGGAGGACCAGCCTCAGGGGACAAGCCAACAAGCTTACATTGGCAGCATAGAAAGGGCCCGGGTCAGTGAATTATCCAGTAAACTTAGCCTGTAACTACTCTATCTCTGGACCTCTTGGTTTGTGATATAATAAAAGTCATTATTTAAGCCAATTTTACTTAGCCTTCTCTTATTTTCAATATGCTGATACAATGTAAAATCATGTAATTATAATTCTGATTTCTTGTATTCTTTTATCATAGTTGCCAGAATGAGCTCAAGTTTGAAAATTGCTCTGTAGGATCAGGCATAGTGTAGGCCTCTTCTCTTGTGGTGTCACTTGTCAATGACCACTATTTTGATAACTGTAAGTATTTAAACTTATATTAGCCAATGACATTGCTTTATACTTTGAGTTAGTATTTTAGGTACAATCATGTAAATATTAAATTATAAAATAATCTAATAGAGTCCTATTTTTGTTGCAGTTACCTTTTCCTCTCATGAGCCCTATGGGTACTATCATTCTGGGGTGTAGTACACTTAAGAAGGCCAACCTGAATAGAGAATTACCACAGTCAGTGGAAGGAATGCTGTAGACTATTTGTTACATTAGCACAGCTACCTCCTATGAGCTGACATACTGTTTTCCTAACAAAAATGCTTCATTTAGATATCTTAAAATTAACTTTCTCCTGTTTTTAAAGGTTGTGAGCACAGAATCATGCAATAGCAGCTGTAGATTAAAAAGACTGAACATATGTGAATTGGGATTAGTGTTGTGATAAATGAAACAAAAAATTAATTTGACATATTTCAGATATATTTAATTTTTCTGTTGGATGATTACTAGACATAGATGTTAATTGATTCATGTAAATCACCAGGTTTTCAGTTTATAAGAGCCTTATAAGTAAATGCTATTGGATAATGATCAAATCTATAGGAATGTCTTACTAGGTTTAGAAAATTTCCTCAATTAATTTCACGCCTGAATAAGTTCCTCCATTTTGGCTACCATTTCTTTACATATCCTTTACACATGCTTACCATTCCTTTACACATTCTGTCAGTATAGTTACTGACAGGATAGTATCCCTGTTTGCTATGTGAATAACTTCTTTGAATGTTGTGGTTTCATCAAGAGATTTGTCATCAGATCCATTAGGGACCAAACCATCAGAGGATGAGATCTCAGTTAAGGTTAACACTGTGCAATCAGGTATTTCAATCAGTCATTTCGCAAAGCAAATTGAATGAACTGAACTGATGGGGCTTCTTCAGAGAGGCCCTTAGCAAAGTCTCCATGTGAGGCCTGAGCCCTTGGGTATGGCTATGTAGTGATTTCTTCTCTTGGTAATAGAGACTAATAAACTGTGATCATTATTTTTAATCAAAGAACAAAAGCCCTATTCCTTTTTTTCTTCTTTTTTTTTTTGGTAGACAGGCTACTATATATCTACATTGGGAAGGAAGACAAGAACTATCTGCACATAGCTTAAGAAATGCTTGTTTAATGCCTGTTAATTTAGAACACCTGCCTGCCAGCCCTTTTAATAGGTATGTTTGTAGAGAGACATTGGGAAGAAACTTGTTCTTTACTGTTCCATGTAAGGCAAAAACAAATGTGTGACTGAAATTTAATAGGGTTTTGCAATTTCTGCTCAGAGATAAATAATACCTTTTTCAGGACTTTGCCTACTTGCTGGGAAACCTTCCTCCAACTCATTCCCTGCAGAAACTCACCTTTCTGTAGGAATAAAGTGTCTTTCCACTTTTCATTTTAATCCCTAATTGAGCAATACCAGCTTTGGATGATAAAATACTCTTTCCTTTAGACATAATGCTGGAGGCAATATGAATAATATTGAGATATTATTTGGCATTGCATTTGATAGGAAATAAAAAGTGTGTGCGGTCCTTTTATGACTATGTCTTCTGGCATCCTGACATTTCCTCCCTATTATGGTATAAAGAATTAAAGTATAGTTTATGCTGAGATTAGAGGCATTCCTGATTTTTGAGAATCCTATGACAGGACCCAAGAGTGGCATCCATGAGGCCCACAGTCTCCGATTTGTGTTGGATCACTAGCTCCATTGGAGAATAAGAATGTGAATATTTATGAGGGCCAAGAGGTTTATGTAGGTACAGGAGGGAGGCTGGACCCTATAATATTTTTAAAAATTCTTTTTTAATAAAATTTATTTATTTATTTATTTTGGTGGGGGACCCCCGCTCTGTAACAGTTCCCTTCTCTCAGACTTAAGACATCTTATATAATATTATAAAGGACAATGGGCGAAGGTCTTGTGCTCCTCTAGCTGCTTCAAGCTGGACATGGTTGTCATCCTACCTACCCTTGGTGGACTCTATAATCTTGACTGCTTTTATGCATTTACACAAAGTGAAATAATAAACTCTTTTTGACAATTTTAGTATGTCTCATGTGTATTAAAGAGTGCTAACCAAATTGTGGTGTGTGTGTGTGAAAAATCCTAGGACAGAGCTGTGGTCACTTAGTGAGCCCCTCTATCCTCCACGAGAAGCTCTTTCAAGCTGAAAGCTGTCAAGTTTTGTATTTCATTTTAGTGAGGGAGGTGAACTTCCAATGTTGTGACATATAGAGCCCCATCTCATTATATAATAGATCATATTTGTTTTCACATTTTAAAGTATTTTCACATGTTTTACAAGTGTTTTTGTCCAGTTTCTACCATGTATTGTAAGCTGTTTGCATGAACAATTGACATAATTTAAGCACTAAAGCTACTGTCAGCTAATCTATTAAGCATATAATTGTTCAGTATACACTTTTTAAAAATACATTCCTGTTGACCAAACCTTACTTTCTGTTTTTTTAAAACATATTTTCATTGTTAGTTTAAATGCTAGTTTTCCTGCACAGTCAAGTTAGATATAAAGTACAGGAGGGAGGATGGGTCTTTGGGGTGTTAAGACTTCTCTTTCACCTTGGCTTGTTTGATCTTTTTTTTTTTTTTTAACTTTATTTATTTATTTTTAGAGAGAGGGGAAGGGAGGGAGAAAGTGAGGGAGAGAAACATTGATGTATGAGAGATACATAGATTGGTTGCCTCCCATATGTCCCCAACTGGGGACCTGGCCCACAAACCAAGCATAGGCTCTTACCGGGAATCGAACCAGCAAGCTTTCAGTTCACAGGCTGGTGCTCAATCCACTTAACAACACCAGTAGGGGCCTCATTTGATCTTTTATTTACCTTCAAGCTCTAGAGTGCACACACCTGACCCACAGTTGTCATTTAATGACAACCATGAAGCCCATAGTCTCAGAGATAATGCAGGGATCCAGGGCTACAGCTGAAAGAAGAACCCAACACACCCAAATAGATAGATCTGCCTTGGTTAATAAAGATCACAGATGGAAATACTTTTTTTCCTGTGGACATGATGGGATTTTAGAACTGGTGCTGTTTATCAATCTAACTTAAAACAGAAACAGTTGCAAATATGTAACAAGAGTATCAGAGGAAGAGAAAACAAACCTTTAACTAAGTTTGATTTTTTTTGAAGTTGGAAAATGTTGCCAGCCTGTTTTTGATGTAATTGAAAATGTTTAGGAGCTTTCCTTAAGTATTGATTAATATATCAAAACAAAAAAAAAAAAGGCAATTTTGAGTCTAATTTTGTTTGTTTACTCTATAATACAGGATTCTTGGCTTTGAAATTCTGCCATACAGGGTGAAAAATGACTGTCGATGTGAAACAAAATAGTCTATTGAAAAGAACATTGTGTCTAATAAGGAAGAGCTGATACCAGCCCAGTATATGATATCTGGAATTACAGTACCTTAATCAGTGTGACTGGTTCCTGCAGGCAAAGGAGAGAGTCCAAATTGGGCCAAAGGTGGTGGTGGGAGTCTTTTGACCCACTCATCTCTTGGTGAAAGAACGATAAATGGAGACTTGATAGGGAGGGAGGCGCTCTGGTCTAGGCTGGAAGAACCAGGATAGTTTGGAACTTTAATAAGTTGCATAGAGTGGAGCATCCTGACAGGGGTGGAAGTGATATCATGAGGGAAAGGTTGGCATAGCTTCTGTAGGAAGGCCTGGAATTGTACTATGCTTCAAGAAGCTTTTCCAATGGCTTCTTGACTTCTTTTTACCATTTATTTATTATTATTTAATTGTTATTCTATTACAATTGTCCCAATTCCCGCCCCACTTTGCCCTCCTCTGCTCATCCCACACCCTGCTGTCCTGCTCCCAAAGTCAGTTCCCTCACTGCTGTCCATGTCTGTGGGTCACTCATACATGTTCTTTGTCTAGTCCCCTCCTTTCCACCACTATACCCCTCCCACCTCCTCTCTGGTCATTTTCAATCTATTCCGTGTTTCCATGCCCGTGGTTCTATTTTGTTCTTTAGTTTATTTTGTTCATTAGATTCCTCTTATAGGTGAGATCATATGCTATTTGTCTTTCACTGATTGGCTTATTTCACTAAGCATAATAATCTCCAGTTCTATCCATGCTGTTGCCAAAGGTAGGAGTTCCTTCTTTCTTTCTGTTGTGTAGTATTCCATGGTGTAATTGTACCACAGCTTTTGATCCACTCATTTACTGATGGGCACTTAGGCTGTTTACAGCACATGGCTATTGAAAATAGCACTGCTATGAACGTAGGGGTGCATAGGTTCTTTTAAACTGGTGATTTGGGATTCTTAGGGTATATTCACAGCAGCAGAACTGCTGGGTCAAAGGGCAGTTCCATTTTTTGTTTTTTGAGGAAATTCTATACTGTTTTCCACAGTGGCTGCACCAGTCTGCATTCCCACCAACAGTGCACTAGGGTTCTCTTTTATCCGCATCCTTGCAGGCACTTGTTTGTGGATTGATTAATGATGACCATTCTTACAGATGTGCAGAGATAGCTCATTGTGGTTTTAATTGGTATCTCTCTAATGGCTAGTGATGTTGAACATCTTTTCATGTGCCTATTGGCCTTCTGTATGTCCTCCTTGGAGAAGTGTCTATTAAGACCATTTTTCCAATTTTTAATTGGATTATTCATCTTCCTGGTGTTGAGTTGTAAGAGTTCTTTATATATTTTGGAGATCAAACTCTCATCTGATATATCATTGGCAAATATGTTCTCCCATACAGTCAGTTCCTTTTTCATTTTACTGATGATTTCTTTAGCCGTGCAGAAGCTTTTTTGTTTGATGTAGCCCCATTTGTTTATTCTTTCCTTTATTTCCCTTACCCTGGGAGATATATTAGCAAAAATATTGCTATGTGGGCTATCTAAAATTTTCCTCCCTATGTTTTCTTCTAGGACTTTTATGGTGTCACACTTATATTTAAGTCTTTTATCCATCTTGGGTTTATTCTGGTGTATGGTGTAAGTTGGTGGTCTAGTTTCCTTTATTTCCATGTACCAGTCCCTCTCTCTGAACACCATTTATTGAAGAGGCTATCTTTACTCCATTGTATGCTTATGCCCCCTTTGTCAAATATTAATTAATTGTAGAAACTTGAGTTTATTTCTGGGTTCTCTATTCTGTTCCATTGATCTATGTATCTGTTCTTATGACAGTACCAGACTGTTTTGATTACAGTGGCCTCATAGTATAGTTTGATATCAGGTATTGTGATCACTCCTACTTTGTTTTTCTTTTTCAAGATTGCTGAGGCTATTCTTGGCCTTTTTTGGTTCCATATAAAATTTTGAAGTATTTGTCCTAGATCTTGGAAATATACCCTTGGTATTTTAATAGGGATTGCATTGAATCTGTAGATTGTTTTGGATAGTATGGAAACTTTAATGATGCTAATTCTTCCAATCCATGAACACGGTATATGCTTCCATTTATTTATATCTTTCTTAATATCTTTCTTCAGTGTTCTATAGTTTTCCAAGTACAAATCTTTTATCTCCTTGGTTAAATTTATTCCCAGGTATTTTATTTTTCTTATTTCTATAGTAAATAGGATTTTTTCCTTAGTTTCTCTTTCTGATGTTTTGTTGTGGGTGTACAAAAATGCCATCAATTTATGAATATTTACTTTGTATACCACATTTTTGCCAAATTCATTTATTAGGTCAAGGAGTTTTTTGGTGGAGACTATAGGGTTTTTTATCTATACTATCATATCATGTGAAGAATAAAAGTTTTACTTCCTCCTTTCCAATTTGGATGCCTTTTATTTTATTTTCCTTGTCTGATCACTATGGCTAGAACTTCCAGTACTATGTTGAATAAGAGTGGTGAGAGCAGGCACCCTTGTCTTGTTCCTGATCTTAAGGGAAAGGTTTTAGTTTGTGCCCATTGAGTATAATGCTGGCTGTAGGTTTCTGGTATATGGCTTTTATTATGTTGAGGTATGCTCCCTTTATTCCCACTTTGCTGAGTGTTTTTATCATAAATGGGTGCTGGATTTTATCACATACCTTTTCAGCACCTCTTGATATGATTATGTAATCTTTGTCTTTCATTTTGTTTATGTGGTGTATTATGTTTATTGATTTGCGAATATTGTACCATTCTTGCATCCCTGGGATGAATCTCACTTGATCATGGTGTATGATCTTTTTAATGTATTTCTCAATCTGGGGTGACAGTATTTTGTTGAGGATTTTAACATCTATGTTCATCGGAGATATTGGCCCATAGCTTTCTTTCTTTTTTGTGTCTTGACCTGGTTTTGGAATTAGGATTATACTGGCCTCATAAAAAGGGCTTGAGAGTCTTCCCTCTTCTTGAACTTTTTGGAATAGTTTGAGAAGGGTAGGAGTTAATTCTTCCTTAAATATTTGGTAAGATTCATCTATGAAGCCGTCCTGTCCAAGGCTTTTGTGTGCCGGGAGTTTTCTGATTACTGCTTCAGTTTCACTCATTGTTGTTGGTCTATTCAGGCTTTCTGTGTCTTCTTGATTCAGTTTTGGCAGATTGTATGTTTCTAGAAATTTGTCCATTTCAGCCAGTTGTCCTATTTCTTGGTATGTAGTCCTTCATAGTACTTTTTTATAATCCTTTGTATTTCTGTGGTATTGTTTGTAACTTCTCTTTTATTTCTGATTTTATTTATTTGGGTCTTCTCTCTTTTTTTCTTGATGAATCTGGTTAAAGTCTAGTCAATTTTGTTTATCTTTTCAAAGAACCAGCTTCTGGATTTATTGATCCTTTGAATTGTTTTAGTCTGTATGTCATTTAATTTTGCACTGATCTTGATTATTTTCTTCCTTCTATTCACTCTGGGCATTGTTTGTTGTTGTTCCTCCAGTTCTCTTAGATGTAGGGTTAGGTTGTTTATTTGAGTTCTTTGAACCTTCTTTAGGTAGGCCTGTATTTCTATGAACTTCCCTCTCACTACTGCCTTCACTGTGTCCCATAGGTTTTGGTTGTTGTGTGTTCATTTTCATTTGTTTCTATATACCTCTTGGTTTCTTCCTTGATTTTATCGTTGAGGCATTCAGTATTTAATAACATGTTATTCAGTCTCTATGTGTTTGAATGTTTCTGAGTTTTTTCCTTGAGGTTGGTTTCTAGTTTTAATTTATTGTGATCTGAGCATATGCTTGATATGACACCAATCTTCTGGAATTTGTTGAGGCTTGATTTTTGAATGAACTGAAATATATAGTTATATTTTGGTACTCAGCTTTCAGAAGATGAGGCCACAGTTCAAGAAAACTTACTATGCTAGAAAAAAGAGTGAAATTTAACCAAGTTTCCATTTATTTTGTTAAAATATGTTTGCTCAAAGACAGAAAAATGCCTGCCCTAGAGTGATTTTACATTTTCCTTTTCTTAGGAAAGTCCCAATTTCAAATATTTTCTCCATTATTTTAATCATTGACATCTTCCAGAAACTCAGTATTTTAATAGCACTATATCTACTAGACTGTCTTTTCAACCCAGAAGCAACACAGAAGTCTTTAATAGTACCACAGTTTTGGTTTAGGGTTCAGAAAATAAGGTCACTGTATGTAGAAGAAGTTTGAATTAAAAAAAAATCAACACAAAATCAATCTAATTTCCCACCCCTTTAGGTAGATAATAAAGTGTCGGTGCCAGGTTGTCATGCAGCCTCTGCTTGAATATCTCTCTTGATAGATTGGAAGCACATAGCTCAGAAGGCATCTTAATTATTATTAAGTTTTGTGTCTTTAGCCAAATATATTTTCTATAGCCTCACCCATCAGGAGCAACACAGAATGTCCTCTTGTTTTGTTGAGATGCTCCTTCATATATGCAGATGGTTATTTCATCCCCCAAGTTTCTTTCTCAGGCCAACCTTCATAAGAATCTTTAATCATTTTGTTCATAACAAGGTTTTCACCATTGTATGGCCCTTGACACTCAACTTTGTGGCTTTTCTGGTCTAGCTTCTGCAGAATAGAACTGGATTTCCCTTCCCTTTTCAAAGTCTCTGATAATATAGTTCAACATCATTTTAGTTTATTTGACAACCACATCTTAATGTTGGTTCAGACTGAGCTTGTGGTCAATTGATGCCACTTGGCCTATTTAAGTACACCACTGTTTTTCTCCTTCCTACCCCTACTATGTACCTGTGCATTTGATTCTAAAAATTGGCGTATGGTACTTTACTTTTAAACTTAATATATATGTTTTTGAATTCTAACTTGCCATTCAAATATGTAAAACTTTTGTAAAATCCTGATTTTTTAATCTAATGTATTGGTTTTTCTGTCAGCTGCAACTTTAAGTAGGTTTTTCATGTTTCATAACTTATCACAGTATTGTTTTTTTTTTTTTTAAAGCATGCAGTGTGTAGTGAGACAGATCCTGGTTTTTGCTTCCATCTTTGTGTAGCCTCCATCTGATGTAGGCACATTATTTAAATTTCTCAAGCCCATTTTGCTTATAATAAAAACGAAGATAATAATAATTTCTACCTTTTAATTTTATTGTGAGCATTCACAATAATTTAAGTGCCTATAGCATAGTAGGGGATGGTGGTGGTAACAACAACAACAACAACAACAATAACAACAGCAAAAATGTTTTATTGACATGGATGCAGAATAAATTCTCTTATTTTCTTTCTCCTTATCTAGGTCAGAGTTAATTTTTTGGATAGGGCCAAAGACAGAGCCATGTAGCCCCTAGAGACCATTCTCCAGGTTGACATACGTTAGTTGGATAAATATTTTAAACGATAAATATTTATTGAGCCTAACTATGTTTTAGTACTATTCTGTGATTAGGGTCATAGTGGTAAAAGACATAACAAAGTCTCCGTCCTTATACAATTGACATTCAGATGTGCAGGGCTACTGCATAACACAGGGATAACATTCACATAGAATTTACTGATTCTGTAAGAGGAGACAAACACAGACAGAGAGAGAGACAGATGCACACACACATATTCATCTCATAGTGCATATAATACAATGTCAGATAGTGATAAGAGCTAGAATATATAATATCAAATATTATATGATATTGGATAATGACAAGAACTATATAAACAAACAAAACAAGGTACTCAGAGTATGATGGGGGCAAATGCTATCTTATATCAAATGGTTAGAGAAGATCTCTCTAAGGAGCCAACACTGGCCCGATGACTTCTGCAACTCTCTAAAGGGAAATGTTATAGTCAGAAGGATATTGATTTGTAAATTGAAGCACTTTTGGTATGAATGGTCAGCCAGGTATTTATTCCCTTAAAAACATTGTCTTACTTATCCATCAGGTCCCAAGAATAGTAAGAAACTTTGTAAATATGCTTTCCCTAATTAATATAAACCACGGATGGATCTGAGTTTGTCTGGGAGCTTTGGGGAGGCACAGGATCTGTATTCCCTTGTCCATAACAAGGCTTTTCTCTAGCTGGTGTTTTCCCCTGAGCAAATGTGCAACTTCATGGAGTGTAAAGCAAAGGGGACCCCATCAGCCAGCCATAGTGTCTGAATCAACCCTGGTGACCCATGGGGTAATAGGAGCGTCCAGGTTGCTCTCATATCATTCGCTGTGTGAATGGTGTCCTCTCTTTCACCAGTCCTTAAACTTATAAAAAAGAGCAAATATGTCCTGGTTCCTAGCGATTATCACTTCCTTTTCTAAGGTCATACAAATTGTCCATCGAGTCATTTTAGAATATTACCATGTTTTGAAATCAAGCTTGTTGATTAGTGGATCATGGAATACATTTTTCCCATGTTAAAAAATTGGAATACTACTTTTTCTATTCTCTATGAGCCCTTAAAGATTACTGACAATAACTCTTAGATTATATCTGCAAAGTCTCCCCATACTCTGGGATATAATTTGTTTAGGCCTGGAGACTTGAACTCATTTGAAACATTGAGATGGTCTCTTGCTATCACCTTACTTATCTCATACTTCAATTCCTTCTAAACTACATTTATTCAACTCTTCTGAGTTTAAAGATCATTCTCTTTGATAAAGAAAAAATATATAACAGGAGTTGAGAAATATTATTTTCTTTCTTTTATTTGTTAATATTATATCATCTGCCCCAAGCGGTGAACATGCTTTTTAGGTTCATCTGTTTCATTTTGATTGTAGCTGATAAGAGGTGTGTGTGTGTGTGTGTGTGTGTGTGTGTGTTTCTGAGTTTGTGGATGAAAGGCTTAAGCACATTTCACTATAGTGCATTGAGATATTAACCCTCCTATCATGTCCTTTCAGTTTAATACACCCATGAACATTGTTTCCTGTTTTCACATGCAGTTATGAGTCAGGGCTCTGTACCACACAGTCCAAAATCAGATCCTGGCTGTTTCTTTCTTTCTTTTTTTTTTTAAAATAGCATTGACACCATGGACAGGTTAGTTAATCTCTCTGAACCTGAACTGTCTCATCTGTAACATGGAGATAATAATGCTTCTTGCCTGAAATTTGAGAGTAAATGATTTAACACATATAAAGGGCTTGGATTAATGTCTAGCATGTAGTAAGTACGTATCAGTGCCACCACCATCACTTCTAATTTATTCATCTTTCAAATATATTTTAAAAGTCTGACCTCATCATAGAGCTTCCAGGTCAGCCACAATTTGTCTTGGTTAGGACGCATTCAATCCAATTGTTTGTATTTGTATGTATCTCTGTGTATACAGTCCCAAATAATGAGCATTGATATAAATAATGATGATGTGAGGCTTTCAAAGATCATGAATCAACAAAGAAAGATTAAATCACATTTAGTGTGTGCATGGCTACAGCAAAGGAAATGGATGCATTTTAATAAAGACTCTCATTTGAGTCTGGTTTGAAATACGATAAGAACTTCCTTTTTAATCAGAGAATCCAGGTGACCAGTATACTCCTTTCCAAGTTTTTTGACTTACTTTGAATGCTAAAGTACAGCTTATCCTGGTTCTAGATGAGGCCAAACAAATCTATAACACCTCAAGGAAATCCTAAAATATTGTTTCACAACAGTATGAAAAGGTAAACTTGTAATCATCGAGGGAAGCCTGAGCCTATCATATCTTCAGACCATGTTAGGGCTGTTGGTGGAATCTTTGATTGAATTTAATTGGTTGCTGTGTGGAGGGATTCTCCATCCCTCTGCCTTTATGTTTTTATGATTACTTTCCTTTGGCATAACAATGATCACATTTATGGCTTTCTCTGATTGGAGACAAAACTAAATTTACTTAACTTAGACTTTTCTTTCTTGGAGTTCTCCTTTCTGTAGGTTACTAACACATTGGAAACTTACAGAAGTGGCCACTGCCTGGGTGGGGAAGTGTAGTGGTGCCTGTGATTGATGGGTAAATCTGCCTAATTGAGAAGTAGTATTAGCAAACCCATTTGTGCTGAAGCCTCAAGTGAGATTATCAAATCAGTTTTGTCAGTAATAATATAGCTGATGTTTTTATCTCTATTTTTCTGTCTCCTGTGTCTTGATTCTTAAGGAGAAAGAGGGATATTATTTATTGATCCTCTCATACTTCAAATGATGCAAATAACAAGAGTGAAGGTAAGAAATATTTATTAGCTTCTTTCTTTATTTATAACCAAGACTGTTTTTAGGCAACTTGTGGAAAAATGACCTGATTTACTTCCTCCTGGGAAAACCTGCCCTTATTTCTACCTATCATCAGAGTTAAAGAAACAAATAAATCTAGAAACCCATGATGAAAAAGGAGCTATTGCTAGCACCTAGACATAGGGAAAAGCTAGATTAGGTGGTTGGAAAATGACTTTCAGGGGTAGGATGGTAGGCTTTAAAAAAAATTTTAAGAATAGGTGGTAGAAGAGTATCACTATCCTGGGAAAAAGCAAAAGCAAAAGCTTAAGCAGGATCAAGAGCAAAGATCATGTGGATGCACAGAAACTAAGATTTTAAATTTCTTAAAATTATTGTCTTGTACAACAATCCATGCAGTGCCTAGATAATTTTTGCCCCCCCCCGCCATTAACAAGTGCATACCAGGCTTAATCTTTGCCAAGTTATAGAGAACTAAAGAGTAGGCTGCAGGGTGGGAGGAAAGTAAAAGGCAGCCTGGATGTACCAGAAATGGGATAGGGATACAAAGAATCCAAGAAGTAGGACCAGGTTTGAAAACTAGTTAATGAGCATGATTTGAACAGATTGAGCAGAAGAGAAGACCCTAGATGTGCTATGTAGGCCCTTCCAGGAGTGGAAGGAAATGAAGAGAAGGAAAAATAGTATTCTGAAAGTGAAGACCTGAGGAAAACTCTGGTGAACCACAAAGTTAATGCCAGGGAAGCCTGAAGATAGTGAGTATTCTTTGTGATTTGGATGGGAGGTTGGTTTTCCCAGGGGCCAGATACCAAAGTTGAATCTAAATCCAAAAATGAAATATTTATTGATCATTTGCTATATGTATATCACTGTGCTCGGAACTGGTGAAAGAATGATGAACCAGCATGACCTAAGTCTTGCTCTGATGAGGCTTACTGTCTAGTGGGAGGTGGAGCCAATTGAAAAGAAAATGTCGGACTTCCGGCCAAGATGGAGGCTTAGACGGACCCGCTAGGTCTCCCTCTACAACTAGAGAGGAATACAACTACTTCAAAACAAAGGATAACTAGAAATTCCAGAAAATAAAACTACACGGAAGCCCAACATATGAAGTTATAAACCAGCGGTGCCATTTGGGCAGGTAAGAGTTAAAGAGGGCAGTGCTGTTTGCGGTCGCACCTGAGACAGCGGCGGGGTGGCGAGGAATCCCGGCTGCAGTCAAGCCCCTGGCAGTGCGCGACCCCAGCACTGGGGAAAGCAGCCACCGCATCGCCTTGAACAGTGAGGCCCAGGGGGGCGGGAGGACGGATCCCGGTCTCCTAGCTGAATAACTGTGTGAATCCATCTTGGACCCCCGCCCCCAAAGAAAGCACCACAGGGCTGAGAAATAGGTCGCAGACAGGCGCCGGTCGCTGATTTGTGACGCGTACGCAGGCACTGCCCCGGACAGCTGGCCCAAGAAAACAAAACGCATCTGTCAAAATGAGGCAGACAACTATAGAAATCCCGGTGACACAACTCACGAGGCAACAGATAGAGAACCTGACAGATGAACAGATAAGAAACCTGTCAGAGGCTCAGTTCTGGGCCATTGTTATCAGGTGGCTTACAGAATTCACAAAAGAGCAGGAAAAAGATAAGAAAGAAGCGAAAAACATTCATAACGAAAGGAACAAAACCACATACGAGACAGATGGTGAGGAAAAAAAATCCAGAGTTCATTTCAACAAACTGGAATATGGAGAAGGAACAAGCAGTCAACCAATGCAGCGAGAGGAAATGGGAAGCAACAATGAGAGGATCAGAAACCTCTGGGACAGCTATAAAAGGCCCAACATAAGAATCATTGGTTTGCCAGAGAGTGAGGAAGATGAACTAGAACTTGAAAAATTGAGTGAAAATATAATAAAGGAGAACTTCCCAGACTTGGGGAAGGGAATAGACTTGCAGGTCCAGGAAGCAAGGAGAGTTCCCAAGAGACTGGACCCAGGGAGAACCACTCCAAGACACATTATAATCAAAATGTCAAAAATTAAAGATAAAGAGAGAATCTTAAAAGCAGCAAGAAAGAAGAAAAGAATTATGTACAAAGGGGTCCCAATTAGACTATCAGCTGACTTCTCAAGGGAGACCCTACAAGCAAGAAGGGACTGGCAAGAAATATTCAAAGTAATGAAAATCCAAAACCTACAACCACGAATACTCTATCCAGCGAAATTGTCATTCAGAATAGAAGGACAGAGAAAGTGTTTCCAGGACAAAATAAAACTGAAAGAGTTCATTAGATCCAAACCACTGTTATATGAGATGTTAAAGGGACTGGTTTAAAAAACAGAAGCTAGGGAGATGAAACAAAGGCAAACTAAACAGGCAACGAGAGTGGAAAAGGAACTGTGGGTATGGGAAACATATTGGGGGGAGGTCAACAGGGAGGGGGAGTGGGGAGAGGGAGGGAGATGATATAGGAATTGGGGATCATGGTAGGAGGGAATGGAATAGACGGAGAGAGGTTGGGAGGAACTATATGCACAACTAATGGACATAATCTAAAAGGGGGGGACAACTGGAGGGAGGGGGGCCACCGGGTGGAGGGGAACAGAGGGAAGGGAAATTGGCACAAATGTAATATTTTAATCAATAAAACACATTAAATCTGAAAAAAATAAAATAAAATAAAAGTAGATGGTGAAAAAAAAAAAAAAAAGAAAGAAAAGAAAATGTCACAAGTGCTGCATGGTACAAGGTGGCATGGCAACACAGAGGCTGCACCTGACCCTGAAGCTGCTCCAGAGGAAGTTCTATCTAAACTGAGACCTGAAGGATGAGTCACAGGTAGGCCATCAAGGAAGAGCATTGAGGGGAATATGAGTAGGACGCAGCAAGGCCTGGTGAATGGGCAAGAGAGAGCTTCAGAATCAGGCATTCAGAAACCTGCAGGTAGGTCAATATCATACTCTGGACACATTTTATAAGTAGTCATTTTGCCTGAGGTTTGAGCCTGCAAAAATAAAGAAAAGGGGCCTTGACAAGGTCATCAGGTAGAGAATGTCCCTTGGTATCTGTTCCTCGGGGTTTAAGAGATAGAGCAATAAAAAGTGGCATTGAGGGGGTCCCTGGGTGAGTGGAGTGGGTATTGTGAGATTCTCTGGATGCTGAGGCATTGGACAGAGGGAAAGCATGCTACTAAGTCCAGAAGAAAAAAAGAACACTGCATAGGAAAGTGAACCTTGTGGATGCCCAGGAAGAAAAGGCAATTTAGTCTTATATGTTACATTTTAATAATAGTCATTTGTAACTGCATAATGAAATTTGTGAACAGAACTTCATTTCCAGAAAAATAATCTCTGATATGCCTCAGTAGGATCTGACCAGGTTTTAATTTTAGTTTGAATAAATAATGCAAGATTCTAGGCTGGGTGAGATAAAAGGAAATCTCTTTACTTTCATCTCTCCATGATGGAAATAATAACTACTTTCTTTCAAAACAAGTTCCCAATTAGTTTCTGTGAAATATTATTATCCCCTTTTCCCAGATACTGTAGCTCATTTTGAAACTTAATTTTGATAATATATAAACATTTCTGAAACATTCTCTACAATAATGACAGTTATATTTGAAGGGAGGAATGCTTTTAGGTTGTAACTGTATTGTTGGGACTGTTCTAAATAACAGTAAAAATAATAAAAGAGAATTAGTCAAAGTATCACCTCATTTCATGTCTGTTCATGACCTGGCATGGACTTATCTTCACCCTAGAGAATAGATCAAGGCCACTTCCTCCAAAGTTGTTCAATGAACTTTATTTTTCTTCCAAGCTAGTTATGTTTCACTTAAGGTTGTATATCATCTAGTCCCATTTAAAGAGATGATATTATTTAAATAATTAATGTACTTATTCAGTAAACACAGTTAAGCACCAACTGTGCTCCATACCCTGGGACAGATGCTGGGACTTATGTAGTGAATCGAACAGATGTGATCTTTGCCTTTGAGGCACTTAATGGTTTACAGAGACTTGAGAAATTCTGAGAGCACTTTGTGGGAGAGGTTCCTCCACCCAAGTTTTCCCCTAGACCCTATAGAAATAAAGTAACATTTTAATTTGAATTTTAAGTCAGGACCTGACCCTTGTCTGTGAATCATTCCAGAAAGAGAAACTGAAGCACAGTTACTCAGGCTCAAACCGTTAGTAATGAAGTGGTGATTTCAGGTGAAAGGTTGGTATCCTGATGAGTTCTTCATTCCCCAGGCCCCACAAACTCACTTTTCTACAATTGCAGTGCACCGTCTGCTCTGTTTTTTCTTCCTTCAGTGAAGAAAAGCAGGCTGGTGATGCTATTTTTCAGATGAAGAAAATAAGGCAGGGGAGTTTACCCAAGGCCACTTATCACTTTTATGGAGGAGCCAGATTCACAACTCCTACTCTTTGAGTTTCCAGGCTGTTGCCTAGCTACCAAACCTCCTGTCTCTTCTACAGTACAGTGGCTGAGCAGGCACTTAATAATCGTAATTGATGGTGCTGGCTAAAAGGGAGAGCTGAGAGTGATTTTGGGGAGTTTGTTTTCACATACCAATGAATTTTATTTTTCCTGTGGTCAATAACCTATACTCATTTATTTTAGATAGCATCCCTGTCTTGGTTCACCAAGAAGCTTTCTTATCTACATTGATGATTTCTCTTTTCTCTCTTTCTCAACTATTCTTTCTAGGGGAATCCAGTTGTTATTTACAGGTATTACACATTTAAAAAGAAAGTTTATCCTAGGGTTTCTTAGAGGAATTTCACTATAGCATTTTTAAGAAATAGAATACAATTTAATGTAAGTTAAATAAATTTCACTAGAAAGTAACATTTCTGCTTCTTAAAGTATTAGCTTCATCAATTAATTGATTAATTATGTTGAAAATATTTGAGCACTTATTTCTTCCAGATACTAATAGAAATAAAAATATAAATTTGCCTATCCTTTCAGTTATGATTTATTGAGTGCCCAGCACATGCCAGATACCATGCTGGTGCTGGGGTTTCTGTAGTAATCCTCAAGTTGCTTGTAGTTCTGAAGTGATCTGAAATGATCACTCAAGTAGACAATTGCAACTTTCATATAAGCCTCAAAGGAGAAGCATACAGAGTTGTGAGTGCCCATTATGGTGGCTCTGACACAGTCAGGAAAGGCTTCCCAGAGAAAGTGATGCTTGAGTTGAGTTCTGATGAATAAGTAGAGGGAACTACACAGAGAGGGAAGGAAAGAGCATTCCAGGCAGAGGAAACAACATTTTCAAAGGACCTGTGGTAGGTGGGAACATATAGACTCCAGGAACTATAGGACTAGCACAGTTTGAATAAAGTCAGAAAATAAAAGGAAGGTGGACTGAAACCTAGAAAGAAGAGAAGAGGACCAAGGCCAGACCATGCTTAGTGTCAGACACCTGTACAGCACCACTTCAAAGTGTCACTCTGATTTCAACCAAGGCTATGGTGGACTGTGCTATACCAGCTCCCACTGATTCTGTGCTGACCTCATCTTAATTATACCTGGGTTTCTCTGGTCCCCAGGCCTGGGGCCCTTGCAGGAGACCACTGGCAGTCATATGTGAACAACACAGAAATGCCAAGGAGTTACCATCCACAGGGCAACTCTCAACCATTGGCAGATGAAAGTCAATGGGTGAATGCCTCTCCTTTTTGTCTCTGGGGGAGAATTTTAAAATGCATTCCCACAATCCCTCATTTTTCCATGGGATTGATCACAGTTGCTCACAGTTGTGGTCAACTTGCTTGTTCATATCCTCCTTCCTTGTTTCACTTCCTTTCCCTAATCCATGACTCCTGCTCTCTGGGGTCACTTCCCAAATGAAACTATGTACAGGCAAGCTTTTGTGTCCTGATATTTTTGGGGAAGCCAGGTAGAGGCACCATGTTAAAAAATTTAGAATTTTGTTTTAAAAGCAGTGGATAAATGCCTTTTCTAAATAGGGTGGTGAAATTAGCATTGTGGCTCTTTAGAGAGATCATTTTGGCTGCAGTATGGAGAACAGATTAGAGGAAGGCAAGGGGTAGTTGATAGAAGAACAGTTAGTGGGTTACAGTAATCTAGGCAAACAGTTGGAATAGAATGGGAACAATATATAGAGAAATAGACAGACTTGAGAAATATTTAGGGCCTCTAATTGACAGGACTTGGTGACAGATTGGATATGGCTGGTGAAGGAGAAGAAGCTATTTGAAATGACTCCTACATATCTGACTTTCTTAGCTGGATGGATGATGATGCTGTTCACTGAATTGGGGGTCTCTGGAAGATCAGGTGTAGGGGAGGGAGTACAGTTAAAGTTCTTTATGAACTGAGTGACAAAAACCCAAACTAAATAGGCTTGCACAAGAGGAGAATTAGTTGACTAATATAAATGGGAAAAAAAAAGGTAATCTGGCTTTAGGCATGACTTATTTAAGGGCCAAACAATGTGACAAGAATCAGTCTCTTGGCTCTCATTCTCTTGGGTACGTTTGGCCACTTAAGGAAGCAAGATCACCACCTGCACACACCACCAGGGCTTTTTTCTCCAGGAGACTCAGCTAAGGCATCACTGTGGCTCATTTGTTCTAATTGTATTATATGCCCATGGTCCAAGAGACACCTTTCCCAGATGGATGGGATATGTGGTTTGTTTAATTACTTTCTACTCCTAGAGTTGTGAATGAGCATGGGGTTGGCCTCACCGAGACCAGATTGGCCAAGAATATTAGGGGTGAAGGCCTTAAAGGAAAGTAGGATGCTGCTGTTTTAAGAAGGGACAAATGGGTGCTGGGAGGGTCACCAAAAGTTCTCATTACCAGGAAGAAAGTTCTTGAGTTTTGTTTTAAATATGTGTTTGAGGTGCCTTTAGGACATTCAGGAGATGATGGGTACATGGGATAGGCTTAATCTCAGAGGAGACTTCTGGGAACCATACAGTTTGGGAGTAATTTGCATAAAGGTAGTCATTGGAACTGAAGGAATTGATGAAATCAACCAGGAAGTTGAGTATACACTGAGGAAAGAAGAGGACCAGAGACCAAGTGTTGAGGGATTCCAACACCGATTTGGAATTCTTCTAAATAAAGGAGAATTAACCTGAAAATAGAAGGAGCAGCTAGAGAGGTGGGAAGAAATCCTGTAAAACTCATTAGTAAACACTAAAATGTGACACACAATAGCTGCCTCCTTGAGATTCACAGTTCAGTAACCAGATTTGAGTTCAAAAGTGATAGCAATGTAGAGAACTTCAGTCCCACAAGTTAAGCCTATTAGAAGTATAAACACCTAGCAACATCCAGGGGAGCACAAAGAAGAGAATGGCTAATTGTTTTGGGGGGAGAAAGAGATCATGTGAGAAGAGTCTTGAAAAATGAAGAAGATTTTGCCAGTTAGGGAAGGAGAAAGCTCCAAGTCTAAGTGGAACTTACATAGGAGATTCAGGAAGGATTCAGAACTAAGGGAGGGTAACCTAAATTATAAGGACTTTGGGAAACAGGCAAGAACTGAATAAGGATATGTTGGCTATGGGGAAAGGCAGGAGGTACTATATAGATCATGTTTGTGGGTGGTTATTTATTGTAGGGCTTGACTATCACTTCATCACTTTACTAACCGATTTGACTGACCTTTCTCCTGGATTGGCTGGTTGCTTGACATATCTGGTTTTTTTTTTTTTTTCTTTTCCTTTTGGTATTAGAAAGACAAACTCTAACTCTAAAAGTTTTTTTAAAGATGGATATTGACTAGTTGCTTTCTGTTACTTCCAAAGTGAGGACAGAAAGAAATATTACTATATTTCAACAAAGGCAATTTAAGTTACATTAGGAGTGTTTTCTTATCAGCAACATTTATTTTACTTGTCTGCATCAGCTTCCAATTTACAGGCTCAGTCAGACAATGATAATAACAGTCAAAGAAAGAAAGGCTATACAATAAACAAGTGAACAAGAAATCAGAAATAAGTAAAAGCATTAAGTTTTTTTTTTTTTTTTTTTGAGGGGAGTGTTGAGGAAGTTATATCTGGAGCAATCACCAAAACAGTTCTAACTCCCTAGGGACATGCTGGAGGAGTTACCATTTAGAAATATGATTAGTCAGAATACAGAGATAGAACATGCTTTCCAGCCATTTCTGGCACAGGGTAGCTGTGATAGGCAGAATAATGAATGGCTCTTTAAGGATGTCCACATCCTAATTCCTGCAACCTGTGCATACAGGGGTGGACAAAAGGAGGTTAAACAAATATAAATCATCATTGAGAATATGAAATAACAAAAATAAGACAAATAATACAAATAAATAATACAATAATAAATAAATAAATAATACAAGAGTAAACTATGTACCTACTTTTGCTCACCCCTGTATATTACAGTATGTGGTAGGGAAATATTTTGGTTGCACATGAAACTAAGGTTTTAATCAGTTGACTTTAAGATAGGGAGATTATTCTGAAGGACTTAATTTTAATTCACAGGGGTCCTTTAAAATAAGAAGAAGGCAGAAGAAGAAGTCAGAAAGAGATGCGAAGCTGCTGTGTGGCTGTTTTTGAAAACGGAAGTAGGGAACAAGAACCAAAGAATGCAGGTAGCCTCCAGAAGCTGGTAAAAGCAGGAAACAGATACCCCCTTGAGCCTGCAGAAAGTAAGGTTCCAGATTTGCTGACACCTTGACTGCACCCCAGTAAGAGCCATTTTGGACTTCCTACCCGCAGAACTATAAGATAACACGGGGGAACAATTTTAAACATAATTCTTGTTGAGTTCGATTTCAGCTGTTTTAGACTTAAATAGGCATGCTGATTTAAAAACTGCAGTTAGTTTTCTTCTATCATGTCACGTTTTTTCTCTACAGCTTATCTTAATGCGACCACTCCAGGCTGGATCAAGCCTGGATGGAGGGAAGTACCAGTGCTCTCCTATTGGCTGGGAGCAAACCTCCCTCAAGTGGGGAGGGGTGGGGGATGACCTTGGAGACCAGCGATAGGTTCATGCTTGTCTAGCCTATTTATTTACACATGAGACAGTGTGGTGAGAGGTTGTGTGCCACTCTATACAGTGAATCGTATTCTGAAGTGTAGTTGGAGTTCTTGTCTGTATACAAGGAGTTAGCAGAATTAATTTTTTACTTACATATGTACTTATTTCCTTTCCTTCAGATCATGTCTGCCTCTGCTGTTTCTTGTTGCAAGTGCCTAAAAAACCCTGATCCATTTTGTTATATCTGTGACAGTTTCACCATTCCCAAAGGACAAACAGCGCATTTGTCAAGCAAGCCTATTTTGCATATTGTAAAGTAAAACTTGGTGATCAAATTAAGTCTTGGGCCCCTCACAAGGTGTGCAAGCAGTGTGTTGAGAGTTTACGGATGTGGACGAAGGGAACTCGTGATAAATTGCCATTTGGTATACCTATGGTTTGGTGAGAGCCCAGAGATCATTCAAGTGACTGTTACTTTTGTATAGTGAAAATGTCAGGATAGAACAAGAAAAATAAATGTAAAATAGAGTATTCTAGTCTACCATCAGTTGTATGCCCAGTGCCTCATTCAGCTGAAACCCCAGTGCCAGTTTTCATTGAACTACCCTCTTTCAAAAAAACAAGAGTATGGGGAAGAACTAAGTGACAGCAACAATGAAGATTTTGAAATTGAAGATGACCCAATTCATAAGGAATTTGATCAGCATGAGTTGAATCATTTGGCATGAGATTTGGGACTATCCAAAAAGGCTTCAGAATGCCTAGCATCATGACTGCATGAGAAAAACTTGCTTGAAAAAGGAACGAAGGCATCCTACTTTCAATCAAAACAAAGTGCATTTCTGCATCACTTTCAAAGTGATGGTGGCTTTGTGTATTGCCATAACATACATGGTTTAATGGAGAAATTGGGAATTCCAACCTATAATGCAACTGAATGGCAACTGTTCATTGATAGCTCAAAGCGTAGCTTGAAGTGTGTCCTCCTCCACAATGGCAATTTATTTGGTGCAGTCTCAACTGGCCATTCGATTTGTTTTTGTGAAGAATATGAAAACATAAAGAGAGTCATTGACCTGTTGCAATATCACAAGCATAATTGAATTATCTGTGTTGACCTTTGTCAGCAACGCAGATACACCAAGTATCCCTGTTTTCTGTGTATGTGGGACAGCAGAGCTTGTGAGAAGCATTGGGTGGAGTCGAATTGGCCTCCAAGATCTGACCTCAAACCTGGTGATCCAAACATTCTACACGAGCTACTTGTTGACAAAAAGAACATTATATTCCCACATCTGCACATAAAACTGGGTCTCTTGAAGCAATTTGTGAAAGCTTTGTCAACTGAAGGGGACTGTTTCAAGTATCTCTTTTGGCATTTCCTAGCCTGTCGTTTGAAAAGATAAAATATCTTAATATGTATGTTTGGTAGTAGAACTTTAATACTTGTACACAATTTGACTTACAGTAATAATATATAGCCTTTATATGAGTAAAATAACTCTAAATAAATAGTATATTTAGGTAATTTTAAAAAAATTTTCCTTTGTATATACATTTTGTATGATTTTTGGGACAAAGGGAGGGTATCCTGTACTTTAAAAAGTTGATGTGATAGAGAAAAACTGGGGTCATTTTTGGATTCAGATTCCAAAAGTTAGTAAAGAAACACGTGTCAGATCTAACTCAACGAAAATTGTGTTCCCCAGTGTAACACTTTTTTTTGTTTGTTTAAGCCAGTAAGTTTGTGGTTATGTTATAGCAGTCAAAGGAAACAAAGGAGTGGCTGAGATGGTCTGATGAACAACAGACAGACTTGGTTTACTTCTGGGAGAGAAGCCAAATGGAAGTAGGAGAGGCTGCAGCCTCAAGATATCATTTCTGTCTTTTGTTAATTTTTAAAACTTTTTATTTTAGGATCATTTCAGACTTTTAGTAGTTATAAAACTAGTACAAAAATTCTGTGTATCCTTTATATGGGTATCCTAAATTTTAACTTTTTAAAAAAAATCCTTACCTGAGGGGATGATTTTTGATTTTTAGAGAGAGAGGAAGGAAGAGAGAGAAACATTGATGTAAGAGAGAAATATTGATCAGTTGCCTCCTATACATGCCCTGACCAGTGATTGAACCTGCAACCTAGGTATGTGCCCTGGTTGGGAATCGAACTCACAACCTTTTGATGTATGGAATGATGCTCCAACTAGCTGAGCCACTTGGCAAGGGTAAGTGTTAACATTTTAACACATATGCTTGATCATTTTCTCTCCCTAAATATATATATTATAAATATGTTATGTAAATATAATATATATTTTCTCTAATATACTACAATATAATTTCACTATGTGTATAAATAACATATATACTATACATATATGTGTGTTTATATATGTAAATATAATTTTCTTTTTGAACTGTTTGAGAGTAAATGGCAAATACGATGCCTCATTTCTCCCAAATACTTCATTGTGTGATTCCTAGAAAATATAGCCTTAGTACAATGATTAAAATCAGGAAATTAAAAATGACATGACACTATTAGCCAATCTAAAAGCCTATTTAAATGTCACCAGTTGCCCCATTAATATCTTTTATAGCAAAGAGAATATATTTTTTCTGATCCAAAATCTAACCCAAGATCACATGTTACATTTGTATCTCATATATCATCTGTCTCCTTTAATCTGGAGCGGTAATTCAGTCTGTCTCTGTCTTTCATGATCTTCACATTTTAAAAGACTAAAGACACATTTGTAGACTATCCCTCATTTTGGGTTTGTGTAATGCTTCTGTACAATTAAGATTTAGGTTATGTATTTTTGGCAGGGATACACAGAAATGGTGCTGGATCATCTATCTGTGCAGCATATCAGAGGGACATGGTTAAGTTAATGTTTGCCATCATTCTTCTTACATTTAATAAGTTTACCATGTGGGGAGATACTTTGAGACAATGTAAGCATCTTGTTTCTCATCATACTTTCACTCACTAATTTTAGCATCCAATATTCTTGCAAAAACAAGTAATTCTATGGTGGTTGCCACTCAGTGATTTTTCTAATTATTATTGTTTAAATTATTTAAAATGCAAATTTATGTCTCAAAGACATAAGGATCTTTAAAAAAAACCCTCAATATCTTCATCTTACCCAAAATGAAATAACAAGTACTTAATTGTCCTAGTTATTTTACCATTTTAAAAAGCTTTTTGAGATAATTTTAGACTTATGGAAGAATTTCAAAAAGCAATGTAGAGAGTTACTGTACTGTACAGAGATTTCGTGTTTAATTTATAGATCATATTGACATCTTTTAAAACATTTAAGTATAGCTGGTAAACAATATATTAGTTTCATTTGTATAATGTAGTGATTCAACATTTCTGTACCTTATGATATGATCCCCACAGTGAGTCTAGTAATCATCTGTCACTGTTCAAAGTTATCACAAATCTGTTGACTATATTCTCCTTCACCTTTTTTATTCATCCTCCCACCCCCAGCAACCAACAGTTTGATCTCTGTTTCTATGAGTATATTTTTGTTTTGTTTTGTTTTAGATTCTACACATAAGTGAAATCATGTGGTATTTGTTGTTCTCTGTCTAATGGACATCTTAATAATACCAGTCTTTGAATCCATTAATATGATTATTTGGGTCTTCTTTGTTTTTTCCTTCAGTGTTCTATAGTTTTCATTATACAGATTCTGCACAGTTTCTTTTATATATGTAAGAGCAATGACATATATGAAATTAAATTTCATTTTGGAGTGTTATTTTAAACGGTATTTATTTTTAAAATTTGAATTCTAATTTGTCATTGCCAGTATGTAGAAAACTTGACTTAATCTTGCAAACTTGCCAAACTCACATGCCAGTTCTAAGAGGTATTTTTGGTAGATATTTGGGAATTTCTGTATATACAATCATGTCATCTGTGAATGGAGACCATTTTCTTTCTTTCTTTCTTTTTCTAACTTTCATTAGCATTTATTTTATGCTGAATTTGTTCCCAGGTCATATTTTTTTGTTTCTTCAGTTTCTTCTGGGATATCTCTTCTGTGCAACTTTCTCTTCTGGTTTAGGAACAACCTGTTTTTTTGTTTTTGTTTTATATGTGAGGATCACCTCAGTGTGGCAGGGAGAGCCCATGTGTGGCTTAACATGCCCATGAGCTCTGTAAGTGCTGCGCTGCATCTTGGGAGCTTTGTTCAGCTGGATGTGCTCAGTGACCAGTATTTTGGACCAGGTTGTTGCCCTTAGACCTCAGTTCTCCAGTGTGTTTTAAAAAGTCATGAATTTGCAGTTGTCTGGCTTTTGTTGTTGTTTTGGTTTTTGGGGTTTGTTGTAAGGATGAGAGCAATTCTCTTTCCAGCTCTCTATATCCGTGAATGAAAACTGGAGACCCTGTCAATTTTTACCCCCTGTAATTTTTTGTTTGAGTCAGAATGCAAATCAGATTTACAGAACCTAATGTTGATATGTCTCTTAAATCTCTTTTGATCTACACTTTCTTCCTCTTTTTCTTACTTTTTGTTTTTTCTTGATACTTTTTCCCTGCTATTATTGTCAAAGACACTGTCTGTCTTCTTAGAGTTTCCCATAGTCTGTATTTTGCTGATTGCATCCCTGTGGTGTGGTTTAGTATAGTCCTCTGTTCCCTGTGTTTCTTGTGAATCGGTAGTTAGATCTTGAGGCTTTATCAGAATCAGGTTTATTTTTTCTTGGTAATTCATAATATGGATATTTTTCTTTGTGTGTGTGTGTGTGTGATATTATCAGCTATTGATGTTCAATGCCTAGATCTATTAATTAGAGCTTTTAAAAGCCTTTCTTTTACTGTAAGATTACAGTAAAAATCAGTGATGAAAGTTCTGTAATGAAGGTGAAGAAAATGAGGCTCAGAGAGATTAAATGGTTTTCCTAAGATAATACAGGCAGTTAGTAAAAGTTGTAGCCAGGCCTGTAACCTGCGTCTTACAAGTACAAGTCCTATAAATTTTTATTTATTTATTTTTATTTTAGCACAGTGCCTCTCTAGACAGTACACTAATATGCAATAGGAAGATCAATGTTCTGTCCCTGACACATGAGACATATTTATCTCTTTTAGGAAGATTGGCTTCTACTTTGCTTACAGGCATAAGACTGACCATACCAAATAATTACTAAAAAAAATTTCCCCAGAAGTTTTGAGTTATATTCATTGTTATGGATACAGTTTAAGATTTTTGTCATGCTAATTATAGTGTTTGGAATGATATCTGAACTCAACTCAGAATCCTGAGCACATTTTGGTTTCTGCTTGCTTCTCCAGTGCTACAGACAAAACAAACATAGATTTAAGTACTACAAAGCAATTTGTTTCTTTTTTATACTGCATTTAAGACTTGCTTCTAAAACTTCTCTTCAGCTTAGAAAGAGAGAGAAAGGAGAGAGAGAGAGAGAGAGAGAGAGAGAGAGAGAGAGAGAGAGAGAGAGAGAGAGAGAGAGAGAGAGAGAGAATGTTGCAATTGGTTTTTAACTACTACTTAAATTTTTTCATGGGTTTGTATCTAAGGTGATAATAGTGTCTCTCTTCTGGGGCAAGCAATTCCATGAATTATTGGTTAGAGTTTTGTGGAGACAACTGAAGAAAAAGACACTTTTAACTTTATAAAATATAAGTTTATCATGTTCAAATCAACCAAGGACAGACATCTATCTTCACCTGAGCATTCACTTTCAACACAAATGGATGTACTCAGATATCCATCTTATATCATTTGATGCACACTTGTGATGTTTTTGAGCTTATTTTCCAAAAAAAGAAAAGCATGAGATTCCCACCCTGAAAGTATTTCCTGAAATCTTTTCAATTTATTATGTTGATAATAAAAAAAGATTATTACTGAACAACTTTCAATCTATTTCAAATCCAATTTATGAAGTAAGGTAAGATGAACTTGACTTTACCCTTTAATCACAGGGTTCTGGGAGTCCCCATGCAGAGGAAAGGCTCTGCCTCCCCTATTCTCTCCCACGCAGACTCAGAAACTCTTAGATAAAATGGATTTTTTGACCTGGATGGAAGTTATTGGTCTGGGTTGGGGCAAATGGAGGTACTAGGATCCTGTTGGACATAGGAGAAAATAGATCAGAAACCCAAAAAAACTACTCAGCTTTTCTTTAAAAAAAGAAATTAATTAATTATTTTTAGAGAGAAGGGGAGGAAGAGAAACATCAATGTGCAAGGCAAACATCCATCAGTTGCCTCTTGCACATCCCCAGGCATATGCCCTGACCAGGAATCAAACCAGCAACCTTTCAGTTTGTGGGACGACACCCAACCCACTGAACCACACCAGTAGGACAAAAATACAAGGATCATAGCGAACAGATGTAAAGCATGAATTACATTTAGATTTGTAGAACCTTTAGAATATTGAGGTAGCATAAAGTTGCAGTGATTATCTAGTTCAATTCATTTGGGTGAGGTAACTTACCTAAAGATGTAGAATTACCACTGGCCAAGCATAGGTTGAAATTTTGTTCTCTTGAGCTGTTCCTTGAACTTCTCTTCCCCTGACATCGGAATTCAGAAGAGCTGAGCATGGGTCTGGCTCTGTTGTTAACTGCATCTGTGACCTTAGGCAAATCACTGATTGTCACTGAAACTAATTTTCCCCATCTGAAAAATGTGGATAATAATACCTTTAAGGTTGTAGTGGATTAAATGGGGTAATGTGTTGGGAAGCCTTTTGTAAACTGAAAATCACATGGAGATGTCATTAGAGCTGTGGAATCAAATGGAGTCTGATTAGATCCACTGATATTCCTAGGAAATTTCATGTGAGATCTAGATTTGCTTTCTTCCCGAAAACCTTGGGTGTGAATTTTATATAATAAGAAGTAGTGAGGTGGTCAGTCCCATCTCAGTAAGATCATCCCTAAGAGCCCATTTATAGTCTGGAAGGAAACTGAATCTTGGGAGTTGCTGGGAGGACTATGTGGACATATGTCTTTTAGCATCTTTTTTTTCTGCTGTGAAAAAAAAAAATACAGTTAGATTTCACTCATATCTATAGGAATGTTCACCAGAGATCTTTGGAAAGAGTAATATTCACATTTAGAAGTATTCTCTTATGATGGATAATGGAACGATGAGGTAAAAATTGATCTTGGATGCTTATGATTCTAAAAAGCAGACTGAATAATGTATGGTGAATTAGACATAATGGTAGCAAAGAAATAACTCATTTACTACAAGGTCCACTTAGTTATTTAATCACTTTTACTATCATTCAAATGCAGGTTTCCCATGAAAAGTGGTGAGAAGTTAGTAATGGCATAAAATGCAATTGTATCGTATCAGCTGTAAAAGGAAGCCTCATTCCGAACAGTTCTATGATTGAGTCAAGACTCCTTTTGTCATGTACATTGTAAAGGAACAGTGACTGAAATCCCTCACTTTGTTCCTAGATTACTACACCTTGTAGAACAGAGAGGCATGAAATTGGCAAGTTAGACCCAAATCCTGTTTGGCCTTAAATGAGATCATTAGAGTGAAAATATTTGGGAAAAATTACCGGTGGAATATGAAGTTATTATTTTAATTTGAACTTTTAGATAATTTAGGCCAAAAAATGGAGTGGATATTATTAGCAACATATGCTGAAATATCTGTAAAAGAAAAAACTAGTCTTAAGAGTTATGACAGGCATCAAAATGCCCCATTTGGATTTTGGGATCACCTGAAAAAATGAGCAAAAAGCACAATTGCCAAATCGTGTTACATACAAAGTGTACAAAAACTCAACAATGTGGAACAATCAGTGAGGAGTGAAGCAATTAGAAGGAGCTATGTGAAGACCTTGAAGAATGGGAGGAACTTAGGTGGGGAGAACAGGAAGGCAGATTTCAGGTCTGTTTGTGTTCTGAGAAACTTAGCTAAGGATCATGGCTGGAAATGTATGATTCTATAAGTTGGGCTGATCCTACTGTTATATTCTTGCCCTTCTTCTGAGACCCCAAGGAGTTTTTAACAATGAATAAATTTGGAGATCTTGCTCGAAGATGAGCAAAAGTATAGTGTTGACACAGAACCTGCCAGGAGTGGATAATAAAACTGTTTCTTCCCACAGTCTCATTAAACTGTAAAGCAGGTATTCTCTCCTTTAAGAGAGCTGTAAAAATTGCCATTATTCTCAGGCTCAACTCTGCTTCTTATCAAGAGCTCTGTCAGAGAGCGTATCTGGTAGAGCAGCACTGTTTAATAGAAACACAATGCAAGACAAATATGCAACTGAAAATGTTTAGTATCCACATTAAAAAAGTAAAAATAAATTTGATGAAATTATTTAATATCTATTTTGTTTAATCCAATATATAACTAATAAAAATTATTAACAAGATAATTTATATTTTTCTTTTCATACCTGGTTCTCAAAATTTGATGTACATTTTACTTTTCTTTTCCTTTTTTAAAAAATAGTTTTTCTATTATAGTTGTCCTACATTTTCCCCCATTGCTTCTCCCCTTACTTTTCTTTTTAAAAGCACATCTCAATTTGGACTAGCCACATTCCAAGAGCTCAGTAGCTATATGTGGCTGGTGGCTACTGCATAGAATGCCACAGAACTTTACTTCTCCTTTGAGGAGTGGTAGTGCCTGACTTCAGTCCTATATTTAAGGATATAACTGCAGAGTATCTGGGGTGGAGGCATCTTTCCATATTTAATAACTCATCCAAAATCAACTCCATATGATCTAAAAAGTTAAAATTTTTACTGGAAAAATTTATACAAATGATGGTTTTCTTAATTTTGAAGAGAAAAATATCACAAAGGGAAAGCTTTGTAGATTTACCACTATAAAATATAAAACTTTTAGGTAATAAAGTTTATCTAATTTATCATTAAAAAGGGTACCCAGTAGATTGGGGGAAGTATTTGCATTTACTGCATTATGAAACAGGTTTTTTTTAATTTTAAATTTTAATTTTTTAAATATGCTTTACTGATTATGCTGTTACAGTTGTCCCAATTTCTTTTTCCTTTGTTCTCCTCCACCTAGGGACCCCCTTCCCTACAGTTGTCCCCCGCCTTAGTCCATGCTCATTGGTTGTACATATAGTTCTTCTCAACATCTTCCTGTCTACTCCACTCGCTCCTACTATGCTTCTTAATTCCTGTACCATCTCCCTCCCTTTTCCCCCCTACCCCCTCCCAGTTGACCTCCCCCAATATGTTCCCCATGCCTATAATTCTTTTCCCACTCTCGTTGCCTACTTAGTTTGCCTTTGTTTCAATTACCTAACTTCTGTTGGTTGTTGTGATACAGTTTTCATTTTAATGTTCATAGTTTTGATCCTCTTTCTCCTAAACAAGTCATTTTAACATTTCATATAACAATGGTTTGAATCTGATGAACTCCTTCAGTTCTATTTTGTCCTGGAAGCACTTTCTCTGCCCTTCTATTCTGAATGACAGCTTTGCTCGATGGAATAATCGTGGTTGTAAGTTTTTGCTTTTCATTACTTTGAATATTTCTTGCCAGTCCCTTCTTGTCTGCAGAGTTTCTTTTGAGAAATCAGCTGATAGTCTTATTGGGACCCCTTTGTACATAATTTTCTTCTCTCTTGCTGCTTTTAAGATTCTCTCTTTATCCTTAATTTTTGACATTTTAATTATAATGTGTCTTGGTGTGGTTCTCCTTGGGTCCAGTTTTTTTTGAACTCTCTGTGCTTCCTGGATCTGTAAGTCTATTTCCTTCCCCAAGTTAAGGAACCTCTGCTTCAATATTTTTTCACTTAATTTTTTAATTTCTAGTTCTTCTTCACTTTCTGGCAACCCTATGATTTGGATGTTGGCCCACTTATAGCTGTCCCATAGGTTTCTGAGCCTCTCCTCATTTTCTTCACTTTTCATTTCCTCTTTCTGCACTGGTTGACTGTTTGTTCCTTCCCTATGTTCTGATTTGTTGATTTGACCCATGGTTTTCTTTCCCTCACCACTAGTTTTGTATGTATTTTTGTTCATTTCAGCAGGACTAGGCTTTATTCCTTCCCCATCTTGTTTAAGATCTGCTGTCAGGTCTGTAAGCATTCATATAACCAAAGCTGTGAACTATTCCTCAGAAAGATTTCCTATCTGCTGATCTGTTAGATCAGATATTTGCTGTCTTGTCAGCTGTGTGATTGGGATCTCTATCATGATCTGTGCCATCCTGACAGTATTGTGTTCACCTTTGCTTCCTGGGTGGGGCTGTCACACCTCCTATGCTATAGGGGGTGGAACTCCATGCACTTGTCACAACTGGGCGACCCTTCTCACCACGTTGTGGCATTTTCCCTGGGTGTGGGGGTCCAAGATGGATTCTTGCCACTTACTCTCCTCTGGGAGACAAGTAGCTTCTTCCTCTGTCCCCACCCCCTCTGGCCTTCAAAGTTCAAGGCAATGGGGTCTTCCCTCCCTGGCATTGAAATCGTGAGCTGACAGGTCTGGTCTGCAGCCAGGGGTGCTCCCCAGGTGTTTCTCTCCTCTTTTTAAATACGGGTGTCTGTGCCTACCGCTGTCCTTCTGCTGTCGCTGCAGCTGCTGCTGCCAGCACAACTTAACCTCTCTGCCTCAGCTTCACCCCTCCTACCCATCTGGACAAGCACCACTTCTTTATAACTTTATATGTTGGACTTCCATGTAGCTTTATTTTCTGGAACTTCTGGTTATTTCTGGTTTTGTGGTAGATGTATTCCTTCTTAGCTGTGGAGAGAGACAGAGCATGTCAGTCTAGGCATCCATCTTGGCCAGAAGTTTCTGAGACAGGTTTTAATGAATACTTACACTACTTAGAAAACTCATTCAAATATAAGGAATAAGAATAATATCTCATTTGATTTATGAGATATTTATCAATTTATAGAAGATAGAAAGTCAATAATTATTTAAGAAAATGTTCAATCTGCCTATTCCTTAAAAGAAATGAAAACTAAGTCATCAAAAATACAAAGTAACTTTTTGTACTTATTAATCAAGCAGAAATGATAATGCCCAGTGCTGATTAAATTATTGTAAAATGAGGACATGGGTAACATTTTTTTTTGAAATGTAATATGATATAATAGCAATAGAACCTTAAAACTATTCTTATCCTCTCACCTGAAGTTTCATTCCTGGGTATATATCCTGTGGAAATAATTATCAGAAGAAAAGAAAGTACATGTTTAAAAATATTTTTTTCCACTTGTCTATAATAGTGAAAAATTGGGGTGTAGTTAAGCAAATGATATTAGAACACCTTAATGTACAATTATGTAGCCATTAATGTGATCATTGTGAAGATTACATAGAAAAATGTTTAAGGTATAATAAGTACAAAATAAGGCAAAATTTTAAGTACATTTTGATTATAACAATATGAAACTATATATGTGGACAAAGATCAGAAGGGAGTATAGGAAAATAAAAATACCTGTGTGAAAGAGGAGGGATTGTGAGTGATTTGGTTTCTTTGTTTTACAAATTCCAAGAGATTGGATCAAGAAAGTAGGAAAGGCGTATATGCACCTACTTCTCCTCCTATCCAGAATCTCATGAAATACAAGAAATTATAGAGGAAGTTAAATTTATAATTTCTCCTGGAAAACAGGAATTAATGTAATCAGGGATGCATGGAAAAAATGCAGATGCTCTTAATTGATGAAGGAAAATATAGCAAAAATGCATATAGCTGAGGACTGCTGCAGTGGGGGGCCAGCTCTGAAGATCGTGCAACCCCAGAGTCAAAAAAAGCACTTTTCCTCTATTCACAATAACACTTCTGACACCAAATCTGTGGGTTTTCCACATCAAAAAATTCTCAAATTCTCTGAGGACACAACCTGAGTTTTCTACAATTTAATTTAATTATAATACTAAATATCCAGAATTAGCACAGATCCCACAGGTTAAGGCCTCCCCCTTCTTCAGACACCAACTACAAATCTAAGCCTCTTATACTTGAGACCAATGGCTATAAATCAGGGATTCCCCATGCCCCCTCCTTGCATTTGGATAACTTGCTAGAATAGCTCATAAAACTCAGGGAAACATTTACTTACATTTACCAGTTTCTTATAAGGATATTACAAAGGATATAGATGAACAGCCAGATAAAGAGGTACATGGGGCAAGATATGGAGAAGGGATGTGGAGCTTACTTGACCTCCCTGGGCATATCCTTGGAGCAGCTCCATGTGTTCACCAACCTGGAAGCTCTCCAAACCGCTTCATTTAGGGTTTTTACAGAGGTTCCATTATGTAGGATGGGGTGATAACAGTGTGTAAAGGCAGTTATTTTCCTTTAAAAAATAAACTTGGGACAAGACCAGTTTACTTGAATTGGACAAAGGGATACTAAAGTTTATATAAGAGGGACAATGTGTATGCTAAAAAATATATAACCAAGAAAGAAGACATACTGTGAAGCTATAAGAGTTTTAAACATGTGGATATTAACTTACAAATAGATAAATTGAAGAATGAAATAGAGCAGAGTTCAGAAATGGATTTATGTAAATATGGTACTTCAGTTTATGATAAAGAAATTATTTAAACCAATAAAAAATTAGATCATTTAATAAATTATCTTGGGACCATGGGTGCTTCATTCATAAACAAAAAATTTTGACAGACTTTTAGATTATGTCATATTTTGTATATTATCCTCAAAAATGAATTCCAAGCATATTATTAATGAATTAAATGGAAAAACTGCCACCACCATTACCACTAACCATGCAATCAAACAAAGCTGTGAAAGCTACCATATTGGGGAATGAAAAAATTTTATTTGGGAATAATTTTAGATTTCCATAAAAGTTCCATAGTACAGAGAATTCCATATACCTCCTCCCAGATTTTCCTAATGTATTATATAACCAAAAACCATGGAATTTTGATGACCTATAGTAAAAAATACATTAAGCACATCAAAGGCAAGTTAACAAAAATTACATTGAAATTCGGGTTTTGTCTTGGGTAGACAGACTGGGGTAAAGTGTTTTCAACACACATAACAAGAAATTTATTAATATCCAGTAATGAGCTCCTACAAGTCAGTAACTATAAGTGGCAAACACCTCACTAAAAGTGTGCAGAAAAAAAAGATTAGGCAATTCACAAAGGAAAGAAAAAACTAGTATCTAAAACACGTATGAAACTCAACTCATCAAAATTGTAATTAGAAAAATAAACATAGGCTAAAAATGTTCATCTATCAGAATATAAGAATATCAAAGTGCCTGATAATACCAGATCTTTGCAACAATGCAGTGCAATACACATTCTCATATACTGTTGGTAGAAGCATGAATTGCTCAAGCCCATTGGGTAGGCAGTTGATGAGTATTAATCCAATTTTAAAATTCTCATACTTTTTCATCCAGTAGTCCACTTTTAGATGATGTTTCACCAAAAATACTCAAGCATATATATAAAAATTTATGTGCAAGAAATATTGTTTCAGGATTGCTTATAATAGCATAAAATTGGAGCATACATATCAATAGTTTATAAGTTATCATATACTTTTTCTATGCAACGATTTGCACCCATTAGAAAGAATGAAGTATTTTCTCCTTAGGAAACTAGATAAAAGAAGAGCAAATTAAATCCAAAGTAAGCAGAAGAATATAAATATGAATTTGAGCAGGCGTTAACATAATTGAAAATAGGAAATCAGAGAAAACAAAGCCAAAACTATTTCTTTGAAAATGTCAATAAAATTTATAAATTTCTAGCCAGGCTAAAGAAAGGAGAGCAGACACAAATTATTAAGATCAGAAATTCAAGAGGGACATCATTATAGACCCCATGGAAACAAAAAGGATAAGAGGAATACTATAGACAATACTTTGGTCACAAATTTGATAACCTAGATGAAATGAACCAATTTCTTAAAAGACACTATCTGCCAAACTTATGCGAGAAGAAATAGATGATTGTGATTAGTTCCGGCCAAGATGGAGGCTTAGACAGAATCGCTTGGTCTCCCTCTACAACTAGAAAGGAATACAACTACCTCAAAACAAAAGATAACCAACAATTCCAGAAAATTAAACTACATGGAAGCCCAACGTATTAAGTTATAAACCAGCGGTGCTCGCCTGGATGGGTAGGAGGGGCGAAATTGGAACCAGAATGGAAAGATCGGGCGGTGCTGTTCATGGTAGCAGCAGGGAGAGTGGCAGGGGGAGAAATCCCAACTGCAGTCGAGCCCTGGCAGCTCACGACACCAACGTGGGGAAAGTCAGCTCCCCCATTGCATCGGATGGTGAGGCGCAGTGGGAGGGAGGACGGATCCCGGTCTCCCAGTGGAGAATAATGGCAGGAATCCATCTTGGACCACCGCCCCCACACAAAGCGCCACAGCATGGTGGAAAAGGTCGGCATCGCTGCTGGTTGCCAGGTAGTGACGAGTACATGGGTCTCCACCCCCTGCAGCCTGCTCAGGAAGCAAAGCAAAACACAAATCTGTCAAAATGAAGGAGACAATGATTGAAATCCCAGTGACACAGCTCACCAGGAAGCAGATGAAGAACCTGACAGATGAACAAATAAGAAACCTTTCAGAGACTCAGTTCAGAGCTATTGTTATAAGGTGGCTCACAGAATTAACAAAAGATTTGGAACAGGACAGGGAAGGAAAGAAAGCTACTCATACTGAAGTGAATGAAAACACATACAAAACTAGTGGTGAGGAAATAAAACCCAGTGATCAAGTCAACAAACCAGAACATAGAGAAGGAACAAACAGTCAACCAATGCAGAAAGAGGAAATGAGAAGTGAGGAAAATAAGGAGAGGCTCAGAAACTTATCGGACAGCTATAAGTGGGCCAACATCCAAATCATAGGGCTGCCAGGAGGTGAAGAAGAACTAGAAATTGAAAATTCATGTGAAAAAATAACGAAGCAGAACTTCCTGAACTTGGGGAAGGAAATAGACTTACAGGTCCAGGAAGCACAGAGAGTTCCAGAAAAACTGGACCCAAGGAGAACCACTCCAAGACACATTATAATCAAATTGTCGAAAATTAAAGATAAAGAGAGAATCTTAAAAGCGGCAAGAGAGAAGAAAAGAATCATGTACAAAAAGGTCCCAATTAGACTATCAGCTGACTTCTCAAGGGAGACCCTGCAGGCAAGAAGGGACTGGCAAGAAATATTCAAAGTAATGAAAATCAAAATCTATAGCCACAAATATTCTATCCAGCGAAACTGTCATTCAGAATAGAAGGGGAGAGAAAGTGCTTCCAGGAAAAAATAAAACTGAAGGAGTTCTTTAGATCCAAACCACTATTATATGAGATGTTAAAGGGACTGGTTTAGAAGAAGGAGGATCAAAACTATGAACATTAAAATGAAAACTGCATCACAAGAACCAACAACAGAAACTAGGTAATCAAAACAAAGGCAAACTAAGTAGGCAATGAGAGTGGAAAAAGAACTATAGGTATGGGGAACATACTGAGGGGAGGTAGCATGGAGGGGGAAGGGGGAGAGGGAGGGATATGGTATAGGAATTAAGAAGCATAGTAGGAGGGAATGGAATAGACAGGAAGAGGTTGAGAAGAACTATATGCACAACCAATGGACATGGACTAAAAGTGGGGGACAACTGGAGGGAGGGGGGCCACTGGGTGGAGGGGAGTAGAGGGGAGGGAAATTGGAACAAATGTAACAATATAATCAATAAAACACATTAAAAAAAAGAAATAGATGACTGAATAGGCCAGTATCTATTAATGAAATTTAATTAATAATTAATAACCTGCCAAAAGGAAAGCTTCAGGCCCTGATGAGTTCACTGGTAAATTCTACCACACATATAAGAAGAAAATATATGAATTCTCTACAATCTCTTTCAGAGGATAAAAGCAGAGGGCATACATCCTAATGCATACTATGAGGCCAGCAAGTACCATAATAGCAAAACCAGACAAAGATGTTATAAGAAAAGAAAACTAAAGACCAATGTCTTTAATGAATATAGAAGCAAAAATTCTCAACAAAACATTATCAAATTGAATTTAAAAAGTATAAAAAGAATTATACACTGTGACCAAATGGGGTTTATCCTAAGTATGCAAAGCTAGTTCAGCATTTGAAAAATCAAATATAATCCATCAGATCAACTGATTACAAAAGAAAAAAAAAATCACATGATTATATCAATGGATGAAGAAAAAGCATTTGAAAAAATCCAATACCCATTAAATCTCAATAAACTAGGAATAAAGGAGAACTTTCTCAACTTGATAAAAATATCTACAAAAACCTTCAGATAGCATCATACCTTGTGGTGAGAAACTTGAGGTTTTCTCACTAAGATCAGTACAAGGCAAGGATATCCTCTCTCAACATTTCTTTTCAAATTGTACTGATAGTCCTTGCTAATGCAAGAAAAGGAAATTAAACAAAAGGTATACATATTGGGAAGGAAGACATAAAACGTTTTGTCTGAAGATAAAATTTATGTAAAAAATTCAAAGAATTGAAGTAATCAACAAAAACATGCTTGAGCTCATAAGCAATTATAGCAAGGTTGCACAATACAAGATTAATATATGAAAGTCAATGCTTTCCTATATACCAACAATGAGCAAGTAGAGTTCTAAATCAAAAACAGAATACCATATGCATTAGCACACCTCTCCCCCAATGAAATACTTAGGTATCAGTCTTACAAAATATATAGAAGATCTATCTGAGAAAAACTACAAAGCTCTGACGAAATCAAAGAAGAACTTAAATAAGTGGAGAAATATTTTATGTTCTTTGATAGGAAGACTCAGTATCGTCAAGATGTCAGTTTTTCCCAATTTGATCAATAGATTCAATGAATCCCAATGAAAATCTCAACAAGTTATTTTATGAATACTTGACAAACTGATTCCAAGTTTATGGAGAGAATAGCCAACTCAATATTCAAAAGAGAAGAACAAAGTTGAAAGCCTACTACAACTTCATTTCAGGACTATAAAGCTCAGTATTCAAAACATGTGGTATTGGTTTAAATAATAGGCAAATAGATAAATAGAACAGAATAGAGGGCCTGGCAAGAGGACCCCATAAATATAGTCAACTTATCTTTGACAAAAGAGCAAAGGCAGTGATGCAAAGACAGTCTCTTCAACAAATGGTGCTGGAACAACTGGATATCCATATGCAAAGAAAGAGAGAAAGAGAGAGAGAGAGTATAGGTATGATGATACTTTTTTAGAAACAATACAAAAGACACAGTCATGAAAGAAATAATTGACAAACTGGACTTCGTTGAAATAAAACTGTTGCTCTGTGAAAGACAATAAATATCAGGAGAATTAGACTGGGAGAAAATATTTGCAGAAGACACATTCTGATTATGGACTGTTATACAAAAAATACACAGAACTCTTAAAACTCAACAATAGAAAACAACCCAATTTAAAAAGTGGGCCAAAGACCTTAACATACACCTCACCAAAGAAGACCTACAAAAGGCAAATAAGTATACGGCATCATATAGAGAAACACAAATTAAAACAGTGAGCTACCCCTACACACCTGTTCAAATGGCCAAAATTCAGAACACTGACACTGAATGCTGGTGAGGATGTGGAGCAGTAGAAACTCTCCTACATTTTTGATGGGAATGAAAAATTGTGCAGCCATTTTGGGAGACAGTTTGGTGATTTTTTGCAAAGTTCTACGTATTCTTACTGTATGATCCAGGAACAGCATGCTTTGGTATTTACCCAAAGGAGTTGAAAAACTTAAGCCTACACAAAAACCTGCAAAGGAATGTTGGAGTAAGCTTTATTCAAAATTTCCAAAACTTGGAAGCAACCCAGATGCCTTTTAGTAGGTGAATGGATAAACTGTGGTACACCTAGACAATGGAATACTATTTAGCACTAAAAACAAATGAGCTATCAAGCCATGAAAAAATATATTAAATGCATATCACTAGAAGAAAGAAGCAAACTGAAAAGGCTATACACTGTGATTCTAAATATATGACATTCTGGAAAAGGCAGAGCTTTGGAGACAGTAAGAAGATCAGTGGTTTGGGGGAAGAGATGAATAGGCAGAACTCAGAGTATTTTTAGGGCAGTGAAAATACTCTGTATGAGTTTATAATGATGGGTCTATGCCATTATACATTTTTTCAAACTCATAGGATGAATAAGACCAAGACCAAATTCTTAGGTCAATTATGGACTTTATGTGATTATGACATGCTTATGTAGGTTCATCCTTGGTAAAAAATGTACCATTCTGGTGATTGATGTTGATTATGGGGGGAGGCTATGCAGGTCTGGGGGACAGGGTAGTATCTGGGAAATTTCTGCACCTCCTTCTCAATTTTGTTGTAAACCCAAAACTGTAAAAAATAAAGTTCTTCTAAAAAAAGAGGTAGAACTGTGTGTTCAGAAATAGGAGGATCTCAAGGATGTGTTCCTAAAGTGAAGAAAGAAAGTCATAGGATGAATAGTTGAGTCTGATCCCTTTTGTGTTAAAACAGTGTTCATATATGTAAGTAAATCCATGCAAAAATGATATGAAGGGCATCTAGCAAGGAGTAGGGAAAGAAATCATTTGTGTTTGAATTATGTATTTTGGATGTTTTAATCTTTCACGGTATGAATATATCCCCATATTATTTATGTAATACAGGTTGAAATGAGAAAAGAAATAACAAAATTTTACATTCTTGTTATATTTTTACTGTTAAAAATATTTAAAAAATACTATTCTATTTACAATGAAAAGGATTTAGAAAGAATGAGGGTGGCTGAATATGTGCCTCCACAAAAGGTATCTCTCAATACTGGCTCATATTTCCAAAGAGGTCAGGCAACGTTTGGGGGGCAGTTTCTTGTATTTATTGGGGATTTTCTAACTGGCTCCCCAACCCTGAGCCAGGGCTAAGGGGCCTTCATTTTCTAGGCACAGGCTGGTTGTTGGCAGTGTTTGCTCAAAAGGAGGCTGGTGTCCTAATCAGAGTGCTTTGCCTGTAACACCGGCATTTCAGAAGCACTGACAACCAAGGAGGAAGCAGCAGATAAGCAGCATATCACTGGCCAGAACAGGCCTTTCTATTTCTCAGGTTAAATTGAAACACATGCCCAATTGTGAATTTTAAACAGTGTTATCAGGATGTTTGGCAGCTCATCCAGGAATATAATACAGTTCTACTGAGGAGGCAGAGATATAATCCAAATCTCAAAATTTCTCTTTATACATCAGTGAACAAGAGGATTTAGGTATAGCTGTCATATAACTGGGATTGGTGTGGGATGTGTGTGTGTACACATGCATGTGCACATTCACGTATTTACATGCATTGTGTGTATGCGACAGCCCCACCCTAGAATATTTTATGCTGTTTTCCTTGGCAACCATGAAAATATTTCCCAAAGATAGAAGTTTGGCTTCTAAGGCACATTTCCAAGGGGGCAGGGATGGGGATGGGAGTAGGTAGGTGCTTAGGAGATAGCATAGAAAGCAAATTCTGGTTTTGGTTCAGGTTAATGACTTAGAATTTCTGTTCTGTGTATCATGCATCCATACACTCAACAAGTGCATTTTATTTGTTAAAAAGAAAAACAAAGAAATATAATAGATTACTGAATACTGACAACAATTTAAGTATTAATCTTTCATGGAACTGTTTTTGAAAATGATTCCATTTTGGGAATCTCCTAAATTTTAATTTTAAAATAATTAAAAAATAATTATTGCATTTATGGCCATAATTTTTGTTCTTGAAAGAAATAACTCGAATCATCAAGATACTGCCAGTTCCTACATCCTGTCCAACATGTATGGGGCTGAGACAGCTGTCAAAGAATTAGTGCATGTGTGTGATTTTGTGTGTGGGTTTGTGTATATGCATGTGTACTTACATGTGTGTTTGGGTGTGTGTGTGTGAATAGTGGGTGGAGTGAGGATGGGAAGGGCCATGGTTAGATGAAGAGCCAAAGTGAGAGTCTTTTTTTCTTTTTTCCTTTCCATTCCTTTCCTTCCTACTTTCTTCCCTTTTATTCCTCCTCATTATTTCTGTCTTCTTTCCTTCCTTTTTTCATCCACTGTTCTGTTCTTTTTCCCTCCCATCTCTTCTGCATATAGAAGTATGGGATTTTTTTCAATGTTTTATTATGCTTTTAGAAAGCACCTTTAGCTGAAGAGAAACTCGTGTGAGTTATTACAGTATTTCAAATCTTGGTTGTTCTAGGAATACATCCCAGATAACTCTGATAGGGAACATTCTTGAATAAGTTACATTAATAGGAGTCATTATGAGAATAAAAATAATTAGATTTAAAAAATAGTTCTAATTTAGAAAATCATGTTTATATTGAAACTATCTTCATTTACTTGAATACAAAGAAATTAAAAATAGTGTTAAAATGTAGTATTCAATAAAGTCTCAGATTCCCTCTTCTCAATTCACTTTTTTCCCTTAAGAAATACCTGAATTCAATTGTGACATTAAGTTCTCAAAGTTTACTTGTGTATTTTTAGTGCCTCATTTGCAATTCTGTTGTTGCTTTAAAATAACAAAAGTTATTCAGTGTGAACAGATTTGAATTGACAACAAGAATGGCCTATTGCCCAAGATTCATTCACCAGATGCCAAACATTATCATAAAAATATCCAAACTGATCAAAGCAAAGATTTCATTGTATCTTAACATTTGTAGCTGCTCTCTCCAGAGTACCTTGTGGTTTGTGTTGGTTGTTCAGGAGAAAGAAGATACAAAGTGAGCTCAAGTTTATCAAAATTTCTAACCAGTTTCTTCTGTGAAATGGGGATAGTAGTAGTATCTATTTCATAGGTATTCATACTATTATGAATACAAAATAAGAAAGAAATGGGTATATGAAAATGCTATGTAAACATTATTTATTATTCAGTGCTCAGAAGGGACAGAGTTTCATCTTTCTTAAAGGTTTTGTTCTAAGTTTCATGCTTATGTTTAATTTGTGGTTTCATCGCAGCAGCCATGGATATCCATTGAATTAATGAAACTTTCGTATGTTATTGAAAATTTTCTGAAGGAATAATAATACATTCTTTTAAAAATTTAAACGTCTATAGTCATGATCTTAAAAGAATGTTTTTTGAGGAAAAGCCATGTATTATTATTCATTTTCACATTCCTGTCGCAGTGTCTGGTTCATGATTGCTGCACAGTAAATACTTATAGCATGACTGGATCTATAACCCCATTTGTGGAAGGGGACAGTGGTTCAGTTCTTAATTAAACAGTTAACACTTGGGAATCAAGCACAAAGAGTACAAAACGAGTACTCACAATGATACTTTACTTTATCTTCAAGTCTAACTGAGGCCATCGGTGAAAGCTGATTTTGGCTCCTCTTTTTGTCTTCGACTTCTATAAAACGCCAGACTTTCATGGCTTTTAGGTTCTTCAAACCTGGCTTTTTGGGGCACCCCACATACCCTGTCTCCAATCATCCTCTTTGTACCCCGTCTCTGTTTTTCTTCCCATCCCTATCTTTTCCACCCTCATTCTCTCCTCTTCCCAAGGACCTGTTTTCTTTGGCCTCTGCAGCAGCTTGTTAACCATCTAGTTCCATTTGGCTTTACTCTAGAATGATGGTGGTTATAGTTGCAGCTTTTGATCCCAACAATTACACCTTATTTATTTATCTATTTATTTTAATGTATTTTATTGATTATATTGTTACAATAGTTCCAATTTTTTCCCCTTTACTCCCCTTCACCCAGCATCTCCCTCCCCCAGCAATCCCCCCCACCCCCAAGCCCATACCCATGGTTCATAAAAAATAACTATCCCTTCCTCTCAGATATTAAGACCCTTTGTAATCTTGTAGAGGACAATGGGCGAAGGTCTCAAGCTCCTCTAGCTGCTTCAAGCTGGACATGGTAGTCGTCCTACCTACCCTTGGGTCCAGAAATCCCTAATAATAGTGGGGGTGTGGAGGGGAGGGTGGCCTTCCCACACGGGGAAGGATCGTGCAGACTCCAGGTCAGTTGGCTGTCTCCGGACAACGGCATGCTTGGTTTAACAGGCTGGCATCCTTGTTGTGTTCTGGGGGCAACAGATTTGGCAAAAAGTGTTAAAAGACATCATTCAATCCATAACTACTAGATGACAAAAGGCAGGGATTAATTTTTCAATGTTCCACATTAGGGGAAAAAAAGAAAACAAGGGCTTCTTTGGAGGAAGGTGTGCTAGGCACATCTCACCTGTCCAAAACCCCTTGGCCCATTATACTTAGTTTGGGCTGAGGGAAATAGTTTAGGTTTCCCCCCTCTCAGACCTCTGGGTCCTTTCTGTCCAAGCCATTAGGATAGAAAAGAGAAACCAGTTTTAAAGTGAAGCCCACAGACCACCCCATTCTTCACCAACCCAGCCATTTAGTTCAGCCAAACCGTTGAGTCTCAGGAGGCAGCGCTGCAGAGAGGATTAAGTGAGGTTTATATGTACACACAATCACTTAGGTAATGCGGTCATAGGCTTATGCCTTTTGAAAACAGAAAACACATGTTAATTTATGTAACATAACCCACAAACAAGTCTCTAAATCTGTAAGACTGTCTTATTGGGAAGACATCCAGTTGCAAGGCACTTGACATTCTACTTGCCTGCAACTTGAATGTCTTTGATGATATCACAGACATGGTTTAATTTTCAAGTGAAACCATATTTTAAATGAAAAGAAACTTTTAAGATGGTTAGCTGCACTACTTTATAGTCTACCACTGATCATTGTGATTTTCCTTGAGTAATGATTTTTCTCCCTAAGATTACCCTCCTTGTCTTTAAAGGGACTACATTAAGTCCATTTTTAATTTATCCTGTTCATTTGCATAAACACAACAAGAGCAGCAAATGATCACTTATGATCTTTAGTTCTGCTTTGCTGGAACTTACCCAAGGAACATTTAGGGTGACCCTCAGTCTGCTCTTTAGGGCACAGAAGCTGGGCCACATATCTGGCATTCATCCTTGCCTTGTACACACCTGTCCTTTCCAAGTCTTTCTGGTTTTCCATTGTGCCTTAAGGTCCCTTCTAGCCATCTTTCAGGAAAACAACCTTCGTTCCTTCCCTGGAAAGATTGCTGTGGACCGCACAACCAACCATGGTACCAGGCCTTTTATCTCGTGGGCTTTTATTACTTTTGAAAGTCATTCCCAGTTCCTCAGGGCTTTTTGGTAACAACCTGAGCCCAAGCATGTCTCCTTTAGGCTTGACATTCCAGTCAAAGACTTGGTAAAAAAAAAAAAAAAGAAAAAAAAGGAGCCTCTATTAACAACTGGTCTTATTAGTTCTATGCCAAGAAACTTATGTCATTACTTACTTGTTTAGAATGCCAAACTCTGGAGGGATCAGATAGGGAGAAAAATATACAACGTGAAGGAAAATCTTTGTCCTAGTATTCAGTGAACTGGCATTTCCATTCTTTATATTTTCATTTTTCCCCCACTAAAAAAATTTTTTTGTTTGTTTTTCCATTACAGTTGTTTCACTTTTTCCCCCCTCTTGCTTCCCTGCACCCTGTCCCTCCCTTCCCCCACATTCAGTCCCCACTTAATTGCCCATGTCCGTGGGTCATTTATACATATTCTTTGACTTGACCCTTCCCCTTCTTACCCCCTTCTCTTCCTCCCACCTCCCCCCTTGTTACTGTTAGTCTACTTGTTTACATAGCTCTGGTTCAATTTTGCTCATTTGTTTGTGTTGTTCATTAGTTTCCTGTAATAGGTGACAGCATAAGATATTTTTCTTTTGTTGCCTGGCTTGTTTGGCTAAGCATAATTCTCTCTAGTTCCATCCATGTTGTTGCAAATGGTAGAAGTTCCTTCTTTCTTTCTGCTACATAGTACTCCATTGTGTAAATGTACCACAGTTTTTTGATCCACTCACCTACAGATGGGCATTTAGGTTGTTTCTAGCACTTGGCTATTGTAAATAGTGCTGCTATGAACATTGAAGTGCATAGGTTCTTTTGAATTGGTGTTTCAGGATTTTTCGGATATAATCCTAGCAATGGAATTGCTGGTTCAAAAGGCAGTTCCATTTTTAGTTTTTTGAGGAAATTCCAAACTTTTCCATAGTGGCTGCACCAGTCTGCATTCCCACCAGCAATGCACCAGGGTTCCCATTTCTCCGCATCCTCTCCAGCACAAGTTGTTTGTTGATTTGTTGATGATGGCCATTCTGACTGGTGTGACATGGTATCTCACTGTGGTTTTTATTTGCATCTCTCTGATGGCTAGTGATGTTGAGCATACTTTCATATGTCTATGGGCCTTCTGTATGTCCTCTTTGGAGAAGTGTTTGTTCAGGTCCTTTGCTCATTTTTTGATTGGGTTGTCTGTCTTCTTGGTTTTGAGTCGTATGAGTTCTTTATATATTTTGGAGATCAATCCCTTGTCTGAGATGTCATTGGCAAATATATTTTCCCATATGGTTGGTTTCCTTTTCATCCTGCTGGTGTTTTCTTTAGCTGAGCAGAAACTTTTTAGTTTGATGTAGTCCCATTTGTTTATTCTTTCCTTTATTTCTCTTGCCTTAGGAGATATATCAGTAAAAATGTTGCTATGTGGGATATCTAAAATTTTCTTGCCTATTTTTTCCTCTAGGACTTTTATGGTATCACGGCTTACATTTAAGTCTTTGATCCATTTTGAGTTTATTCTGGTGTATGGTGTAAACTGGTGGTCTAGTTTCATTTTTTGCATGTCCCTGTCCAGTTCTCCCAACACCATTTGTTGAAGAGGCTATTTTCACTCCATTTGATGTTCTTTCCCCCTTTGTCAAATATTAGTTGACTATATGAACCTGGGTTTATTTCTGGGCTCTCAATTCTGTTCCATTGAGCTATATGTATGTTTTTATGCCAGTACCACTGTTTTTATTACCGTAGCCTTGTAGTATAGTTTGATATCAGGTATTGTGATTCCTCCTACTGTGTTCTTCCTCAAAATTGCTGTGGCTATTCGGGCTCTTTTTTTGTTCCATATAAAGTTTTGAAGTATTTGTTCTAGGTCTGTGAAATATGTTGCTGGTATTTTAATAGGGATTGCCTTGAATCTATAAATTGCTTTGGGTAGTATGGACATTTTAATGATGTTGATTCTTCCCATCCATGAGCATGGTATATGCTTCCATTTATTTGTATCTTCTTTAATTTCTTTCTTCAATGTTATGTAGTTTTCTGAGTACAGGTCTTTTACTTCCTTGGTTAAGTTTATTCCTAGGTATTTTATTTTTCTTGTTGCTATGGTAAATGGGATTTTTCTTTCAGTTTCTATCTCTGAGTTTTTATTGTTGGTGTATAAAAATACCTTCGATTTCTTAATATTGACTTTGTATCCTGCTATTTTGCCGAATTCACTTATTAGGTTGAGTAATTTTTTTGTGGAGTCTATAGGGTTTTCTATGTACACTATCATGTCATCTGCAAATAATGACAGTTTTACTTCCTCTTTTCCAATTTGGATGCCTTTTATTTCTCTTTCTTGTCTGATTGCTGTGGCTAGAACTTCCAAGACTGTGTTGAATAGGAGTGGAGAGAATGGACATCCTTGTCTTGTTCCTGATCCCAGGGGGAATGCTCTCAGTTTTTGCCCATTAAGTATGATGTTGGCTTCAGGTTTCTCATATATGGCCTTTATTATGTTGAGGTATGCTCCCTCTAGTCCCATTTTGCTGAGAGTTTTTATCATAAATGGGTGTTGTACTTTATCAAATGCTTTTTCTGCATCTATTGATATGATCATGTGGTTTTTGTCTTTCATTTTGTTTATGTGGTGTATTACGTTTATTGATTTGTGAATATTAAACCATCCTTGCATCCCTGGGATGAATCCCACTTGATCATGGTGTATGATCTTTCTAATGTGTTGCTGGATCCGGTTTGCCAATATTTTGTTGAGGATTTTAGCATCTATGTTCATCAGCAATATTGGCCTGTAGTTTTTTTTCTTTGTTGTGTCTTGACCTGGTTTTGGAATTAGGGTTATACTGGCTTCATAGAACGAGTTTGGGAGTCTTCCCTCTTCTTGTATCTTTTGGAATAGTCTGAAAAGGGTAGGAGTTAGTTCTTTCCTAAATGTTTTGTAGAATTCACTTGGGAAACCATCCGGTCCAAGGCTTTTGTGTGCTGGTAGTTTTTTGATTACTGCTTCAATTTCACTAGCTGTTATTGGTCTATTCAGACTTTCTGCTTCTTCTTGATTCAGTTTGGGAAGACTATAGGTTTCCAGGAATTTGTCCATTTCCTCTAGGTTGTCAAATTTCTTGCCATACAGTGTTCATAATAATTTCTTACAATGCTTTGTATTTCTGTTGTATCAGTTGTGATTTCTCCTCTTTCGTTTCTGATTTTATTTATTTGGGTCTTCTCTCTTTTTTTTCTTGATGAGCCTGGTTAAAGGCTTGTCAATTTTGTTTATCTTTTCAAAGAACCAGCTCCTACTTTTGTTGATCTTTTGAATTGTTAGTTTAGTCTCTATGTCATTTAATTGTGCTCTGATCTTGATGATTTTCTTCCTTCTACTTGATCTGGGCTTTGCTTGTTGTTCTTCCTCTAGTTCTTGTAGCTGTAGGGTTAAATTTTTTATTAGAGATTCTTCTAGCTTTTTTAGGTAGGCCTGTATTGCTATGAACTTTCCTCTCAGGACTGTTTTTGCTGTATCCCATAGGTTTTGGGTTGTTGTGTGTTCATTATCATTAGTTTCCAGAAACTTTTTGATTTCTTCCTTGATGTCATTGTTAACCCATTCATTATTTAATAGCCTGTTATTCATTCTCCATGAGTTTGAATGTTTTTGAGTTTTTTCCTTGAGGTCGATTTCTAGTTTTAGGGCATTGTGATCTGAGAAGATGCTTGATATAATTTCAATTTTCTTGAATTTGTTAAGGCTTGTTTTGTGTCCTACCATGTGGTCTATCTTTGAAAATGACCCATGTGCATTTGAGTAGAATGTATATTTAGCTTCTTTGGGGTGAAAACTTCTATATATGTCGACTAAGTCCATTTGATCTAGAGTGCTGTTCAGTGCCTCAATACCTTTGGTGTTTCTTTGCTTTGAAGATCTGTCCATTGTTGACAATGGGGTGTTAAAGTCCCCTATTATGAGTGTGTTGCTGTCTATATCTTTCTTGGAGTCTTTCAAAAATTTCCTTGTATTTTTGGGTGCTCCTAAGTTGGATGCATATATATTTATAAGGGTTATATTTTCTTGATGGATTTTCCCTTAAGTATTATGAAATGCCCTTCTTTGTCTCTTTTTATGGCCTTTGCTGTGAAATCTGTTTTGTCTGATATAAGTATTGCTACCCCAGCTTTTTTTTCATGTCTATTGCTTGAAATACCTTTTTCTATTCCTTTACTTTCAGTCTGTGTAGATTTTTTGTTCTAAGGTGGGTCTCTTGTAGACAGCATATATGTAGGTCATTCTTTCTAATCCATTCAGCTACCCTATGTCTTTTAATTGGAGTGCTTAATCCATTTACATTTAAGGTTATTACCGATAAGTACTTATTCATTGTCATTTTTCCCCTTTGTACTCGTGTTCTTCTCTATCTCTCTCTGTTTCTTTATCTTCTTAAAGCAGACCCTTTAGCATCTCTTGCATTGCTGGTTTGGTGGAGATGTATTCTTTTAGCCTTCTTTTGTCTTGGAAGCTCCTTTTTTCACCCTCCATTTTGAATGAGAGCTTTGCTGGGTAGAGTATTCTAGGTTGTAGGCCTTTGTTTTTCATTGCTTGGAATATTTTTTGCCATTCCCTTCTGGCTTGTAGTGTTTCTGCTGAGAAGTCTGATGATAGCCTTATTGGAGCTCCCTTGTATTTTATTAGTTGTTTCTCTCTTGCTGCTTTTAGGATTCTCTCTTTGTCTTTGAATGTTCCCGTTTTAATTATGATGTGTCTTGAAGTGGGCCTGTTGGGGTTCATCTTCATTGGGACCCTCTGTGCTTCCTGGATTTGCATGACTCTTTCTCTCCTGTTAGGGAAGTTTTCTGTCATTAGTTTTTCAAAGAGGTTTTCTATCCCTTGCTCTTCTTCTTCTCCTGGAATTCCTATGATACGGATATTATTACATTTCATGTTGTCCTGCAGCTGTCTTAGAACCTCTTCAGTCTTGTTCAGTCTTTTTTCATTTTGTTGCACTGTCTGGGTGTTTTTGTGTACGTTGTCATCCAGCTCGCTGATCTGATCTTCTGCTTCCTCTAGCCTGCTTTTAATTTCTTCTACTGTGTTCTTCAATTCAGAGATCATATTCTTCATTTCCTCCTGGCTCTTATTGATAACTTCTATGTCCTTTTTCATGCTCGTGTAATTCTCTGTAAGTTCCTTGTAGTTTTTCTGGAGTTCCGTGTAGTTTCCCTGGAGTTCCTTGTAGTTTCCCTGGAGTTCTTTGTAGTTTCCACTGAGCTCATTCAGCTTCTCCATAATCCATGTTTTGAATTCTGTATCTGATATTTTGCTCCCCTCTATTTCATTTAGCACTCTCTCTGGGGATTCTACCTTTCCTTTTGATGGGGGGTTGTTTCTCTGTCTCCCCATTTTTGTGATTCCTATTGTTTGTTGGTGCTTCTTAGAATGATCTGCACTTCCTAGATCTGTTTCTGGTAGCGTCAGATCATGTACCAGACTGGCCCTAGGCAGCCTATGGGAGACTTCCAGGGATCTACAGCCTTTGTCTGTCTTCTTTAGTTGTTAATCTACTCAATCTATGATTAGCCGTCAGGCTTAAGGACCGTGGGTGTGGCAGCTTAATTCCTGTAGGCAGGGCTTTTATTTCCCCTTAGTCTGATGCCTCTTGGAGGGGAATGGTCTGTCTGCTGTACTGGGGCTGAGTCAGCACTGGCTGGTCCTGGGAGGAGGTTAGTGTAGCTTCCACTTACTCCTCTGCCATCTTGGATTTCCATCTGTGTTGTCTTTGATGTTATTTCTTTAATCTGTCTGGTTGTATTTCAGCTACTCTTTGGTGGACCTTTTTCTCTGGTTAGTTGATTGAGAGTCACTCTTCCCAACTTGTATTGAGATCTTCTGTGGAGGTGCTGCTAAAACATAATCACACAACCCAGGCAAGAAACCCACACCCTCCAATATCTCCCCCAACTACAATATCACTATAGGTTGCAAATGAGCCCATATTAATATACTTGTGGAGATACTGGGACTCTTATTTCATAGGAGAAACAGATAGGAGTTGTTTTAAATGAAAGAAGGGTAATTTTTGAGCGGGAAGTTGATAGAATAATAATATTAGCAATTGGGATCAAGGTTATGTAAGACAGCAATTAACATTTACACTGTATGTTTGAAAAGGAGGAGAGGGTTACAGTGTGGAATGAGAAAGTTGAAGTATATAGTATTAGGATTATATAATCAGTATATGCTATATGTTTAGCATGGAAGGAAAGATAGACACAACAGACATCCAGGCAGACAGACAGCCAGAAACTGAAGCAGAGGGCTGAGGAGGTTAGAAGGTAGGAAACAGATTGAGAAAGAATTTTTCAAGAATAAAAATACAGAGTAGAAAATAGCAAGACAGGAAGGGAGAGAGGAAAGAGAGAGAGAAAGTAGAGAAGAGAAGGGTAGGAGAGAGAATGAAAGAAGAAGGGGAGGAAGAAGAGGAGGGACTGGATTAAAAATTTAAAAATATATATATTATAAAAAAATTAGGAGATTAAAACATGATATAAAATTGCAAGATAGAGAGAAAGAGATAATATATAGAGAGCGGAATAAGAGATGGGAAAGCAAGAGGATGGGGGAGGGAAAGAACACGGAGGAGGGAAGGAAATCAAGAGGAAGAGGAGATATTAGGGATGGAAAGATTGAAATTCAAGAGTTGACAAAAGATAGGATGAAGGAGAGAAATACAAGAGGGAGAGAAAGAAGTGAGGGAATGGGGTGGAAAGAGAGAAGGGTTAAGGGGAGGGTGAAGGGGGAGGGGAATAGATTAGAATTAAAATTTAAATATTAAAAGATTAGAATATAAAGTGGAATAGGGAGAGAGAAAGAAAGAGAGAGAGAATATTTATAGGGAGAGAAGGAAAATAAGGGCAAGGGAGGAAAGAAAAATGAATGTAGACTGAAGGGGGACAAAATAAAGAAAGAAATTTAATAAAATTGAAAGTGCTTAGCGCAGAGAAAGGAGAGAGAGAGAAAGGAAATGGAAGGAGGACAAGGATAAGGGTGAGGGAAGGAGATTAGAAGAAGGGAATAGGAAGGAAAGGGAGAGAGCTTAAAATTAAAAAAATTAGCAAAGAATAGGATGAAGGGGAGACATGCTAAGGGGAGAGAAGGGAGAGAAGAGGAGGGGAGAAAAGGAGAGAGAATAAGAAGGGACTGACGGTAGGGGTTAGAGAGAGATTGAGAGATAAAAGAATGAGGATTTTAACTCAATTCAACTTTTAGGCACGGTCTCTGGGTATTTTTGGTTTGTTTGTTTTTTGTTTTTCCTTCCTTCCTTCCTGAGTCCACCCCTATTCAAAATTCCATGGGTTTCAAATCTTTTCTGGTTGGTTGGCTGGCTGTGGGAGGGTCCTGCTTGATTCTGGGATTGCTAGTCTTTTATTCGTGGACCTACCACCACTCTGCTGTGAGCTGCGTTTAGTTGTCCCCTCCTGTGGCACCCTCAGCCCTCCTCAGGCTTGTCCAGCTACTCCTTCCCACAGTTGGTCCAGCCTGTGCCTGCCAGCAATCCCCGCCCTGCCTCCAGTCGTGTCTCTATTCCCAGTCTACAGCTTCTGCTCTCTTCCCTGTCTATATGCCTGCGCACCCCACCTCTCTCCTTGTCTCAAGACTGTCCCTTTGTTCTGCAGGACTCTGGCACAGTCGGTCAAAGCGCTGGGCGCAGTGGCACTTTCCTGCCCAGGGCCTCTCCCCTAGTCTGGAGCTCTGCAGCGGCTTTCCCGCGTGGGCTCTTCTCCTTGCCCCAAAACTGTCTCTATTTCGAGCTACAGCTTCTGCTAGCTTCCCTGTCTATAGGCCTACGTGCTCTATCTCTCTTCCCGCCCCAGCACCGTCCCTTTGTTCTGCAGGTTTCTAGTGTGGTCAGTCAGCACAGCGCCCTCCTACCCAGGAGTTCTCCCAGTCTGGAGCTCAGCAGCAGCCTTTCCCTGCGGGTCCTTCTCCCCGCCCTAAAACCGTCTCCACTCCAGAATCACTGCTTCCGCTCTCTTCCCTACTTACACGCCCTGCGTGCCCTATTTCTCTTCTAGCCCCAAACCCGCCTTTTGTTCTGTGGGATTCTAGCACGATTGCTCAAAGCGCCGGGGGCATGCACTGTTCTCTTGTTCAGGAGCTCTCCCCCGGTCTGGAGTTCCACAGCAGCTTTTCTGTGCAGCCTGTCTCCTTGCCCCCAAACTGTCCCTTTGTTCTGTAGGGCCCTAGCGCAAGTGCTGTGCGCGCCTGGAATGCCGAGCTTTCGGTCGGAGGTTGCAGCTGAGGAGGTTTCTCTCTAGACTCAGATCACACAGTTTCTCCCAGTCCTGGTTGTTCACTGTCCTCTCACTCCTTTGGCTTTTTCGGCCAAATCCTCTCCCTAACTCCCTACAAGAATTCACTTATCGGTGTGCCCTGAGCAGGGGGAGCCTCCAAGCAGCTCTCGGCTAGTGAGCTCTCCGGCTTGGTACTGCAGACGCACCAGGTCCCGGAATGACTCAGCCTGCAGTGCGTGGTAAACCCCTCCACCCCGCTCCACGCTGCTCCCATGCTCTCTTCCCTGTTCACGCTATCGGAGATCCACACTCACTCAGTCACTCCTCTCCACATTTGTTCCTGGACTCTCTCCTTAACAGGAGCGAGCTGAGAACACTGCCCCTACTCCGCCGCCATCTTCCCCTCACACCTTTTTTATTGCCAACATTGATATCCTCATGGCATAGCAACATTTTTTTAAATGGTGCTAATAGAGTCTGTCTCTTTTTCCACATTGAGGTGTAATTCCCAATTCCTCTTCTAGTACCCTCGCTTAATATATGCCATGCCCTAGGAAGAGAATAAGGTTGGGATCAGGCTGGGGAGAAGAAAAAGAAAGTCTATCACATAAAAAATGAATGGACACCTGAGAACCAAGTGTCACTGGTTCAATTCCCAGTCAGGGCACATGACTAGGTTGCATGTCAGGTCCCCAGTTGGGGGCGCGAGTGAGAAGCAACCACACAGTGATGTTTCTGTCCCTCTCTTTCTCCTTTCCCCTCTATCTAAAAATAAATAAACAAACAAACAAATAAATTTTAAAAAATTACTGTACTTAAAAAAAATGAATGGACATACTAACATTTTAGCACAGAGCTTATTCAATTAAGATCTAGAATTTTGTACCCTTTATACAAACTACCAGAGCTTTGATTATTTTCAGAGGGAATTGAAGTTATTAGCACCCTCATTGGGATTGGAAGAAGGATCTTTTCTGGCAGCCAGAAGTAAGGAGAAGTCATAGCATTGAGAGTGAGTTGTATGTAAAAGCGGGCCTGTTGGCCAGTAATTAAGGGGTCAGAGTAATGACCCAATGAAAGAAATAAAGGGCAGAGGTGAGCCTAAGATTGTGCTGATGACTGGTAGCTGAATTCTTTGATAAAATTTTTCTTCTTCGAAAGCCTCCCCAGGAGCAGCATAAATGGGGTCCTAGCTCCACCACCTCATGGCTGTGGAATCTTAGGCAAGTTTCTTGTACTCTTTGAAAATGAAAATTTTAACCGTAAAATGGGATAACAATAATTAATAATGTCTGCTCTGCCTATTTCATAGGATTGTTGCAAGCATAGAAAAGGACAAAAATAAATGACCCAGAGAGGTAATCAAATGCTTATCTTAGATGAACCAACAGGTTCCATGTAGAAAAGGAATTATGGGCCAAAAGCCAGAATTAACACTCATTTGTAGCTGCCTGCACTAAAATATATATTTTTTCCTATATTGAAATTCAAATAAGTGTATTTAAAAATAATATTTATTATAAGTCCCTTTAATCCAGAATCAAGCCAATATGTTTTATAATTAATACAGATACAAAACAAAACTAGATCTTCAAAATCTTTAAGCTGACTTTACTGAACTGGTATTGTATTTGATTCATGTCTCAGACATTGGCTTGTGTTGAAGCATCCTTTTCAGACACTCACTGTAATGTATATCAGTGCTTTTAATAACTCTTACAAATGTCGCCAGGGGAAGCCCATCTCTCTTCAACGTGGGCCTGGTAATTAGTGCTCAGGAAGCACAGCTGTGACAGATACAGTCCACCTAGTTGCTGTTGTCCTTGCCTGTCAGCATTCTGACAAGGAGGGTTTGTCACTCTACTAGCTGGCTGCTTGACTTTGGCATTCCGCTACAGTGGCTTGCACTTGACTCCAGACACCTAGAATCTGGCCTAATTAGTGAGGCCTCCATAGAAACCTGCCCACTCCTCCCCAAGAGCTTCCCTGAAGGCCAGCTTTAGAGTGATGTTAATGTTGGATTCAAAGGTTGCAAACCTAGCTTTTGATTCTGGCCTCTTATTATGCAGAGACGAGCCTCAGCATTAAGAAGATGAAAACAAATTAACTCTCAGGGAAGGTGAACTCTCAGGGAAGGTGAGGTCCAGAGTCTGGTGGTCCCAGAGAGAGAGTCAGGTATAGGCATGGGGCCTGTTGGGGGAACTGGGCAGGAGGTGGAGGTGGAGGTGACAATGCTTATAGCAGGGTTTCAGTGGCAGAAAGGTAGATAAATGCAAATATTTGTAGACTCATAAATGTGGATATTCTAGCTGCAGGAATTGTGATATACAGATAGAAGGGTGACCAAAGGACTGGGCAGTGTGCTGGATCCATCAGTAATTTTAGGAACATGTAACTTGATAAAGCCTCTTGGAGACAAGTTCAAATGGATTGATAGTGAAATGTGATTTTTTTTAAAGGATTTTGTTTATTTTTAGAGAGGGGAAGGGAGGGAGAAAATGAGGGAGAGAAACGTCAATTGGCTGCTTCTCACACACGCCCAACTGGGGACCTGGCCCACAACCAAGGCATGTGCCCTGCCTGGGAATTGAACTGGTGACCTTTCAGTTCACAGGCCAACACTCAATCCACTGAGTCAGACTAGCCAAGGTGAAATATAATCTTATTAGCAATAAAAGGAACCTGGATGTTACTGAGATATATTCATAATGATCAGTTAAACCATGTGATATATTTAATTGTAATGTTTGAGAGATGTTACTTCACCAGGATATGAAAGAATTACTTTACAAATATATCAAATTGCTTATTTTTCCTCTTTCAGTTTTTTTAAAAGTGTATTTTATTGATTATGTTGTTATAGTAGTCCCAATTTTTTCTCTTTGTTCCCCTCTGCCCAGTACCCCCCTTCCCTCTAGCAATCCCACCCCCTTAGTTCATGTCCATGGGTTGTGCATATAAGTTCTTTGGCTTCACCCTTTCTTATATTATTCTTAACTTCCCCCTGTCTATTTTGTACCAACCAATTATGCTTCTTAATTCCTGCACCATTTCCCCATTTCTCCCCCTTCCCTCTCCCAGCTGATAACCCTCCAAATGATTCCCATACCAATGGTTCTATTCCTATTCTGGTTTGCTTAGTTGGGTTTTGTTTTTATTTTTTAGATTCAGTTGTTTATAGTTGTGAGTTTGTTGTCATTTTAATGTTCATAATTTTGATTTTCATTTTCTTAAGTAAGTCCCTTTGACACTTCATATAATGATGGCTTGGTGATGATGAACTCCTTTAGCTTTACCTATTCTGGGAAGCACTTCATCTGCCCTTCCATTCTAAATGATAGCTTTGCTGGAATGAGTAATCTTGGTTGTAGGTTCTTGCATTTCATCACATTGAATATTTCTTGCCAGTCCTTTCTTGCCTGCAAAGTTTCTCTTGAGAAATCAGCTGACAGTCTTATAGGCACCCATTTGTAGGTAACTCTCTGCTTTTCTCTTGCTGTTTTTAACATTCTCCTTTTATCTGGAAACTTTGGCATTTTAATTATGATGTGTCTTGGTGTTTTGGTGTTGTCCTCCTTGAGTCTAGCTTGTTTGGGACTCTGTGCTTCCTGGACTTGTATGTCTATTTTCTTTGCCAAATTTGGGAAGTTTTCCTTCATTATTTTTTCACTTAAGCTTTCAATTTCTTGCTCTTCCTCTTCTCCTTCTGGCAATCCTATGATTCGGATGTTGGTATGTTTAAAGTTGTCCCAGAGGCTCCTAAGCCTCTCATTTTTTTCAGTTCTTCTTTCCTCATTCTGTACAGGTCAACTGTTTTTTTTTATTCCTTATGTTCCAAATTATTGATGTGAGCCTTGGTTTCCTTCCCTTCACCATTGGTTTTGTGTGAATTTTTCTTCGTTTCATTTAGCATAGCCTCCACTTCTTCCTTTATGCGTCTGCCACACTTAAGCATATCTGTCAAGGCTGTGACCATCTTTATCACCAGTGTTTTGACCTCTGTGTCTGTTAGGTTGGCTATCTCCTCATTTTTGAGGTTGGCTAGCTCCTTGTCGCTTAGTTCTCCCACTGGAACCTTGATCCATTTCATCTTTTGGGCCATACTTCTGTCTCCTCATCTTGACAGGCTCCTGTGTTTGTTTGCCTCTGTATCTTAGGTAGAGCTGTCACACCTGTTACATTGTAAGGGGTGAAGCCTTAGGTATTCGTCAGTACAGGGTGACATGTTTCACCACGTTGTGGTGCTGTGTAGAGGGGAGGGGTCTGAGGGAACAATGCTGATTGCTCAGCACTCGCCCCTTTTCCAGGCACTTCTCCCACTTTCGTATGGGACTGGCACCCCTCTAGTTATTGCCCTGGCCATCATTCCCAGGGTAGGTGGGTCTGCGGACGTTCTAGGACCATGGGGCCCTTTAAACAGGCAGACTCTACTTAGAGACCAGCAGTTTCTTCCTCTGCCCCAACCCCCACTGGTGTGCACAGTCAAAAGCAATGAGGCTTTATTTTTCCTGGCGCTGGAACTGTGAGCTGTGCAGTCTGATCTGGTGCTAGGAGCACTCACCAGGTGTCCCTCCCCACTTTTTAAAATGTGTGACTGCACTTTCCGCCAGCCCACTGCTGCCGCTGCTGCCACCACCACACCACGTCCTCTCCACCCTGGCTCTGCCCCTCCTACCTGTCTGGATGAGCATTCTTCTTTATATCTTTGTTGGACTTCCATATAGCTTGATTTTCTGGAATGTCTGGTTGTCTCTAGTTTTGAGGTAGTTGTATTCCTTCTTAGTTGTGGAGGGAGATGCAGCGTGTCTGTCTAGGCCTCCACCTTGGCCCTTCTCTTTCAGTTTTATGTGTAAGAGTTACATTCAAGTTACAGAATATCACTGAGCTTATGTTTTTGAAAAATGGGGCTATTTCCTTGGTATGAGATTGGGTGGAGTCTCTGTCCTCAAGTAGAAGACTGACTAATGAAGTCAACAACAGATAAATATACTGTCAATAACAGATATAGATAAAGTATAGCCAATTCTCAATTGTCTTAACTTAAAATTTTTGTAAGTTACACTATAGCTAATGAATACAATTCTCTCATGGTTGATTACAGATATGTACAGGATGAAATGCAAAGTTGTTGCTAAGTTAGATTAAGTCATGCACAAAAGATGAAAAATCCATAATGAAAAAAATTGGTTATTAATGAATCTGCTCTTTATTCAACAAATATTAAGGAGCACCTAACTAGCTATGATGCTCTGGAAATACAGGGTGAACAAGTTATACATATTCCTTACTCTCATGGCATAGACTTTCCAGTGCAGTGGAGAGGACTCCATGGAAAAGAGTGACCATAAAAATTCATTAGGTAATGAGGCAGTATAAGTGATTCTCAAAGGTGGTCCCAGATTACCATCAGTGTCACCAAGGAGCTTGTTAGAAATGAAAATTCTCAGAATTCTCAGATCCATACTAGGCCTACTGAGCAGAAACTCTGAGGGAGTGGGCACAGGAATTTATGTTTTAACAGGTTCTCAAGGTTATTCTGATGTATGCTCAAGGCTGAGAACCATGGCACTCTGAACAGAAGTAACATTGCATAATACAGTTGAGAGTGCTCAGGCATTCCATTTGGATTGGGTGTGAAGGGAAGGCTTCCCTGAAGGGTTTATATTTAAGTCAAGATCTGAATGTCAAGAAAACCCATCAGTGGTTTAAGGCAGAGGGAACAGAGAGGACTTAGCCCCTATGTTGGGAATAAGCATTGCATATTTGAGGAGCAGAAATGTTGGTACACCTGGAACATAGCAGTTGGGGGGGAGAGTGGTTCAAATTATGGTTAGTGAGTGGTGTAGACAGTGCTCAGGTGGTGGTGGGCAGGGCTTCTAAAATTTGGTGGGCATATGAATCACTTGGGGATTTTGTTAAATTGCAGATTCTGATTCAGTAGGTCTGTGTGTAGGAACTGGATTCTGCATTTTTAGCAACCTCCTTGATAAAAATGCTGATGCTGGTCCATGGACCCCACTTGCAGTAAGTAGCAAGAGTGTAGGGTTTTGTAGTAGCAAAGTGCAATCCAATACTAATACTTTGTGGTGAGTGTATGGGTGGGTGTGATATTGTTTTATATTGTATGTTCCTTTTTGGATAATTGAGCATTGACTTACACTGGGGTGTGTTTCAGTGAGAGGGCAGTTGATTGGATCAGGTTGTAATTGGGGCAATTGGGAGGTTTTGCAATTAATTTATAAAAGGGAAGGATGCAGTTTAGTGCTGGATGTCAGAATCTGGCCGGGTGTGGCTTGTCCGGGCCTCAAGAGAGACAAGGGAGAGTTTTGGACAAGGGACAGCTCTGGCATCCTCTCCATGATGGTCATGTGCTCTTGGAATTCCTCAGTTGACCAGTGGAATCTTCTCTTTATTGTTGCCCTTTGTTCAAGGTTTTTCTCCCTTTTCAACTCCTGCCTCAGTCGCCTTTGGACAATCTAGCCTTTACCTCTCTCCGAAGTCCTAGCTTCCCATTAGTGATCCAAACTGTGCAAATGTTTAGGTGTGCTCTTCATCAGCTCCCTCCTGAGTACCAAGATTTTGCGATATGCTGAGGGACATTTCCTGTTAAGACCAGGGTGGTGGAACTTCAGATGAAGCTGTGTGTCCCAAAACACCACCCAAATTATTTTGGATGTACTGTGGGAGTTGCTTATGTTTCCTAGCCTCCTCATACATTCCTGCCAGGTTCTGCATCCCATGCCATTTGACAATGATGTGTCCCTGATTTTTGTTGTCACTGTCTTGTTCTCTCACCCTGCTGTGTGGCCTTTCCCATCAGCAATGTCTGGAAAATGCTTCCTGGGAGTTTTTACTCTTTAGCTCTCTGCTGCGTCCTCCTGAGTCCCAAAAGCAGAACCCTTTCTCTGGTTTTACACTGGAGCTTTTTTTCCATCCTGAGTACTAAGCACCCACCAAGGTGCTCTACCCTTCCCACGTTCATTCTTTTCTTTTCCCATTCAGCCAACACTTACTGAGGATAGTCTATGTGCCAAAAACTGTACAAGGCACTGGGGTACAAAATTGGACAAACTTTGTCTCTGTTTCCTAGGACCTCACTGCCTAGAGGGAAGATAGAAAGATAAACAATAATTAGAATGCTACAGCTTGAAAGGGTGATAAAAAGGCAGAAGAGGAGTGGACCTGGGAGAAAAAAATGTTAGCACTGCTGGAGGAGGTAGAGAAGGCTTCACTGGAATTCCGGCATTTGAATTGGTTTTTGAAGGATGGTCAGTAATGGGCAAGTTGCTAGGGTCTTAGATTTATAGACTAGGAGGGATGGAAAAGATACTAGAAATTACATTTTGGTTCACTTAGTAATGAGCCATCCAGACTGTTAGAGGACAATGTCATAGATCATTTAAATTAATATCATCTTTGCCTTGAGGCTTAAATACTGGGATCTTTTTATATTCCTGCTGCCTTGTATTTAAGCATTAAAAAATGCCCAGGAAAGATAAACACCAGAGTTTTCTGTTAAAGTTAGGCCAAAACAAAAACAAAAACAAACAAAAAAGAACAACAACAACAAAAACCTCATAAAAAGTAAAGAAATAGGGCTCCATAAATCTCTGTATTTTTTGAAACCTGAGAGATTATATGTCCTGCCTTTCCTAAAGGAGGAGGAATTTGATATTTTCATTCTTGTATTATTTGGAATTTCTGTGCTATAGCCAAATAATAACTGTAAATATACCCAAAAAGATGTTTTGTTCCTGTCACGGGTGAAAAAAATTAGCTCACTAACACTTCACCCCCAATTATACTGTTCTTTCATTAGCGCGCTGCTCATCAAGATAACTGACAGTTTCAGTTGTTCTCTGTAAAAAAGTTGACATCCAGGCTGGGTATCCTGCCTGCAGAATAGTATTGGTTGAGGATGAATAGTAAGCTAATGAGCCTACACACTTTCTTCCCTTCTCAGCCCCCACCATGAAGTACAATAAATAGCATCTGGCTTAGTAATACAAACAGATATTGGAACTCCAGGGAAGATAAAGTAATTACATCCTTATCTGGATAAAGAAGTGAAAATAGAGAATTCTCAGCCCATTGGTCAAAAGAGAGCATGTCTCATCATAGAGCATGGTCTTGCACTATCTCTCTCTCTCTTTTTTTAAATCCTCACCTGCAGATATGTTTTTATTGATTTTAGAAAGAGAGGAAATGAGAGAAATAGAGGGGTAGAGAGAGCAGAGAAACATCAACGTGAGAGAGAAACATCAATTGGTTGCCTCCTATGTGCGCCCCGACCAAGGATAGAACCTGCAACCTAGGTGGGTGTGCTGACTGGGAATCAAATCCCCAAACATTTGGTGTACAGGATGACACTCCAACCAACTGATCCACACTGGCCAGGGAAAAATTTGTGTTTTTTTAAAGATGAATATTATATTCATTTGGCCATAAGGAACAGATATTCGGATTTACAATGGTTTAAAGAGAATAGGATTTTATTTTTCACATGCAAAGAAGTCTGGTCATGTTGGTTAAGTGGCTCAAAAAAGTCAGGACCCATCATGACTGTAGTTCTCCTGGCCTTCCTCTGTTGCCTCTTGCCTCATGTTTGCAAGAACGCTTCCATAGCTCTAGACCTCATGCTCATCGTCAAGATATGAAGTGGGGATGGTAATGGTTTTGGCTACATTTTTCTTTTTTTGAAAGCAAAATTCTCCAGATAACTTCCTCTTATATCTTTAACCATGACTGGATTCATGGGACCACCCCTAGACACAAGGAGAGCTGATAACGTAGGAAATGAACCCAATGCTTCTATGAACAACATTAGAGGGCCTGTTAACAAGAAAGAGGCAGAGGATGGATAATGCAGGTAATGACAGTGTCTGCTACGAATGGAGAAACATACCTATACTTAACACTGGTAGACAAAATATATTTAAAAATACCTCATTGTTCATATGATACAAACAAGTTAATGCTAGATGATTATGCCAGTTACAGCAGAATTACAACAGAAATAGTATATAGTATATATACTATATTATCTCAGTTATATACAGTCTTATCCCCCTGGCTGGTTTGGCTCAGTGGATTGAGCGTCGGCCTGCGAGCTAAGTGTCGCTGGTTCGATCTTCCAGTCAGGGCACATCAGAGAAGGAAAACTCTGATTCCAAAAAACCTCCGCTGCCTTGCGGCATACCTCTTCAGGGGAAAGGCTAAGGGAGTAAACCCCGACAGAAAATCCGGAGCCGGAGTCCCTAAGGCGGTTTGACGTTGTAGTCAACACCGGCAACTCCTGCGGCGCACCTGAAGCCAAGCTGTATTGACTCCGTCTTTCCCTTGGACCCTTCAGCTGCGAAGAGAGGGGGGTCTGCTGCATGGGCAACAGCAGACCCTCCATATCACCCTGCCCAGGCTCTGTAGCTTCAGCTTCACTGGAGAGGACACTCCAGCGTCATCGAAAGATGTCGATTCAACACGGGAGGAGACAGATACCGTGTCACTCCCGAGTCGGACTGCACAGCCATTCTCAGCAGTGCAGATAGACTCTTAAGAAGCTACACCATCGTCTCTCGAGACGGACGGCTGCCGACGACAACAGAAATAATTAACCTAGTTTTGACACTTTGGGCATCTGCAAATGGCTCTGGTAGTCAGGTAGGTCATCCCAGTGAGATTTATCTGTTCTATGAGAGACAATATGAATTTTTACGTGTTATGCCTCTAGCACCTAATAGTATTGAGCTATATAATAATACACCTGTGTATTTGTCCTGAGACTTTCAGGAACCCACCAGTTTTTTGAAAAGCACTAGTGAGCAATGAACTAACATCAAAATGTGGGCATTGGTTCATTTACCACCTAAATGACTAATTCCCCATATATAATAGCTCACAGTGGGGGTGATTCAAATTAGTGCCTTAGCAAAATTATAAGTTGCTACATGCCATTATCCTCCAGGATCTCTCACAAACAATCAAAACCATGAATGTTAAATTTGCAAATAGAAAAATGCCTACTGTGCATTTTTCAAAATGAGTTTAATGTTATCAGTGAAATATCAGATCATAATGATCATAAGGATTTTCAGTATTTATTTAAGAAAATATTGAAGTGGTTACATTTTTATTATTTTATTTCATTTAGAAGTGACAAGAGGCTATTGTCTTTAGATATTTTTCCATCTGAGAGATAACCAAGATGCTTGAATCTCTTCAGTTGTGAACCGAAATTCTCCTTAAAATAAATGGCTGTAGGATAGCTGGGTTCAGGTCTTAACAGAAGTGACGGTGGACTGGATGTAGAAGAGAAGCAGAGTAAGGATAATGATGATGGTCAACATTAGGGGAAAGGCCTGGGAGATGGGTGTAAGTCACTCTTCATTTCTTTCATCATTATCCCATTGTCTCCCTCAGACTTTTCTTTTTTTAATTTTAATTTTTAAAACACCTTGCCTCATGGATCAAATTCTGGAAAAAGAAGTATGCTAAGGTGCCTGAACACATATATCCGTAACGATACCCATATCCATACCTATATCTATCTATATCTATGGGTATGAGGCCCCCCAAATAACCAATATATTTGTACATACAAAAATGACAGGGCATATCTAAATATGAAAGACTGGTGCTGTAATCACAGATTTTATTGTCTAATGTAAGATAGATAATTCTTTATCTGAATGGCAGTCCATGCTTTAATTTAGGTGTTCCCCTGATTTCGTACATAATGTTCTCTTAGAAACTTGTGACAAGTCAAATGTATAAAACTTAAATAAGATGACCTGTGGGTTCTGTTACCAAAGAGTTGAAAAGCATTCTAATATCCATAATTATACCTTGCCTTTTAGGCACGATCCTCAATGAGTCATACATTTCCTACATGTACGTACTTTCCTCATTAGAAACACAGTACACGGTTGGCCAGCTTGAAGTCAATAAGCATCTGATTGTCATTCATCACTTTCTACAGGCCTAATGATTTCTTTCTTTCTTTTTTTTAAAATTGTTTTTCTATTACAGTTGTCCCATTTTTTCCCCCATTGCTTCCCCCCTCCCCCGAGCCCACCCCTTCTCCCATAGTCATTCCCCACCCGTTGTCCATGCCCATGGGTTATTTAAACTGGTTCCTTTACTAAACCCTTCCCCTACTTAGCCCCCTTCTCTCCCTCCCCCAACCCCTCCCCCCTGATAACTGTTATTCTGTTCCTTGTTCAGTTTTGTTCATTTGTTTGTGTTGTTCATTAGTCTCCTGTATCAGGTGATATCATATGGTATTTTTCTTTCATTGCCTGGCTTATTTCACTAAGCATAATTCTCTCTAGTTCCATCCACATTGTCGCAAATGGCAAGAGTTCCTTCTTTCTTTCTGCTGCATAGTATTCCATTGTGTAAATGTACCACAGATTTTTAATACACTCATTTACAGATGGGCACTTAGGCTGTTTCCAGCACTTGGCTATTGTAAACAGTGTTGCTATGAACATAGGAGTGCATAAGTTCTTTTGAATTGGGGTTTCAGGATTCTTTGGGTATAATCCTAGCAGTGGAATTGCTGGTTCAAAAGGCAGTTCCATTTTTAGTTTTTTGAGGTAATTCCATACCGTTTTCCATAGTGGCTGCACCAAGTCTGCATTCCCACCAACAGTGCATGAGGGTTCCCTCTTCTCAACATCCTCGTCAGCACTTGTTGTTTGTTGATTTGTTGATGATGGCCATTCTGACAGGTGTAAAGTGGTATGTCGTTGTGGTTTTTATTTGCACCTCTGATGGCTAGTGATGTTGAGCATTCTTTCATATGTCTATGGACCCTCTGTGCATACTCATTGGAGAAGTGTTTGTTCAGGTCATTTGACCATTTTTTAATTGGGCTGTCTGTCTTCTTGGTGTTGAGATGTGTAGGTTCTTTATATATTTTGGAGATCAATCCCTTGTCTGAGGTATCATTGGCAAATATGTTTTCCCATATGGTTGGTTCCCTTTTCATTTTGCTGATGTTATCTTTTGCTGAGCAGAAACTGTTTATTTTGATGTAGTCCCATTTGCTTACTCTTTCCTTTATTTCCTTTGCCTTAGGAGATGTATTGGTGAAAATATTGCTATGTGGGATATCTGAAGTTTTCCTGCCTATGTTTTCCTCTAGGAATTTTATGGTGTCATGGCTTGCATTTAAGTCTTTGATCCAGAGTTTATTCTGGTGTGTGGTGTAAGTTGGTAGTCTAGTTTCTTTTTTTTTTTTTTGCATATCCCTGTCTAATTCTCCCAGCACCATTTGTTGAAGAGGCCCTTCTCACTCCACTTTATGTTCCTTCACCTTTTGTTGAATATTAGTTGACCATATAGACGTGGGTTTATTTCTGGGCTCTCTATTCTGTTCCATTGATCTATATGTCTGTTCTTATGCCAGTACCAGACTGTCTTGATCACAGTGGCTTTGTAGTATAGTTTGATGTCAGGTATTGTGATTCATCCTGCTGTGTTCTTCTGTCTCAAGATTGCTGTGGCTATTCAGGGTCTTTTTTGGTTCCATATAAATTTTTGAAGTATTTGTTCTAGGTCTGTGAAATATGTCACTGGTATTTTAATAGGGATTGCATTGAATCTGTAAATTGCTTTGGGTAGTATGGACATTTTAATGATGTTGATTCTTCCCATCCATGAACATGGTATTTGCTTTCATTTATTTGTATCTTCCTTAATTTCTTTCTTTAGTATTATGTAGTTTTCTGAGTACAGGACTTTTATCTCTTTGGTTAAGTTTATTCCGAGGTCCTTTATTTTTCTTGTTGCTATAGTAAATGGTATTTTCTTATTTCTGCCTCTGATATTTTATTGTTGGTGTACAGAAATGCCTTCAATTTCTGAATATTGACTTTGTACCCTATTTTGCCAAATTCACTTATTATGTTGAGTAGTTTTTTAGTAGAGTCTATAGGGATTTCTATGTACACTATCATGTCATCTGCAAATAATGACAGTTTTACTTCTTCTTTTCCAATTTGGATGCCTTTTATTTCTTTTTCTTGTCTGATTGCTGTGGCTAGAAATTCCAAGACTATGTTAAATAGGAATGGAGAGAGTGGACATCCTTGTCTTGTTCCTAATCTCAGGGCTGATGCTTTCAGTTTTTGTCCATTGAGTATTATGTTGGCTTCAGGTTTCTCATACACAGCCTTAATTATGTTGAGGTATGCTGCCCCTATTCCCATTTTGCTGAGCGTTTTCATCATAAATTGATGTTGTACTTTATCAAATGCTTTTTCTGCATCTATTGATATGATCATGTGATTTTTGTTTTTCATTTTGTTTATGTAGTGTATTACATTTATTGATTCGTGAATATTAAACCATCCTTGCATCCCTGGGATGAATCCCATTTGATTGTGGTGTATGATCTTTCTACTGTGTTGCTGGATTCTGTTTGCCAATATTTTGTTGAGGATTTTAGCATCTATGTTCATCAGTGATATTAGCCTGTAGTTTTCTTTCTTTGTTGTGTCAACCTGGTTTTGAGATTAGGGTAATACTGGCTTCATAGAAAGAGTTTGGGAGTTTTCCTTCTTGGATTTTTTGGAATAGTTTGAGAAGGGTAGGAGTTAGTTCTTCCCTAAATGTTTTGTAAAATTCACCTATGAAGCCATCTGGTCCAGGGCTTCTTTGTGCAAGGAGTGTTTTGATTGCTGTTTCAATTTCACTCTTTCTTATTGGTCTGTTCAGGCTTTCTACTTCTTCTTGATTCAGTTTTGGAAGATTATATGTTTCTAGAAATTTGTCCATTTCATCTAGGTTGTCAAGTTTCTTACCATATAGTTGCTTGTAGTAATTTCTTACAATCCTTTGTATTTCTGTGATATTGATCGTAATTTCTCCTTTTTCGTTTCAGATTTTGTTTATTTGGGTTCTCTCTTCTTTTTTACTTGATGAGCCTGGCTAAAGGCTTGTCAGTTTTGTTTATCTTTTCAAAGAACCAGCTCCTGGCTTTATTGATCTTTTGAATTGTTTGTTTAGTCTCTATGTCATTTAATTCTGCTCTTTTCTTGATGATTTCCTTCATTCTACTCACTCTGAACTTGGTTGGTGTTCCTCTAGTTCTGGTACTGTAGGGTTAGATTTTTTATTTAAGATTCTTCTAGCCTTTTTAGGTAGGCCTGCATTGCTATGAACTTTCCTCCCAAGACTGCTTTCACTGTGTCCCATAGGTTTAGGGCTGTTGTGTGTTCATTATCATTTGTTTCCAGAAATTTATTTCTTCCTTGATGTCATTGTTAACCCATTTGTTATTTAATAGCATGTTATTCATTCTCCCTGAGTTTGAATGTCTTTGAGTTTTTTCCTTGAGGTCGATTTCTAGTTTTAGGGCATTGTGATCTGAGAAGATGCTTGATATAATTTCAATTTTCTTGAATTTGTTGAGGTTTGTTTATTGTCCTACCATGTGGTCTATCTCTGAAAATGTCTCATGTGCATTTGAGAAGAGTGTATATTTTGCTTCTTTGGGGTGAAAATTTCTATATATATCAATTAAGTCCATTTGATCTAGTGTGTTGTTCAATGCCTCAATATCCTTGGTGTTTCTTTGTTTTGAAGATCTGTCTATTGTTGATAATGGGGTGTTAAAGTCCCCTACTATGAGTGTGTTGTTGTTGATATCCTTCTTGCAGTCTTCTAGTATTTTCCTTATATATTTGGGTGCTCCTATGTTGGGTGCATATATGTTTACCATGGTTATATCTTCTTGATGAATTGTTCCCTTAAGTATTATGAAATGCCCTTCTTTGTCTCTTTTTATGGCCTTTGCTGTGAAATCTGTTTTGTCTGATATAAGTATTGCTACCCCAGCTTTTTCCCCTGTCCATTTGTTTGCAATACTTTTTTCCATCCCTTCACTTTCAGTCTGTGTAAATCTTTTGTTTTAAGGTGTGTCTCTTGTAGACAGCATATATGTGGATCATGTTTTCATATCCATTCTGCTACCCTATGTCTTTTGATTAAAGCATTTAATCCATTTACATTTAAGGTTATTATTGACAGGTATTTATTCATTTCCCTTTGTACCTGTGTTCCTTTCCCTCTGTCTTTTTCTTTTTTTTCTTAAAGCATTCCCTTTAGCATCTCTTGCAATGTTGGTTTGGTGGAGATGTATTCTTTTAGTCTTCCTTTGTCTTGGAAACTCCTTATTTCACCTTCCATTTTGAAAGAGAGCCTTGCTGGGTTGAGTAGTCTTGGTTGTAGGCTTTTGTTTTTCATTGCTTGAAATATTTTTTGCCATTCCCTTCTGGCTTGTAGTGTTTCTGTTGATAAATCAGTTGATAGCCTCATCAGAGCTCCCTTGTATGTTATTTGCTGATTTTCTCTTTCTGCTTTTAGGATTCTCATTTTGTCTTTGAATGTTGCCATTTTAATTATATGCCTTAGAGTGGGCCTTTTTGGGTTCATCTTCTTTGGGACCCTCTGTACTTCCTGGACTTGCATGACTTTTTCTCTCATCAAGTTGTGAAAATTTTCTGTCATTGCTTTTTCAATCAGATTTTCTATCCCATGCTCCTCTTCTTCTCCTTCTTATATTCCTATGATATGAATATTTTTTCATTTCATGTTGTCCTGAAGCTCTCTTAAACCCTCTTTATTCTTTTTAAATCCTTTTCATTTTGTTGTATTGTCTGGGAATTTTTTCCTACATTGTCCTCTAATTCACTGATCTGATCCTCTGCTTCATTTAGCTTCCTTTTGATTGCTTCTACGGTGTTCTTCAGTTCAGAAATTGTATTCTTCGTTTCTTCCTGGTTCTTATTGATAGTTTCTATATCCTTTTGTCATGCTGGTGTAGTTCTCTGCAAGTTCCTTGTAGCTTCCCTGGAGTTCTTTGTAGTTTCCCTGGAGTTCTTTGTAATTCCCCTGGAGTTTGTCAATTTCATTGAGTTTCCTTATAACTGTTTCTTTGAATTCCATGTCTGATAGTTTGCTTACCTCTGTTTCATCTAACTCTCTTTCTGGGAATTCCTCTTTTCCTTTTATTGGGAGGTTGTTTCTGTGTCTCCCCATGTTGAATGCTTCTTGTTTGTTTTTGTTTCTTAGATTTGTCTGCTTTGATTTCCTACCTTGTGGTATGAGATTCTGTATGAGATTCCTGGGGGAATTCAGTGGTGCAGTCTCTTTGATCTCCTGGGCTTGATGCTCTTGGGATGCCCTTTATGCCATTTGTTTAAGCTATCTGGTTGTATTTCAGTTACTCTTTGATGGAATCTTCCCTTTGACTAGTTGATTGAGAGTCACTCTGCCCACCTTGACTTGAGTTCTTTTGTGGAGATGCTATTAAAACATATAAATACAACCCAGGCAAGAAACCCACACCCTCAAAAATATCCCCTACCCACAATAATACTATCAGCAGCAAATGGTTAGTATTTATATAGATGTAAAGAGGTTAAGACTATTATACTATATGAAAAGAAGATAAGAGTTGTTTTAACTGAAAAAAGATGATTTTTGAAAGGGAAGATGGTAGAATAATAGTAGTTGCAAGTAGGGTCAAGGCTACATGAGACAGTAAGTAATATTTACATTGTATGTTGAAAAAGGGAGGGAAGAATGCAGAATGAAGTGAGAAAGTGGAAGTGTATAGTGTTAGGTTTATATAGCAGTTATATGCTATATATTTAGTGCAAAAGAGAATAAACAAAACAGACAAAACAAAACAAAAAAAATTAAAGAAGAGGAACAGGAGGGAGAGAAGGTAGGAAGCAGATTAAAGAAATGGTTTTTCCCCAGTACAACGTTTGGGCGCTGTCTTCTTTTTCTGGGTTCGCCCCTGGTCAAAATTCCATGGGTTTCAAATCTTTTCTGGATGGCTGGCTGTGAGGAGATCTAGCTGGGTTCTGAGGCTGCTATTCTCTCACTCATGGGCCCACTGCAGCTCTCTGCTATGAGCTGCACTTAGTTGAGTTCCCCTCACCTTGGTCCTGCAGCACCCTCCAGCCCTCCTCAGGTCTGTCTAGCAATGCTGTTCTGCTGGTGAGCCAGTGTGCATGCCCATAGTTCCTGCCCAGCCTCAGGTCCTGTCTTCACTCCTCCAAAAATGTCTCTGTATTGCCTCCAAGCTGCAGCACTGACCTGTGTCCCTGCGTGGCAGAGCCTTGTTGTGCACCTGTGTGTGCCACTTGCCTGCCTGGGGTCCCTACTGAGTCTGGGGTTTTGCTGCAGCTTTCCTGCATGGGCTCCTCTCCACAGCTCAGTTTTGCATTTTAATTTTTTTTTTGGTGGAGCTTTAATGCGAGCACCCGGGGTGCAGGGTTGCCAGCCCAGGGAGTCCCCACCTAGACTCAGTTCATACAGTTTCTCACAGTCTGGGCTGTTTACTGTCTTCCCATACCTCCAGCTGTTTCAACCAAACTTTCTCACTGACTCCCTCTGGGACTTTGCTGGTCAGGGCACCTATGGCAGGGCGAAGTTTCCAAGCAGATCCCAGCTGATGAGCTGGTCATCAGCTGCCCCTTTAAGGTGCGGTGCAGCGCGGCAGAGGTGCTGGGCTGGGAAGCCCAGCAACTCCACTTGGAGAGCTCGGGCCAAGCTTTCTGCCCTCTTTCATGCTCTGAAATCCGCATTCACTCACTCCACTCCATGTTTGTACTCCAAGTCCTTCTGTGATGGGAGCAAGCAGACAACACTGCTACCTACTCCACCACCATCTTCTTCCTCCTGATTTCTATCTTTGTCTCAACTATATTGAGTTAATGAGACCCCTGCTTCTTATCATGGATATCGGCACTTTCATTTCTCTTCCTCCACTCATTTTTGTAACCTAATAAGGGAAAAATGCAGTAAAATATTTCTATAATTGGACAAACATTTCTTTACTTCACAAATGGGAATGCATTTGGCCAGCAGGGCTACTATGAAATAGCCAACCCTGTTCAGATACAAAAGAACTCTTATTTATGGAGTTAAATCAACAAAGTATCAATGTATATATTGTAATTTTATAGTTGCTACTCAGTCATATACTGTATTTACAGAAGCTGGGAGCAGAAGCCAGTACTCCTAACTCCAAATTAGTGTTTATTAATTCTTTCAGCAAATATTTATTGAACATCTACTCTTACATATGAGTTGCTGTTCTAGGTAGCAACACTCTTTCATGTGATCCTGAACTAGAGTCTTTACGACAACCCTCTGATTCCAACTTGATTTTTATTTTTGTAACTCCTCTGATTAACCCTTTGGCTTTGTGCCTGCTGTTTTCTGCAGTGGTCTTACTTTTGGAAGAGACTTTCTGCTTGTAACATCTGCCCACTTGGATTTTTCTTTGTCAAGGAGTAAAAACCAGGACATTTCAGTCCTATTATTTCTATTAATGTGGCTAAAATACCTTGCAATGTGGACAAGGAGCCTTGGAAAGATCTCTGTTAAGTGATAATGACAAATTCCAATAGAACCTGTAGCCAGTCATTAAAATTTAGCACTCTCAAGTGATAACTAAATGTTGAGAGAAACCTTTTTCCTATTGTTCTATTTTTACTACCAAGGTTGTGGTTTTCTTTTTCTTTTTCTTTTTTTTTTGTGACACAAGTGGTCTGGTAGGAAAAAATAATAATAAAACAATCCACTCTGTCTTTCATCAAGTGGCATGGAAAATGAGTTTGCTCTGTAAGGCAAGTCACAGGTTGAGTTCCTAGAAGTAAGCCCCGAGGTATTATTTTAGTGTGCAGGATGTTAGTTAGAAATCAATATCTGTGGAAGGAGGAGGAAGATACAGGGTTGGGCAGAGGAAAAAGTTGAACTGTTATGCATGCCTGGCAAAGCTTTGCCTGACTCCATGGCCTATGTTATCCATCAGAGTTGACCCTCGACTTCTATCCAGATAGAGGTGTGGGTAGACATGCTTTGCCTCCTTGCACAAGCATAGAAAGAATCACAACCGGATCTCAAAAACAAATAACAACAAGAACTGTCAGAAAATTGAGCTATATGGAAGTCCAACAACCTAGGATTTAAAGAAGCCACATTCACCCACACACACAGGAGGGGCAGAGTTGCAGAGATGGGCTGAAGAGGCAGTGTGGCTTGGACAAGCAGCAGTGGCTGTGGTGGAAGAGATGGTACCATGTTCACATGTGGTGGATAAAAATTGGGAGGGATATCCTGGGTGCGATCCCAGCCCCAGGCCAGACTGCACAGCTCAGGGTTCCAGCACCAGGAAGATAAACCCCCATTACTCCTGGCTTTAAAAACTAGTGGGGGTTGGGGAAGTAGAAGAAACTGCTAGATTTTTGCTGCTTAAAGGACCTGAATGGTCTTAGAACATCTGCAAACCCAAGGGCAGCAGCTGGGGCACCAATCACATACAGGTAGTGGGTGAAGTGACTAGAAATGGGGCAAGTACCAGCCAAATCACCAGAAGCCAGGCAGTCGTACTGTCCCCTCTCCAAGCTCCCCACCACAAACAGAGCTACAAAGAAGTGAAGTAGGTGGCCCCACCCTGACAACTACCTAAGGCTCTGCTCCACGCAACTTACAGGTACTCTTGCTACAAAGGTTACACTACTAAGACAGGGGGTAAAAACAGCTCTACCTAATACACAGAAACAAACACAGGGAGGCTGCCAAATTGAGGAGGCAAAGAAATATGGCCCAAATGAAAGAAAAGAACAAAACTCCAGAAAAAGAACTATACAGAACAAGATAGTCAACCTATCAGATGAAGAATTCAAAATGCTGGTGATAAGGATGCTCAGAGAACTCACTGAGTATGGAAAAAAAAAATAAAGGAAGAAATGTAGGTTACACTAAGTGAAATACAGAAAAAATATACAGGGAACCAACAGTGAAGGGAAGGCAGGTGGGACTCAAATCAATGATTTGGATTATAAGGAAGAAATAAATATTCAACCAGAACAGAAAGAAGAAACACGAATGCAAAAAAAAAAAAAAAAACCCAAAATGAGGAGGGGCTTAGGAACTTCTGGGACAACTTCAAATGTACCAATATCCGAATCACGGGGTGGCAGAAGGAGAAGAGGAAGAACAAAAGATTGGAAACTTATCTAAAAAAATAATGAAAGAAAACTTCCCTAATTTGGTGAAGGAAATAGACATACAAGTCTAGGAAGCACAGAGAGTCCCAAATAAGTTGGACCCAAAGAGAACCACATCACAACACATCATAACTAAAATGCCAAAGGCTGAAGATAAAGAGAGAATCTTAAAAGCAGCAAGAGAAAAGCAGCTGACTTCTCAAAAGAAACTTTTCAGGCATGGAGTATTCAAAGTGATGAAAAGCAAGGACCTACAGCTAAGATTACTCTATCCAGCAAAGTGATTATTTAGAATGGAAGGGCAGGTAAAGCGCTTCGCAGACAAAATAAAGCTAAAGGAATTCATAATCACCAAACCATTATTACATGAAATGTTAGAGAAACTTATTTAAGAAAAAGAAGAAGATCAAAACTATGAAGATTAAAATGTCAACAACCTCAAACTATCAACAACTGAATCTAAAAAACAAAAACAAACTAAGCAATCAACAAGAACAAGAACAGAATTATAGGTATGGAGATCACTTGGAGGGTTATAAGCTGGGAAGGGGAAGAGGCGGAATGGGGGAAAAGGTATAGGGATTAAGAAGTATAAAGTGTAGGAACAAAATAGACTGTGTGATGTTAAGAATAGCATAGGAAAGGGGGAAGCCAAAGAACTTACCCATGGACATGAACTAAGGGTGGGATTGTTGGAGGGAAGAGGGTATGGGGCAGAGGGGGGACAAAAGAGGGAAAAATTGAGACAACTGTAACAGCATAATCAATAAAATATACTTAAAAGAAGAGTTGACCCTCCTTGGGCTGAAATGGCTGTGTCTTTACTTCAGATCTCTATCAGCCAGAGAATATGGGTTGCCCCTTGGGCTAGGTGCCTCTCTGCAGCTGAGGCATACCTTGATGGAACTGATACCTGGGGAAACGTGTCTTCCTTTGAAGGGGGATCCAGTTACACATTTCTGAAAGAGAAAATTTTCAGCAAACCATAAATAGAACAAGAGAATATAAAAAATAAGAACAAACAAACAAACAAAAAAACTAAGCAGACAACTAGAGTGGGAATAGAATTATAGGTATGGGGAGCATATTGAGGGGTGTCAGCTGGGAGGGGGAAGGGAGAGAAGGAGGGAAATGGTGCAGGAATTAAGAAGCATAGTAGGAGGGTGCAGAATACAGTATTTCCTCACTTATTGTGGGCATTATGTTTTAGATCCCCCTGCAAAGTAGGAACCTTACATTTATTCTGCACTCTTAAACCTACGTAACTTTAACAACATACGTATACAGTACCAAAAAATCCCACGATATAGCAAAAAATCCATGATAAATAATTAAATATAATATTTTTAAAAATCCTGTGATGCAGTGAGGCTGCGATAAGTGAACCATGATATAGAGAGGGACTACTGTAGACAGGGAATGTTGAGAAGAGTACAGGAAAGGGTAATATCAAAGAGCTTATATGGATGACCCATGGACATGGACTAAGGGGGGTGGGACTGCTGGAGGAAAGGGGGTTGCTAAGTGGAGGAGAGCAAAGGAAAAAGAAATTGGGACAACTGTAATGGCATAATCAATAAAGCATACAAAAAGTAAGGAAAATCACAAAGAACAGACAAAAAACTCCTTAACTATTAAGTGATCTAGAAAGGTCACAGGATACAAGGTAATATAAAAAAGACAATACTTTCCTGTATACCAGAAATGAACCATTAGAATTTGGAATAAATAAAATAACATTTACAATAAGACCAGCAGAATGAAATACTTAGTTATAAATTTAACAAATATATAGAAACTATATGTGGAAAACTACAAAGCTCTGAAGTAAGAAATCAAAGATCTATAAGAATGGATAGATATTCCATGTTCATGGACTGAAAGACAATATTTAGATCACAGTTGTTTCCCATTTTATCTATAGATTTAATGAAATTCTTAACAATATATCAGCAAGTTATTTTATGGATACTGACAAAATGATTCTAAAATTTATATGGAGAGGTACAAAACCCAAAATAACCATCACAAAATTGAAAGAGAAGAACAAAGTTGGAGTACTGATACAAATTGACTTACTATAAAGCTACAGCAATGATTTTCCACCTTTTTCATCTCATGGTATACAAATACTAAGGACTAAGATTCTGCACACACCAAAAAATATATTTTGCTGATCTGACAAAAAAAAAAAAAAAAGGTATAATTTTGATTCATTCACACCATATGGCTATTGTTGTGTTGGCTGTTGTCATTTAAAAAAAATTGACAGTATAAGGGAAAAAATGTCAGTGCCCCTGACCAAATAGTCAGGTTTTGCATGTTTTGCATGTTTGCCACAGCACACTGGTTGAAAATCGCTGAATTACAGTAATCAACACAGCATGACATTGGCAAAAGAATAAACAAATAGATCAATGGAACAGAATAGAGAGCCCAGAAATAGACCCACATAAACATTGTCAACTGATCTTTGATAAAGGAGCAATATAATGGAAAAGGATTGTCTTTTCAACAAAGGGTACTGGATCTATTGGACACCCATATACAAAACAAAAAACAAAGACAAAAGACAAATAAAAAGCCAATTTAGATTTAGACCTTGCACCATGCACAAAAATTAACTTAAAATGGGTCATTGACTTAAATGTAAACCACAAAACTATAGAGCCTCTAGAAGATAGGTGACCTTTGATTTGGCAATGAGTTTTTAGATACAATACCAAAAGCATGATCCAAGAAAGAAAAAATTGAGAAATGGGACATTATAAGTTTGTTTAAAATGAACAAAGTCTGCAAAATACACTTAGGAAATGAGATTACAAGCCACAGACTAGGAGAAAATATTTACAAAATATATATGTCATAAAGGACTGTATCCAAAATGAACAGAGAATTCTTAAAACTCAACAGTAAGAAATGACCAGCCCAATTAAAAAATGGGCAAAAAATCTAAACACCCATCTCACTAAAGAAGATACACAGATGGCCGGCCAATAAGCATGTGAAAAGATGCTAAACATTATTTGTCATTAGGGAGTTGCAAATTAAAATGAGATACCATGACCTACCTACTAAAATTACTAAAATTAAAAAACAATCCTAATAGTACCAATCTCTGGCAAGGATTCAGAGCAAGAGCCCTCAGTCATTTCCAGTGGGAATGCAAAATAGTACAGTCACTTTGGAAGAACAGTTTAGCAGTTTCTTACAAAATTAAACATGGTCTTATTATATACTTTATAGAGAGGAGGACACTCCTAGTTATTTCTTCAACTGATCTGAAAACTTAAGTCCACACAAAAGCCTGCACCTGAATGTTTACAGCAGTTTTATTCACAGTCATCAAAATCTGGAAGCAACTAAACTTTCAATAGTTCAATAGATAAATTAGTGGTCCATCCATTAAATGGAATATCATTCAGAGATAAAAATGAAATGAACTATCAAGCCACAAAAAAGACATAGATTGATCTTAAATGCATATTGCTAAGTGAAGGAAGTCAGTGTAAAAGGGCTACATATTGTTTGACTTCAGTTATGTAACATAAAGATAAAAATATTAGTGGTCTCCAGCAGTTTGGGGGAAGGGCAGTGTAGGCTAAATAGGTGAAGCACAGGGGATTGTTTGGGGGCAGTGAAGCAATTCTATATGACACTCTAATTGTAACAATGACATTATGTTTATCAAAACCCATTGAACGTTGCCACACAAAGAGTGAAACTTAGTGAATGAAATAAAAAAAAAATCATTTAGGAAATCAGAGTAATCCCAAGATGTAATAATACAGACCGTGACAAAACAATCTAACTGTATTACAAATGTATGAAACAACCTCATTGAAGGGGGGGTCTGGAGGAAAGGAGCTAACTTAAGTAACTTTGTAAATAAGTGGAATCTGAAAAGCTAAAGGCAAAAGAAACTGTACATAAGCATTTTATTGTGTTTGATAAAGTTGTATTTATATCTTATATAAAAGAAATCCAAATAATTTTTGTAGATGATGTGCTTTCAAGGAGATCGGGCATAACTATCAATTCCCATAGCATGGGCTATGAATTGTGACTTCTTTCCGAGAGTAAAGTGGGGAAAAGTTGGGGTGGGATGGGGGAGTACCTCTGCAGTGAGAAACCTGACAAACACAAATTAAGCAGATGTTTAAAGTCAAATCAACAGTGATAACTGATGTTGATATGATGTGATGACAATGGCACTTCATTTCTGGAATCTTCTTCCTATAACCCTGTCTATTATTCATGAGAAAACATCAGACAAATTAAAATTGTGGGACATTCTACAAAACACCTGATCATCACTCCTCAAAACTGTCAAAGTCATCAAAAACAAGGAAAATCTGAGAAAATGTCACAGCTAAGAGGATCCCAGAGAGACATGATGACTAAATGTAAAATGGTATTCTGGATGCAATCCTGGAACAGTAAAAGGATATTATGTAAAACTAAGGTAATCTGAATAAAGTATGGGCTTTACTTAATCATAATGTATGAATATTAGAGTGCATTTATTGTAATAAATGTAGCATACTAATAGAAGATGTTAATAATAGGGGAAACTGCAAGGTTTATGGGAACTATACTATCATTGCAATTTTTCTGTAAATCTAAAAACTGCTGTAAAAAATAGAGTTTATTATCAATTTGAAAAATGCATTTCAGGCATTGTGCCAGGCACTGAAATGAGGAAGACATGACCCTGTCCTCAAAGAGCTCAAGTTTGTGAGTCCACAGGCTTGTGAACATGCAGCCTAGTGTTCAAGTCAGGTAACAGAGGCACAGGCAGAGGGCTTTGGAAACTCGGGGTGTTAGATTCTTTGAAGACATCTACCCCACATCCTAGGGGAAAAAAAAGTTATTTCTTAAATTTCTGTGAGTACCTGGTTGGGGGTGGGTATCTCATTTCCAAGTCTAGGTTTTTGTTGCTCATGAGCTCATGCCCTCTCATCTCCTTCCACTCTCCTCTGGTCATATCCATGCTATAGTCATCAGCTGTTCCCTTCCTTTTTGCCATCCACATGTGTTGTCAGGCTTTATTGAAGATTGAAGATATGGAAGATATTTACATGTCTTAAATACAAAAAATTTAAAGTGTAGATTTGATACCCTATTTTTAAAACTTCCTTGGCCATTCCATCACTGGGACCTTCTCACTGACATCTTTAATCTGCAAGTCCCAGTTCCCTGCTATGATGTCTGGTCTCTCTCTCCTCTCTTTGTATAACTTCAGTATTTAGGTTGTTTCTTTTGCAGAAATATGTACCTCTCTCTTTAATTATTCTCTTTATATGACAGGTTTGGGATCTCACCTTCTTTACCCCAAAGCAGACTAGCAAAGTTTTTTTTTTTTTTTTTTTTAAATAAAGATGGGTTCTACTAAAAAGCAAGTAAATCAAATCAAATCACAGCTGCCAACTGTTAAAGTAGTGATTTCTTTATAGTGCTATACTGGGTCAGCAAACAAATTTAATGTTTTGAATGAGAAAGGAGGGTTGTTAAGCAGATACTGGAGAATATCATGTATCTCAGCTATAGGACATAAATTGGGGTGATTGTAGTTGGACACTGGGAAGAAGGGGTTGGAGGCCCCCTCTTTTCTGCCCTCTGCCTTTCTGTAAGGAAATACCTGCTTCATTCTTCTTGCAACTCTTGGACAACCCATATGCTTTCATTTGGTCCATCGCAACATCTCAGAATGGCAGCCTAGTACCTCAATGCTGCCTGATGTTTCAGTTCAGCTCTTCCTTGCTATTTGACTTAGCTTAGTCAAAGCTTTGTCCATGTTTCATTAATCAGCTTTTACCAGGGCTACAGGGTCAACTTCACCATGGCCATGGCCAGGGATGCTCAAAATGTTAGTTGTTATCATTGCTGTTGGGGTTATTATTTATTATATTGTTCAGTACAGCTTTACTCAGCCAATCATAGCCATCTTCTACAGCAATTATGTGAGCATCTGCAGGTTTGTACATTCTTGTTCCTTCTATTCTGATTCCTTTATCCTGAAATGATTAAGTGTCTATCTCAGTTGGAAAGAAAGTCAAGGAGTGTACTAATCGTGACTCTTTTTGTTGCAAGCTATAAAACCCTAATTCAGTTAGCTTAAGTAAAAGAGGGAGTGGACAGTGGAGTAGTTCACTAGATCAAGGGAAGAACAAAAGGATCAAAGCACCTTAGTAACACAATTTATGTATGTCTCCCCACTTCTCTCTGCAGGCTTGTCCTTGGTTATAGCCCCAGATTCCCATACTCATGGTTTAGCCACCCCAGCAGAAGGAGAGAGGCTGTTCTTATGTAATGTCTGTGCATCAGTGCCAGGAAAGAGCTCTGGGAAGTCCACCTGGAGTCTATACTCTGTCCTTGGACCAACCACTATTAGTGTGGGGGATTATGATTAGCCTGGTCTAGAACCCTTGTCCTCTGTTAGGACAGTGGCTTAGGGGACTGTGATTGACAGCATCAGAATGACAGGAGGGTGGAAATCAGTATGGAATTTTCTCAAAAAACTAAAAATGGAACTGCCTTTTGATGCAGCAATTCCATTGCAAGGATTATACCTGAAGAATCCTGAAACACCAATTCAAAAGGATCTATGCATTCCCTATGTTCATAGCAGCACTATTTACAATAGCCAAGTGCTGGAAACGGCCTAAATGCCCATCTGTAGATGAGTGGATTAAAAAAACTGTGGTACATTTACACAATGGAGTACTATACAGTAGAAAGAAAGAAGGAACTCCTACCATTTGTGACAACATGTTTGGAACTAGAGAGAATTATGCAATGGGGAAAAAGTGGGACAACTGTAATAGAAAAACAATAAATAAGTAAGTAAGTAAGTAAATAAACAAAACAAAAAAAGAATGACAGGAGGCAGGCCTAGGGCAGATAAATCAGCTTGTTTCCACTACTATAAGGATGCTGCTTTTTCATGCTGGGATAATGAGTATAAGTAGATTTCTGGAAAGACACTGGATATAGAGGATGATGTTGGGAGATCTTATAGGTGGAAGCCTTCTCTCCTTAGCATGACTTAGCTTATGCCCCTTTCTTAGGAGGAGGAGAAGGCAACCTATCTAGGCATGATGGATTATGTTATCTGGAGAGCATGAGGTCTGGATAAACTGGTTTGGGAATGCATTCAGGGCTCATTGGAGACTCTCATTGGAGTATGGGGCACAGCTAGACCTGGCACCTCAGCAGGGATGAGTATGGTATCACCTGTGTGCTTCCCGTTTTACTCACTAAAGCCTCTGTGCAATAGGTTTCTCATTCTGAACTCATCTGGAATCTCTCAGTTGGCCATGATTGGTAGTACTCTCACCCTGGGCAACTGTGAGTCTGAAAAAAGACTTGAAAAGGTTTTTATTTCTCTATTGCCTGAGAGATTGGAGGCCCCACCTCCTGGGGACCATTTCTAGTTCTCAATAAGAAAGTGGCTAAAGTGGTTACATATGGGAGTCTTTTCCCCCCTCCTTATTAATGGTTTTAGTGAATTATAAAATGGAACCCCACAGGTATGAAATGGCTTGCATCTATTCAAAAGCACCAATACATTCAGAGGCCAGAGAAAATCTTTTGAGGGAGCACTGTAAAAAGTGTTGTCAGTAGTTTTTGTCACTGCAAGGCCTAATGAGGATACTGGAGCAAACCGATGCCATTTTGCTTTCAGTTTTAATCACAGTCTAGTAGAGTCAAGTTAGTGCCCAGCTGTTTTGTTTTGTTTTGTTTTTTTTTAACTCAGGAGAAAGGTACATAGGACTCATTCAGAAAACATTTGCGGAGAGCTTTCCACATGCAGAATGGGGGCCAGGGCCATCCAGGCTGCACTTTCCTGCCCTCAGGGAGCTCTCAGTATGAAGGATAGAAATTCATCAACCACACACAACTACTATAGCATAAGACTGAATAGGAACAGAACTCAAGGGAGGTAAAAGTCAATGACTTGGTTTGAGAAGAGAGATATTTTCTTTGACCAGGAAAGGGTGAAGTGTAGGTAGCAGAGTGGGGAGCAAAGAGGTGTGAGAATCATAACTTTGTTACTGGGGGTATATCCATGACCTTCTAATAGTCCATAGAGAAACATCAGAAAGAATTTTCAGGAGTCTGGTTGGCCAAATCTTAGAATATTTTAATGATTTCATGAAAGCTCCTGAGTAGAAAATGAAACATCTTAAGGTTGCCTTAAAGGAGAGCATTTTGAAAGAGCTATATACAAATTAAAATACTCTTCTCCTTATTGTAGTATTTCACAATACTCTCCAAATTCAGACTTTTCTTCCCCTTCTCTGTAAGTCACATTCACTTAAGAAATGTCTATTTCCATTATTAAGAGAGGGCAGCTGGAAGATTCTTCCATCATCTCACTTTCTTGTGACATATAGATCCCAAATTCATTACCACTGAAAAGTTTCCATATAGATCCAGACTGTAGTTGCCAGATAAAATATTGGACAGACAGTTAAATTTAAATTTTAAATAAATGGATAAATAATGATCAATTTTCTTTCTTTAAGTATGTCCTGAAACTTTATTCCAGTATTGTTTGGTGTATTGGCCCTAAATGGATAGCTTTTATTTTTTCCATGACATCTAGCTTCATTAGATCAAATTATTATCAAAGTTACATCCCTGGAAAAATAAGTCCCACCACCCCAGTCCCTATCTTAGCTTCTCATAGTATACAACAGAAGAGGGTCTCAAGGCAGAGCAGGGGAAAGACACTGATTAAAGCTATATACTAACAAGAAGTTAATCTTAGTGTTAAAGCTCTGACTGACTGTCTGAATTCCATACCAGGTTTAGACCTTGGTCAGGGCCTCTTATCCTGCTCCCCTCCTCCATCCTCAGGATTCAAAGAATCACCCCATCCCAGACCTGTGCAACTGGAAAGAGTGGAATGATTAAACGAAACTCATGTTGGAGACAGAGCTCATGGGAAATGGAACCTAGGGGAGAGTGAATGTAACCAAATAAAATCTTTGTTTCTTTAATACAACCTTTTTTCTTTTCTTTCCTGGTGATTCAAACTGACCTTATTCGATACCTTGACTCGCCCACATCCCTCTCCCTTGCACGTCCACTCCCTTAATCATTAAGCCTTCAGGACAATGAGGTTTTGGTTAGCATCAAATAATCTTAGAAACAAAGCTTCAGGTCTGCTGACTACAGAGACAAAAGTTTTAGACAAATTAGCAACAACATCTAGGCCGCAGTTGTATTTCAGCTCCAGACCCAGAAGCAGAATGACCCTACTGACCAACATCCTTGCTCAACCAGATAGAGTGATGCCTTGGCTGACATCAGGACCAGATGCACTGATCAATTAGCCCCTACCTGACTGCCGCCTAATCAATAGAGACCATGACCCTAACTCCACTGTGATTAATGATTTTTCTCCTGTGTAACTTATCCCCTAGAAGCCATCAGGGACCTAGGTCTTTGAGCATGACTTGCCTGTGACTGGGCATGGCACCATTTCCTTAATTAATAAACCTTTACTTTCCTGGCTCTGAACTCCTGTTTTTGTTTGATTGGGCTTTGATACGCATAGGTGAACAAATCCTCTTAGTTATGTAATGTGAGTGAAGAGGTTGAAAGGATGAGTTAAAATAAGGTAGGGCACAAGACAATGAGCCTCCTCAGCTACTCATGAGTGGATGACCCTATGAGGAATGCTCTGAAAGTATAGAATTAAGGATTCTATATTGAAGGAACTGGGGCCATGTTGACAAAAGCAGTGCTTCTTGAACTTCAATGTCCATACAGGTTACCTGGGGGTCTTGTTAAAGTGGAGATCCTGATTCAGCAAGTCTGGGATGGGTCCTAAGATTCTGCAATTCTAATAAGCATCCAAGTGATGCTGATGTTGGAACATGGTCCATGTTTTTAGTAGTGTTAAGGAGAAGTTGCACCAGGCAGTTGTTAAAAATGGCAAGAATGACTTTATTCAAGACTATGTATTAGGAGAGATTGAACTCAACTTTGGATTCAGCAGGGGCAGCTGGGGATTTATAGCTTACAGGCACAGTGAGGAGGGGATGGGAAATCACTAAGAGGAACTTCGTTAGGTTTCAAGGGTGGGAGGATGAGGAACTTGATTGGGTATCAAGGGGGATTCTTGTTCAACTGGCTTAGCAGGATTCTTGCTAAAACCACCAGGATCACACATTGCTGATTTGTTTTGAGCACTGAGACAAAATTCAGTATCTCAGTATTTTTTTCCAAAGAAAGGAGCCCTGTACATGCAATAGGGTGCTCAGTTCAAGGTTGTCTCACCCCAGAGGCTTAGCCACAGCATTTGCTTGAGGCCATGAAGGACAGAGGTTCATCTCTTCTAACCACTTTCATAACCTTTCTCTTCATTCTATTCCAGTGGGACAAACAGCACCTGTAAACCCTCTTCTGATTTCCCAGGGAATTCCTGCAGACTCTTCAGAGGAGAAATGTCTGACTATAGGGAAATACAGGCAAAGGAACAGATTTAGGGGTCTTTTTTCCGCCTTGGATCAGGGAATGAGAAGTCTTCAGCAGAGAGAATGCAGAATTAAGGAGCGTCATCTTTCCAGGATGTAGCCCAAAAGGTCTCGTGACCTTTTCTTTTTATGTATTTACCCAACATTTGTTTCCTTCCCTTTTTAAAAACTTCATTGTTGTTTCATTATGTTAAAAGATGGAAGCCCCTCCACCCATTCTGCCCAAATAAAGCCGATGAGGGAGAGGTGGAAAGAAAAAAACAAAAACAAAAAATCACAGAATTTGGAGCCTGGAAACTAGAATTCTTCTTCTACCACTTCTTTCCCTGGGATATGGATATGAATAATAGTAAAAGTAAGGAGATCTTTTCCAATTGCCCAATGATCTTGAGCAACTCCTTGACTACCTTTGGCTCCAGCTTTCTTATTTAAAAATTGGGGGTAGATATCACTTTTCTCTCTCCACGTTAAAGAAATGGATGGAAAGAGTTGTGTGGAGTATGAATTGCAAATCATGCATTGGTTGTTATAATTGTTAATGTTGCTTTTACTTGGCAGCTATGAGCAATGGTATAAGGAGAAAATACATTTTAACAGATTTGTTTTTGTTCAAATGCCTGAGACAAAGAGATGGTAGCAATACAGAGTATACAGTCCAGTAAAAACTATGTCTCCATCCCACCATTAGTCCCTTCTCAGAATAGTAGCTACTTTAAAACAGTTTTTAGTGTTTTCTTCCAAAAATAGTCTCTGCAAATATAAGTATAGGCATATATATGTATATGTTTATATATGTAAATTTGTATGTAAATACTTATTTTTAAACAAATGGTAACCCACTTCTTTATCTTTCTTTCTGTTAACTATATAGTTCAGTGATTATTCCATATCGGCATATTAGATCTTCCTCATTCTCTATTATAGCTACACAGTGTTCTCTTGCACATCATTGCTTACTAACTATAATTTATTTAACTTTTCTTTTAGTGATGGACATTTAGTTTACTTCCCATGGCTGGCTGTTTCAAGTTATGTTGCAATAACCATTCTGTGCATTTGTATATCTGTGCAAATAGATTTATATCATGAAGTCTTAGAAGCAGGATGTCTGAGTCCAAGCATACAGTTACTTTATATTTTAGTAGAAATCACCACATTTCCCTCCTGGAGAAATGTCAACACTTCACATTTGCACGAATAGTTTCCTATATACCTCCACCAATACTGCAACTCCATCTGTACTAATTTGAGTTTATAGTGCTATCACGTTGTTAGTTTAATTTTGTATTGCTGTAAATTTGAGTGAATGTAAACATCTATCTCTTCATATGCTAAAAAGCCATACATATATCTGTGGACAGCTTGTGTATGCTTTTTTTTTTTTTTTCATTTGAAAAAGCACATATTAGGAGGGCTGGCCTAAATTGGCCTGGCTCAGCAGGGCCACTCTCTGCAGGGCTTATCTAGGGCTCCCTCTCAGCTCCCCAAGCTCCCGTCTCTCTGTTTTTAGTGTTTAAATGCTGCTCTGGCAGTCATAGAAGCCATAGGCCATGTATCTGCACAATTGCACCCATCCATTTGCCCCAATAAATAAAGCTAACTGCATAGTTCTGTATTTATTTATGGCTTTTCTTCCAGCCATAAGAAGTATTTTATTCCCCTTCACCCAGTCCCTGGGAGCTTGTGTGAAGCAGATGTCTTCATAATTTTATAGCATAGCAAATGGAGATATGAAGACATATAATTGGCTGTCTGAGCACCTGTTGAGACAATTGCCATGTCTATAAGATGTGTGGCTGGATGGAGCACTGGACTAAGAGCTTGGAGATATGTGCCTTCTACTTCCAGCTCTAGCATGGATTTTTTTGAATGAGCCTGGGCAGGATACATGCACTTCATCTCTCAGGGTTAGTTTTATTATCTGAAAGCCTTCAGACCATAGTAAAGTTCTGACAGTCAAGTTATCCTATGGAAGGAGATGGGGAAGGATGGAAGATAGAGTAGGAAAAGCCTCAACTACTGGAGTAAGTGATAAAAATCTTAGCTTTTTGCAGATGGGGAACCCCAGAGTGGAGATTACTCAGTAGAGGTTAATCTCAGACAGAAACTATAGGGCCCTAGTATCCTGTTGTGTGTAGTCGTTGTCTAGGATCTGCCCAGGCAGATGCCAGCCTTGGCTTGAACACTGGGATGTATCCTACAGTTCTGCAGCTGGAGGCTTTCAGTTACCTGCACTTCTAATGGCAGACTCTCCATTGAAAGGAGCTCCATGCAATATACTTACATGGCTGCCACAGCTTGTTTGTTTGGGTGGTTTCAGTCAGAATTGAGGGGTTATTCTGGGACCCTCCAAAAACATTGCAGGTCTGGAGATATAATTAGTCCAGGATAAAGCAATATTATACTTCTCTCCTTCTACTATTGCTTCATTTATTAAATTGTTGAAATTGCTTCCTGGAGGTAATCTCCTCTTCCTTATTGTGGAATATTTAAAATGTATTTTCTCTATTGTATGCAGAATCTGTATAATTTGGTACTCATCTGGACACAGAGAGGGGGGCAAGTAATAAACAGTGATAAAAGCTCATATTCTTAGGTGTTTATGGGAAGAGGGACACAATAAGCCCAGATATCTCAAGGGGAAATAGACATGTGGAATTTTCAGTGTCAACCCCTCTTCTTTGAGTTTTCCCAGGGCTCCAAAGATCCACATAGCAGACACTTCTGGTACCCCATACCTCATGCCCACTTCTAATTTCAGCCTCAACTGTGAGGGATAGAGCTAAGGGAACTCAGAATCACCTGACAACATCCTCCCTGAGGTGCAGAGGTGCAGGGTTCCTTTCTGCGTTCTGTCCTCAAGGCCATTTCTGAGCTGCCAGAGTCTGCCTGGCTCTTGCAAAGGCTCCCTGGAAATGTCAGGGAGTTGATGTGCCTGAGGTCAATCTCAACCAACAGAGGATGGGAGTTTGTGGACAAATTCTCCAGTGTTTTGTCCTTTAGGTGAGCATTATGTGTTTATCTCTAGAACTCCCAGAGAAATACAGCTCCTTTGGTTGACAACTGACACCCTAATTATACACCCTTACTTGGTCTTTTTCTTTCTGCCTCTCTTACTTCCCCTAGATTTTCACTTCCTTCTGTCACCTAGGATTGCCTCCGTAATAAACTACCTGTACTCATCCTGTCTCAGGCTCTGCTTTCAGGGGAACCTAAACAGGGTTCATAGGCTCCAAGACTCTGAAAAGTGGGTCCTAATAACTTAGGCAGCTGTTAGAAACTTTCCGTAAATCAGGAATGAAGAGGTGGGACTTCTCTATTTTCTGCTGATGCTTTCTCCATGCCTCTGTTAAATGATATGGTTGGTTATGGTATCTTGTTGAGAATGGGCTGAAATTACCCATCTTAGGATGGTTGGTACAAAGAGACAAAGGAAGATTTGGGCACAGACCCATGATTTCTAGGTGAACACCGCATATGAGGCAGCCTCAAGTACTATTGTTTCCCTGCATTTAAACTAATATTGTCTTCCTGTGACCATGTCTTCCTCAATAAACTCCACATAAAACTCAGAGTCTGAACTAAAGCTCGGCATCAAGGTTGTATTTATTGTTCTGGGTAATTGCCAGGTGCCCTCAGATCTTTGGCCTCTTGAATCTGTTTACACTGTGATCATTCTTAATTTTGACTTTTATATATATCTTCCTGGCTATGTCTTCAACAAATTCAATTATAACCGATCACTAAGGCTTTCTTTTCAAAAATGTTTAAATTTTAAAAATTGTGGTGAAAATATGCAGAACGTGAAAATTACCATCTTAACCAGTTTTAAATGTACAGTTCAGTGGCATTAAGTACATTTACATTGTTGTGCTACCATCCCCCACCATCCATCCACAGAACTCTTTTCATCTTGCAAAATGGAAACTTTATACCCATTGATCAACATCTCCCCATTTCTCCTTCCCCCAAGACCCTGGCAACCTCCTTGCTACATTCTCCTTCTGTAAATTTGACTATTCTAGGTACTTCAGAGAAGTGGGATGAAACAATATTTATCTTTTTGTATACATTTGGCTTATTTCACTTATTTGTCCTCTAGGTTCATTTGTTTTATAGCAGATGTCAGGATTTCCTTCCTTTTTATGGCTGACTAACATTCCATTGTAAGTTTATACCATGTTTTGTTTATCTTTTCATCAGTGGACACTTGGTTTGCTTCCACCTTTTGGCTGTTGTGAATGAAGCTGTATGAGCATGAGTGTATAAGGCTCGTTGTCCCTACGCCCAGGAAATCCCTTATACTTATTGTATCTTTGCTAGATGGTGAACAGTGATGAGTCAGTGTCTCATTTGTCTTGTATCCCATTGATAAACAGAGGACCTATTGAATATTGGGCGCTTAATTCAATGGTTCAACCCCTTGATTCCTCATTCACTATTTTCCTCAAAGCTGGAGAGATCTTGAATCCCCATAGCAGTTTACCTGCAGTATTCCACTCTATGTTGTAGAGAGCTGTAATATTCTCTGTGCAACTCTAAATTTTGTAGTTGGGAGATATTTGGTAAATATATTTGCTGAGTAAATGGATGGATATTTGTCCCCATCCCTGCTCTTGGGCCACATGGTATCTCCGGCTTGCTACCTGGTTCTCATCTTGCTCCAACATCTACGTCTGTACTGAGCCTCTGGTGAATCAACAGGTACCCCTTGGACTCAGTGTCTCACGTGAACTCTACAGCCAATTTCTGCTTAAAGTCTTGGCTCTGACCTGGAAATTCTGACTTAGATTAGCAGTTAGACTCTCTTGGTGAGCCAACCTCATCTACTGATAAAAAGGAACAGAATTATGAGGCGATTAGATGAGACAATGTATGTAAATGATCTGGTAAAGGAACTGGCTCATGAAAATATACAGTAAAGTAATTATTAAGCATGTTATTTTTTATTATATACAATTATATTGCATATATATGTATATATTATAAAACAATCTTTTTTACTCCTTATACTCTTCTTATATCAAAAAGTCATTTAAAGTGTATGACATTGAAAGTTACTTATATAATAGAACAATGGAAATAAGAACAAAACATCAATAGTGATTTTTTAGAGATAGGGAAGTTATAATATTAGAATTCTAGGCTAAGGATAGTTTTGGTACTTAAGCATCAGATTTAGCTCTGAACCAGAGGGAGGGAGGGAAGGAGGGGAGCGGGGCGAGAGATAATACCTCTATTATCTCTTTCTTTCATATTGCAGGGAACAGAAGGAGGAAGATAGCCACCTTCATATCTGAGTAATGAGTCATATTTTGGGGGCCTGATAAGTTCTCTCATTGTTTGCTGAAGAAATGGAGGAAGAGCAAGAGAAAAAGGGATTGCAGAGGGAAAATTTGCTTCTCTGTTTTATACTTGCTGGAAAGAAGTTAAGATGCAATAAGAGAAATAACCCCCTATTTTTGAGTCAGCGTATAACTTCCCCTTGCAGTGATCATAGTACTTAGAAGACCAAAGATACTTCCCTGGGTGAGACAGTAATGAGACTGATAAAAATGATGTATGCACAGGCAGATAATGCTATATTGGGCCTCAGAGCTGATACAAGTTTCTCAGTCTAATTGGCTGGATCACTCTCTCTCCTTGGTCACTAATATCAGTACTTAGTTTAGACATTTCTCTTTCCAATGTGTTTTCCTATGAAGTGTTTCTTAGATTTGAAGCTTTGTTTGGTATACTCAGATTGAGCAGTTTGTATTACTGAGGATTTGAGAATACCTCTCTTCTCCCCACCCAATAAATCACTTAAAGCACTCACTGCTATGAATTGGATTGTGTCTCCTCAAATTCATATGCTGAATTCCCAGCCCCCAATGTGACTGTATTTGGAGATAGGGTCAAAGGAGTTAATTAAGCTTAAAGGAGATCATAAGAGTTTGTGTCCTTATAGGAACAGACACCAGAATGCATGCATGTCCTTCCCTCCTTCCTTTTCCCTCATCCTGTGAGGACATGATGAGAAGATGGCCATCTGCAAGCTAGGAAAAGAGGTCTCACCAGAAAATAAATCAGATGGCATCTTAATCTTGGACTTCCTAGCCTCTAGGACTATGAGAAATAAATTTCTGTTGTTCAAGACATCCAGTCTATGGAATTTGTTTATGACAATCTGAGCAGATGAACATATTCACTGAGCACCAAACCCAGGGATGGGGAGAATTACACCATCACTGCTCCCAACTCCTATTGGTATCACCTGTGAAGTCTCAACCTTATATGCTCTGCTTTGATTGTGATCATCCTTGTCTAGCCTCATCCAATCAGAGCCACATTTTCTCTCTGTGATATGAGGGCTTCAACCAGAAAGGGTTCAGCCCAATGCCAGCACAAGGAAGTGAATGGATGAGATTAGGTCGGTGGAACCAGGCACCTCTCCTGTGTGGGCGTTCCTAGGTCTGATGAGTTGGGAGAAGGCTGGGCCTTTGATGCTGCTCACACAGTCTCCTCTATGAATTGTGGCTTCTAGGATGTCAGTTTCAAAATCTACTATTAGTTTTTTATACTTTTCTATGAGTTCCTAAGGACAGAGGGGAGGAAATAAGTACCCCTGGGCATTCTAGGGGTATAGCTAAAGGGTCTTTTATAAACCTGAAATTCTTTCAGAGCCTCATGTTTGATCTTAAAAACATTCTTGGAATTTTGCCTTCTACTCCATAATATTTCTGTGTTAATTTTAATATACCATGCCCCTCCCCCAACCAACTTATGTGTGTGTATAGTGTAGCATTTACATTCATTGGATTCACATACCTTAGCACATCTCAAGAGAGCTCCTTGGGGTTATGGATACCTCAGTTTCAGAAACATGGCTTTATATCCTTGTTAGAAGAGGATTGCCTTCTTGTTGGCTTGGCAGAATAAGGTGATATCAACCTTACAGTTGTCATAAATCTTTATGGTGTGTCAGGCATTGTGCTATTTGATTAATATTGTGGCTACCTGTAGTGATGGAAGGGCTTCTCACCCAAAGCTGGTTCAGATGTTAAGATGTTAAGACCAATTATACCACATACACCAAGTGACTATGAAAAGTTTATTATTTATGTAATGAAGAATTCTGGGGTGAATAGGACAGGTATTTCAAGCTGACCTGAAAATGGCTTGAGAGATCAAGGAAAAAAGACTTGCTTGGGTTTTTTTTAATTGTGGTTTTGCAGGGGAGAGGGAGGGCCTAGGGTGAGGATGCCTATGTTTGGGTAGGAGTGTTAAAGGAGGGAGCACACAGGCTTTCTGTCAGCTCGCTCACATGTGAAGCAGAAGAGAAAGAGGGAGAGGTGAAGCTTAAAGCTATCAGGTGTAAAAAACCAAAAAATGGATTCTGACTCTATTAGAGTTTGACTTCAGCTATCTCACTGAATCTATGGCTGATTCCCATTTTACAGATATAGAATTGAGGCTTAGAAGTGTTAAGTGACTTGCTGAATGTTACAAAGCTGGTAGACTTTCTAAATTCAAATCCAGGCCACTCAGATCTAGGTCTATCCTCTCAACGACTACATACCTAAAAGTCACAACATGTAATATAACTTGCTTCTCATTTCGAGCTTCTTTTCTTTTCTTTTTTACACAAGTATGTGTGTCTTCTTTCCCCAGCTAACAGCGAACTTCAAAAGTCAGGGACCAAGTCTGTTCTATCTTTGTAACGCTCTAGCCCCAGTTAGAACCCCTATACTCCATAGCAGCAGTTCCATAAAACATGTTAAATTGAATTGAGTTCAAATTACGACATCATCCCTGAAGAAAATATATCATGATATACCAATGGCCACCTTTTAATGAGCACTAACCATGTACCAGGCATGTACCAAGGGCTTCACATGACAGCTCCAACAACCATGCAAAATTAGTGGATTGATTCTGATGTAGAGAGAGAATAAAGTTTAATAGTAATAAATGTGAAAATTTGCATTTTTGGTTACACATCAGTTGCTTAAGTAAAGCTTGGGGTGGGCAAACTGAAGAGAAGTTTCTGTTAAAAAGAAGTTTAAAACATTCTTGATTTGACTGCTCACTAAATAAAACCAGTCATGAAACATGGCTAGCTCCTTAGACATAAATTATTCTCAAGCTGATTTAATGGAAATGCTTAGAGCAAGTGGAATAATAGTCCATTGAATTCTGTACTGGCTCTTTTGAATATTCTATGTAGTTATGCACTTTGAGTTTTTAAGAGGATACTGATAATCTGAACTATATGTCTATTAGGGTACACATCCCCTGGCTGGTTTGGCTCAGTGGATTGAGCGTCGGCCTGCGAGCTAAGTGTCGCTGGTTCGATCTTCCAGTCAGGGCACATCAGAGAAGGAAAACTCTGACTCCAAAAAACCTCCGCTGCCTTGCGGCATACCTCTTCAGGGGAAAGGCTAAGGGAGTAAACCCCGACAGAAAATCCGGAGCCGGAGTCCCTAAGGCGGTTTGACGTTGTAGTCAACACCGGCAACTCCTGCGGCGCACCTGAAGCCAAGCTGTATTGACTCCGTCTTTCCCTTGGACCCTTCAGCTGCGAAGAGAGGGGGGGTCTGCTGCATGGGCAACAGCAGACCCTCCATATCACCCTGCCCAGGCTCTGTAGCTTCAGCGTCATCGCAAGATGTCGATTCAACACGGGAGGAGACAGATACCGTGTCACTCCCGAGTCGGACTGCACAACCATTCTCGGCGGTGCAGATAGACTCTTAAGAAGCTACACCATCGTCTCTCGAGATGGACGGCTGCCGACGATGTAGAAAAGAACACAGAGGGTGGAGGCCCTGAGATCCATGTTACCTGAGGGCTGGCTAAAGAAACTGGGACTGCATTTGGCCCAAACAAGAAGATACTTGGTGGGATGGGAGCATGACCTGTTAATGTTTGGAAGGTGATAATCAAAGCTCTACTGGGGCTGGACTTTCTGTTCAATTCACTAATGCATCCATAGCACTCAAAAGATACCTTGTACAGCAATATAAATTTGATGTTGAATGAAGGACTGAATCATGTAATGTGTGTTCTAGTTGATTCCTGTGGTTATAAGAAGCAGAGGCTCTTACATTACACTTACATTGTTCAAGTTAAGTGGGCTTTACCGTAAAAATAGAGGACATTGCTATACAATAGTTCTATTTGCAATAATGGGAGTGTTCGTCATCTGCACTTCCTGCTATGGCAGCCATTAGCCACACACGACTATCGAGCACTTGAAATGTGCTAGTGCAACTCCCAATCTCCAATTTTAATTACATTTACATTTAAATAGATAATGACTACCACTTGGACAGTGCAGACATCGATTTCAAGGACAGGATCTGAAGGATTTTAGGTTTAGGTGTGTGAATTTTAGGTGTTTCTAAGGACAACTCCTCTCAGACTTACATTCTCTGCCTGTCTCTCTTCTTCTCTATTTCTCTCTGTGCTTGTGCTCCATTCCGTCCTCTCTGTTGAGAGTTGTGTCTAGGGATAGGGGCAGGGAACTGCAGTATGAACACAGCCCCAGGCAGCAGGACTGTGGGTGAGCAGATCCCCTTAGAAAGGGTGTAGGGAAGTCCGTGGGCAGAGCATGCAATGGCTGGACACCGCTAATAGAGATAGAGCAGTTCTGAGCCTGGTCTATCTGCCAGAGGGCAGTGGAGTTTACAGGGAGGTAGACTGCAACTTATTCATTTAACCACTATTTTATCGAGCATGTACTACAAGCTAACCAGAGTGCTAGATCCTGGGGATACCATGATAAATGGGACAGACATGACCCCTTTATTAGGGTGCTCTGGGGAGACACTGAATAGATGTTTATAAGATACATCTGTTTATATACAGTCGTCCCTCAGTGTCCATGGAGGTTTGGTTCATCTCTACATTACTAATCATTTCTAGATTACTTATAATACCTAATACAATGTAAATGCTATGTAAGTAGTTATACTGTATTGTTTAGGGAATAATGATAAGGAAAAAATTCTGTACATGTACAGTATAGGCACAGTCTTCCTAGGCCTGTGTCGGCAGCCGTCCGTCTCGAGAGACGATGGTGTAGCTTCTTAAGAGTCTATCTGCACCGCCGAGAATGGCTGTGCAGTCCGACTCGGGAGTGACACGGTATCTGTCTCCTCCCGTGTTGAATCGACATCTTGCGATGACGCTGGAGTGTCCTCTCCAGTGAAGCTGAAGCTACAGAGCCTGGGCACGGTGATATGGAGGGTCTGCTGTTGCCCATGCAGCAGACCCCCCCTCTCTTCGCAGCTGAAGGGTCCAAGGGAAAGACGGAGTCAATACTAGGCCTAACTTTATAGTATACATCAGCAACGACATAGAACAACATAACAATTTTTTCGAATCTTTGTGATGTGCAGATGGTTGAACCTGTGGATGTGAAGCCCATAGATATGGAGGGCTGACTGTTTATAAGATGAGAGAGAGAGAGAGAGAGAGAGATTAATTATAGGAATTGACTCAGGATCTGCCATCTGTAAACTGGAGAAGCAGGAAAGCTGGTGGCCTAATTCAGTTTGAGTCTAAAAGCCTGAAAATTAGGAGACTGGTGATTTAAATCCTGAGGAGAATCTGAAAGCCAGAGAACCAGGAGCACAAATGTCAGAGGTCAGGAGAAGATTGATGTCCCAGCTCAAGCAGAGAGAAGGAATTCACCCTTTCTCTGCCTTTTGTTCTATGGGAACCTTCAATTGTTTGGATTATGCCCACTCACACTGAGTAGAACCATTTGCTTTACTCAGTTCACCGATTCAAATGCTAATCTCTTCCAAAAACGTCCTCACAGACACACCCAGAAATTGTGTTTCAACAGCTACCTGGGCATCTCTTAACCCAGTCAAACTGACACAAAATTAATCATCACAGTGACCTAGCTCATGGATTAGCAAGAAAAGCAGAAATAAGGATAACAATAAAGCATGCAGATGCCATGAGGGTGGAGCAGGGGAGTATAGGGAACATACAACCAGAGATCCTAAGTCGGTTTGTAAAGTCCAGGGAAGACTGGAAAAAAAGACACTAGTTTGGCAGACAATAGGAGGGAGGGGAAGAGTAGGCAAAGGCCTGGAGGGGAGTGAAGTCCTCGGTAAAGAAACCTTAATTCTATTTCATTAAGCCTTGACAACATCTATTTAACGATGGAGCTCTCTTCTCTCCACTCAGTCTTCTCTGAGCATCAGGCAGAACCAGTGTGCTGTAGAACATATGCTGAGAAACCATGATCATTTCAATTGTGTTCAGTAGAAAGAGACTGTATTTGTGGCAGGTTTTGCAGCCCAATCAAATTTGTTCTAGACCTGAAAATAAATGTGGGTCTTTCCACCTGAATGCTTCTTGGCACACCTGGAGCCAGATTCATTGGCCTGTGAAGTTGGCAAAGCCCTTGATTTCCACTTTGAAATATCTCCTCTAGGGTTCACACACATGCTGAATGGACTTAACTTTTTCTGTTGTTGTTCGTCCAGTGCCCAGAGACACAAGTACTTAGTTCCCCTTTCCAAGTGTCCATGTGTCTGGAAATTCCCTCCCCCATCAAATATTTCAAGGCCTTCTCTATAAAAGCACTTTCTCTTCAGGGAGCTGGAGGATATTGACTGTCCTGGCCATCACCTCATCTTTTCATATGGGTGCATCTTGTCTACCCAAACAGTCTTTGGATCATTGACCAGACAGTGATTGTGGACAATTTAATTTCTCTGTGCCTCAGTGTTCTCATCTGTAAAATAGAAATTATATTACCTACTGCTAGGGTCCTGTAGGCTTTAGTGATATCAATGATTTCTCATTTTGCTAAGTGTTCCAGAGCGTTTAGAACAGTGCTGCTGCATAATAAACATGTATCATCTTTTTAGAAGACAGAAACCCTGTCCTGGATTTAATGTAAAGTTTCCTCCTGCAACTGCTTTGTGTTTATACAGGGTTTGAGTCTCTCATAAGACACTATCTTCCTCTAGGATATATTATTTCCTGATATTTTTGAGTTGTGATTCCCTCCTCTATTGTTTATTTTCTTCCTCCCTCCCGTCCTTCCTTCCTCCTTCCCTTCCCCTCCCTCCTTCTCCCTCCCTTCCTTCCCTCCTTCTTTCCTTCCTCCCTTTGTAACAGTTTTATTGATCTATAAGTCACACACTATACAATTCACTCATTTGAAGTGTAGTGTTCTATGGTTTTTAATATAGTTATAGGGTTATGCATCCATCATGACAATTTTAGAGCATTCCTGTCATGCCAGAAAGAAGCCGTATATCCTTTAGTAGTCACTCCCCATGTTATGGACTGAATATTTGTACCCCTCCAAATTCATTCGTTGAAATCCCAACCCCTAATGTGACTATACTTGAAGGAGGGGCTTTTGGGAAGTTACTAGGTTTAGATGAGGTTATAAGAGTGGAACCCCCAATGGTAGGAGTAGTGTCCTTATTGGAAGAGAAAGAGACTGGAACTTGGGCCCTCTCTATACCTCTCTGCTTGCATGATCCAGTGAAGGCCACGTGAGGATAAAATCAGGAAAAAGGGCCCTTACCAAGAACTGGACTATTTTGGCACCCTGATCTTAGACTTCCAGTCTCCAGAACTGTGAGAAATAAATGTCTGTTTTTTTAAATTACCTGGTCTATGGCATTTTTGGTATAGCAACCTGAACTGACTGACACACCATTTCTTCTCCCCCTCAGTGCATGGTATTCATTAATCTGCTTTCTGACTCTGTTGACTTGCCTATTCTGGACATTTCATATAAATGGGATCATATAATATGTGGACTTTGTGACTGGCTTCTTTCACTTAGCATGTATCAGCACTTCATTTTTCTTTATTGCTGATAATATTCTTATTTATTGATTTATCACATCTTATTTACCTATTCATCAGTTAATGGACATTTGGTTTACTTTCACCTTTTGCCTATTGTAAATAATGCTACTGTGAATATTTGTGTACAAGTATTTTTTAAACATCTGCTTCCAATTCTTTTGGGTAGAATTGCTGGGTCATATGTAACTACATTGTTTAATATTTTGAGGAATTGCCCAGCTATTTTCCACAGCAACTGCACCATTTTATGCATTTATCATTCTTGCATTTGTTCATTTAATACTTCATCCAGGGTTATGGGGTACAATGAAAGAAAAAAAGAAAAATTATTTAAATGCCATTGTTGGTCCACCATTTCATTTAATAAAGGTGGGCCCACAGGCAATAGATGCACTCAGCTTGAAACAGTAAATGCAGGCTTGAAACCCATGGAAATTATTTATGAATAATTTTAAGGGCTTGTTGCCCTTTAACAAAGAAGGAAGATAGACAGCTAAGTGGGTGGTGATGGCTTTGTTGACAAAGAAATGAAGAATTAATTAAGGGCCAAGAAAAGCTTTGAGCAAGGGGCCATGAGAGAAACTGATAGGTTTGTCCTCAGAAGACATTTGTGGGAGATTTAAGAGTTTTAAAGAGCAAGCTTGACTCTTTATCATTTTGTCTTTACCATGCTGACAGCCCCATGCCCCTTCAAGAAAATGCTAGAGCCTGGCCCAAGTTCACAGAAGATAAAATCTTCACCTTTCAGGGGCCTAGTGTGGAAGGCAGCAAAGTCACATAGCAACTGCAAAACCACGCGGAAAAGGAAAAGATGGGAGAAAGAACTTGAAGGGGAGGTCAGGAATATTAGTTTCCGAGGGCAGCCGTAACCAATTACGACAAACTGGGGAGCTTAAAACAACAGAAATTTATTTTCTCACAGTTAAGGAGGCCAGAAGTTTGAAATCAAGGTGACAACAGTGTCACATTCCTTCTGAGAGCTCTACGGGACTATCCTCCCTGCCTCTTCCAGCTTCTGGTGACTCTAGGCATTCCTTGGCTTGTGACTACATCACTCCAATCTCTGCCTCTCTACACAAGGACCCGTTCTTCCTCCACCCTGCATCTCTCCTGTGTGCCTCTAATAAGGGCACTAATCCAGGGTAATATCATCTGGAGATCTTTAACATAATTACCTCTGCAAGACCCTTTTTCCAAATAAGGTCACAGTCACATGTTCTGGGGGTTATCTTTTGGGCAGACACCATTCAACTTTCTATATCAGTGAAGGATCCCTGGATGCAGTAAAACAGTTGAACTGAATCTTGAAAGACTTTGCTAGGTGAAAGGGCAGAGAAAGTGTTCCAGAAACAGAGGAAGAGTGGTTTGCATGTGTAACAGGGTTCTGTTGGAAGAGGCTCTACAGTCATTTCTAGGTACTGTGATACTTGTGTAGTGTAGTGTAACATAGGGTGTGTGTGTTAGTGCAGGAAGAAGTGAGGAGAAGGGAGCAGTTTTGGGCTAGAGATGTAGGCAAGGTCCATATCTCAGAGGGTCTGGGTTGACATGATAAGCAGAGACTGGAGAGACTACTAAAGAATCTTCAGCAGGGCAGTAATGAGAGCTGATTGGTGCTTAAGAAAGACCACTCTGGGTGCTCTGTGGAGGGACGAATGCAGCAAGGCTGCTGGTAGAGAAACCAGTGAGCCCAACTTCTACTCAGTACATGTGCATTGACTTAAGTCCACTCTCTCCTTACTTTTTAATTTTTGTACATTAACTTGTGATTTTTGCTGGGCTGTTGGGTGAAATTTAACATGCTGAGCCAATCTATTTACTTGTAATGCTCATCACTAATAGGAAACAAGACACTGGACTCACAAAGGAAGCTGGCCCTGCTCAGTTGACAAAGTCCCTTGCATTGATGGTGAAAGATTATAAGTGGATTGAGCAGGTTGATGGTGTCAGTTTCAATTTGTTGAGCCATCGAATCATGTTGTCAACAATTAGCATCTATAAAATATACATCACACTTTCAGTAAAAGACTAAGGAACTCTGGCAGTTGTTCTGGATTTGACACAAACTTTTCCTTTGCCATTGCTTTGTAGTTGCTGCTGAAATTGAAGTTTGAATGATTAAAACATATTTATTGAGCCCCTTCCCGATCTCAAGCACTGTGCAAGATGCCCAGGATATAGCATGGAACCAAATAAGCTTCCTTGTACCCTCGGAGAGCTCAAAGTCTAGAGAGGAACAGACAAGCAGACAGTGATGAGGCATTGGAGGCAGGTGGGGGGAAGTTTGGGGAGAGGGTGTGTGGTAAATTCTATGCTGCAGAAAGTGGGGGCGCTATATATCACCTAAGTGTCCCAAAACAGTGGGAAGGGGAGGGTTGCAGAGGCCCTTTCTGTTTCAGCTCCACATTGCAGAGCCTGACTGACTTGAGGTTGTTGCATTCAGTGGTGGGAATGCACCTGTTTTTAGTGACAGCCACGGGTACACCGCCCCCTTTTGAGTGATTCCACAGGTGTCCGTGTTGTACTTCACTCCTCATTCTCTCCTTACTGTCCACTGCTTCCAATGGGAGTAATCCCTATCCCACCCAGGGGTCTCTTACTGAGTGGAAGTGCATTTCTAAAGGTCTGTTGATTCATTTTGTTCATTCAGTGAAAGCATTCTGGCTGCTGACTGCTCATGGGGTTACTATAGATACAAATTAGATGAGGAGGACAGGAGGAGAAAACAATGAAACCAGGTGGGGATGCGTGGTACTTACCCTGACCTGATTCCTGGTGTGGAATCAGAATGTCAGGGTTCAGACCCCAGCCCCAACCCATGCTGGCATGTGACCTTGATCAAAGGCCCTCCCTCACCTGGCTAATCCCCAGTTTCCTCATCTATGAGATGGGATATGAATAACTCCGCCTGCCTGGTGATGCTGTGGAGATTCAACCATCTGCCTGTAATGCTCTGGGCATAGTGCCCAGCACAGAGTAAGTATTCAGTCAATACCAGCTGCTACTGCCATTAGCCAATCCTTGTGAGATAAGGGCTTTTCCTGATACTGTTTGCTTTGAGAAGGCACCCAGGACCATATATTAAAGGGACTGAAATGCAGGGCTTGGTTGACCATTTCTCTAAGATGTAAACTTGCCTTATAGCAAGATGAGGGAAAAGGTGAGTCAGTCCCACATCCAAAGCCCTGTTAAAGGTTGTTTATTCTTTCCTGGCTGAGTTTTCTTTCTGTTATTGCAAAACATGGCCTGGAGTATATCTAGCTCAGGGGTCCAGAGCCCATGGGAACTGTCAAAACTATGACTAGAACATAAATATGAAATGACAGGCAGCTTTATGCACTATTATGAAACTTCACAGCTAGAATTTCTAAAAGCAAATTATCATGTAAAAATATTCTTGTTATGTTAAACTGGAAATGAAAATGACTTATTTATTTGCGTAGATCAAATCATTGGAAGTAAAGTTAGGAACTGTATTTTTTCCCTGCCAAATGCTTTGAAGCATTCTTTTAACCAAATGGTTTAAATATGAATATTAATTAAAATGCATCAACCACAGTGGGGTTGTCAGCATTATGAAGATTGTATCCCTTCAAATTGGTCAGATAGGAGTCAGAGGCTTTAATATTTTGGGCAATCAAGCAAGAAAATAATTTGCTCAAGTATAGGTAATGTATAGGTGGCTGAGATATGGGCTTACTTATGGGAACTTAGGCACCCCCTTTATGTACCAGTCTTCAGGAGCATGTGTAGTGGTTACCAGGGCCTGGGACTCACATCGATGGCCACCAGATGTCACTGTTGAGTCACAGAAGCACAGCCTGAGGGACTGAGAATCCTTCCAGAGCAAGACTTTTAGGAAAACTTTACCTGGACGAATAGCTCATTCTTTATTTTAAATATCTGCCGAGCTCAGGAGCCCAGGGCAAGCTTAATTGAAGTCAAGAGAGTAATTTAGAGTATGGAAGAAAATCAGGGCGGTGGGAAAAAAAATGCAGTATTTGCTCTTTCTGCATTCTGGAGAGTCTCCTTGTCATTCACTCACTTCTGCACACCTGCTCTTCCCCCATTTACAACCCAGAAGTAGGCAGTAAATGCATTGAAGTGGTTAGACTTGCAAAGCCACAGAATGCCAGAGCAGGAAGGATTCATAGGGGGTCATCTAGCACAATGTCCCAACTGAAGTGCAGGGGTAGCAAGAGGGGAATAAATTGCTTAAGGTCACACTTAACTCTAGGTGGAGAATCTCTCATATGGCTATTAAATGAAGATACAGGACAGTGGTTCTCAAGGTGTGGTCCTTGGGCTGACAGCATTACTATCACCTGGGAACTTGTCAGAAAACAAATTCTTAGGGTTTACTGGGACATATTGAATAAAAGAAGCTGGGTTGGGGCTGAGCAATGTTTTTTTTAAACAAATCTTCCAGAGGATTCTGATTTGACTGAAGTATAGGACCTACTGTTAACTGGAGTAGGAGGGCTTTAGTTCTTACTTCCTCATGCTATAAGCATCTCTCCAGGCTCTGGGCTCTGATGAGTGCAGCTTCTCTCCTACGTATTCGCTAGGGAAAGCGCCTCCCACTCTTGAGTAGAAAGACATTTGTCCTCTCTACTTCCCATTTTTCTGGGCCCCAACTTCCAGCCGTTGGGTGTAGTTCGCTTAGGGTCCTCCTAATGGCTGCATGTTAGCCAGGGACAGCTGGAGCCTCGGTCTCCCCTTTCTCCTCCCTACTCCTTTGTCTTCATTAAATTTATTTCCCTTAGCCTCCCACTTTTCTTTCTCCATCACAAGAGAGAATTTGGTGTTATTGAGCATCTCCTATATGCCAGGTGCTTCTACATATTCTTAGAGTTCTCATAACAAACCCTGGAAAAGAGAGTTTGGCCATCACCACATTTTTTATAGGTGAGAAATGCTCAAGGTCACACTAGTGAGGAAGTGAGTATGCAGAGATTTCAATGGCTCTGCTTCGAGTTAATGGGGCTTTATTTCCTTCCCAGGCTCTCTGTGCATTTTAAATGTGCCTTCAAGTCCCAAGAGGGAGGAGTGAAGTAAGAATTCCAGGTTCCCTTGTCTTTATAAAAGGACAGAGATTTCAAGGGGGTAAGAGATAAAAGAAGGGACCCCCTGATTCCCCACGGGTGTCCTCCCCAAAGACAACTTATCTCCTGTGCTTAGAAAATGGTTATATCCTGATTGGGTCTTCCATGGAAAGCAATGTTCTTTCTTCGTGGAGTCATTCTCCAGATATTTTCAGGACTGTTTGCTCCTCTTCCTTACCATGTGTTCTTCCAGGGCTGAACCTCAAGTCAGAGTAATCAAAGATTTCCTCTGCCAGATGAGGCTAGGCTATCTTCTTTGCATTTTCTAGTGTTATCCTATTTACCTTTGTTTTTATATAGGGAAAAACACCAGTTTATATCATTTTGCAACTGTGGTTCTTAGGAAGAGCCTGATCCAAACAATGACTTAGTGAGCACTAGGAAAATACAACATAACCATTTTCTTGCTTTTCCAAGGTCAACGTTTTATTTTCTTATAGCAAATGATACAGAGGGCTTGAGATGAAGTCAGAAAGATAAAGGCAAGCACACAGTAATGACTTCTAGTAGCTGCTGCATTAGTTTTTTTTCTGTAGCAGACACATATTTAGAGTTTTAGAACATTTATGTTGTTTTAAACTTCATCTCATTTTAAGGCTTTCCTCCCTCTTTTTGGGCTATTTCTTTGTGATATAAGACTTAATTTTGCTTTTTCATATTTGAGTGAGAATTTTATTTCCCTTTATGTTTAGGCACCCACTCAGTCTAATGTGTCAGTATGGTTTATTCTCCTGGAAGAACTGAGTGTTCATAAGAACACTGCTCTCCTTGCCTTTTTCTCTTTAGTTATTCTTCCCTTGTAGGCATTAGAGCCAGGCATGCTTGGGTTAAAAATTTTCTCTTTGTGTCTTACTGAATTATATGAATTTGGGTGCATAACTTCGCCTGAGTCTCACTGGAATTGAATCAGGCTCAGGATCACAGATTCAGACTGCTGAGCCATTAGGACCTGGTGATGTCTCAGTCACTGCTGGACATTGTTGTGGCTGATACAAAGAAAGTGGGCTCAGATCTTACCCAGGAAACTAGCACCTGAGGGGCTGAGGGCAGTTTGGAGGTGGTGGTGCATTGGAAGTGATGGTAACCAAATGCAGGAATGCAGCCTCCCTCAGGGTGAGACTCTTTCCTTCCTCTCTAGTTCTCTGGAATGGGTCCCAGTAAGTCTCCACCCTCCTTCCCTATCTCTCTCCAATAGTTGCTTGGACTTGGGACCCAATGGACAGAGAGCACAACTGGTTAGATTTGAATGAGACACCTTGCATTTTGTGGTGTGCTAAGTAAAAGTGCTTGCTCTTTTTGATTGTCTTCAAGTGGAAGCATGAAAAAAGTCAACCTAAAAACCTGTGAAGAATAGCCATTTATTCCAAGATTTTTTCAGTGGGAAAGTCGTCGTCGGCAGCCGTCCGTCTCGAGAGACGATGGTGTAGCTTCTTAAGAGTCTATCTGCATCGCCGAGAATGGCTGTGCAGTCCGACTCGGGAGTGACACGGTATCTGTCTCCTCCCATGTTGAATCGACATCTTACGATGACGCTGGAGTGTCCTCTCCAGTGAAGCTGAAGCTACAGAGCCTGGGCAGGGTGATATGGAGGGTCTGCTGTTGCCCATGCAGCAGACCCCCCCTCTCTTCGCAGCTGAAGGGTCCAAGGGAAAGACGGAGTCAATACAGCTTGGCTTCAGGTGCGCCGCAGGAGTTGCCGGTGTTGACTACAACGTCAAACCGCCTTAGGGACTCCGGCTCCGGATTTTCTGTCGGGGTTTACTCCCTTAGCCTTTCCCCTGAAGAGGTATGCCGCAAGGCAGCGGAGGTTTTTTGGAATCAGAGTTTTCCTTCTCTGACTGCAAGCTAAAAACACACTGCATTGGGTCTTGCTGTTTTTCTTACCAGATTATGTATTTGAATGGAGGTAGGCAACTTAGTGCATTTGTCTCACTATTTCCTGTTCTTAGCATAGTGGTAAGTGCTTGATAAATATTGATTGAGTGAATAAAAATAGCTTGAGTTTGGGCTTGGTTTATGTGATCTTGGGCAAGTCACTCAATTCTCTGAGTTTATTTTATAGACGGTTGATAATTACCTCTGAGTTTTAGGTAACACTTGTTAGGTTTTGGGGGGGATCAGTGGAGGTAGGGAAGGCCAGCAGCCAAATGTTGGATAAGATGGTTTATTGAGTATATGACCAGGCAGGCTGCAGTCTTGGAGTCAGATGCCAGCAGCCAGGGTCAGGGCGGGTGAGTTTAAGGAGTTATGAGGCTTGGAATGTGGAAACAGCACAGGATAGGCTAAATTGCCTCCTTATACGGCCAGCAGGTTGGCGATTGGTCCAGTTGTAACCTCCTGATAGCCGCCTAAGTCTAGGGCAGCTAGGAGCAGGGGAGGAAGATGAGCTATCCCCATGGCAGGCTTTTGTTTGGAATGGTGGGCTTCAAATGGCAGGCTTCTTCCTCACAACACTCCAGGAGTAGGCCCTAACTTGTGGATTCAGGTTCCTGTGATTTATTAAGGAAGTGCTCCCTCCTAGGAGGGAGTGGAGAGAAGGAGGGGAAGGGGAAGAATTGGAGTGAGCGAGTGATTATAGGAAAAGTTGTGCAGAGCAAAGCTCCAGCCTGCTCCTGCCGAGGAGCTCTGGAGTGTGGATTGAGCCTCCTAGGGGACCCTGTCTGAAGCAAGGGGGCTGGGCCTTTCACACTCCTTCACCTCAGTCACTAGCTAAGGCCTGGGTTGGGAATGGTGAATGTAAATTCTGGCACTTCTAGCTCTCCACCCACTTTGGCAAAGTGGTCATCAGTGGCCTGAGTGAAGTCCTCCGAGACAGAGCTGCAAAGTCTGTGTGTAATAGTAGAAGGGTGGGGTGCTGACATTATGGCTAACTTCTACCTTATCTATATTTCTGATGCATTGGTATCATATGAGGAAATATGTGGAAATACTTTAAAACTGTAACAATTCATTCCAAAATAAGTGATCATTTTTATATTCAATAAATTGTTTAAAAAGGAAGCCTTGTACATCTAGAAAGAGCCAGAAAAATAATGTTAACAATAATTGCACATTCTGGTTCATAAAGAGTTGCCCTTAGATAAAATTTCATGTCTTTTGAGAACTGGTAATCCAATACCAATTTTCAAAGAATTGTAATTTAAATTAATGCTACAACTACAGGCAAGACAATTTAATCTCTGTTTGATGCTTCAGAAGGCATTTCCCAATCTTGTAAGGCCTCAGGGTCATGATTATCACTGCTCGGTAGACAAGCACAACTGCAGTTAACAGACAGGGTAGAAAATGTATTTCCTTTTCACTTTGTTACAGGAGAGGTGCTAGCTATTGCTGTATTTATAAATGGCTAAACATTGGAGCTCTGTCAATTTTTGGTACCCAAAGTTTTGATTTTCCTTTAGTTATTTGCCCAAGATAGGCCAAGACAAGGACTTTTACCTGACTTAGATAATCTCATCTGTAAAGTGATAAACTTTGTGACATGGGTAAATAGAATTTTGCTTAGCACAGTGGTTCTCACCCTTCCTAATGCCGCGACCCTTTAATACAGTTCCTCATGTTGTGGTGACCCCCAACCATAACTAAAGCATAGTGATTAATCACAAAAACAATATGTAATTATATATGTGCTTTCCAATGGTCTTAGGTGACTCCTGTGAAAGGGTTGTTTGACCCCCAAAGGGGTCACGACCCACAGCTTGAAAACTGCTGGCTTAGCAGTTTCTAACTGTATCCCAAACAAAAGTCTGGAGGTAGCCATGCTTTAATACACACATTGTCTTCTGTTTCACACAGTTATTGTGTTTGAGTTGTTATTCCAGTTGTTATTTTACATCATGTAAGGAACAATACATTTCCCCTGGACAAGGGTAACCAAGGTGGGGTTTATCTTAACAAACTCTTCCATGCATGAGCTTTTCCATTGCTAACTTTGGCCACAGTTGTTCAAAATATCCTTCCTTGCCCGTAATGTTCATTTTAAAATCACATTATTGGTGTATATTTGAGATCCTGCCACATCTCCTATATTGCAATAGACATATATGAGGATGCAAGAAAAACTTAAGCCCCCAAAATCTGTGGAAAGTATAAAGAGAAAAAACCATTTAGGAATGTGAATCAGAGAAGGGACAACAAGAAGAAAGACCCAACCTTAGGCTCATATATGTTTTATGAAGACTAGGGACATTCCTGCAGAAAATTCTAAGTTTTTTAGAGCTTTTGATGACCTCCCGTTTGTTGCTTTCATTTTTTTCTTTTCCTCTCCTTTCCTGATCATAAATGGTTGAATGTAAAACCAATACCTTTACTGAATTCTTCATGAGACATTTGTCATATACTGTCTGTAGGCCAGGCACTGTGTTAAGGTTGTGATGGTAACTCAGATGGGGACCTGTATTCAACCCTAAAGGAGTCAGAGTTTAGTGGGGAATAGATATATCAATAATAAGTTTGCCTGTCAGAGGGAAAAGCCAAGGGCCAGGAGAACACAGATCGGGGGGCAGAATGGAAGAGAGTGAGAGATTACTCTTACAGAACAACCCTAGTGAGTGCAGACCCCAGCCTGGGGAAGCAGAGAACAATAGGGAAGAAGAGTAGAGACAGCTGACTCCTAAAGGCACCTGGATATGTCCCATAGACAGCAACACAAGTCTGGCTGTTGCCCAGGGGAGAACCAATGCGTTTCCTTATTGAAAACTTAGTTGGGATCATGTGACTTAAGGCAATGCCATTTGAATAAGAGATTGAATATACAAATGGACAATGATAATAGACCACACATTTAAAGAGAACCAGCCCTACCTATAACCTCTGCAACAATTGGCCACAAACAGCCAGCACTTAATCAATGACTGCCAGTTTCTCTAATTTTGACCTTATTTCCAACTGATGACCAAACAGAGAAAGTCAAATCTGCTCCCCTAACAAATTTCATAGGACACCGTTCTTCATTAGCTCATCCATAACTTCCCAGGCCAACAGCCTCCAATCAGACTATAGATCAGCGCTTCTCAACCTGTGGGTCATGACCCCTTTGGGGGTCGAACGACCCTTTCACAGGGGTCGCCTAAGACCATCGGGATACACATATATAATTACATATTGTTTTTGTGATTAATCACTATGCTTTAATTATGTTCAATTTGTAACAACGAAAATACATTCTGCATATCAGATATTTACATTACGATTCATAACAGTAGCAAAATTACAGTTATGAAGTAGCAATGAAAATAATTTTATGGTTGGGGAACCATAAACATGAGGAACTGTATTAGAGGGTCACGGCATTAAGAAAGTTGAGAACCACTGCTATAGATGAAGTCTTCCTATTTTTCACTATAAGGCTTTCCCACTCTCCTGCCTTCCTTTGAGTCTCTGTTGAATACAAGCGATGGTAGTTATAGCATGCCTTCTGTGTTCTCATCTGAGTGATCTTCATTTATTTCCACAATTATTGATAAAGGGTATATTGAAGTATGACCACAAGTACTGAAACTCCCTAACCACTCAAAAATTTTTCTTTCCAATGGACCAACCCCTACATTCCCAGCAACATGCTTGGAACGTGCCTTTCTTTCTTCCAAGTTGCTAAACATCCTGGTTGAAGGTGAAATGAACCTTTATAAAATCTGTTCCACTCATGCTAAGGAAGGACATCTGCAGCCCTGAGGGGCCCTGGGAGTTCGATGGGATAGCAGGTGTGCTGCAGTGGCAGGGCAGGGCTACACTCCAGTCCACCTCAAAGACACTTTCAAAAGCTGTGCAGAGAAGATCAAGCAAGGGGAAAAGATGCCTTTCAAAGGTGGAAATCTGGTTCCAAGTCAACAGTGTTTTCACCCCCTCCAAATGTGCTTTGTGACAATAAAGTCCCTGATAAGATGTGTAAAAATCACACTTCTGTAAATCCAGTCCTACTTCCCCCGTGATTTACACTTTCATTTAAGTGCTGATTTATCATCATTTCTTCCCCTGGCAACCATCCTTACGACTTGCTTCTTAGTTCTAGCCTCCCTTGCAGATAATTAATGAGCTCTTAATACAGCTTATGGGCACCAGAGGGACTGCATTACTTAAAGATGCCTTTCAGAGAATTTTTTTTTTTTTTTTTGGTAAAGTGTAGAATACCTTTGTCAAGCAAAAAATAATCACATGCATTTGGCAAATGTTGCCCCTTTGAACTTGTGGACTGTTGAAAGGCAGATCAAGAAATTTGCCTGAATCAGGACATGTCAGTTTAGAGGTTTAGCTACCTAGCAGTCCCTGAAAGTATTCAGGGTGGGAAAGAGGGTCTTATTAAAACTTCTTATTAATTAATTATATTTCTTCATTTGCTCATTTGCTCAACAAGTACTTACTGAACACTTGTTATGCGTTAGGTCCCATGCCAGGCTCTGGGGATATAATGGTGAGCAAGACACAATGTGTTTGTGGTGCTGCTTACAGCTTGTTGGGGGAGATAGATAATGAGCACATAATTATGCAGATAATTAGTTCACTACATTTTTGATAAATGCTACCAAGGGACCAAAGAGGGAGGCTAATGAGGCCTGAGCTAGTTTGAGGGAGGGAGAATGGCCTGGGAATTGATAGTTAAGTTGAGCTCCAAGGGTGAGTTAGAATTAACCAGAAAAAGAGCACTCCAGTCCATAACAGAATGTTCAAAGGCTTCAAGGAGAGAAATAGCTCAGTCCTTTAGAGGGACTGGGAGAAGGACTCTGGTTGGAGCAGAATTATGAAGGCAGAGAATGGGAGAAGATAAGCCCATGAGATAAATATGGGCACAGAGATGTCAGTTCTTATGGAGTTAAGTATCTTGAATTGTATCCTTAAAGCAATGAATAAATTATTGACAGTTTCAGGCAGAAAGTGACATGCTTGGATGCACCTTTCAGAGAGATGTACCTTGTCTATGCTGTGGGGAATGGGTTGGAAGAGGTAAGGGAGGAGTCAAGAGGACCTGTTAGAGGTCTGTAGTATTTGTTCAGGATAAAAGAAGTAGTGTATTCTGCTTTGTTTGTTTTTTTCTTTCTTTTAAATCAAGCACAGCCTGCTGGAGAACTGAGTAGTTAGTGTTAGAATTCAACTCAATACATTTCACTGAAAAGAGAGGTGCCTTTGTCCTGGAAGCTTTATGTGCAGTTCTGGCCCTCCAGGCTCTCAGAGAACATCGGGGGTTTTCAGGATGGGGGTGGTAGTTTCAGGTGGCCTTGGGTGTCCTCAGATTCTTTGATTCTGAGAATTCTTCTGGATCCTAGGTGGGGTCTGATGTGTCTCCTGACTTTGCAGCCAACCCAAGGGAAAATCCTGCAGAGGTAGCTGTGTCAGGCTCAGGATATCCAGCTGGAACAAATCATCCACTTTTGAGAGCCATCCTAACACTAGCTTCAGCAAACCTGAAGAGTTTTAAAGTTTTATTAAGTCCAGAAGGGCTGTGCCCTCATCATCTGGTGGAACCATTTGAACTAGGGTCAGCTGCTTTGATGGGCTTCTTGGGGACAAGGGAGAAAACTCCTTCCCACATTTGAGTTCCTAGGAAGCAAAGGTGGAGGATTCCTTGAATCACATCTGCTCTAGAGGTATATCTGCGTTTGCTCCCCAGTTTTACCTTCAATGGTCAAGGAGATCCTCTAGAGCTGTATAGGGAAAGTCTGGGGAGCTAGGAAGTTCCTGGAGTTCAGGTGAGTTGGAGTTTGTTTATGACGCTTGAATTAAGCTTGAAGGCAGTGGCTGCACTTAAAAAAAAAAAAAGTAAAGAATTAAAAAAATAATCCAGGCTAATTGAATCAGAATCTGTTGCGGCAAGGGGAGTGGGGAGCTGATATAGCTTAGAAAGCTCTCCTGGTTACTGTAATGCACAGATTTTACAGTAGTACAGGCTATGAGGGTCTGTAAGTTTGGAATAATTGAGGTCATCCTGGGTGTTGGGGACTTCGAAAAGGTAGGTTGCAGTATTTGGGAGCTCATGGATGGGGAAAGAAGCTTAAGAAGGGCCAGGACTGACACTTGTCGTTCAGTCCATCCACTGTACCAAGTATATAGCTGCAGAACCATCACCAGACCTGCTCCTTAGAGAAGACAACTGGCGGTGCATTGGCATGGATGTCTAGCAGTTTTCCTGTGTGGCAAAGACTTTGTTTAGGAAAGGCCTCTGCCTTTAGCTCTTCTCATCAACTTCCTCCAGCTTATGATATGGCTGCCTAATAGGACTCATTAAACAATCTGGGCTCAGGCCCTTCATGGGCACTCTGGAGTCTACAGGATTCCTGGGGCTGAGAGGTTGCAGCTCCTAATGCTGCTGGGTTTCTTGGCAGCCCAAACTGGGGAGGGCATCCTTAGCAGCTTGAGGGTCCTACCGATAAGGCTGGTAGAGAGCTACTGAGTGGTTCTAGTAGGAAGTGAAGTGACAAATGCCTAATGGTCTAAGAAATGTCCTCTGAGTTAAGGGTGGACATGTGTCTGGGGATAATGTGAGGACTGACACAGGCAAGGCATGGTTGAGGAGTGTGGAGGGCATTTATGAACAGCATTTGAGGTGCTGTGGGAGGTGAGCCCCTCTTTGCTTTTGTGATAAATCAAGTGATCTTTATGATTGCTGCAACAGTGGGAAGGGATGTTGGCAGGTGGGTTAGGCCTCTACTTTGCTGGCAGGTGGTTTAGGACTCTGTTTGCTGCTGAGACTGATTGAGTTTTGGGCTTTGACCCAGGTGTCACCTGACCAGAGGTTTACAACTAGGTTGGAGACTGGAGAATCTCAAATCAATTCTACTTCCATATCTGGTGGCTTTCTTGGGCTCTGGAGTTAGATTAATTCAACAAAATACTTTTATTTATTCAACAAATACTTGTTGAGTGCCTACTTACTGTGTGCCCAACACTGTTCTTGATCCTAGAAATTTATCAGTGAACAGTAGACAAGGGTCTGCTCTCATGGGAAACTGACACTGATCATAAACTGATCAAGTAAACAAGTGTAGATGCTGCATTGACATAGAACTAGGCAATGGGATAGAGTATACACAGGGCAGGGGCATTGGAATCCTGAGGATGAGAAGAAAAAGGTCCTAGGAAGATCTGGGGAAAACACATCCCAGGTAGAGGGAGCAGTTGTTCTGAAGGTCCTAATGCAGGAACAGGTTCAGAGAGTTCAGGGAACAGAAAAAGTGCAGGTGTGGCTGAGGTGAATGGAGCCAGGGGAAAAAGAATGCAGAGTACAATGGGAAGGAAAGATTAGATGGGGCTTGATGGACCCCTTAAAGGGTTTGTATTTTACTTGTAATATGATGACACTGAACAGTTTTACTAGTAAACTGACATGATCTGCTTTACATGTTTAAAGCATTACTTTGACTACTGTATTACTTTCCTAGGGTTGCCATAACACAACAATTTAAGCCTCACACTGACTGGGGGCGGGGGCGGGGGGGGTCCTTAAAATGACAGAAACGTACTCTGTCACAGTTATGCAGGCCAGAAGTCCAAAATCAAAGTGTCAGCAAGTCTTGTTTCTTCTGGAGGCTCTGAGGGAGCAACTGTTCCATGCCCCTCTAGTTTCTGGTGGTTGCCGAAATCCTTGGCATTCCTTTTGGCTTGTAGCTGCATCACTCCAACCTCTGCTTCCATCTTCATATAGACTTTTCTTCTGGGTATTTTCTCCCAATGCCTTCTCTTAAAAGTACATTAGTAATTGAATATAGGGACCTTTCTAATCAAGGGTGACCTCATCTTGAGGTCCTTAATTACATCTGCAAAGACTTTTCTTTTCCCCAAATAAGGTCATATGCACAGGTTCTGGGTGGACATATCTTCTGAGGGGCCACCTTTTAGCCCACTATAGCTACTATGTAAAAAAAATGGACTTAGGATAAGACTGACAGCCAGGACACAGATAGGGTAAGCTAAGCAAGACATTACAGAAGCTGGGACTAAGATGTTGCTGGAGCAGCTGTGAATTCCAGCTCTACCTCTGAGGAGCTGGTTGATCTTAGTCAGGCTCCATAAAGGCTCTGAGTCTCAATTACTTCCCTGGAAAATAAGAATAACAGTTTCTATCATATAGGGTGCTATGAAGATTAAATGAGATAATGCCTAAAGAGTGCTTAGCATAATCCCTGACCCATAGTCATGGGTCAGTACAATATTACTGGCTTTTCTAAAATATTTAAAAATTTTTTTTATTGATTTTAGAAGAGAGAGGAAGGGAGTGAGAGAGAAACATTGATGTGAGATAGATACATTGATTGGTTGCCTCTCATACACATCCCAACGGGGCATTGAACCCACAGCCTAGGTATGTGCCCTGATCAGGAACAAACTCCTAGCCTTTTGGTGTACAGATGACACTCTAACCAACTGAGCCACACCAGCCAGGGCTGTTACCAGCTTTTGATGTTGATAATAATATTAGCAAGACAGTCAGCCTGGTTAATTTACCTAATGGCTAGGGGCAAGTTACTCTTGCCATAAATTGGAAGAGCTGTCAGTTCAGATTTTGGTTGTTTTGAATCTGGCTGCATGGTCAGTGGTGGTGACTCAGGGAGAGGTGGATCTGTCAGGGTTCTACCAAGAGAGAAAAAACAAACAAACAAACAAACAAACAGAACCAGTAAGGGTGGAAAGTCTGAAATCTGTAGGCTGTCAGACTGCATATTCTTGGGCAGGAGTTCATGCTGCTGTCTCGGGGTGGGATTTCTTAAAGGCTTTCAACTGATTGGATGAGGTCTATTCAGATTATCAAGCATAATCTCTTTTACTTAATGTCAAACTGAGTGCAGATGTGAAGCGTATATACAAAATACCTTCACAGAAACATATAGATTAGTGTTTCATTGAATACAGTAACTGGATACTATACCTGGCCAAGCTGACATATGAAACTAACCATAGGGGGCTGTCAATGAGGCCCACATGCTGGGTTGAGACTGGTGCTTTGGGAGAGGTTGGGCCAGACTAGAAGAAAGGCAGAACATGTAGGTGGACAGCCTGGGGCAGGGTCTGGGCAGACTCAGGTGCTGCAGGAAGAAATGGAGCTTCCTGTTAGTGACTGACAGCCAGGGAATAGATCACAGGGGATGTGGAAGGCTGCTGGCTGGCAGGGAAGCAGGCAGGCACTGACAACTGTTTTCTCAGGGTCCTCCCTCATTATTCATAGTTCCAGAGCTAGGTTCATGTTGGTGTGGCGTCCTGTTGTCCAGGGATGAAAAGTCACATTTTGATCAATATCCTGCTTTAGGGATCAGTACAGAGTGATTCTAATGAAGATTAAAAGAAAGAAAACATTGACAGGTAACCTTGTATTTGTGTGTGGAGCTTTCTGAAAAGCACGGATATATATTTTTTAAAAGTGACAATAAAATAGATTAAAAAAGAAAAAAAAATGTATCCCCCAACTTAAAAAAAAAATGGCCCTGAACTTAAAGAATCATGCTGGTTTCTGGGTATTGGGTATCTGCTATATACCAGAAATTATGCTAAGCAATTTGGTTACATTTTTCTCATTTAATATTTACAACAAACCCCTGATATAGATATGGTGATCTCTCCTGTTAGAGAAAGGGAAATGGAAGTTCTGAGAGGTGAAGGAACATCCCCAAGGTAATGTGGTTACTCCATGACAGGTCTAGGACATAAACCCATGTTGGTCTGACTCTAGAGGCAGTGCTCCTAACTGTGTCATTTAATTTAAAACACAGAGGAGCCAAAGCTTTAGAAACATACTGAAGACAACTAAAAGGAACTGTTCACTTCCATTTGTGGGGCTGGGGGAAGGATGACTAAGGAAAGGACTGCCTGGGGGAGGTTTTAACAGATGAGAGAGAAAGCAGAATTAGTCGACTGCTGTTCGAATTCTGACTTGTCTACCAGAGAGAATGCTCGTGCTCTGGGGGGAAAATGTATAAAGGGGAAGGAGTCAGGGCTCAGTATAGGTGTGAAGGCAGGAAGCCAGTGCAGTTCATAGACATGAGCTCAATTCTCCAGGCTTAGATGAAATTCATCTTGTGGGTCTCTTGGAACTTCCAAGCAGAAAATTTATGGTGCCAGTTGCTACACAGGATTCACAGATGCTACTTTTGAACCTCTCTGTCCCTATTTGTCTGGTATCTTCTTCTCCTCCAGATATTTACGACACTCAGATAGAGTTTTTTCTGTCTCCATATCTATTCCTTGAGAGCCCTTTGGCATAAGAAGCATATGTCAAACATGAAGGGTATATACCACATGTGTGGCAAATTTCTTAGCAAGCTAAGTATGAAAATGTCTTCCTTCTCCTTTGTTCTTATATTTGGAGACTACCAATATAAGTATGGTGTATAGTAAAAATAATGTTGTGTAACAAACAATGAAAAATAAGCTTTTATTGCTCATGTGTCTTCAGCCAGGTGGGGACAGACTGGGTGGCTCTGTTGATCTTGGCTAGTCTCATTCACATGCCTGGGGTCCACTGGTGAGGGGGTGGTGATTGACTGAGTAGTCTGATTTAGGCAGGGAAAACCAAGGCAATGTGACCTTTGGCCATTGATTTCACACCCTTGTATGCTAGTCCAGGCATGTTCTCACAATGGAGGCAAAGGCACAAGAGCATAAGCAGAAGTAACAAGACCTGAGGGCCTGTACTTGGAACTCCCACACAGCACTTCTGCTGCATTCTGTTGGCCAAAACAAGTCACAAGTTCAGTCCAGGCTCAACAGGTGGGAAGATAGACTCTGCCTCTTTAGTAAGTCACATGGAAAGGGACCATGAATGCAGTTGATCTCCCACAATTACCTGCTTTGTGCCAAGCATTGCTTTGGGAGTGTGAAAGGTAAATGGTCATATTGCTGCACTTGGGTTTTCTAGTATAGTGAGGCTAGTACTGTCAATACTGGGCCATTCCCTGGGCTGGGAGATGAAGTTTTGGCTAATGCATGAATATCTAATGTGTTCTTGATCCATGCTGGACACAATTTTTACTGTGTGCTGCTTATTTATATCTCTGTGGCTGTGTCATAGCAAATAGTTCTCTAAAGTGTAGAACAAAGAGCTTCTGAGATTTTTCCCAATAAACATTCCTATTCAGCAGTTGCTGGACATTGTTTCATCATTTTTCTTAGAACTGCCAGAGAAGAGGTAAAACTTCCTTGGTGTGTATGAGCAGGGCTGGCGAGGTGAGGGTGAGATAAGGAGAATGCCAGGAAAACACAGCTAAAGTCAGTAACTCAGATCTCTTATTCCCCTCAGAGATATGCCTAGTGAATCACACCACTGATTCTCTCATGTTATTATGTTTTCTTGATTGTAACACAATTGTTAGCAATATTCATTCTAACTCCACGAGAATAGTAACCTTGCCTGCTTACTTCTCTCTATATGCCAAATGCCTTACACAGAGCCACATGTAAGCATTCTTTAAATATTTGTTTGTTGAGTAGAAGAAGGAAGAGTGACTAAAGACTGAGTATTGACAGAGTTTGAAGTTTTCAAAAGAGGAGGAAGATTGTTTTAGATACTACCAGCCAGTGGTTGGTGCAATCCCCGACTGAATTATTAAATAGATAGCTTGTGAGGCAGTGGAAAAGGAAGCTGGGCTTGCTGAGAGCCAGAATGGGTTTACAGGGAGCTGGTTGTGTTGAACCAACTGTATTTCCTTTTATCATCAAATTATTGTATTGTTGTAACAGCCTGGAGCATGAATTGCATCATACACAGAAAAGCAGTTGACAAATAGTTTATAAAACAGGTTGATTTATAACTGAATGTTTATATATGAAGATCTTCTAATAATATCAATTTTTTGGAGAGGAGGAAAGGACATTTTTCCACTAGCACATTGCAGGACTCTCTTCTCCTTATCTTGTTTATACATATCAATGGCTCAGATACAGTTGTAGTGGGTGAACCTGTTAAATTTCCAAATGAGTCAAAGCTAGAAGGCAGGATAATGAGGTCAGAATTCCACATCCTATTGACAGACCAAGATGACGGGCTGAAACTAAAAGATGAATTTGAATAGGAATAAATTTATAGCTGAGACTGGATCTTGGAAGAGGAATTTGCAGGGGTGTGAGAGAGCAGAACCCCACCTTCACAATACCAGTCAATTAGAGCCAGTCCTGTGACATGTGGATGAAAAGCTCTATGCCTAAGCTGAATTAATAGAAGCAGAGTGTTAACATCAAGGAAGATTATAGTCCCCCTGTCTCCTGAATTTATCAAACTACAACCATTCAATAAAACATTTATTAAGTACTTCTCTGTGTCAAAGTCTTAGCCAGGTACTTTACTTGTTAAATAAATTGGTGGGAGTTGCAGGGAATTCCTCCCTCCAGAAATGTGAAAGTCCCTGGCTTAGAGCTGGACACTCAGTGGGTGCTATACAAGTGCCAGGATTCACAGAATGGCCCAAGAGCTTACATCTAGCCTTTGGGGGTCAACTTGCCTTTTACTCTTTCATGAATTCTAACTCCCAACCTCTTATTACAAGTAAATGGGCTTATTTGTTTTTATTCTCTTCTTTAATTAAAAAACATTCCTTTAATGGCTCGTTTGATAGCACCTGGACTATGTGTCTATTCCTGTTTATCCTTTTATTTCTTTCCTCTTTGGATATTGGTGTTATTCTCTTATAGAAGAGCTTCTTCCATGTTTCCGTGAAAAATGATCAGAAGGAGCTCAGAATTATATTATCCTTATGCCTTATTAGTCTTAGGGCATGAGAGAGACCTTCTCTTGGTGTGCATATATCAGGGGAAACTGACTGGCCTGACTGAGGTTATATGGTCACTCTTTTTTTTTTTTTTTTTTTTTAAGATTTTATTTATTTATAGAGAGAAGAGAAGGGAGGGAGAAAGAGAGGGAGAGAAACATCAATATATGCTTGCCTCTTGCGCACCCCCAACTGGGGACCTGGTCTGCAGCCCAGGCATGTGCCCTGACTTGGAATCGAACTGGTGACCCTTTGGTTCGCAGGCTGGTGCTCAATCCACTGAGCCACACCAGCCATGATATGGTCACTCTTAATTAGCCACTTCTGAGTCACAGTGTTCACTCCTATTGTTATTGTAAGGTGTGTTGGGGGGGTGGGTGAGGGTGGGGGACAATCTGTAATGATCAAGTCTGGCCCCATGTAAACTACATGGAATTTTCCATAGGAAAGAGCAGGTGGTTTATACCCAGAAAAATGGGAGTGTATGCTAGGGAGACAGAAATATCTATAAACAATTCTACTGAAGAAAGGAATAGTGTGGGGCAGGAAGAGAAAGAAGAAGGATGGCTGAGAGTGCTCCTTCATCTTCAAATGCATTAACCAGTTCCTGAATGAAAAGGGGAAGAGTGGCTGTATTCCTTTCGATCAAGCATTATTTCAAGGCTAAAGCAGAGGACAGTTTTGAATTCAGGCTGAGATTTGCTCCTGCCTTTCCCCTGCTTGAGTTTGGGGCTTGCACATTTCACCTCTCTTTTTCTGTTGTTTGTATGTGTAAAGGAACATCCTGGGGAAGCCTAAATTCCTCAGGTGAAAAATCTTAATGAGGAACACAGTAATGATATCCTGCAAGGAGTTCCTGGATCTGTTCTGCAGATGGTTCAGGGAGAAGTAGGGAAAGGCACTCATTTTCAGCTCAGCTCCATTTCTGTCTTGACTTGCTGTGGCTGATCATTTCAAAGGCTCCCAGCTTCGCTTCACCTTGACTGATGGAGTAGTAGCTGCAGGACCTTCAGTAGGGGTGTGTACTCCTCCTGAAAATGGACAGGGAGCATGGATTTCTGGCTCAAGAGAATCTGATGCTCAGACTAACTAGCTCAGACTAATTAGCACACCAGCATCCTGGAGGCCCTCCCAAACCATCACATCCTCTGCCTCTTGATTACTGGCCTGACAAGGGAGTGCTGAAATGGGCACCCAACAAAGTCATTAATCTTGATGTCACCTGTTTTGGCTGTGGACTTCACTTTAGGGCTTGAGAATCATTTTTCAGAAAATTCAATCCTAATGATGTTTATTGTGACTGATATTAGAATGGGTGAGTTCTGTAGATATCATCAAGCCAGCTGGTCTCTGGTTGGAAGTTATTTGGTTTCAGAAAATTGGCCTTCAGTAAAAAGGTCACCACAGATTGTACATAAAATAAGTGAGCCATGGGAGGTTTGGAGTGATTATTTGTACTGAGGCTCATGTCCACAAATGCCATCTATTTATTTATTTATTCTTCCTCCATGAAAAGCTGTACATCACTTGCCTTTCCATTTATCTATGGGATAGTAGGAGTGTAAATCCACTGAAGTTTTTCTACTATAAATTCTAAGAACCCATCATACCTCATTTCCCCTAACCCTGAAAAGAAAGGTATAGGGTTAGATGATTTTATATTTTTGCCTTAGTATATTGAATAGATATTTTACGTAGATATATAATATTTATGGATTCATAAAATATATTCAATTGATATGTTAACACATATATGCATTTAAAATTATATTTCATGTAGTCAATATGTATTTTAAACATGCCATATATATTTTTATCTCCTTGCAACCCTGTGAAATACATTCATTTTAACAGATGAAGAAACAGAAGAAATTACGTAACTTTCTGAAGATACTTGTCAGTCAGAGTTCTCACTTGCAAATAATAGAAACTTCTGATTAATTTCAGCAGAAAATAAATTTATTCAGACATTTCTGAGAGGGCTAGGGATACAGGTAGAGACCGCACAGCCAGGAATAACACTGCCAAGACCCCACCCCTGCTGTTCCAGGTCTAAACTCTGAGTCACATCTCCCTGACAGCACACCTGAGAGAGAAAGAGCCTTGCTTGCAGCAGCCTCAGGAAGATCTATCAAGCTAAGGCTGCCAGCCTTTGTTAGCATGGCTGCCTCAGGCTCTGCTTCTTCCGCAGACCTCTTTTCATTTCCAGGTTTGGGTAGGTGATTCTGATGGGAGGCTTTTGTTCTGAAACTTGGGGAAAGTTTAAGGTTATAAAGTAGTGAATTGTTAGAGAGTCATTGTAGTATAAACAACAACAACAAAAAGGACACATAATGTTGAATGGAGTGAACTATGAGTTTTTTGGGCTTGTGACAAAGCGGAACACCACAGGATGTCCTAGTGGAAACATCCACAAAGTAACCACTTAAATGTTTTTAATTTTTCAACCACACAGGTAATGCATGAACATTTTTTTTGCTTATATATATATCGTCGGCAGCCGTCCATCTCGAGAGACGATGGTGTAGCTTCTTAAGTGTCTATCTGCACCGCCGAGAATGGTTGTGCAGTCCGACTCGGGAGTGACACGGTATCTGTCTCCTCCCGTGTTGAATCGACATCTTACGATGACGCTGGAGTGTCCTCTCCAGTGAAGCTGAAGCTACAGAGCCTGGGCAGGGTGATATGGAGGGTCTGCTGTTGCCCATGCAGCAGACCCCCCCTCTCTTTGCAGCTGAGGGATCCAAGGGAAAGACGGAGTCAATACAGCTTGGCTTCAGGTGCGCCGCAGGAGTTGCCGGTGTTGACTACAACGTCAAACCGCCTTAGGGACTCCGGCTCCGTATTTTCTGTCGGGGTTTACTCCCTTAGCCTTTCCCCTGAAGAGGTATGCTGCAAGGCAGCGGAGGTTTTTTTGGAATCAGAGTTTTCCTTCTCTGATGTGCCCTGACTGGAAGATCGAACCAGCGACACTTAGCTCGCAGGCCGACGCTCAATCCACTGAGCCAAACCAGCCAGGGCTTATATATATATATATACGTGTATATATACATATATACACGTATATATATATACACACATATATAAATACATATATATATAAAAGATGTATTTTTTTCATGACCATTTATCCCCTTTATACCCTCTTCTACCTTCACCCACTCCCCTCCCTCCCTGCAATCACCACACTGTTGCCCACATCCATGAGTACTTTTTTTCTTGCTCCTTACCTGAATCTCCAAACCCTGCCACCCCTAGGAGCTGTCAGCCTGCTCTCTAAGTCTGTCTTTGTTTTGCTTATTTGCTTAGTTTGTTCATTAGATTCCACATATGAGTGAAGTCATGTGGTATTTGTCTTTCTCCGACTGGCTTATTTCACTTAGCATAATGTTCTCCAGGTCCATCCATACTGTTGCAAAGTATATAATTTTCTTCTGTACAGCCAAGTAGAATTCCATTGTGTAAATATCCCATAGTTTTTTTATCCATTCATCTGTTGATGGACACTTGGGCTGCTTTCAACTCCTGCCTATTGTAAATAATGCTGCAATGAACATATGGTGGTGCTTATATTCTTTCAAATTAATGTTTCAGGTTTCTTCAGATAAATTCCCAGAAGTGGAATTGCTGGGTCATAAGGCAGTTCCATTTTTCATTTTTTGAGGTAACTCTATATGGCTTTCCACAGTGGATGCACCAATCTGCATTCCCACCAACAGTGCAAAAGTGTTCCCCTTTCTCCACATCCTCACCAGCACTTGTTTGTTGATTTATTGATGATAGTCATTCTGACAGGTGTGAGGTGATATCTCATTATGGTTTTAATTTGCATCTCTCTTATGATTATGATGTTGAGCATCTTTTCATATGTCTGTTGACCAGCTAGCTGTATGTCCTCATTGGAGAAGTGTCTATTCAGGTCCTTTTCCCATTTTTTAATTGTATTGTTGGCTTTTTTGGTGTTGAGTTTTATAAGTTCTTTATAAATTTTGGTCATTAACTCCTTATCAGATATATCAGCACATATGTTTTCCCATTCAGTAGGTTGTCTTTTTATTTGTTGATGGTTTCCTATGCTGTGCAAAACCTTTTTAGTTTGATGTAGTCCCATTTGTTTATTTTTTCTTTTGTTTCCCTTGCCCAATGAAATAGATCAGAAAAAATATTGCTATGAGCAATGTCTGAGATTTTACTGTATGTTTTCTTCTAGGATTTTTATGGTTTCAAGGCTAACATTTAAGTCTTTAATGCATTTTGAATTTATTCTTTTATGTGTCATATGTTGGTGGTCTAGTTTTATTTTTCTGCACGTATCTGTCATATTTTCCCAATGCCGTTTGTTGGATAAACTGTTTTTAGCCCATTGTATGTGCTTGCTTCCTCTGTTGAATATTAATTGACTATAAAGGTGTGCGTTTATTTCTGAACTCCTTATTTGGTTTCATTGATATATGTGTCTGTTTTTATGCCAATACCATGCTGTTTTGATTACTATGGCTGTATAGTATAATTTGATATTAGATAGTGTGATTCCTCTAACTTTGTTCTTTCTCCAGATTGCTGTAGCTATCTGGAGCCTTTTGTGGTTCTATATAAATCTTTGAAATATTTGTTCTAGTTCTGTGAAATATGTCATTGGAATCTTGATAGGAACTTCATTGAATCTATAGTTTGCTTTGGGTAGTATGGACATTTTAATGATGTTAATTCTTTCTACCAATGAACACGGTATGTGTTTTTACTTACTTGTATTTTCTTCAATTTCTTTATTCAATGTATTATAATATTTTGAGTACAAGTCTTTTACATCCTTGGTTAAATTTATTCCTAGGTATTTTATTCTTTTTGAAGCAATTGTGAATGGGATTGTTTTTTAAATTTCTCCTTCTGATACTTCATTATTGGCATATAAAAATGCCACTGATTTTGTATTCTTTACTTAATTCATTTATCAGTTCTAGTTGTTTCTTGATGAAATCTTTAGGGTTCTCTATATATAGTATCATGTCATCTGCAAATAATGGCCATTTTACTTCTTCCTTTCCAATTTGGATGCCTTTTATTTCTTCTTCTTGTCTGATTGCTATGGCTAGGACTTCCAGTACTATGTAGAATAAGGGAGGTGAAAGTGGACATCCCTGTCTTGTTCCTGATTTTAAGGGGAACACTTGTAGTTTTTGCCCATTGAGTATGATGGTGGCATTAGATTTGTCATATATGGCCTTTATTATGTTTAGGTATGTTCCCTCTATTCCCACTTTGCTGATAGTTTTTATCATAAATGAGTGTTGGATTTTATTAAATGCTTTTTCTGTATCTATTGATGTGTTTTTTGTCCTTCATTTTGTTTATGTGGTATATCACATTTATTGATTCACAAATGTTGTACCAACCTTGCATCACCAGAATAAATCCCACCTGATCATGGTGTATGATCTTTTGGATGTATTGCTATATTCAGTTTTCTAATGTTTTGTTGAGGGTTTTAGCATCTATTTCATCAGGAATATTGGCCTACAATTTCCTTTCTTTCTTTTTCTTTTTTTTTTATAGTGTCTTTATCTGGTTTTGGAATTAGGATAACATTGGCTTCATAAAATGAGCTTGAGAGTCTTCCCTCCTCTTGAATATTTTGGAATAGTTTGAGAACGAGAGGTGTTAGTTCTTCTTTGAATGTCTGGTAAAATTCACCTGTGAAGCCATCCAGCCCAGGAATTTTGTTTTGGGGGAGTTTTTTGATTACTGCTTCAATTTCAGTAGGTGTAATCTGTCTATTCAGATACTCTGGTTCTTCCTAATTTAGTTTTGGAGGATTGTATGTTCCTCACAATTTATTCATTTCATCCAAATTATCTAGTTTGTTGGCATATACTGGATCATAATATTTTTTACAGTCTTTCTATTTCTTTGCTGTCAATTGTTATTTCTCCTCTTTCATTTCTGATTTTATTTATTTGGGTCCTCTCTCTCTTTTCCTTGATGAGTCTGGTTAAAAGTTCCTTAGTCTTGTTTATCTTTTCAAAGAACCAGTTCTTGGACTCATTGATCTTTTGTATTGTTTTTTTAGACTGTATTTTATTTATTTATGTTCTGATCTTTATTATTTCATTTCTTCTACTCACTTTGAACTTTACCTGTTGTTATTTTTTGAGTACCTTTCAGTTTAAAATTAGGTTATTTGAGTTTTTCTTGTTTCTTGAGATAGATCTGTAATGCATAAATTTTCCTCTTAGGACTGCTTTCCCTGTGTTTTGTTTTCATTTTCATTTGTTTCAAGTTTTTTTTTTTTTTTCTTTGCTCCTTGATCTCATTGTTGGCCCATTCATTGTTTAATAATATGTTATTTAGCTTCCATGTTTTGTGTATTTTTCAGTTTTCTTCTTGTGATTTGATTTCTAGTTTCATAGCATTGTATTCAAAGAAGATGCTTGATATAATTTCAATTTTCTTAAATTTATTGAGACTTGTTTTGTGTCCTAACATGTGGGCTATCCTAGAAAACATTCCATGCACACTTGAAAATAATGTATATGTTACTTTGGGGTGAAATACTCTGAAGATATCAATTAAATCCATTTGATCTAGTTTGTCATTTAAGGCTGCTATCTCCTTTTTGAGTGTCTATCTGAAATATTTATCCATTGAGGTCAATGGGTTATTAAAATCCCCTATTATTATTGTTATTTCTATAGCTCTCTCCCTTGATGTCCATCAAGGTTTGTGTAGCATATTTAGGTGCTTCTATGTTGTGTGCATAAATGTTTACTAGGGTTATATCCTCTTGTTGGATTTTTCCCTTTACCATTATGTAGTGTCCTTCTTTGTCTCTTACTATAGCCTTGGTTTAAAAGTACTTTGTCAGATTTAAGTTTTGCTACCCCAGATTTGTTCCCTTCCATTTGCTTGAAATATATTTTTCCATTTCTTAACTTTTAGTCTGTGTGTATCTTTCGATCTTAGGTGGGTCTTTTGGAGATAGCATATATATGGGTCTTCTTTTCTTATCCATTCAGCTACCCTATGTCTTTTGATTGGAGCATTTAAGCAATTTACAGTTAAAGTGATTATTGATAGATATGTATTTAAAGCCATTTTATTTTAACTATTTTTCTTTTTTTTTAAATTTTTTATTCTTCTCCTCCTTCTTTTCCCCTTCCTCCTCCTCCTCCTTCTTCTTAAAGCAAGATCTTTAACATTTGTTGCAATACTGATTTGGTGATAACAAACTCCTACAGCTTTTTCTCATCTTGGAAGCTCTTTTTGCTCCTTCAACTTTAAATGATGGCCTTACTGTGTAAAGTAGCCTTGGTTGTTGGTCCTTGCTTTTCATCACCTTGAATACTTCATGTCAGGCCCTTCTGGCCTGAAATGTTTCTGTTGAGAAATCAGATGACAGTCTAATGGGAGGTTCCTTGTAAACAACTAACTGTTTTTCTCTTACAGCTTTTAAGATTCTCTTCTTGTCTTTAAGCTTTGCCATTTTAATTATGATGTATCTTGGTGTGGTCCTCTTTGGGCCAATCTTGTTTGGGACTCTCTGTGCTTCTTGGACTTGTGTGTCTTATTTCTTCCCCAGATTAGGGAAGTTTTCAGTCATTATTTTGTCAAATAGGTTCTTGATCCCTTGCTCACTCTCTTCTCTTTCTGGTAGCCTCATGATGCTGATGTTGTTATGCTTCATGTTGTCCCAAAAGTTTTTAAAACTCTCCTCATTTTTAAAAATTCTCTTTTCTTTTTGCTGCTCTGCTTGGATATTTTTTCCTACCTTATCAGTCAAGTTGCTAATTTGATCCTCTGTTTCATCTATTCTACTGTTTATTCATTCCAGGGTGTTATTTATTTCAGATATTGCATTCTTTACTTCTGACTGGTCCTTTTTTATGGTTTCTATGTCTTTTTTTTTAATGCTGTTGAGCATCCTATAAACATCATTATACGCTCAATATCTGATAAATTGCTTGCCTTCATTTCATTTAGTTTTTTTTCTGAAGAATTCTCTTGTTCTTTCATTTGGGGCCTGTTTCTTTGCCTTCCCATTTTGGCTACCTCTTTGTGTTTGTTTCTATGTATTAGGTAGGTGTGAAAAGACTCTGGTTCATCCCATGTCAGATACTGCCTGTGACTGGCCTTGGGCAACCTGTTTGGAGCTATAAGTGATCCACAGCTTGTGGCTCCCTCTGTGTGTGCAGAAATAACCAAGCTGTGCACCAAGACCCTCTTTCACCTCCATACTTCCTATCAGTCTCGATTTGGTGATGTGGTTCTTCCATAAGTCCTTGATTATAAGGCTTCTCTCCAGCTAGTGTTCAGTTGGTTATTCAGGATGATTTTTCTATAAATGAGTTTTAATTCCAGCTTGGTCCTCGGAGGAGGTTAATGTAGCTTCCACCTATACCACTGCCTTCTTTGCTCAGTCTTGCATGAACATAAAAAAAAAATTAAAAATTATAAATAAGTTTTAAGTTGCCAGGAAATGCCTTCATATGAAGAGCCACCATTCTTAGTATAGATCTTTTAAAACTGTTTTGTATGTGTTTTCAACATAGATTTGTATCATAGAAAATGAGTAGTATTGTTTAGTGTGCATTTCCTTCGGCACGTGTCTTAGAGACTTTTTTTTTTATGTTGGGACATACAGATTTACCTCACTGTTTATGTACTGAATAGTATTTCATTATATGTCCTAATGTGGTAGTTTTCTCTGACAGTCTACATCTAGGATGTTTGCAGTTCTTTTGCTATTGCTAATAATGTTCGAGTGAACCTCCTTGACTATGTCTCTTTGTGGACTCTTGAGTGTTTCTCCAGGATGGCTATGAGAAGTAGAATTGCTGAGTCACAGGGAATATGGATTCAAACCTTAATATGTACTAGAAAATTGTTTTGAAAGTGTCTTTACCAAATGCTCCTACTTGCAGCTTTTAAAGTAAGCATTTCTTCATCTTAATGACATTAGCAAACTTGATGTGAAGTAGTTTTTAATTTACATGTCCCTGAACATTTGTGATGATGAACATTTTTTTATTTGTTGCATATTTGTATTTTCTCTTTTGTGCATACCCTATTCCTGTTCTTTCTTATCAATATCTTATTGTATTTTGTTTCTGGACCCCTGAGAATAGGATGGCCTGTCTTGGCTCTTGCCATGTTTGTTATGCCTAGCACAGTGTGTGTCATGATATAACTGCCTAAATACTTACTGAAATTATCCAAGTCATCAGTACCTTTAATCTAAGCATGGCTTTGCCCTGGTTTTTAAATACATAGTCTGAAATCTCCTTCCCAGGAGTGAGTCTTAAAACAAAGCATTAGGACTTTTATAGAAAAATCTGACAACAGTCACTTTAGCTAACAAACAGCTGTCCTAAAACATGATGTCAAAGACCAGCAGGCCCCATAGAATTTACTGAAGCTTGTGTTCTAGTAACATAGGGCTTTCAAGGGTGGGAGGACATTGCTGGGTGGGAAGGAGTAAGAGTGAAGGGAGGACAGAGGTAGCAATCTATGTAGAAGTTCAGGTAATCCTGAGGAGGCCATTGTAGATTGTATGCATTTCCTTGACCCAAAATATCCAAAGACCAGGAGCATTCCTACTGTTCAGAATGGCCTTGAAACCTGAAAAATTGAGTGGAAGTTTTTGTTGGTATGTTTTTTCTCCTGGAGATAGGATCTAGTGCTTCTAGCAGGTCCTTAAAAGAATTCATGATTCCTCATATGGTGAGAATGACTGGTATGGGAAGCTGTGGAGAAATACTGTCAGTGATGTGATATGGAGACAGACTGTAGCGGATGTTGGCTTCCCAGCAAAGTCTTGATCTTGTAGGTAATGGGGAATGTTTGAATGCAACTCATAAGATGCTTTAAGATGCACTTGGGATGTGATAACAGTTAACATTTATTGCATACATTTCATATTCCTCACATTACACTGATCTTTTTTAAAAAATTGAGGTGAAATTCACATAACATGAAATTAACCACTTTTAAGTGTGCAATTCTGTGCCGTACATTCACGGTGTTGTACAACCACTACCTTTATCTAGTTCCAAGATATTTTTATCACCCCAAAAAACAATCACATAACCATTCCATCCCTGTCCCCACTCCACCTAGTTTGCTTTCTGTTTCTGTGGATTTATATATTCTGGATATTTTATATATATGGAATCATACAACATGTCCTTTTGTGCCTGCCTTCTTTTTTTAACTCAGCATATCATTTTTGATGTTCATCCATATTGTAGCATGCATCAATACTTCATTACTTTTTATGACTGAGTAATATTTCATTTTATGTGTGTTCTACATTGTGTTTATCCATTCATCCATCAATGGTCATTTGGGTGTTATAAATAGTGCTGCTATGAACATTCATATATGAGTATCTGAGTATTTATTTTCAATTCTTTTTTGTAAGAGTAGAATTTCTGGCTCATATGGCAACTTTATGTTTAATTTTTTGAGGCTATGCTTAACTGTATCTATTCGCTTCCCTGATCTTGTCACCAACTCAGTGAGAGAGGGCTATAATTACCTCTTAGAGATAAGATATTAGAGATAAGAAAACTGAGACCCAGAGAAGTTAAGTGGACTTTCTTAAAGTTGCATAGCTAATAAGTGGTAGAATTATTATGTAAGCCCAGGACTGGCTGATTCCAGAACCAGAGCCCCTTGCCACTATGCTATCCTGCCTCTCCTATAGTGTCTAAGGATGATGGCACCTTTCTATGCATCAAGATATGTTAGTTTTTTTGCTCAGAGAACTGTTACTTTAAAAAAATATATCCTTGCTGCAGGAATGTTACTTAAAGGGAAAGCTACAAAGACACTTACTGTCTGTTAAACTGAACAAGAGTTTTACCATCAAAGGGAAAGTGAACACAGTCTCTGTAGGCACTTTTCTGCTCACCTGTGAAGGCAGACATCACTGCTGCCTGGAAGGAGCAGGGACACTTACTTGTTCCCCTAGCCTTTCCCCCTTTCCATGCCCTTGTGTTCTTTCCATCAGTCTCTAACCACCTCTAAGCCCTTTGCCCTGGGGAGATTGGTGATTTCAGTTATAGTGGAACTCTCAAGCAGTGCATTTGAGCAGAAAATTGTACAAACATCTGAGTCTTCATTTCATGCAGGATTTTCCTACCACTTGTCAGGGAGAACCCAGAATAAGTGGTGTTCATTAGGATTAATACCTGTTGACTGTGGAAATGTGAAATTGATCACAGATAGCCCTTTTTGAAACAAGACCCCAGGGTGACTGAGAAGTAAGAAAAGTCTCTGCTGAGTTCATCACAACTGAGACCTGGTAACTGCAGAAAAGTGAAATTGATCCTATGAGACACATGATTGCTAGAAAGGGTCAGCATCACTGTGGGGGCAGACAGGCAGCAAAATCTGTGTTGTATCTGCTACCCCAGCGAGGTACTGAAGAGCCTAACTACTTTCCAAATGTTCCCATCTTGTTTTAAAGTGGCATCTTTTATCAGCCTACTGGATGGGGAGGGCCTCCCAAGACATCTGAGGTGTGTAACTGAAGCACAAAATTGCATTTCTAAACAAGTGTTTAAATCCTCTTGATATGTTGAAATTTGTTTACTTTATATAAATAAAAACTTCTGGAATGTACCTTGATTCATACTTGTGTGTGTGTCTTGATTTGTACTGAGCCACTAAGATGGCACCTTCCATTTGCTCCTCTAGACCTCTCAGTAAGTTCTTTTGTCCTCTGGTTTCTTCTGTGTTTGACCAATGGAAGGTGCTAGCAGGAGATTGGAGGGAAAGAAGGACTAAATCAGTGGGTCTCAACTTTCCTAATGCTGTGACCCTTTAATATAGTTCCTCATGTTGTGGTGACCCCCAACCATAACTAAAGCATAGTGATTAATCACAAAAACAATATGTAATTATATATGTGTTTCCCGATGGTCTTAGGCGACCCCTGTTAAAGGGTCCTTCGACCCCCAAAGGGGTCTTGACCCACAGGTTGAGAACCTCTGGACTAAATGAAGTCAAACACATTTGAATTCCTGGTTCACTTCCTGATGAGACATGTTAGTAGTGGTGTGTTTCTCTGTAGTGGACCACCGTTTCCATCAGGTGTCCCTCTTTAAAAGCTATGAGTTTTGATAACACTACCTTTATTTATGTTTTCAGTCTTGGGGGTGGTGTCAGCCTTCCCACTGTTGTTGGTTCTGGAGGGCTTTGTTTTTTGTGGGTTTTCCTCAGCTTTTCTACACTTTTATAAAGAGTCCTTATAAACTCTCTCTTAGCCCCTTCATCATGCCATCTGTTTCCTGCCATGACCCTGACCAGCCACTCAATGCCTCTTGTCCCTATTGCAGGTATCTAGGTGTGATGGGGTGAGAATCTCAAGTCTGGACCAGAATACAGGTTCACTAAGCATCTAAGCATCAAACTATGGCACCATCATTTTGTGCCTATCGAGACTGGACCAGAGAACAAGAGAGATTGGAAAAGAGGAGAACTGTAGGCTGAGGAATTGAAAATGGGGAGTAGTAAAGGAAACTGGAAGAGAAGTTGCCTAGAAGGGGGCACTCAGAATAGAGGGGAGAAAATAATGTTCCAACCAGAGTTATTACCCCGTAGCAACTTGAGGGGCAATTGATGAGATACTTTGTGGGTTTCAGCTGTACATACACAGCTCACTTTTATATATGCCCTTATTGCTAAGGTAACTTCTCCCTTCCTTTAGTGGAACTTGAGAGGGGACACCCTTCATGTGTACCTGACTAGGCCACTTTCCATCCCTTCACTCCAGGATCTGAGCTTTTTGCAGGTTCCTGGAATGACCCAAGCCATCTCTTACTTCTCACTCAAATGGTCCCCTTTGAAATTCTTTTCACCACAATAATTCTTATATTTCTTTAAGACTTAGTCAGCTATGATAATTGTTCATCTTTCATTAAGATCAGCTATGAGGCTCAGGAAGTCTTATCTGCTCCTTGGTTTGATGTAAGTGCCTTTCTGGGCTCCAATATCATTATTCTAGTCTCATCACCTGTTCTCCCACTACTGGACCATGAATCTGTTCAGTAGGATTTTGGCCCTATTTATCTATGCAAGAGGTAGTTTAGAAATTGTAGTGAAGGGGAAACAAGATTAAAATTTAAAACATTTTGGAGATCTTTTGGGGAAGCAGGGATAAAGTCTATGCTTATACTTTGAGAATGGGGAAGGATTCTCCAGAAGAAGTTCTGAAAAATTCTAGTTCATAGGGTGAAGACATATGCCCCTAAGAATGAAACCAAACTCCTTATACATTAAATGAGATGAAACACTTCAATGATGGGTTCAAAGGGAAACAAAATCTCCTAGGATAGAAGGAAAAGGGATAACTCTTAGGGTAAGAGGGCATTTTCTTTATGATCTACTAAACTTCTTGCTCTTCAGGAGGGCTCAGATAAATATGTATAATATATATGTATATCTGTTTGTCATGGTGTGTGTCAAAGGTTCTCAAGACTACTACCGGGTTTGGTGATTTGCTAGAAGATTTCATGGACTCAGCATACAGTGATGGTTATAATTTATGACAGCAAAAGTATAAAAAGCAAAATCAGCACAGGGGAAAGGTACATGCGGTGAAGACTAGAGGAAACCAGACACAAGTATAATTCCCACAGCAGTGAGTTGTGACAACACATGAAATGTTGTCTACTAGGGAAGCTCATTAGAGATTCAGTGTCCAGGGTTTTTACTGGGAGTTGTCACTTAGGCACCCTCTTTCTTGCGCATGTCCAAATTCCAGACTCCCAGAAGGAAAGCAGGTGTTCATCATAAACCATATTGTCTTCATGGTTTATGCATAGTCCTCTTTCTTCTCAATTTTGAGAATGGTGGAAATTCTCCCCAAATCCAAGTTTCCAGATGCCAGCCAAGGGCCAATCTTGCAAGAAGGCCTTTGTAAGGAGAGCAGTCCTCAATCCTGCTATGTCTGCTATTTTTCTCACATGGTGTCACATTGATTATCTCTGGGTAAAGGAGATATTTATGTATTTCCCAGCAAGTAGAGTTTCCTTTCCCTTAGATCCCAAGAAGAATTAGGGCTTTCTGGAATGTCAGCTCAGATTTCTTTTTTCCAGAGACCTTAGCAATGATTTCTAAACCTCAAAGGCATGGTAAACAGTTGGCTTCAATTAAATTGTTATGCACAGGCCTCTTCTCCTTTGCATTCCATCATGAGGGGCTTAAGTCCAAGTTCCCAAGAGCTATTGTAAGACTTGTCTCTTAGAGCTTTGTCAGGAGGTAAATCCTGTGCCACAGGACTGATCCCATTCAAATGAACTATCTTTTATCCAAAAAGCTTTATATTCTGTCCCCATTGACCAACCACTGTAGGGATTCACTCCCAGTTCTGCTCTCCTGGTTCTTTCCCAGCATATTAGCAAGGATCCTGTGGCTACTATGGCATGTATTCATCTCTCCCTGTCAGACTCAACACTGGTTCATCAGGTTAGGTTACTAGTCAACTTTGGTGTTGATTTGGTAGCCAGAAGAGGAGGTGGAGGCATTGTTTTGTTAGGCACCAACCTTATTTGAGGCTTTGCTTATTCTTCAAGCAATAAAAGGGGCTGTCTTTCAGAAAGAGAGTGAATACTTCGGCAGGCCCAGGGAGTTCATGGAATCTTAGGGTTGAATGTAATCAAGTGTATTGTTCCAGATATCCCCACCCCAAGTCTCAGAGCCCTACTCCTTCTTATCTGGGTCATGATTTTGGTGTAGGATATATGCCTAGCCTGAGAATCCAGTCTTCTCTGCAGTTTTGCCATTCTTACAGTTAATTCCTGCACCTGTTCTTCAGGTGTTTTCATGCTGAAGAAGATAAAGATTTTTTAAGTACTGCCAAGGAAGCCCTTTGACATGATTTGCTCTAAATTGTTGAGTGATTGCCCTGGGGTTGTCATTTTTTCTCTTTGACACAGGTATTCAGCAACAGTCACCCAATTTCACAGTCCTGATAATTACTATATATCTCATTCCCCTCCAGCACTGGAGATGTTGCACAAGCCAGTGCATCCCTTTCTATCCATACCCTGTCTAGTTAACCACAAGTGGAAAGTCTTAGCAATTGCACTGTGCCAAACATGCCAGGGATGGGTAATGCTCCATTTCCTACCAGTGATGGACTCCTTACTGCCAGGCAGCCAATTAGTGGTCCAGCTCCAGAATCTTGTCCTTTGAGTCTGGTTTTTAAGACCAGCACTTCATATCAGCTCTCTTAGATTGGTGTGGGAGGCAGAATAGTGGCCCCCAAAATGTCTACATTCTTATCCCTGGAACCAGTGAGTATGTTACCTGACATGGTAAAGGGAACTTTGTAGATGTGATTAAATAAAGGATCTTGAGATGGGGAAATTAGCTGGGATAATCTGATTGGGTCCAATGTATTTACAAGTGCCATTATAAGAGGGATACAGGAGAGGTCAAAGTCAGAGAAGGTAATGTGACAATGGCCGAAAAGGTTGCAGTGATGAGGGGCCATGAGCCAAGGAGTACAGGTGACTTTTAGGTATTGGAAAAGGCAAGGGATGGGCTGTTCCCCAGAAGGAACACAACCCTGCCAACACTTTGATCTAGCCCAGTAGGACCTGGATCAGATTTCTAACCTCCAGAACCACAAGGTAATACATTTGCATTGTTTAAGCCGCTAAATTTGTGGTTTTGTTACAACATTGATAGGAAACAAATACAATTGGGTTTTCTAGAAGCAGACCCTGAGACATGGATTTGGGTATATATGAGTTATTAAGAGAATGCTTTCAGGAGACTGAAGACAAGGTGAAAGGGAATTGCTAAGCAAGTCTGTGGCCCTGGCTAAAAATCTAACCTTGGCCCTACTCATGGAGGTAGTGCTCTGGACATAAGTCACACTATGGTGTTATTCTTTCTTGGGGCAAGGAGGCTGCCCTTTGATTCTGGTTTCTGGCAGTCATGGGCAGCCCCCAGGTTGTTGTTGTTGGTGGATTTTGGGGGAAGCATGTACCTACCTTCCTAGGTGACATGACTCCTGTCATCAGAGCCAATCTGAGAAGGGAGGTGTCTGTGGCTTGTTAGCCCCCAACGCAGCAGCTGGGAATGGGTGCACAGTCCCAGTAAAGAGGACCCTTGTACAGTGCAGAACTTGTGCACCAAAGAGACTACCAGAGAAACTAAAAAAAAAAAAAAAAAAAAAAAAAAAAGATGTAACCAGTGAGTAGTTTTTCTAGCCTGATTGCTTTGGCTTCCAAACACAGACTTAAATTACTGACTTGCATAAAACAGCTATGTGAATTTAGCTGCCTAGTAAACCAGTTACTTGGTGGTTTTGCAGAATTTAGCCGCTTTGTTGAATTCTTTCACCTTCTGTTTTAGATTTTTTCCAGTAACCTTGGCTTGCCCTAGTTGATTGGTGGCTTTGCAGTTAGCATTAGACCACTGGCGCAATCACATTTGAGTGAGAAGCCCCTTGGACTCATTGACTTGCCTGGGGTTATTTGGCTGGTCTGGGACCTTCAAGGGGGTAGCGCTGGTACTTGAATACTAATCGGTGGTCTGTCGCCTGATTTGATCAGTGCAGGAACTGGGACACCAGTAGACAGTCTCCAGTGGAGATAAGATTTCAGCCTTAATTATTTTACCCCTTGACGGTACACCAAACGCATCCACGATGATGGAAAATGGGATTCTTCACTGCATTGCATCGTGCCCCAGATCTGTAATTTGATACAAAAGAGTCACACAAATTGAAATTAAAATGCATTTTAGATGCTTCCTCCCATCAAAGCAGTTTGCACCAGCAGGCTTTCTCTTTTAAGAGTTTGCTATAGAAATAGGGAAACTGGGTGGCTTTGCTGTTGGCGGCTGTGGAAGTAACACAATCTCCCCGCTTGTCAACTGCAGGCAAGAAAATGAAATAAAATGAAAACCAATTGGAGGTCTAATTATCCTTTTTAAAGTGACTTCATCCTGTAGAGTGGCTCACTGAATACGTAAAAGGCACCTTTCTTTTTTTCCCTTCTTTTCCCTTTGGGTGTTTGGGGCCACATTAACAAAGGGGGTCACATTGGGATAGAAGAGATGGGGTACTCAATGTTTGAGTCCAATTTCTTGCTTAACAGCACTTACAGACGGTGTGGCTATGTGCCAAGCACTGTTTGAAGTACTCCTCATGATGACCCTATGAGGTAAATACTCATGTTACTGGTGTTTACAGAAACTTAGGAACAGAGAGGTGAAGTGATTTGCCTAAAGTCATTCAGCTAGTAAGCAGCGCCAGAGCTGGAATTTCAACCTGGGCAGTCAGGCTCCAAATTCAGGATCTTAATATATGCTCTTCCTTGTTGTGATGAATCTGGGTGGCTTGGCTTTCAAAAAGGAAACAAAATAAGTCTCCCATTTCTCCAGACTCCAAACCTAGCCTCGACAGCCTCATCATAGGGCTGACCTTTGGTCACAGCAGGGCCAGGAATGCAGATCCAGGTGTGTTCATAGCACATTCTGAGGGTCATCCTTGAACATGAAGCCTCCCATATTCTCATTCACAAGTGGGCTATGTTATGCATACTGTTCTGCTCTAGCCTGTTTCTCTTAATATGACACCTTGGTACACTTTCCTACCAGCCAAACAGTTACCTCATTCTTGCTTACATTTGCCTAGTGTTTACAATGCACATTATCCATAATTTAACCACTATACTACTCATAGCTACTTGGTTGTTCCCTATTTTCTGTCATTAAGAGCAATGATGTAATGAATATCTGTATATAGTCAGGTATGTTTTTGTGAGTTTATTCCTAGGGCATAGTCCTAGCTGTGGGATTCTGTATATATATATAGTTTGGGTTGTTTTTGCTTTTCCATATAGTATATATAAAATTTTAATTGTGATAGCCATTGCCTCATTACTCTCCAGGGAAGTTACTCTCCAGTTCAATTGTCCCCCAAAGTGGATGGAGAGATGGAGAGTACATCTTTCTTCATGCCCTTGCCAGTATTGGGTATTAGAAAACTAAAAAATTGCCTATGTGATAAGTGAAAAGTGGTATCTTGTTATTGTTGTGATTAATTATGGGACAGTTAAGCATCTCTTCATTGCTTATTGGCTAGTTGTATTTATTTATTTTTTTGTGAACTGTGTATTTGAATCCTCTGCCCACTTTCTACCCCACCTCCCAAGAGTTATTTCTCTTTATTCACTGATTTGTGGGCAACTCTTTCATTTTTTAAAGCCTTGGAGGGCACTAGCCTTACACTCTAGCCTAGAAAGACTTTGGTTGAACTGACTTTTCTCTTCCTTTTCCTTTGCTCTTCTCCCCTTTAATCTTTATTTCTGAGTACAGTGTTATGCACCCTGTGGACACAATAAACACGTGCTGATTGACTTTTATTTATCTGATTTTTATGGCTTCTTCCACTGAAGAGCTCCACAGCCTTTATAGTCATTAACTTGATGACCCTCAAAGCACTCTAGTATGGCAGCTATAATTACTGTCAGGGTTTTTGAGATGATGAAACAGAGGAGATTCTTCAGAATTACTTTTTGAGGGCCTTAGGAAGAGGTCTGGAGGGAGTTCAGCTCCTTCACAAGTTCTGCACCTAGTATTTAAAAAGGTTCTAGTAAGAATGACTGCAGGTTGATGGGTGGGCAGTCATTGGGTCTACAAAGATTTCTTCAAGTCCCCCTCTTGGACTAGTCTCAGAGTGAAGTAAGACTGAATAGCAGTTACATGTACCTGCTTCAAATTCTAGTTCTTCCTCTCAATAATTGTATGATGATGGGAAATAATAGCATCTGATGTTTATTGGGCTCTTACTATATGCCAGACGACACGCTGAACATTTTTCATTCACTGTCTCACTTGGTCCTTAGAGCTCCCGTGACGTGCTGAAATGTTAAGTGACTGGCCTGAAAGGCACAAAAATAACTGTTGGTGTTTGTGGTGGACTGAATGGTGGCCCCAGAAAGATATGTCCATGTTCTCATCCATGGGACCTGTTAATGTGACCTTATTTGGAAGTAGTCTTTGCAGATATAATCAAGTTAAGGATCTTGAGGTAAATCATCCTGGAATATTTGAGTAGGCCCTAAATCCAATGACAAGTGCCATTATAAGAGACACATGGAGGAGAGACAGGCACAGAAGGGGAGAAAACCCTCCAAAGACAGAGGTAGAGATCAGAGTGATGCGGCCACAAGCGAGAAACATGTGGAAACATCAGAAGCTGGAAGAGCTATGGAAGAATCCTCCCCTACAGCTCTCAGAGGGGGCATAGCCCTGCTGACACCTAGAGATTTTGGACTTCTGCTTCCAGAACTGTGAGAGAATAAGTTTTTGTTGTTTTATGCCCACCAGTTGATGGCAATTTGTTACATCAGACTCAGGTAACTATAGTGTTGAGATGGGAACCAAGGTGGGCCGGACTCCAAGTAAGCACCCTCAACTGTGATGCTGTCCAGTTAGCGCATGGCTGAATCTTCTCTGTTTGTTCCCTCACCTATTTTCAGGGATAGTGATTGTGCATACCCCACAGTGCTTTGTTAGGATTAAATAAGATGATATGTGTAGAATAGAAGTTGGAGAACAATGCTTAGCAGATAACGGCTTCTGATGCTCCTAGCATTGTTGTTTTTATCGAGTCACTGTAGGAATGGCTACTTGTGTACAAACCTGAGAGACAGACTCAATGTCTGTGACCAGTGCTGGTCCAATAGGGAGAATACTTCTTGGAATCTTAGGCTAGATAAGTCACCATTATGGGCCATTGGTAGTTGAATAAGTACCTTTGGGACATAAGTCAGTCTCCTGGTATTTTCATTTTGTGGTTACCTATGAATTAGATATTTTCATTTCTTTCTGTGCATCTCCCTTTGTTTTATTTTTAATACTAACAGTGCTTACTCTTGTTGTTAACTTAAAGTAAACAGTATTTTTAAGTCCCCCAGACCATCCCCAGTTTTGGTGATTCATACAGAAGACTCACAGGACTCAGGATATCGTTGGGCTTGCGGCTAAGCCTTATACAGTGAAAGGGTACAAAGCAAAATCAGCAAGAGGAAAAAGCACATAGGGTAAAGTATGGAGGAAAATGGGTACAAGATCTCAAGTCCTTTCCTAGTGGAGTCACACACAAGTTCTTATTCTCCAACAATGAGTTGTGACAATGTGTGAAGTGCTTTCCATGATGGAAGATTGTTAGAGACCTGGCACTCACAGGTTTTATTGGGGGCAGGTCATGTAGGTTCCTTCTTCCTAGCACTACCAAAATTCCAGACTCCCAGAACAAAAGCAGATGTTCAGCATAAACCACATGGTTTGTACAAACAGTTAGGGTACAGTGGACACGTTTTATCAGTTTTAGAATGATGGGAACCCTCCTGAAATCCAAGTTCCCAGATGTTAGCCAAGGGTCAACTTTGCAAGCAGACCTTCCTAAGGATAGTAGTCTCAAGCCTGCTATGTTGACTATTTTCTGCAGTGCATGCAATAAAAGTTAATAATTTCTAGACACTATTTAATTATTGCAAGAACCTTCATCGTCATCATCATCATCATCATCGGCAGCCATCCGTCTCGAGAGACGGTGGCGTAGCTTCCTGAGAGTCTATCTGCACCGCCGAGAATGGCTGTGCAGTCCGACTCGGGAGTGACAATCCCTGCCGCACTTGTTACAGGTGAAGGCAGATGGCTGTTGTTGCTGCTGTTGACGCTGCTTCTGCCTCGATCTTTTCTGGACCGCCTCCTCGTTGCGCGCAGCCTCTGCGCGTGACGTACCTTGCCTGACCGCGAGCCTCCAGGCTAGGCGGTCGTCTGCTTGAACTTCCCATGTGTTGAGATTGATGGAGCATTGTGTCATGTCCTTTTTGCAGATGTCTTTGAACCGCAGTTTTGGGCGCCCTGTCATCCTCTGGCCTTCTGCTAGCTCGCCGTAGAGGAGGTCTTTGGGAATACGGCCTGCATCCATTCTTTTGACATGGCCGAGCCACCTGAGGCGTCTCTCACTAAGAACTGCATGCAAACTGCTCATGTTGGCTCGCTTCAGCACCTTGGTGTTGGGAACCTTATCCTGCCAGGCGACATGCAGGACGCGTCGCAGGCACCTCATGTGGAAGCTGTTGAGTTTCCTTTCGTGCCTTGCGTAGGTGGTCCACGTCTCGCTGCCATAGAGGAGAGTGCTGAGTACGCAGGCTTGGTAGATGCGCAGTCTGGTTTTCTCAGTGAGGCTGGAATTGTTCCACACTCGCCGGTTCAGTTTGGCCATAACTGTGGCTGCTCTGGCGATTCTCCGGTTGACCTCCAAGTCAACTGACAGAGAGCTCGAGATGGTGGACCCGAGGTAAGTGAAGTCGTTGACAACCTCCAGGGTGTATCCGTCGATGGTGATGCATGGGGGAGTCCCCGTGCCTTGAGCCATAACGTTCGTCTTCGTCAGGCTGATGGCTAGTCCGAACTCCTTGCATGCGTGGGAGAGGCAAGTGACTAGCTGCTGGAGTCCCTCTTCGGAGTGTGATGTCAAGGCTGCGTCGTCGGCGAAGAGCATCTCACGGATGAGCACCTCTTTGACTTTGGTCTTGGCTCGTAGACGGGCCAGGTTGTAGAGCTTGCCATCGGATCTGGTGTGAATGAAGACACCCTCGCTGCAGTCCTTAAAGGCGTATTGGAGGAGCATGGAGAAGAAGATTCCGAACAGCGTAGGCGCGAGGACGCAGCCCTGCTTTACTCCGCTGCTGACTGGGAAGGCCTCAGAGGTTGCGCCGTTGTAGGACACCGTGCCGTGCATGTTGTCGTGAAAGGACATGACCACAGCAAGCAGATGTGGTGGACAGCCAATCTTCCGTAGCAAGCTGAAGAGTCCGCTTCGACTGACCAGATCAAACGCCTTCGTGAGGTCGATAAAGGCGAGGTAGAGTGGTTTATGCTGCTCGTGACACTTCTCCTGCAGCTGACGTAGGGAGAAGATCATGTCCACTGTTGATCGGCCAGCTCTGAAGCCACAGTGGGACTCTGGGTAGACGCGGGAAGCAAGGGTCTGCAGGCGGGCAAGAGCGACCCGGGCAAATACTTTGCCGACGACGCTGAGGAGAGAGATGCCCCGGTAGTTGTTGCAGTCGCTGCGGTCTCCTTTGTTCTTGTACATGGTGATAATGTTGGCGTCTCTCATATCCTGGGGGATGTAACCCTCCTTCCAGCAGAGACAGAGTAGATGGTGGAGCGGCTGTAGCAGGACTGGTTTCCCGCTCTTTAGGATTTCTGGAGGGATTCCGTCGCTTCCTGGTGCTTTCCCGCAAGCGAGGCGGTCGATGGCTTTGGCGAGCTCTGCCGCAGTAGGTGGGGTGTCTAGCTCCTCCATGACTGGTAGGTCTGGGATGGCTTTAAGAGCAGTGTCTGTTACGGTGTTCTTCGTTGCGTACAGCTCGAGGTAGTGCTCGGTCCACCGCCGCATTTGCTGTTCCTGGTCAGTGATGACCTCACCTGTCTTGGACTTAAGGGGGGGCGATCTTGGAGGGGATTGGGCCTGTTGCCTTCTTGATACCCTCATACATTCCTCGTGCGTTGCCTATATCGGCGGCTTCCTGGATGGTTCTGCACAGGTTTAGCCAATAGGTGTTGGCACAGAACCTTACACACTCATAATTATTATTACTCATAATTTAGAGATAAAGAAACTGAGGTTTAGGGACTTTAAGAACCTCATTTAAAATCATCATGGGTAAATCAGAGCAGGGGCACGTTAGACTATTATCACTATGCAATAAGCCATTCCCTTACAGGGAAGAACATGAAGAAAGAGAGGTGTTGTTCAAAATGGCTCTAACAGACAGCATGTAGGCAGAATTATGCTGTAGCAATCCCCACAACTCAATAACTTATAACAAGTCATTTTATTTTCCACTCAAGCTCTAGGTCTCCTGCAGGTCACGTGGGGTGCTGCTCTGTGTTGTTCTTGCCCTGGGACCCAGCTATTGGAGCAGCAACTGCTGCAAGTTACCAGAGCAGGAGGGAAGCACAAGTGCAAATTGTGCAATGGCTCTTAAAGCTCCCACCCTGAAGTGTGATGTGTATCACTGCCATGGGCTAATGCAAGGCACATGACCTCACCTAGTTTCCAGGGGGCTGGCAAGTGCGATCATAAGGGGAATATTCATTGAACAGCACCAATAACTGTACAGCAGCTAGATAGCATTGGCTTCTGGTTATTGCACCTTCCCTCTGAATCCTCCACTGAGCCCCTATGCTTTCTACTGATGTAGGTACCACTGGCAACCTGGCCCCAGTGACCTACAGGATGTCCCTGGAGCCTAGGGCGATGTCATGTGTCTGCTCACTGTGACCATAGGCTGCAGACCCCACAGTAAAATTTGCAATGATTAGTATCTTTGGAGCCCTACCTCTGCCTCACCCTTCTCCTCTGCCAGCAAGCCAGAGATACCTGCAGACTGGAGCTGGAGTGAAACCTCCTAGCTTGATCAGGCTTTTTGAATCCCTGGCAAATATTGCCTAGATATCTAAAACTCTGGGTTCCTTAAAAAAGAATTCCAGGGTATATTTATTAGCAAGCATGAATTTTGACAGATTTTCATGTTCCTCACTCTTGGCAGGGTATGCAGGGATCTCCTGCCAGTTTCTGACAGCCTCATTGCTAGGTGTTAAGTGAAAAACATCATCAGCCTGGTCTATTGATAGGTTCAAGTGACAGTGTATGTTGCCAGTCTCAGCCAAGAATCACTTCTGACAATTTTCCTTTCCATTGCAATGCTTGGATGAGACCATTCCTCCACCCCTCTTCCGCAGGAGTTTAAGATGCTGTAACCATATTAAAGCTCCATATATCTACATGGCTGTAAGAAATTAGTTGGTGGAGGAATTAAGCAGGGCATATGGCTTCCAGTGGGCTGCCTACATGGTGGCAGTGTGGCCCAACCCTGGGCCAAATGGAGCTAATGAAGCTGCTGTGCCCGGTGCTCCCCAGAAAGAGGGGTTTCAGCCAAACTTGTTGATTAGCTTGCTTTGAGGCTGCCAGAATGCTATTCCTGCTTGGCTAGGCCAGCCCCTCTCATGGACAGACCTCACAGTGCCCTCTCCCACTGCCCTGGGGCAGAGGTCACAGCTTGTTCTCCAGTTCTCAGTCTGTATGTCAGACAGGAGCCCCCTTTTTATTCGAACTGTAGTCCCTTCTGCTCCCTCCAATCTGTTCTGAATGATTTTTTCAGAATGGAAAGCTCATTGTGGCCCCCAAAAGTATTTTTTTAAAAACAAACTAACAACTTCACTAGATTTCATTAATGTTAAAAACAAAAACAAAAACAAACAAAACACAGGATTCTTAACAACATGGCCTGCATGGTTCTGCATGGTCCTTGCCCTCCTTTTTTACCTCATCCACAATTGAGTGCCCTCTTGCTCTCCAAGCTCAAGCCATACCAGCCTTCTTTAGGTTCCACCAATGGCCATGTTTGTCTCCTTCACGGGGCCTTACACATGCCCTTTCCTTCACCCCCAGTCTCTTCCTGCTTGTTTGGGGTTCCAGACGTTGGCCGCACTCATCTGGGGTGCAGGAAGAGGGATCCTAAAAATATCAGTGCTTGGGGCCTACCACTAAATATTTAAATTGCATTGATCTGCAGAGAGAAGCTGGTAATCAGCATTTGAAGAGATCCGCAGCTGATTCTAATATGCCTCCATGGGTGAGAAACCCTAACCTGGTTAATTTCTGCACAGCCTTTGGGTCTTGGTTCTGTGCTCCTTTCTTCAAGGACGCCTTCTCCAATATTCCTGATTAGGTCAGAATATTCCTATATTACATTATTGGAGAATCACTTACCCTACCCTCTCTTATACCTAAGAGTCTGAATTTTACACTTAATTGTGGGATGATTAGATTAATACCTGTCTTCCTTGATGAACTTTATTTGCTCACATTGTAAGTCCAGTGCTGTCATAGAGACTAGTGGCTAATAAATAATGATAAAATAAATGAATAAATTTTGGGGCCCTTTCAAACTCCTCAAGGTGGCCCAACCTATCCTATTTAGATTTTTGGATTATAAAATAGGTTAATATTGGTTCGGTCAAGGGCTTCTGGTTAATCATGAGAATCCCAACCAATCTCTTTAGTGACCAAAAGCACTATTAGGGTGGTGGGGTGGATCAAGAAATGTGAAGTGGTATGGAGCAGAAGTAGGTGGTTGATACGAGTAGTGATCAGGCCCTATAGGGCAAATGTAGAGGTAAAGGAATGTTCTAGGTGTAGAGACATGCCCCTTTATGAATAGCCATGAGCTGACTGTCCAGTAAATTCAATGTTCTGACCCAGGATGGTATTCTTCCACTATCTCTGAAAAGGAAATAGGTATTCAAACTAGACAGATAAGATCAAATGTGGTTTAGGAGGAACAACACTTGAAGATGGGTGAGATATCCTAAGAGAATGTGGAGCATCACTGGATGAATTCAGAGGTCACAGGTTACATTAGTTATAGGCCAAAGGAGACAATTTTCAGCTGAAATTGTGAAACTGTACTATGTGATCTTTGAGACATGATGAGAGCTAGATGTCTGTAGAGGAAAAATGTTCTAATTTTACAAAAAGGGAAAAATGGTGGAATCTTAAAATTTCAAATAAAAGATACTTGGAAAAGTTACAGAAGAATTTTTAAAGTGGTAATTGTGATCACATAGGAAAAAAGCAAGACTCATTGGACCTGACATAGGTTGCTGAGAGCCAGTCATGTTGAACTGATGTTTTTTCATTTTTAAATAAGGTATTAGATGGAAATATTATGTTGAAAATATACATGTAGCATATCTTGATTTTAGCAAAGCATCAGGTAATAATGTTTTCTCTGTTATTTCTGTTTCAGATTAAGTAAAAGTGAGTTGACTAAACTACTGTACCTATAGAGGGAGTTGTCCTAGCATTGCATTTCTAATTTTGCCCCTGTATCTTCTCTCTTCCTACAGATTTCCCTCACATCTTCTCTTCCCTGTACCTTCTCTGCATGTGTAAAGGATCCTCAAGTCTACATTTCCTGCTCTCATCTTTCTCTAAAGCTACCAAACCACATTTCCAGCTGGAAATTCTGTTCTTCTCAAACTTAGTAGCCAAAATGGAACTAATTATCTTTTACTCCTCACCCCAAATCTCAGTCTTCTCTTTCTTTGAGAGTTGGGAAAAGAAGATTTACTCTATAGTCAGGCATCAGAATCTTTCTTTTCTTGTTATGTGACTGTAGCTTCTTCAGGTCATTGTTTTTGTGTCCAAATAGACTTAGGAGAGGTTAGACACCATCGCCTTCACCATCACCATTGCCATCACCATTACCAGCCCTATCATCACCACAGCTTCTACCATTATCACCATCATCATCATCATCATGAACACCATCATCCTCTCCACCACCATCATCACCATCACCATCACCACAACCACCTTTAACAGCATCACTACCAACAACAACATTAAGGCAGTTTTTGCAGCACCCAGTGTAGGAAAACATAGACAACACATAGATTAAAACTCTGAGATACAACATTACAAATGTATCCTGTAATCGAACCCTTACGACCTGATAAGGTAAGTACTGCCCTTATCACCACTTTATAAAAAAGAAAACCAAGTCCACCCTGGCCAGGTGGCTCAGTTGGTTGAAGTGTCATCCCTCACGCCAAAATTTTCCAGGTTTGATTCCCTGTTGCGGCACATACCTAAGTTGTGGGTTCTTATTTCTGGTCAGGGCATATACGGGAGGCAACCGATAGATATTTCTCACATCAGTGTTTCAATCTGTCTCTTCCTTCCTCTCTCTCTAAAATCAATAAACATATCCTTGGGTGAGGATTTAAAAATAAAAAGAAAGCCAAGACATTGGGAAGTTAAATTCCCTGCTCAAGTTTCTACAACTAGCAAATGCAGAGCAAGGATTCATATCACCTGCAGAGCCTATACTTTTAACCACCTTTATGCACAGAGACACCTCATAGCTGAAATTTACCCACACTCTTCAAATTATTTGTGCCCCTAAATATATTGTCACCGTCGTCGGCAGCCATCCGTCTCGAGAGACGATGGTGTAGTTTCCCAAGAGTCTATCTGCACCGCCGAGAATGGCTGTGCAGTCCGACTCGGGAGTGACATGGTATCTGTCTCCTCCCGTGTTGAATCGACATCTTGCGATGACGCTGAAGCTACAGAGCCTGGGCAGGGTAATATGGAGGGTCTGCTGTTGCCCATGCAGCAGACCCCCCCTCTCTTCGCAGCTGAAGGGTCCAAGGGAAAGACGGAGTCGATACAGCTTGGGTTCAGGTGCGCCGCAGGAGTTGCCGGTGTTGACTACAACGTCAAACCGCCTTAGGGACTCCGGCTCCGGATTTTCTGTTGGGGTTTACTCCCTTAGCCTTTCCCCTGAAGAGGTATGCCGCAAGGCAGCGGAGGTTTTTTGGAGTCAGAGTTTTCCTTCTCTGATATTGTCACCATTGGTTGTATAATTCACTGTTTCTGTGACTAGAATTTGAACTTTTCAAAGGCAGGAATACTCTTATTTATCTTTCTGCCTCTGGGGCCTAGCACTGTGTTTAGCACAGAAGTGAATGTTAGCAAGGCAATTCCTTCATTGTTAATTGGTTGAATTTTATCAGGGTTCCTCAGAGTATAATCTGTGTGCCTCTTGAAACAGAATTGCCTGGGGAATCTAAAATTTCCTTTAAGCATGTTTTAAGGCTTCATGTAAACCATCTGAATCAGTCTCTGAGAGTGGGATTAGGTAATCTGTATTTTAAACACATTCCCCAGTGGTTTTTATGTTCTCTAGTTTTAAACCCACTATGGCCTTTTCTAGGGTTGAGATTCTAAGATAATGATTTTTTATTTTGTCCATGTAAGACAGTAACAGATCCATGGAAAAATTGGTTCTGGGAATATATTTCTAATAGCATTTGATTTCCGGGATTCTGTGTTCATCTATATTGTTTTTGTTGTAAGTTTCTTTAAATCCTTTGTGGAAAGAGCCAAGCTATAAATCAATATGAATTAATAAAATTAAGCTGTACTGTTTCTCTAAGTCATCAGACAATAGAAACCTCAATAACCCAGCTGCCCTCATGGCTACTAAAACTTTGACCCAGCACTGACCAGAAGGCATTTTTAGCAGAGGCAAGATGGCACTGCAGGGCCAGGAATATTCTTAAGTACCAGGGGGTCAAGCTCTGTAAAGCGAATTACTTCCCCACTTTGTGTTCTCTTCCTGGAATGTTCAAATGTGAGTATGGCCTAATGAGAAAAGCCCTCATTCTGAAGTTGGCAGACCTAAGCTTGAGTTCTGTCACCACTCTTAGGCAAGTTGGTTTTCTGAGCTTGTTGAAATGGTTGAAGAAGCCCTCTTTGGGACTTGTAAGGACTAGCGACAATGTGTACAAAAGACCCTATCCTGTGCTTGGCATGTAATTGGGACTTGTACAATGGATATTGCTCTTCCCCCTCCTTTTACTACTATTAAAAAATTATGATCATCAAAATACTCACTATTTTTACTCTTTCCCCTACTAGGAGGAGTGAAACAATTAAATCTTTACTACTGATGCTCTAGGGGCCTGACAGGCAGCATGATGACAAGTTAAGACTTGTGTTAGCTCCCAGAGTTAATAGTCCATCTCCTTGAAACATACCTTAAGGAATCTACAACAATGCATTGCCTATATAACTTGTAATCTGTACTGTATTTTTAGCCATAAATTTTGAAACACACTTGTAAGGCAGACTGCAAAAATGGCCATAACACATCCCTTGTGATGTGAGTTTCATCAAGAAGTGGTGTCTGTTTTCCCACCTCCAGAATTCTGGGAATCTGGGCTGGCCTGTGGCTGGCTTTGGCTCATTCAGTGGAGTGATGGTGTGCCAGTTCTGAGCCTAGGTCTTGCACTCTTGGAAAGTTGCCATGACCATGTGGCAAGAATGATGGCCACAGTGGCCAGATGGATAAGCGACCTGTGACCCAGTCACCCCTGAAATTCCCTCAAAGGCTAACCGACCACCAGATATGTGAGTGAGGCCATCCTAGGCCAGCTGGCCACCAGTCAACCTTCCAGCTGCCCACGGGCACACGAGTCAGCCCTGGCAAGCTTGGGAAAGCCTGGCCCAGTCATCAGAACCACTCAGCTGGCCTGCAAACTCACGAGCAATGATAAATGCCTATGGATTTAAGCCACTAGGTTTGGGAATGGTTGGTGAGGCAGCAATTTTGCTTCAAATTTGGCAGCTGTTCGTTCATCCAGTCATTTTTGCATCACATAGTCAACAAATATTTGAGTGCCTCCCAGTGCCAGACACTGGGGATATAGTGGTTAAGGTGGAAAATACCCAACCCATAAGGATTTCACTTTTGAGAACTGGAGAACAGAAATCAATAGAAATAGATAGAAACATAAAGGGGCAAAAGGGACCTGTGCATCGACTTGAGTACCACCAGGACTAGGACCCTTGATCGTGATTTTGGGAAGTTTTACTTCCGTGACATTTGAAAAGCACTCCATGTAGTCCAGGAAGTACATTTAAAGGCACATCCTCTTGCAGGATGACCTCCCAGAGTCCATGGTAAGCCTAAATATCCTCCTGTACGTACCCTTGAACCGGACATCCCTGAAGGATACAGGATAGGTGAGCTTGCAACATTTCCCCCCAGCTCATTCTTCAGTCTGAGAACACAGGTTCAAACAGTTGATGAGAAGATGTCCTCTCTTAAAATGAGAAATCTGTTGGGGCCCATTTTTCTGAAAATGGTTAGACGGTAGCTGTGGTATCAGTTTCCACAGCCTATTCCATAGGGTCCTGGATTTTAAATTCAATGCCAAGTCCTCTCTGTTCATGATGAATAAGTGTCTCCAAGAAACTAGGGATGTTTCCTGGAGATGGCATAGAGATATAGAAGGTGGGCACTTCCCAGATGATTCTCTTTCTCCCATTATCTCCAGAGATTGAGAGGTTTCTCCAGCTAAGTCACAGAAGTCCTAAAATAAACCCTGAGAGTTTGTCAGCAGGTGTCCAGCAGGACTGCTCACAGTGAACCACATTCATTCACTTCTTTCAGTGTTTCAGGGCACCTGCCTGTGCCGGGTAGATGCAGAGATGGAATCTATAGCTCTCCCCTTCAGGGCTCAGAGATGGGTCAGCACCATGTGATAAGTGCTATAGTGTGTACACATGTATGGTGATTGCAGAGTGGGAAGGAGTCAGAACAGCCCAAATTAAACTTCATGGCTTAATTTGGTAATGTGATGGTGGAGAGCATAGGGTCAGCCTGGGTTTAAACCCTGGTTTTGACACTCACAAGCTGTGTGACGCTGGGCAAGTTACCTCACCTCCTGAGCCTTGATTTCTTCATCTGGGAAATGGGATAATGACAGTACTTACTCACAGGGTTGTGAGAATTAAGTGGGTTGATACATAAGGTACTTGAAACACTCTAGAACCTTCATATGCCCCAGGCTGATGACATTCTCAATGGTGCAAAGTCTCATTCCGAGGCTTTGGCTTATATTGTTAGTTCTCTCCCTTCTAATTGTTCAGTTCTCTCATCTACATTTTACCTCTTCAAAAAGGAAGTACAAGTTAGGACACTGACAGCCCTGAGAGGCCTCACTTCTCATTCAAACCAGAACTTGCTGGGAACTAAGAAAGAATGCAATGATGTTCTAAGAAACACTAGTGACCGAGGAGCCCCATCATATCCTGTTACTCGTGTTACTGCCCTGTATGAGGCAACCACCTATGCTGAAAATGGTGACGTAGAAGGAAAGGAAAAGATTGAGCAACACATAATTGGCTTTCCTTTGACTCCTTCTGTACTAATTGATAAGCCAGAGGTAAGAATGTTGGTAGAAAGTGCTTATATCATGAAGTGAAATAACACCCTGGCCAGGTAGCTCAGTTGGTTAGAGCATCATCCCTATATGCCGAGATTGTGGGTTGGATCCCCAGTTGGGGCACATACAAGAAACAACTAATAAATGCATAAATAAATGAAACAACAAATTGATGTTTATTATAACAAAAATATTAAAGTAAAGAAGTGAAAAAAATACAGTTAAATTAGTTTGTTGCAATGTCCCCACTGTTATGGCAAGAATAAAATTCATATGCATGTATACTCTATGGATTATGAACTGTGTAATTTTGTGATTCTGCACATGAGTTAAATGCTCTTATATTTGCATTTTAAACTGGCACCACATGATACAAAGATGCCTGGTAAAATTCATGCTAATAATTTAAATTTTTAATTTTTCCTTACTTAGAATGATGTTAAATAATATATAAAAAGCACCATGACAAGTTGAGAGAAAGACTGTGGAAGAAAATAAAGAGCTTTATGTTTTAGTACCATTGGGCAAGGGGCCCCACACTTTGTTTTATTTTGCACTGAGTCCTGCAAATTATTTGGCTGGGCCTGCAAAGGTGGCTATTTAGCAGAACCCTGCAAGCCCCAGAAGTATGTCTCCTCCAACAGCCCTTGCTCTGCTAGGCTGTGACAATTTTCTGTCTCCAGCTTCACTTCTGTGGCAAGCAGTGTTATTTTGTGTTTTCCTTTCCACCTCAGGTTACTGTTTTTCTGATCATTTTAAAGGATATTCTGCTCTTCTCCCACTTCTGTCCCCTCCTCTCCCCACACCATTTTTTTTCCCTAACACTTACAATATTTCAGGAATACAAACTCATCAAGAAACTTTCAGCACCTGCCTCTGATGTCCTGCTGTGAGAGCCACCACTGCAGAACCATGGGGGAGGGGATACATGGTCCACCAGAATGTTGGATGAGAACCTATTTCTGTAACTATCATTCTTAACTATGCCAGCCAGGTTCTTCCTTCTTCATTCCTTCAAATGCAAGAAGTACCAGGCAGAAATGTTAGCATGACTGAGAAATTGTGAAGCATGTAGGTTGCTCTTTCTTGACTGCAGATGACAGGAAGGGAGCTGAGTACACAGACCTGCATTAGAGAGGAACTTTCTCAGACCTGGCACATTTCGTTAGGCAGAATGATGGGAAGCCATGGGTACACTTGGCTGCCTCTCTGGCCTCCACCCTGATAGAGATGCATGAAGACTTGAAACACTGCTCAGCACTTGGTGAAACTGGCATTTTCTGTGCTTTTGTTCTTGTTCCTGTTGACTGCTGGCTTGTGTCCTCACCAAATCCTGACTGGGAACCAGGCTTTTAATACTGTTGTATCAGCAAGCATGGCTTTTACTAACTAAATAGCATGAGGAGGTAAGGCTAATATTTGAGGAACACAACTTCATCTCAACTGCAGAACCTTTGTAGGTGCTGCATAGATGTTGAGCCTATGACTGACTGACTGGACTTACCCTACCAGCTGACACCATGCCAGGTCCCCAAAGCTTACCTCATTCATTCTCATCAAGCAGTCATGTGACATGGGGGTAATGACCCCTGTTGTATAGTGGGAAACTGAAGCTTACCAAGAGAAGGCAATTAATTCAAAAATCACATCACAGAAAGCTCTTTTTTCTTCTAAAGCATGATTTCATCTATTATCCTACACTGTCCTTCTTTTCTCTCTCTCTCTTCTTTCTTTTCTCCTGATTTTCTTCCTGTCCTCTTCTTCCTTCCTTTCATCCCTTCATCAGTTCAGTCACATATCTATCCTTCCTTCCTTCACCATGCACTTTTCCACAAAAGAAGTTAAAGTACTGATTTCCCATTGCAGGATGTAGGGATCTTCAGAATCTAGTTTTGGTAATTATCCCTTGCTTCTCATCCATAGACATGACAACAGTGTGGTGAAGGCCAGGAGAAGGAGGGGTTGGGGCTAGGTAGAGGTAGGCAAGGGGGGGCGGGCATCCGTAATAGTGTCAACAAGAGAAATTTTTTAAAAAAGAATTATCCCTTGCTGCAAAGTCTCTGTAACATATCCAGACTGATTTCCTCACTGTTTTCTGAACATAATATATGCATTCCTACCCCTATCTCCTCACCACATCGTATCCTTTCTTAACCGTCTGCACACTCATCTTCTGCCATCCTAGCCCACAGTGATCTATCCTTCCTGACTAAATGGTAGTTAACATTTATAGAACACTTATTTTGTGCCAATTACTGTTATGAGAACATCACCCATATTTACTTAAAGTACCCTCACACCAATGAGGTATGTGCAGTTGTTTATACATGTGTTATTGAAGCAGGAAATAGAGGTCTGGGGTGTTGATGGTGGGTGTGGGGTGAGTAATTTCCCCAAGGCACACAAGCAGTGGTGTAGTTGTATTATTTCCTGTTGATAATGTCATCTGTTGATGCATTTCTTGAGATAGTGTGGTGGGATAGTCAACCATTTCACATGGACATGTCTTATTTTGAAGGTAAACATTGCATCTTGCAATTCTTTATGTGTTTTTTAGAGTTAAAAGTTTATTTGCTGAGCACACAGTGCCCTCAAAAATAATATAAAACACCCAGAATTTCCCATATCTCTTTAAGCTATTAAGCTATTAGAAAATACCTTTGGATACTTAGATAACAAATAAAAAGGGTTTGAATTATAGAAATGTAGACCTAGAAGAGAGGTTTTGAAAAAAAAGAAAAGAAAGAAAAAAGTAGCCCAGGTGTATTAGTTAAGGTAAAGCTAGTTTCTATAACATACAACTTTAAATTGTATAATACCAAATATACAGTTAGTATTTATCTCCTGCTCTTGTCAATGAGCCTTCCTGGCCATCACATGGCTCCAAGCTTTTTAACATTGTGGCCCCACTATCTTCTACATGAGGACTTTAAGATCACGGTGCTTGTCGGCATCAATACACAGAGGGGAGAAGGAGCATGGAAGCTCCCACGTGGGAGGTGTGGATGGGCCAGCCCTGGATGTGGTGCCCAGCACTCCCACACACATTCTGTTGGCTGGGACTCTGTCACATGGCACAGCTCCCCCACAGAAGAGTGGGAAATGTAGCATGTGTCCTGGCAAAGAAGAGGGAATTGGTTTGGCAATTTTCTAGCAATCATTTCCATGTCAGAGATGGTTTATACATGTTTCTCTGCCAGCTCTAGTGGGGTGGGAACAGTTGTCTGGAGTGGGGTATGTCGAAGGGTTTTGAGGCTGAGTGCATGCTTAGAAAGAAAGGGTACCAGGGCTCATTTGCTTTGTGTGCTAGGGTTGAGGAAGGGGGAAGTGTAGTGCAACACACATGCCTCTACTTGCTGACCCTGATTCTGGCTTGAGTTCTTTATTTTATCTTTATTAATTTATTCATCCTTCATACATGAGACAACTGCCAGGTAATGGAGACACAGAGATGAGTAAGTTGTGGGCTCTCCCTGTGTGGAGGCCAGCTGGTTCACGAGAGATAATTTATAATGGACTGTGGTCCCTGTGGAAAAAAGGGACAAGGACAGGGTCCTTTGGGGATGCACAGGGATCCATAGAGGAGAAGACAGTCAGAAGTCGGTGACCTGCTGAAAGTCACACTGAGGCTATGCAGCAGATTCAGGACAGAAATGCCAGGAGTCCTTATCTATAACATGGAGGACTTTGCTAGCTGCCTCCCAGGATTGTGCATTGTAATGCACACAAAACTCACTGCAATGTCTCTTACAGAGTCAGTGCTCAACACACATGTGCTGCCATTTGTGTGCTTGTTCATGAGATTCAGCAAACGTGAACTGTTCATCAAGGGCCTACTGTGTGCTTTGCTCATTTATTCAACAGACGCTTATTGATGGAGCCGCTATGTGCTAGGCACTATTCTGGGAACAGACAGTAGATCAGTGGACAAAACAGACACAAATTCCGTATTTGTTGAACTTATGCTCTGGTGTGGGGAAGTAGATCATAAACAAACCAGAAATCTGTGAGGAGGTGATGAGTCCTATGAAAAATAGTGCCTCATAAGAAGGATTGGCCATGTGTAAGATGGGGAGTGGTGGTGATTAAACAAAAGGGGAGTGGTGGTCGGAGAAAGTTTCACTGTAAGTGTGACACTTGAGCCAACACCTATAGACATGCAAGATTTGATTGTGTCCTCAGAAACTCCTACCATGTGGGTAGCATTATGCAGATGAGAGAGTGGTGGGGGTGAAGCAGCCTGGCCAAACTCACCTGAAGACTGGGATTTGAACCAGGGATCTTGACCCCAAGATCAGTTTGGGTTCAGAAGGAAGCAGGTGAGGGGGGTGTGATTCAGTGCTTGGTGGCCTGGTCTGGAGTGTAGGGCTGGATCAGGCGGCACATTCCAATGGAGCCTTTCTCCTGCTCTGTCCTTAATCACACTCTGTTCCTGTTCAGTTTCTTTAGTTTTGCATGCCATCTCTCTAGATGTAATGAATAATATTTGGAGCTGCAAACCAGAGAGCATTTTAGTGGTCATGAAGGCTTGATAAAATGTGTACATGGTTTTAAATATTCTATTGTAATGCATGGCAAGGCTTGGTTAAAAATGAGAGCATGTAAGAGCCTGCTGGATTTGATTGATGATGCGCCATCAATATTGATGGCCGTGAGCACATTGGGAAGTTGGGATGCTGTATTTCTGCTGTGTCCTGCTAGCATCTAAGTCTGTAGAGATGATATATTGTGTAAAAGCCCAGGTATCACACTGCTGTTACACTGACATTAAGTAATGATAATGGGGCTCAGTCTTAGTTTGAAGTAAAATCAGTTTTGAGTGAAACATAGGCTCACAGATCCTGTGCTCAGGGGGCTGGTTCCCAGGATCGTTTGCATTGGGACTATTCATGACTGTGACAGTGCATTATTTCAAAGGTAGAAAAATGGGGGATATACTTGTTCTACCCCATGAGATGTCATTCCATGAAAAGATGGAGGCAGAGATTAGAGTGATGCAACTATAAGTCAAACAATGCTGACTAATGCTGGAAACACCAGAAGCTGGAAGAAACAAGAAAGGATCCTTCCTTAGAGCACTTAAAGGGAGCATGGCCTACTCAGCTCCTTGATTTTGGACTTCTTACCTCCAGAACTGTAGGAGAAAAGTTTTTTGGTGTTTTAAGCCACCCAGTTTATGGCAATTTGTTATAGTAGCCCTAGGAAACTAATAGAATCACTTTCCAGTTGTGTGAGATTGGGCAAGTTATTTAACCTTTCTCTGCCTATTTCTTCATCTGCAAAATGGGGTGGAAATAATTTCTATTTCATGGGGCAGTTGTGGAGACCAGATGAGGAAAACCATGTAGAAAATGTAGAACCATGCCTACCACATAGTAACTGCTCAATAAATATTATTTTTCTTGCCATTCTCATTCCCTCCTCATTTTTGTTATTTAGTGGTTTTAACTCTGTGTTGGGCTGATTACACATGTGTCTTTTCTTTTTCTAGAGTGTCCTCAGAGAGCAGGGTGGTCCAATATTTTTCCTACTCTACTGATGCAGAATGTCTCACAGAGGTAATATGATTTTCCAGAAACATAAAGCTGACTTGTGAGCTGGACATAGAACTCAGAATGCTCTAATTTCAAACTGTTATTGATGACATCCACGTCCCAGCACTGTGCTAAGATTTGACATGCATTCTTTCTAAATTTTTACCATAGTCCTATGAAGGAGGCATTGCTATCCTGCTTGATAGATAAAGAAACAGAGACTCAGAGGGATTTACTAAACTAATATTGTTACTTGTGGTAGGCCAAATAATGGCCCCAAAGGTATTTAGGTCCTAATCCCTGGAACCTGAGAATGTTAGTTTACATGACAAAAGGAATTCTGCATATGTGGTTAAGGATCTTGAGCTGGGAAGGTTATGCTAGTCATGTGGATGGGCCCTAATGTAATCACTAGTGTCTTTGTAAGAGGGAGATTTGACTGCGTGAGAGAGAAGAGACGGTGTGATGAAAATGGAAGCAGAAAGAAACTTGAAGCTGCTTTGCTGCTGGCTCTGAAAATGGAGCAAGAGGGTATGGACCAAGGAATTCAAGGAATGCAGCTTTAAAAGCCGAAGAGAGGAAGGAAATGGAGTTTCTTCTAGATCTTCCAGGAAGATTGTGGCCATGCCAACAACTTGATTTGTTTTCCACTTAGGATTTCTGACCTCTTGAACCATAAGAAAATAATTGTGTTCTTTAAGCCGCCAAATTTGTGGTATTTTGTTATAGCAGCAATAGGAAACGAATACATTATTTACCTTTCTGACTCTAGTTCTGTTTGTTAACCTCTATACATTGGTCCTTTTCTCAATAAACTTGTGGCATTGATGTGTTTGCATTGGTGGCCACTCTGCATTGACAACTGGCATGCAGATTACAGATAGCAGTCTTCCAAGGCCACTCCTTCAATGTCTCCACAATCAACAGTCTGAGGGGTTCATTGTTTCTTGCTACTGGTGGCAGAGCCCACAAAGGTCCTATTCTTATCATTAATGAGGCAGATCTGGCTGCTGGTCCTAAATTCCTCTCCTTTCTCCCTACTAAGCCATGGCTCTCACCAGCAGCCTCAGTCCCTAGCCAGGCCAATATTGTAGCCAGATAGGATATAAAATAAGCTCAAGTTTATAGCTTAAAACCAGTTGAACCTCAATGTTGATTTCAAGCTGCTTCTTTGCTTCTTGAGAAGGCAGTAGATGATACAGTAGAAGAACCTTAACTTGGAAGTGAGACTTGGAATTGAATTTCAGCCCTGGTGTCCTGGGGCAAGTTATTTAATCTCTGAACCTTACCTTCCTCATTTGCAAGATAACCAACCTACCTTGTAAGGTAGCAGGAAACATTAAGCGAGAGAAATGCTTGGCACATGATTAATTGGAGGAGAGCAGTCCCTTTCTCTTCTGTTTAGTTATTTTGTCTCAAGTTATGGAACCTGGGAACCTGTCTTTGACCTTCTAGGCAGTAGTCATGGCCCTGTTTCTTAACTGGGTCTCTTTTCCCCTAGCCAGGTATTCCCACCTTGCTTAGTCTGGAAGTCAAACACAGGCCCTTGCTTGTTGACATCAGCAACGTGCGGTGCTGCTTTCTCTGCCTTTTGTGGGTGTTGGTCTTCCCTCTGGCATACTCCTTTGCACATCTTCCCATAGCCCCTCAGATGTATTAGTTAGGATTTTTTTCAGCAATAAGAAACAGAAGCTCTAACTCAGCTTGGTTAAACAGTACAGAGGATTTCTTATCTCCTATAATTAGAAATCTTGAAGTGGATGAAAAACCCAGGCATTTAAAAATCATCTTACTCTGACAATTTTTCCATAATGGCTTATCTTTCAGCTTTGATTTTCCTTTGGTAGCAAGAGAGCTTGAGTACCACATCCAGATATAAATGCCCAGCAGAAGAGAGTTCTGTCTTTTCCCCCTCCCCTCCCCTCCTCTCCCCTCCTTGCCCTCCCCTTCCCTTCCTTCCTTTGGAAAAGAAAACCTTTCCCAAGTGCTCCCCCTGGCCCTCCCATCAAGTCTAATAGCCAGCATTACATCACAGTCTAACCCATCATTGGCAGAGGAAATGGAACTGTGTGATTAGCTTAGATCACACATAATTTACCTCCTGGGAGAAGAACAGGGGTCCACTTCCCTTGAGGCACATGGCTATGTAAAGAGGAAGTAGCTACCTGAGTAAAATTTGAGCTTTTTCAGAAAGGGTGAATGGTTGTTAGGTAGGCAGCCAAGAACATTTGCCTCATGCAGCTCAGCATGTGCTTGGATTTCCTGCTATGCATTGGAAGTTCTACTTAATCACAAACTCAGAGACAGAGAGCAAAGTACTCATTATGTATGCCAACTTGCATTGACTGTTAGTGGCTACCTGGAATAGGATGTTGAAGATTCTGGCCACATCTGGACTCAGCAGGAATGACAGCCATGATTGAGTAACAATGTCTGCCAGGGATGTGTATGTGTGTCAGGGTGGGAACTTAGCAGGAAGTTCTTTTTCTTCTTCTTTAAAAAAAAAAATACACACACACACACACACACATATATATATATAAAACTCTAGGCTTTGTCTTCCTCTATTGTTCTACTTCCCTAGAACTGCTTGTGAGTCTAGTTTTTAGAAACCATGTTTACATATTTCGTAGGTAAATGTGTTACAGAAAGTTAATCAGCCATTCATGAATGGGCACCTTGCCTCTCCGACTCCTGTCAGTCTCCCTCATAGCCCCAGAGAAAGGGCCATGAGTCTTTGGCTGTCTCTTGGTTGAGTTCAGGCAGCATTCAATAGTGAACCTGAAGTCCAGGGAAGCTGCCCTGAGCCCTGTGTCATCAGCATGAGGCTGGCAGCACAGAGGTGGAAGATGCGACTGGAATAGCTCAGAGGTTTTGTTCAATTTCAGAAGAGGAACCTGAGGCCTGTTTTTCCTGCCCAGAGACCTTTTTCCCATTAAAGGAAGATTTATATGCACTTGCAATTCTGGGTCAGACAAATGAGCAGTACTTTAATTTTAAAATCTTAGCCAATTCTCAAGAGCATGGCTTTCTTTTGGGTATCAGTAACACCATCTCTGTAACAGCCTTTCCTTCCCTCCTCCCCGCTTATCTTTGGAGATTAGCGAGGCCAGCTGCTTCATAGATGTAATCTCCCCAGGCATACTAATAACGGGGATTATTTTTTCCAGAGCAAGTTTTCATTATTTGGGGTTTTTCTCTGTTTGTCACATGTTCAACTAATTTTTCTTTGTTTTTAAAACAAAAGGTGGGTCTAGGAAAATGGAATTGCAGTGATCCGTTTATGTTGTTTCTGAATTCTTCCTTCCTCCTCCCTTTCTCTTACAGTAAATGAAAAGCAGGATTCTTTTTCCAGGTTATGTTTGACGAATCGCTGGATACAGTCAGATAATTTTGCATTTCTAGACTCAGTGAACCACATGCTAAAAGTTAATTAAACTGGCTAGGATAGGAGTATCTGGTGGTGGTTCAGGTAAACCGTCACATTACTCAGGATAATCACAACCAACTTGGACTCCTCAGTGCTCCTTGTTATTTAATAAATATATCCTTTGGTACTTAGAGATACCCACAAGCCACTGTTTTCTTAAACTCTCATTAAAGACATTAAATTATTCTATATACTTATTAACTCATTGCTGTTTCTCTCCTCTCCCAAACTTCAGTCTGAAAAATTCCCAGTATACCCCAGTCCAGATAACTGTGGTGAGATTCTCCCACTAGCTAAAGAGTATGGTTGTGTCTTACTAACCACTTTGCTTTGGGATGAGTCCAGGCATTGTTATTTTAAAGCTCTCCAGATGGTTCTACTGTGCAGCCTAATATAAGAGTCACACTATCAAGATAGGCTACATTCTGTTGAAGTAACAGTTAGTTAAGTCTCACTGACTTAACACAATGAAGTGTGATTTCTTGCTCTTCTTATAAGTCCATAGTAGGCTGGCTAGGGGCACAGCTCTACTTTTCTGCCTCTGTCACTCACATTGACAGGGCTTACTGTATCGTGCCTCATCTGTGTCCCTGGCATGGACAATCAAACAGCAGATCACATCCAGGCCCTCAAAGCTTTCAGGCTGTAGCACACTTTGCTTCCACTCATGTTATTAGTACAAGCTCATGCAATGTCTGTGGTCAGTCTGAATATAGAGATCCTCAGCTGAACACAGCTTGACTCAGGCATGTGTCTGAAGGTTCCCATTCTGGAAAACCAGGTCAAGGCCAGATGGCAGGACATTATCATGCTGCTCTGGAGCCTAACACATGTTCAGGGAGTTTTAGTGTTTTCTGTTGTGGCATGAAGCTCAGGCCATGGCCTGCTAGGACAGTGCAGTTATGATGGTGACACTTGAGCCAAGGCATCATCACATCAGGGAACTCAGAGCTTAGAGTGGAGCTGAAAGATGCTTCTGCTCTTCACTTGCTAAGTACATAGCATTGGCCATGGAAAATGCTGAATGGAAGACACACAGAAAGGGTGTGTGTTGGTAAACCTTTGACTTCAGAAATATGGAGGTGTCCTTAATAGTTCTCGATTCCCCATGATAAAGTCCAGGAACTGAGTGGGTGAAAAATGGCCAAATTTTACATTCTGTCCTGGGCTGGCACGTGTGACAGTCTCAATCTTGCATAAGAATAAGAGATTAATCACCCTCTCTGGGCCTTCAGTCCCCAGTGTCATGGTTTTCAATGATTTTCAAATCATCCAGGGATCTCACTGAGCATATAGATTCTTGGTGTCACCTCTAAGGACCCTGATGTAGTTGGTCAAGAGTGGTTAATGGTATGTCTGAACACATCATTAACAGGTGCCCCGGGTGATGGTGGTGTCTTAGTCTTCTCAGGCCGCCATAACAAAATCCACAGGCTGGGTGCCTTAAACAACAGACATTTATTTTCTCACAGTTCTGGAGGCTGGAAGCCTGAGGTTAGGGTGCCAGCATGGTTGGGTTCTCATCAAGGCTCTCTTCCTGGCCTGCAGATGACCGCCTTCTTGCTGTGTGCTCACACGGTCTTTTCTGCAGTACACGTGCATGGAGAGAGAGAGAGAGAGAGAGAGAGAGAGAGAGAGAGAGAGAGAGAGCGAGTGCATGTGCTCTGGTGGCCCTCTTGGAAGGGTACCACTCCCATGAAAGCAGGGCCCTGCATGCATAACCTAATCACCTCCCAAAGGCCCCACCTCCAAATACCAACACACTATGGGTTAGGGCTTTAACATAGAACTTTTGGGGAGATACAGACCTTCAGTCCACGATAGCTGGTTTATGGGACTACACTTTGGGAATACTGCTGGGGGACATGGAGACAGCCTCGGGGCAGTAACTAGAGGAGTGGCCCGGTGGGAAGAACTCCCTGCTCAGTTGCTCTCATGATAGCCATCTCCAGGGTCAGGAAACACTCACTGTTCTGGTCATCAGCTAGCCCTGACAATGGTGAGATCATGGTTATTTGAGCTATGCTTTGGCTAAGTTGCTTTTCTTTCTCTGAAAAGTCAAGAAGACCAGGAAAGAATATCAACCAATCACCTGATGTAACACCCTGATTTTATAGAGGAAACCTATGCTCGGGAAAGAACATGGCCGAGTTGCATAGGAACTCAGTGGCAGCACTGGAGGACCTGGGCGGTGCATGCTAATGCCGTCTGCAGGAGAGGATAGACAAAAGGGTGAAGAGCTGCTTTGCTCTCTTCTTTGTGGACAGTGGGAAGGGCTACTTCACATGGTTTTGTTCTGCCTTTCCACAGATGTCTAAGACAAAATAGGTTCAACTACTAGCAGAAGGGATGTCGGGCACACAGAATCATGTCCTAGTTAAGCATATGGCCCTGGAGCCAGGGACCTGAACTTCACTCCTGGCTTTGCCATGACTAGCAGCGTAACCCTGGGCAAATCACTTATCTCTCTGTGCCTATTTGTACAATTGGGAAAATGATAGAATCTACTTGATTTTTGTGAAAGTTAAATGAACTAATGCATGTAACATACTTAGGAAAGTATCTGCCCATAGCTACCATTTATGAAATGATCACTATTATTAGTGCTATTATTGTTGTTATTCTAATAACTTTTCTAATGCTAGTATGATTAAAAAGTACAGAAAAGAAATTGGGGATTTCAAAATATTTGGCTGCAAACAACTTTAAGAATTAGACCAGCATGTATCTTGGTTGATTATATTATTCATCTTCTTTGGATGGAGTTTCTTGGTCTAATTGAATTTTGAAGTTTTTCCCCCCATCGATCACTTTAAAAAAAAAAAAATCTAAACCCCAAGAAAGCAATGAAACTACCAGAAGGTTAGGAAAAAGTCTCAGACAAGCTTTTCTACCACCATTCCACATTAGCCTCAGGTGACTTCGCTGATGGGGGTGTCAGTAATAGAGGTACAGAGGTTAAGTCAAATGGATTTGAGATCTGAAATTGGACACTTGGAACAAGCTCTCTGTGCATCTGCATCTTTACCAGCTCACAGTGTACGCATGTGTTCAGGAAGCAGCAGCTACAACACTTTGTGCCTGTGCTCAGAGTCTGCCGTTAGATGGTATTTGTAACTAGGTGAGAAACATCCAGGATCACCCGTGGAGGAGATGTGCATGGTCAGGTGATTATCCTGCAGAGGTGGCCATCCTTTCTCAGAGCTACCGCGTTCAGCTCAGGGACGCTTCCGTAACTGTGCTCTCCCGAGGCTGTGCAGCTCTGCACGGGTACCCAGCACACCCCACGTGCTAAGGGTTCCTGGACTCAGCAAGGGTCTGAGCCATTTGTCCGATAGTGGAGATGCGATGTATTTTGGTCCAGTCAAGTACAGAAACCTCAGTACAAGATAAATAATGATCTCATAAATAGGTAAATTCATTGAAATAATTGAGTGGAACTCCAAGAGAGAATGTTTTACAGAGAAAAATTTTTACAGAGTGAGTCTAAGGTTGCTGAGGTAGAGAGCCAATTTGTAGAGATGCCCAGAACCCAAACTAGGCCTGTCCGTCACCGTTAGCTCTGATTAGGGCTGTGTTGAAAAACGAAGTGAGCAGGTATAGACCATGTAGAGTCCAAGGCCTGTGACTCGGGGGCAATGAGCATCGTAATTGCTGTAATTGCATGCAATTACCAAGGACTTGCTCTGTACCAGGCATTTATTTTACATATATTAATTCATTTGATGCTTATCTTTGGTGGATACTGTTAGTGTCCTCATTTTCCTGACAAGGCAACAAGGCACAGAAAGAATGCACTCAGGAAGCCTGAACACCCAGTCTCTTCACCACTAAATGGCTATGTGATGATATGCATGCACACAGACAGGCACTAAAATGATTAATAAGGGGGCACACATACAGCTGTGGTGAAGGCCTTGCTTGTGAGGAGCAGAAACCGCACTAGGAAAGGCAAGGGAGGTAGATAATGAGAGAAGGGAATCTCATGAAGATCCAGCGCAGGAAGTGCAGCTGAATGGTCTTTGTCTCTTAGCCCCTCTCAGGTCATAGATCAGAGGTCATGGAGCTGATTTCTGCTTTCCTCAGTGTGCCTACTGGATTCTCTCTGCAGGCCAGCTCTCTTAGCCTTTTCACATCTATCTGTGGCTTGCAGTGGTATCACCACAGCCTGGCTCTGTCGCCCTCTTAGCCCCAGGGTCTCCCCGTACTGACTCCTAGCTATCTCTTAAATCAAGAGAGAGAACCTGATTGGCTCGACCCAGCTAATCAGTTGGATTCCCTGAGTCAGGTGACCATCACTGTCCAACTTCTGTAACCATGCAGGAGTTAGAGGTGGCCAGTGGGAGGTCTGGGAACAGAGGTTTCTATACTTTTTTTAAATGTAGGAAACACCTTTAGCAGTCTGGTAAAGCCTATAGATCTTTTACTTTTTAGTTTATTTTTACTTTTTATTGAATTTACTGGGGTGACATTGGTTAAAAGGTAAAGGAATTAAGCAAAATAAATAAATAAATAAAAGGGCCTAAAACTCATAGACACAACAGCAGGGAGAATAAATGGTGATGGGAAGAGACTTGACTTGGGGTAGTGAACACACAATACAATATGCAGATGATATATTACAGAATTGTACTCCTAAAACCTATAGATCTTTTCTTGGAATGTTTTTAAAATGCATTAAAATGTATGTGTGTCAGATTACAAAGGCTGCCAATTCTATTAAATTATAATGATCAGAATACTAAGTAAAACATAATTTATGATGTACTTTCTTATTAACACATTGATGAGATATAGCAGCAAGTCTCATAAGTATAACTTTGAAAAACTGATTAATATAAAAAATATTTTGAGATACCTGAAATCCTGTTTGACATAAAAATACCTGTGACTTGTACTGGTGGCAGTCACAGGCATGCTCATGTAACTGTGGTCTGCTGCCTATGTCCATTATTGAAGGGAACACTAAAGTTTCGTTAGAAGATGTTGAAAGCAAATATGTAAAACTTTTTCCCATCCACGTTTATAAACCCCTGAATTCTATCCACAGACTCCCTGACTTACTCTGTTGCAATGTGTCAGAGCATTGGGCTACTTGCATCAGAATAAATGGAGTGGGCAGGGGGCAGGTGGGGAGGGGAACATCAGTGAAGGTTTCTTTTTGAAAATGCAGATTTTCGAAATCTGAAACAACAAACTCATTTTTGTTGCTGTCCTGATATGAATTTTACATATGCTCAATTTTGAGAGTCACTGATGTAAAGTGGAGAATTTAAAACCTCTTAGCATCATTCTCTTTAACCATAAAATGGGGTGGTCTGAGCCGACTCAGTCATTTAAAAGTAAAATATATTTTAAATGCAAACCAAGTTTTGAAATGTTTAGAAATAACCTAGTGGTGCTGAATGGAGACAATATCAAAAGCTTTCTTCAAAGATGCCATTTGGTTCATTTAAGAGGAGAGCTTCAGAGTATTGCTGCAAGGGCTGGGGGCTAATTGAATTATGTCATGCTGAAGAGGAAATGTTTTTCTGAGAATTCCAAAGCCTGCTGTCCGCTGAAATGAGGGCCTGGCTTGTTTGCATGTCTGACTGGAGGTCAAAGCAAAGCGTGATGTGTCCTAGAGGGTGAAAGGGGCACAGGATGATGCAGTTCTAGCCCCAGTGCATCAGGAAAAGAGAGGCAGAGTGTTATTACTAATCTGTGGGACGCGGGGCCTTGTTACTTGTGGTTGGAAGCAGAGTGCAGATCAAGAGCAACCAACCTATGGGTAGAGAGAATGAGCTCAGAGCTACCAGATTAAAGATGCAGGGAGTCTCCTGAGGTAAGCAGATAGCAAGAAGGGGAGAGAGGAGTATAAGCCAAGAACAGAGGCAGCTAACGTACCCAGCACAGGGAGAGCCTCATGGGCTTCTTGCATAAGGAAAATGAGTTCCTTACTTTTGTGGCTTTGGGTCTGGGAATACTGTGGCATTTCTTGCTTGGGACTCAGACTGTTTCAGTGATATCTAGGATATAGGACGTCTCTTCTGGCTAAAAGACATTTAGCGGCTGACGTGGAGAGGGCATCTAGGGGAAGCACAGTTTTGATAGGTAGGCAAATTACCCTCCTCCTGTCAGTTTTTCTCTTTGGGCTAGTAGTGGCGTAGCACAGTGGGTGACCACGTGGGCTCCAGGGCCCACTTATCAGCTGAGTCATCTCGAACAGGTGCTAATCTCTCTGTGCCTCCACTTGCCTGTTTGTAAAACGATGATAATAATTGTCATGGGACTTTTTTGAGGTTTAAGCCAAGTAACACATGTAAAGTGCTCAGGATTGGTACCTGGTACATAGTGAGCAACAGATGCTGTATACAGGGTGGGGCAAGAGTAGGTTTACAGTTATTCATATGGAAAAAGAACAATAATTAATAAATAATAATAGAATAAACTCGTGTTTCAGATACTCATAACTGTAAGCCTGTTTATATTTTGGAGTTCTGGAGTCAGCTGGACCTGGGTTTTGAAGTCACCACTCTGCCCTGTTCTATTAACTATGTTTGATCCTGGCTTTAAGGCTTGTAAATCCTTAGGTGGGCTAATTAACCTCTCTGAGCTGATTTCCCCCAGTTGTAAATGGGACTAAAATACCTTTCTAATAGATGTCCAATATTTGAGAGCCGGTTTTATCTTAGACACTGTTGCAGGTCCTTATATCTTTCAGTGAAACTCATTCCATTGTGAACATAGTTTCCTTTGGTAGACAATTCTTTGCTTTTAGCACCGGCTTTGCCTTTAAGAGTAAACCAAATTGCCGTGGCTGGCATGGCTCAGTTGGTTAGAGTATTGTCCCATACTGAAAGGTCATCGATTTGATTCCTGGCCAGGGCACACACCCAGGTTGTGGGTTTGAGCCCCAGCTGGGGCGTGTGCAGGAGGCAGCCGATTGGTGTTTCTCACATTGCTCTCTCTCTAATAAAATAAACATTTCTTTTTCAAAAATAGTAAACCAGATTGACCCAACAATTCTAGGTATATGCCTCCCAAAATTTAAAACTTACGTTAAAAAGGAAGTTGAACTTATATGTGAATGCTTATAGTGGCATTATTCAAAATAGCCAAAAAAAAAGTGGAAACAACCCAAATGTCCATTGACTGATAGATGGTTAAAAATATGATCTATCTATGCAATGAAATATTATTTAGGCAAAAAAAGGAATGAAATGCTGATACATGCTACAGAATGGATGAATATTGGACACATCATGCTGAGTAAAAGAAGCCAGTCACAAAAGACCACATATTATACGACTCCATTTCTAAGAAATGCTCAGGATAGGCAAATCTATGGAGAGAAAGTAGATTAGTGGTTCCCAGGGGCTGTGATGAGGGAAGATGGGGGAATGCATATGGGGCTCCTTTTGGGGTTAGTTAAAATGTTTTTGAGTTAGATAGTAGTGATAGTTGTACAACCTTTTGAATATAATAAAAACCACTCATTATTACACTTTAAAATGATGAATTTTTATGACATATGAATTATATGTCATAAAAAATAATTTAGATAAGAAAATAACCTCTCATTTCTGATTAAAAAAATAATGATTACACCAAATTCGTTTATAAATATTTGAAGCCACTGGAGTGTCTTTATTAAAAATTCTTTGTCTAAGAAAAATAGCTCTGATTCATTTAACCATCTCTCTTATGATATGATTTTGAGTCCTGGTCTAAACTAATTTCTTCTTACCTAAATGCTCCAGGTTGACAGTGCTATTTTTATGATATCCCTTCCCAAACAAAAACACTGCTTCAAGTGCAGACTCACTGGGTTAGAACAGAACAAAACCTATCTCTGCCTCCCTGAAGCCATCGTAAGATTACCTTATACTGTTGGTATTCATGCACTGAACACTCAGTTTGGGCTGGTTGTAGTCTATGATTCATTATTTTTTTTTAAAGAAACACACAAAAAAGTAGAATTTTTTGTCCTTTTGGAAAAGGTAATTCCAATGCTTAATTAAAAAAGAAAAAAATTCCAAAAGAACAAACTATTATACGTTTTGTAAATTGCAAAAATAAAATATAAAAGAGCTACAATTCTCAGTTCTTCCATGATGCATGCCGTTGCTGTAAATTCTCAGCTCCTTCTGTTGAGAAATAAAGTTTATATTCCCAACTCTATAATCTGGGCTGAACTTGTGACTTGTTTGGCCAATAGAATGTGGCAGATTTGACAGTGTGCCAGTTTTGAGCATAAATCTCAACAAACCTTCATGCTCTGGCTAGTGTTGCTGCCTAACTGCCATGGAAACAAACTTGAACTTCCTGCTGGAGGAGGAGATACAGGTCACTCTGTTGCCCACATTATATCAGCTGATAGGCAGCCCAAGTGAATCCTCCAAGGTGACCTGTAGTTAGCTACAAATGAATGAGACCCCAGCTGAGACCAGAAAAATCATCCCATTGAACTCAGACCAAACTGCCAACTCACAAACATGTGACCTAAAAAATGATTGTTTCAATCCACTGGTTTTTGGAAAGGTTTATTATTCAACAAAACCTTAATGAGGTGTTGCACCTCTAGTGAGGATATAGGAAGAAGTGAAAGATCCTTACTTCTAATAAAAGAACCACAAGTCACTAGGCAAGTGACAACAACAAAATCATACTTTTCTTCAAAGCCATCAAAGAGCTGTGGACACAAAGAAATCTAAAAGGACAACTTTAGAGGGAGGAGCCATTCTTAGACTGTGTTTAACATGTAATAAAAAAATTAGAGGACTTGCAAAAAGTAGAAAAATGTGAGTTAATTGCCCAGCGGCAACTCAAATACTATACAAGTACTTTTCAGATAAGAATTAACAAAACAAAACAAAACAAAAAAATATATAGTACTGTTTTCAAATCTATGGAATTATTAATGAGTAAAAAGATAGGGAATTTCAGAGGAGATTCAGGGACCTATAAAAAAGAACTAGATAGAAATCCTGGAATTGGAAAATGAAATATTGGTAGTAAAACTTCACACAAACTGAGCAACAAGAAAATTAAAAAAGAAAGAGTGGAAGTTTAACAAATTTAACTAAATTGCAGTGACCTATGAGGCAGTATCAGATGGTGAAATGTACATTTTTAAAGAGTGTTAGTCAGAAAAGAAAGACATAAATATGTGAAAAAATATTGGCCAAAATTTAAAAAATTGGATCAAAAACAGCAATTCATTGCTACAAGAAAAGCTCAGAGAACCTCAAGCAGAATTTAAAAAACCACCCTGTAAGACATTACAGTCAAACTGACAAAAACAAAATTTTAAATATTAAAATCAGACAAAAGAAGCATCCGTGTACACTAGATACATGGGAAAATATATAAGAATTATAACTGACATTATTGGAAACAGTGGAGACCAGGAGACAGTAGAATGACATCTTTAAAGGGCTGAAATAAAGACTTTCAATATAAAATTCTATATCACAAATAAACATTTTTTTAAAAAGGCAAAATCAAGACATATTTAAGTGCGGGAAAGCTGGACAAATTTGTTGCCAGCAGATCTGCACTATAAGAAATGGCAAGGAAAGTTATTAAAAGTAAATATATAAATAAAAGACTGTTGGCTATTTAAAGGAAAATTATAGCCATGTGTTGTGAGGTCTATAATACAGGTGGAAGGAAAAGATATGTGAATTTAACACAAATATGGAAAGGGATAAATGGAATTGTGCTATTATAGGAGTACTCCATTGTTTTTATTTATTTTTGGTTTAAAACAACATGCATGTATTATCTTATAGTTCTGGGTGTTAGGTGTTTAAAAACTGTCTCAGTAGGCATGAATCAAATTGTCTGTGGGGCTGCATTGCTTCTGAGGCTCTAGGGGAGAATCTGTTTCCTTGTCTTTACCAGCTTCTAGAGGCTGCCAGCATCCCTTTCTTTCCTTTTCTCCTTCTTCAAAGCCAGCAGTGTAAAATCTTCAGATCTCTCTCTGACTCCAACCTCTGCTTCCAGGAGCATCCCACTGTTAATGAAGTGTGATAGTATTATTTTTGTCTAGATTGTGATAAGTTAAACTTACATATTATGAACTCTGGAACTACTCTATTTAAGATAGTAACCACTGGTCACATGTGACTACTGAACACTTGAAATGTGGCTAGTGAAACTGAAAAAGTGAAATTGTAACTTTATTAAAATTTAAATGAAAAACTGAAGTGGTGTACATATTCTTCTATTAAACACTATTTTATTGTTCTTGTAGAACTACCTTTTCTTTTATTGTTGCAAGATGCTGTAGGTATAAATTCATATAAAAGAGAGAATGAATGTAGTTTTAGAATGTAAAATATCTCATTAATGCTTTTTATAATTATTACACATTGAAGTGATATTTTGGGTATGTTTGGTTAAATGTCATATTATTAAATTGGTTTTGCCTGTTTCTTTAAATTTTGTTAATGTGACAACTAGGAAATTGAGGTAATCTGTAAATATTATGTGTGGCTCACATTATGTTTCAATTAGACAGTGCCACTCTAGAGAAATTATCAAAATGTAACACAAGGTGATATTTCTCAAAAGTCAAAGGAGAGAAATTGCAATAGGAAATACCCAATTTACCTAAATTAATGGAGGAAAGAAGAAACAAAGGAACAAATAGAATAGATGGGAAAAAATGGTAGACTCAAACATAACTGTATCAATAACACAGGGGAACAATTTTAAACATAATTCCTGTTGAGTTCGATTTTTCAGCTGTTTTAGACTTAAATAGGCATGCTGATTTCAAAACTGCAGTTAGTTTTCTTCTATCACTTCAGGTTTTTTCTGTACAGCTTATCTGAATGCAACCACTCTAGGCTGGATCGAGCCTGGATTGAGGGAAGCACTAGTGCTCTCCTATTGGCTGAGAGCAAACCTCCCTCCAGTGAGGAGGGGTGGGGGATGACCTTGGAGACCAGTGACAGGTTCATACTTGTCTAGGCTATTCAGTTACACATGAGACAGTGTGGTGAGGGGTTGTGTGCCGCTCTATATAGTGAATTCCGAAGTGTAGTCCAAGTTCTTGTCTGTATACAAGGAGTTAGCAGAATTAATTTTTTAATTTACATACGTACTTATTTCCTTTCTTTCAGATCATGTCTGCCTCTGCTATTTCTCATTGTAAGTGCCTAAACAACCCTGATTCGTTTTGTTATATCTGTGGCAGTTTCACCATTCCCAAAGGACAAACATCAGCACATTTGCCAGGGAAGCCTATTTTGCATATTTTAAAGTAAAACTCTGTGATCAAGATAAGTCTTGGGCCCCTCACAAGGTGTGCAAGCAGTGTGTTGAGAGTTTACAGATGTGGACGAAGGGAACACATGATAAATTGCCATTTGGCATACCTATGTTTGGTGAGAGCCCAGAGATCATTCAAGTGACTGTTACTTTTCTATAGTGAACACGTCAGGATATAACAAGGAAAGTAAGTGTATAATAGAGTATCCTAGTCTACCATGAGCTATATGCCCAGTGCCTCATTCAACTGAAACCCCAGTGCCAGTTTTCACTGAACTACCCTCTTTTGAAAAACAGGAGTGTGGTGAAGAACTAAGTGACAGCAATGATGAAGATTTTGAAATTGAAGATGACCCAGTTCATAAGGAATTTGATCAGCACGAGTTGAATGATTTGGCACGAGATTTGGGACTATCCAAAAAGGCTTCAGAACTCCTAGCATCAAGACTGCATGAGAAAAACTTGCTTGAAAAAGGAGCGAAGGTATCCTACTTTTGATCAAGAGAAAGTGCATTTCTGCAGTACTTTCAAAGTGACGGTGGCTTTTGTATTGCCATAACATACATGGTTTATTGGAGGAACTGGGAATTCCAATCTAGAACGCAACTGAATGGCAATTGTTCATTGATAGCTCAAAATGAAGCTTGAAGTGTGTCCTCCTCCACAATGGCAATTTATTTGGTGCAGTCCCAACTGGCCATTCAGTTTGTTTTTGTGAAGAATATGAAGACATAAAGAGTCATTGATCTGTTGCAATATCACAAGCACAATTGGATCATCTGTGTTGAACTTAAAATGGTCTGCTTCCTTCTTGGTCAGCAAAGTGAATACACCAAGCATCCCTGTTTCCTGTGAACGTGGGACAGCAGAGCTCATGAGACGCATTGGGTGGAGTCAAATTGGCCTCCAAGATCTGACCTCAAACCCGGTGATCCAAACGTTCTACATGAGCCACTTTTTGACAGAAAGAACATTATATTCCCACCTCTACATGTAAAACTGGGTCTCATGAAGCAATTTGTGAAAGCTTTGCCAACTGAAAAAGACTGTTTCAAGTATCTTATTTTGGCATTTCCTAGCATGTCATTTAAAGAGCTAAAATACCTTAATATGTATGTTTGGTAGCAGAACTTTACTACTTGTACACAATTGGATTTACAGTAACACTATATAGCCTTTATATAAATAAAATAACTCTAAATAAACTGTATATTCAGGTAATTTTTTCTTTATTTTCTTTTGTATGTACATTTTGTATGATTTTTGGGACAAAGGGAGGGTATACTGTACCTTAAAAAGTTGACATGATAGAGAAAAACTGGGGTCATTTTTGGATTCAGATGCCAAAAGTTAGTAAAAAACAAGTGTCAGATCTAACTAAATGAAAATTGTGTTCCCCAGTGTAATTACACTAAATATAAATGAACAAAAACACTTCATTTACAAGGCAGAGTTGTCAGATTAGATGAAACAGTAAGACTTACCTGTGTACTCTTCATGAGAGGGGCAGTTCAAATATAAAGACAAATTGAAGGCAAAAAGATGGGAGAAGATATACCAGGTTAACAGGAAGCTTAAGAAAAGTGAATGTGGCTCTATAAATATTAGACAAAGTAGACATCAAGACAGAGGAATATTACCAGAGTTGTAAACAAGGATATTTCATATTACTGGTCAGTTCATCAGAAAGACTCAACAGACTTATATGTGTATGCACCTATCAAAAGAGCTTCATTATATATCAAGCAAAAAAAAATGACATAACTAAAGTCATAAATGGAAAAATTCAGAATCATACTGGGACATTTTATTACTATTCTCCCAGTAATTGATAGAAAAATAGAATAAATTAACTTCCAAAATGTGGTGTGATGTATAAGGAAGAGAGCTGAAATTTGTAAATAGGGATATTCTCATAAGTCACCAACCAGTATCCTTAAAAAATTTCAGGGACTTATTCTGTTAATGTGACTTAACATTTTTTTAGTTATTGCGATAGCTACATATTGATTTTAAGCTTATACAATCAGCTAATGCTTCTAATTTCTTTTCCTTTGTGATCTACTAAATCATGTTTGCATCAATTATGTTGGGAAAAATAGTTTGGAGAGAAGCAATCTTGTAATTACTATTAGCATGTTGGATAGTACTTTTCCTGACTACTATCTAAATAATTAAATATAGGTATTAGAAATAATATGTAAATATAATTCTTCAATATCATTTTCAAATTTTGTAGAATATCTTAGAGGTCTTTTTATTTCAGTATGTAAAGATATATCTCATTCTTTTAAATTACTGCATAGTATTATATTTCATACAATGGATGTTTTCTAGTCTACTTAGCAATTCATCTGTTACTGTACCTGTAGGTTATTTCTAGGTTTTCATGGTAACAAATAATGTTGCAATGAAAATCCATTTCCTACTTCTTTTCACAGGTATGTGATTTTTTCCTGGGGTTGATACTCAGCAAAGTGGAAGGATATATGCATTTTCAAGTTTCTCATATGCACTCAAATTTTCATAAAACCACTTTAACAATTTACCCTACTACATATAGAATATAAGAATCGGCGGCAGCCGTCCGTCTCGAGAGACGATGGTGTAGCTTCTTAAGAGTCTATCTGCACCGCCGAGAATGGTTGTGCAGTCCGACTCGGGAGTGACACGGTATCTGTCTCCTCCCGTGTTGAATCGACATCTTGCGATGACGCTGGAGTGTCCTCTCCAGTGAAGCTGAAGCTACAGAGCCTGGGCAGGGTGATATGGAGGGTCTGCTGTTGCCCATGCAGCAGACCCCCCCTCTCTTCGCAGCTGAAGGGTCCAAGGGAAAGACGGAGTCAATACAGCTTGGCTTCAGGTGCGCCGCAGGAGTTGCCGGTGTTGACTACAACGTCAAACCGCCTTAGGGACTCCGGCTCCGGATTTTCTGTCGGGGTTTACTCCCTTAGCCTTTCCCCTGAAGAGGTATGCCGCAAGGCAGCGGAGGTTTTTTGAAGTCAGAGTTTTCCTTCTCTGATGTGCCCTGACTGGAAGATTGAACCAGCGACACTTAGCTCGCAGGCCGATGCTCAATCCACTGAGCCAAACCAGCCAGGGGATATAAGAATAACATGTACATATTCCTGATCATATAAGGCATTTGAGCATCATGTGCTCAAATTTTAATTCCCTTTTCTGTTAATTTTCATATCTTAAACTTCATTTTTCTATTGGGTTGCTATCTTTTTCTTATTCATTTGAGAGAAAAGTTTAACTATGTGTGTTTAAGTAATATTCCTTTGTTGTATGTGTGGCAGATGTTTCTCCATGCCTGTCTCTTGCCTTTGACTTGTTTATCAGAAATTTTCTGTTAGTGATATCTTTATTACCCTAGGTTTCTTCTCTGCTCATGGATATTCCCTGTGTCCACATGTGGGTTTCTCTGGACATCTCCTTGCTTCTTTGAACCATGTGCTGAAAGCAAATGATGGCTGAATTGAATCAGTGTTTCTACAGTAATGTTTTAATCAGAGCAATTGGCTTGACTCAATCTTAGTGACATCTGCAGGCTGCTGGCTGGTTGGTAACATCTACCATTGAATGTGATGGCCATGGGTTCCCTTTCCTACTCTGGTAGGGATGAATGCGCAGTCATTCTAGCTCTGTGTTGTCTCCTTCAGTCCTGGCACTGGGCTCTGTGATGTGGATATCCTGGCTTCCTCACTAACTGGAGATTAGGTTTTATCAGCATGTCCTTTTCAAAGAAAGGACTGGTAGGACTTTGAATCTTGATATATCATTTTTGACTTTTGGCAGAAGACTGAATAATCAAGTTTTAAGGCTAAGAAGCCTTCTATTTTCAAACTGAGGCCTATTGGGCACTGCACAAGCACACACAGAACAACTGTTTGTTCAGATAGAAAGCTGGAAAATGCTACAGAAACTCAACTATGCCAGTGTTCAACATCTAAAGTAATTCACGAACACATTCTCAAGACAGAAGCACAAACAATACAGGAGTGGAGGTGAAGTCTCCCTTCATGCTTGCCTCATCAATCCTACTCCTCTCTCTAGAGGTAATCACAGATCAAGGTTGGCTTGTATCTTTCAGATGTAAGTGCTCTTTAACAAATGCTCATGTTGTACCTGTAATTCTGTAGCTTCATTTTCTCCCACTTCTAGTTTTACATGACCTTCCACAAATGACATACCTATCCGTGCATTAGATCTGCTCCCTGCCTTCACAGAGATGAGTTTAGTCAGGGAACAGGCCAGTCACAGTGTCATGTACTGTAGTGTGCTCTATGTGCTGGGGAGAGGGGATAGTGAGGACATATAACCTTGATCTGGGAAGTGGTACTGTAAAGGTTTCCTGGAGCAACTGACATCCAAAGTGACTCCTGAGAGATGTGTAGGAAGTGGTTATTGTGGGCTGATAATGAGTTCCCCATAAGATATCCAGGTCCTAACCTCCTGAAACCTGAGGATATTGCCTTATGTAGAAAAAAGAGCTTGCAGATGTGGTTAAGCTAGGAATTTGAGAAGGGAAGATTATCCAGGTGGACCCTAAATGCAACCACAAATAACCTTATAGAGATGAGGCACTGGGAGATTAGAAAAAAAAAAAAAAAAAAAAAAAAGAAGGCTATGTGAGTAATGAAGTAAAACTGCTATACTGCTTTGAAGATGGAGGAAGGGACCAGGAGCCTGGGAAGGTGAGGAATGTAGCTCTAGATGCTGGCAATGGCAAGAAAATGGATTCTGCTTTAGAGTCTCTGGGGAGAGCATGGTCATGTAGATGCTTTGGTTTCAGCCCAGTGAAACCAATTTGGGCTTATGGACCCCAGAACTGTAAGAAAATACATTTGTGTTGTTTTCAGCAATCGAGTTTATGGTAATTTATTAGCAAGGTGAAAGGAAACTAATATAGTAACTAAGTAGAGAAATACATTAGAGAAAAAATGCTTATAAGCTTTTTGGCATGAGAACAAGATCCAGTCTTAAGACATGTTGGATACCTTCTAGGTCCACCCATGTTGTCACAAATGGTAAGATTCCATTCTTTTCTATGGTTGAGTAATATTTCATTGTCTATATGTACCACACTTTCTTTACCATTGTCTATCGATAGATACTTAGGTTGCTTCTATATCGTGGCTATTGTAAATAATACTTCGATGACCATAGGGATCACTTCACAAGTTATAGAAATGTCTAATCACTATGTTGTATACCTGAAACTAATATAATATTTGTATGTCAACTGTAATTGAAAAATAAAAACTTTTTAAAAAGACATGTTGGAGCAAAGTGAAAGGATAAAGCAAGGAGAATAGAGAATGGAAATATGAGTAGAGGCCAGATCACACAGAACCTAGAAGGCACACCCAGGAAGTTTCAGACAATAGGGAGCCAGAGAAGGCATTTGAACAGGGCACAAGAAGATTTTAGTATTGAGATCATCATGGACTCTCTTCCTCGCTCTTAGAAAAGAAGACACAGAATTTGGTTGCCTATATGACAACTTTTAGTTTTCCTACCTCTTTATTCTCATTACATTAAATGTTCTTCCCTTTCATCTAAAATTCTCTATTTAAAAAGAGTTATCTTCAGATAAAATTAGACAACCATATCTTCAAGGCTATAGGCAGACCATTTCTTCCTGGACTCTTGGGGTGGCTGTTTGAGGATCAGGGAGCTTACCTGAGCTGTGCAGTGGTCAGAGCAGGCTGGAAAGAGAGAATGGAGTTGAAAGCACTTCACTTCATCTAATTCAGGCCAGTAATGTTGTGGGCCCAGTTGCTGATGCAGGACAGGGTGCCAGAGAGGAGAGTTGCTGTTCCCAAGGCCTGGGGGTGACAATTATCATTGGTACTCAGATTTCTTTTCAGGGCCAAGGTTATTAATGGAAAAAGCATTTCAGATATTCCTATTCTGTAAGGATGGCAGTTTGTCCCTCGGCAAATTTCTTAATCTCTGTAATGATTAAAGTAGACAGTCATCAAACCACTCAGTAGGGAAGAAAATAAAGATAGCCTTCAGGGTTAGGTAAAAGAACAAAATACACCTGAACAGAAGGCCTGTCAAGGTGATATGAGATTTTTCTCTTCTCCTTTTAACAGTGGCTGTTAACTGATGAAGGCAGGACTACAGGAGATACAGGAGGGTTTCAATTACTGGAGCTGCTTTCTAGAAAGGAGATGAGTCAAAATGAACAAGCAAGCAGGGCAGTTATTGGGATGAAGGAGTCAATGAGCTTCCCATGCCTTCAGACTACTCCATTCCATTTTTCCTTGGAATACCCTGTCCCATGCAAAAAGTCATCAAGAGTAGTCTTGAACAAATACCAGCATGCTGGATCTACTCCAAAGAGCAATAGCCCACTAAATATAATTGCTGTTTATTATTATTGTAGTGTATATAGATTCAGGCTGCCCATTCAGGACCACTTTCCCATTTCCTCTGACAATAGCACACTGATTTTTACTGGGGAACCACCCCTTCCCTACTGTCAATGCCTTTGGTTTGAGTGGTTGGTCTTACAACTTCTAGCTATCATTAACGGGTTTGACACTGAAGCCAGACCCATTAGAATATGTTGTCACCTGGCCTTAGAGATTTGTTCAGTTTGGCAAGTAACTTGAGATATCCAAATAGGACCGTCCTGAACTTTTGCTGAAACTATTGGAAAAGAAGTTTGCTTCTTCTGTGGGAGTTACTGAAAGAATGGGATGTGAATTTTGAGCAGCTGGCGACCATGTTGCCCCACCAAGGAGACAGCCAGATGGAGGATCAAACCAAGATCCAAGAAGGAGGAACCAAGGAGATCCAGATTCTAGATGAATTCATCTGAGCATGTGGGTATATTATAGCTCTGCCTAAAGCTTAAGACTCCCAATAATTCCTATTTTCTTTAATCCAGTTTCACCTGAGTTCCTCTACTATACAATGGAAAGAGATTGATTTCATATTTATTTTCACACCATTATAATTAATAGCTTTCTTTATTGAGCAGTTACTATGTTGCAGCCTGTACTAAGCACTTTTGTTTAAAAAGAACATAAGTTGGGGAATGTCATGATTTGGAAGGACCCAGGACTGTATAAGACCCAGGGACCACTGAATATTTCCTGCACATTTCAGGAAGCTTTTTACTCTGGCTGTTATATAAAATCTTGAGCCCTGTATTATTTCCTGACAAGAGGGTCTGCAACTCTTATCTGAGTCTCAAATAATTTGTGGCCCTAGATCCCCTCTTTTATGCCATATAGAATCTTTCTTACTGTCATAAGAAGACCATATTCCAGTTCTTGCTCCTCCACTGAAGAGCTTGGAGCATTGAGTTGCTACTTTTTAAAATTCAACACAAGAATATATGGAACTGAGTGTGTAGTTCTCATGAAGATTTTACAGATGAAAATGAAGTGCTTTGAGCTTTGCCCATGATAATGGCTCCAATTGCAAGTTTTTGACTCTTAATTTACTCCCATTTAAAAAAAGGCTTAAACCAGCTGCTCTGCATGCTTTACAACGTGGTCATGGAGAGGAGCTGAGGGCAGGACAGTGAAAATGCTCTTGGGTGGTCAGTTCACTGGTCTCCTGGCCGTGCCTTTGCTGGCTCTCTTTCTTGCAGGGTGTTTGCTGCTTCCAGGCTGCTTCATGAGTCTGGAATGTCTGCTTGCTTTCCATATTCCCAGCAGCATCATTGACATCCTGACTGACTTATGTACACAAGAACCTGTTCATTAAGTTGGCATATGTAGTTCTTAACAAATACATTAAGGAACGTTCTGAATGTCGCTTGCAGAGCAAATGAACAAAAATAGATGGACCATACAATAGAGAGAGATCTCTTAGCTGGCAGATTTTATTTCCCTTAACACAAGGTCTCCAGAACAAGTTTGTTAATTAATGCATTTACTCACTCACTGAGCTCAGCACTGTGCTGAGGCTGAGAGGACAGGGGGGTGTGAGTGACAAATAGTGCCAGATTGCTATCCTCAAGGAGCTCACATTCAAGGAATGGAGCAGAGACACCCAAGCAAATACTTGCAATCCATTGATGTGGGTGATAAGACAGTTTTCAGAAAATCACAGTGAGGAGACAGATGAGGAAAGTGACTAAGTTCTAGGGTGATATCTGGGAAAGCTTCAGAGAGGGGGTGACATTTGATCTAGGTTTTGAAGGATGAGGAGGAGTTTGTCAGGCAGAAGAGGCAGTAAAGTTTGGCCTGGAAAGAGGAGGCTTACATGCAGTGCTGTGAGGGAAGCAGAATCATGCTAGGCCAGGGGTCTCCAGAGCTACAGGGTGTTACAGCTGAGAGACAGCTAGGCTCTGGCTGCCAAGAGCTGCAAAATGCCTGCTTAGGAGGGTTCCTGCCTCCAAATTTCTTTGTACAGCTCGGGAAGTTCCTTTGTAATTTTCTTTCCTTTCCTTTTTGCCACCTCTCCTCTGCCAAAGTAATCATGTCAAACTAAAGTATGTATATTTTTTTAATCAGTGGGCATATCTGCTTTTGTGGCTCATATTTTATTACTGAACTCAGTGGAAAAATAAACCACATTTACTTTTTAAAGTTAAAGAACAGAAACTTACAAGAGCAACAGAACATGACTGAATTCTCATCTTATTCATCATCCATCTCATTTTTTCACTTAGCTTCTCTGTTGCCCCCCACAATTTCTTACCACTTTTATCCTTTAATATTATATCAGTTACGACAAGACATAACTCTCAAATTTCAAAGTTTTTTTACACTCCTGTCAAATTCCAATGCAGGTTTTCTCATTGAGCAGGTTTTCCCCAAGTGGTGATTCAGGGGTTCAGGCCCCTTTGTGAGTGCTATCTTCAACGGGTGACTCTCAAGTTTGCTGTGAGGGGTCCTCTCCATTCAAGGCTGCCAGAAAAGGACAAAAGCATGGAGAGCATATCATGCAGGAAGTTTTTATGGGTCAGGCTTGGAAGCAACCCACATCACTTCTGCCCATGTTCTATGGGCCAGACTCAGTCCTGTGGTCACCCACACATGCATGGCAGGCTCTGCCCAACAGGCAAATGTATGGACTTTGGTTAGTAAGAACGGCCACAATCATGTTGATGCTTCTACTATTCTGCTCTTAGCTTTAGGGCTTCCACTGAGCGGTCCTACAGCACCGGATGGAGGATTTGAACGTTGCCTTTTGTCTTTTGTTAGTTGTTAGGGTGAACCTTTGCCTCTGGGTTCCTTTGGTGGACGGGGGAGTTTGAAATAAAAAAGTCACTGTAGTGTAAGCTTCACAGGAATGAAAGCCTCATCTTTTCTTGTTCTCTGTGGCATCCCTACTTCATAGCATAGTTCCTAGCACTGCATGGGTACTCAATTAGTATTTATGGAATGGATTTTTATAAAACGAATTTATGTGTTCAGATTGCATCTTAACTGGGAGGCCCTGCATTATGTGTAGGCTACCAGCAGGTGGCAGTGTGGTTTGAAGTGTGCCCGCAGGGACACGGAAGTAGAGAACTGCTTAGTGTGTGGGTGCCAAGTCTGGTATAAGAACAGGTTGAGTGTAATAGAGTAACAATTATTGGGGCTTTACCATAAAATAACTGTGATATAATGACCCAGTTAATCCTCTTAACAACCTTATGAAGTTGGATGGATTGCCGTCCTTATTTTGCTGGTGGAGATGCATTCATGGAGCACTTAACTTAGCAAAGGTTGTGTAGCTAGAAAGGGGCAGCGGCAGGACTTGAACCCAGTCAGTCTTAATCAAGAGTCCATGCTCTTAGCCATCATGACACAATGCCAAGAAGGCATTTAGGTCCAAGGGCTCAGGGAAATTACCCTGAGGAGGAACTGGCCAATGTGCAGATGAAGGGAGGCTTCTTGGTTATCAAAGGGTAAGCAGGAGATGGCGAGCACAGAGTTGGGAAGCCCACCACAATCAGACCTGTCCTTATGATGGAGGGTGAGGCAGTGGGGGCCCAGAGGGAGATCAGAGCCTCCAGGCTGGATTGGTACCAGCCATTACATGGAGAATAGTGGGTACCAGCCAGGAACAGACTCACAGACATGTGAGTGGGAATGGCCACAAAGGACCAGAGTTGGGAACATGCTGGAAATTCTGAAGAGGAGATTTTATCTCTGTGAAAAGGCAGACATGATTTCCAAGCTCTGTCTGGAGGAACTCTGGTTTTTACGGAGACACTTGGGTAGACTGTGGAGTTGATGGGGAGAGAAAGTGAAGAGGGTCCTGAGCCTTCCTCTTAGCATCAGCCAGTACAATGCTATACTTATCTCTTTTATATATTGGGAATCCATGTAGGAGGATCTTTTTAAAGTCTCTGCTTTGGAAGCTATTCAGCTTAATGGTTTCCAGAGTCCTTTCTTTGATGTCTGAAGTGGAAACGGTATTAGAAACCCTGCTGACATAAAGATGGAGTATATTTCATGGGCTGACTACAGAGCCCACTTAGATGACTTGGGGTAGAGCCTTTGCACCTGCTCTTTCCACCCTCATTGCCCTGCCCTGTCCCACAGTCCTCCTCATCCATCATGCAGAAGAGAAATGGCTGTGATGGGCCTAGCCAGAGGGAAATCTGCACAGCGGCTCAGAAATCCTCCAGTTTGGACCATATAGTCTTATTTCCATCCTGGCCTGGGCCCCACACAGGTCCAGCTCGAGAGCATGCCTGGCTCATTATTTGTAAGAAATGGCCTGAGTGGCAGCCTGCAGAGACTGAGGAAAAGGAGAAATAGTAACTCTGATTTATTTGGGACAGGAAGATCCACAGACTGGGGAAACAGGGAAAGAGTGATCATAAAACTAGCGAGGTTCTACGACCTGCTGAGGGCAGAGACCATCACAGTGCATGAGGGAGAAGGCAGCGCATGATGCACATGGGGAGAGTGGTGCCTTCCTCCCGTCGCAAGACAATAAAGCTGGAAGTCAAAGATGAAATAGGTGGACTCGAAGTCCCCAGGAGCTCTGTTAATGGCAGGCCTGGTGTCTACTTTCTGAAAGGCTGCTGCCTTTGTATTGGTGTGCTCACTGTAGTTGCAGCGCTCAGTAGAAGCTGTTTAATAACAGAGACTTGGATAACAGACAGGTTTGTCCTTCCACATTAACTGCGCCACTCTCCAGGCAGCTCAACCTCTTCCAAGAACACCATCTCTCTGGCTTCTCCTGTGGGGCATCCAGGACCTCAAGGGGTGGAACTCACCAGCTGGCTGACTCCTGGGTGGCATCTGTCTTCGAGGTCAGTGTCCTCTTAGAATAGCTCTGGAACCCTGCATGCCCAGTTACTGGGGTATAAGAGGTCCAGTGAAGGAGTCCTCTCATAACCAGGTCTGCCTGGGGACTCGGGGACCCCATAGTCCTTTCTATTGCACACCAATTCTGCAAATCACTGAAAATCAGAGTGAGGAAAGGCACTTTTATTATTTTTCTTTAGTGATTGGAGAGGTGTTTACTGTATATATTGAAGCATCTCCCCAGCTAGTGCTCTGTGAGGCTTGATAGACAGCAGGAATTGCATGAGCTTCGCTTCCCTGACAGTTCAGGGCTGCAGTAGGACTATGGGTGATAGAGAACCAGCAACCACTTAGAAGAGTCTAAAATAATGTCCACTGATAACCTTGTGTCTGGGAATATATGTTTGAGCCATGTTCAGTGATCTGGCTAAAGAGTTGGTACCCACACGTGGGCTGCTTTTGTTCTGTGGATTGGGGTCCTGGGAGCAACATGATGAAAATATCTAGGTGTGGGTGCATATGGGAAGTATAGGGTCACATGATCTTGTCTGAGTTATGTGTTACCATTGTGTACTAGGGTACAATTTTTCCTCTGATTCTGGAGCCTGGGGAGCAGTGATTGGGGTTGGGGGAAACACTTGCAGCCTACAGGTGGCAGATTAGCGATACCAGGAGCACCTGGATCCCTAGCCCAGCTCTGGCCTTCCAGCTGTATTATCTATCTTTGGACATGTTCTTTAACTGGTTCAGAAGTCAGTTTCCTTTTCTGTCTGGGGAAGATGGTAATGGTAGTCCACTGGATGTTTCACATTTGTCCTTTCAGATTTATTCTCCACCCTCTGCATCCTTCTCTGTGCTCTAGAGGTTGACTTATTTGGGTTGCATTTATGGGTTTCCTTGTCCTGTGGTGTCCAAATGGGACATCTAATGGGAGCTGTCAGTAGGAAATTGGAGAAAGGGAAGAGAATGAGGCTGAGAAATTTATTCCCACAGCTCCTTTCTTTCTGGGTCACTGTGAATTGGTTTCCTCTCCTCTCCTAGTTATAGTTATTCCCTTTAGGAGTAAACCTTCTCCTGAGGCCCAAATATAGAGATATGGGGAGTATAACCTATTTACAGTGATGTTTGCTCAGTCACATCAGACTGAAGGGTGTGGTTGTGCAACCACCACCACGATCTAGTTTTAGAACATTTCTATTACCTAGAGAGGTCCCTCATGCCTGTTTACACTTCCCCCAACTCCCCAGCCCCTGACCCCCACTGATCAACTTTCTGTATCAATAGACTTTCCTTTTCTGGATGTTTCATGTAAAATGGAATCATACAGTATGGCCTTTGTGTCTGTCTCCTCTCACTTAACATAACGTTTTTAAGGTTCACCCATGATGTACCATGTTATCAGTGCTTTATTTCCTTTTATTACTGAATAATATTCCATGGTATGGATATACCACATTTTATATATCCATCTCCTGTGGATGAATATTTGAATTATTTTCATTTTTGGTTATTAAACATAATGCTGCTATGGACATTAGCATATATCACATAGGTTATTTGTTGATGATTTGATTTGTCTTATTAGAATTTAAGCTCTGCGAAAGCAAAGTTTGTTATAGATCACACATATAATAAATGTACAAATATAATTAGTCTGCATATATTATAATGTTTATATATGACTAATTATGTTTGGCATTTGGAGGTACTTGATGAATGTTTTTAAATGAAAGAATAGTGAAACAGAAATAAATCAGGGTGTCTATAAATCCTCTGGCTGGTCTAGCTTGGAAATCCAAATTGGTAGAGAATATATCTCAAGGGCACCCTGGAGACTCTCCTTCAGCAACACATGAGGGGCGGGGCCAGGTAATCAGCATTTTAGCAAGCTTTCCAGGGGATTCTGAGCACCTTGATGTTGGAGAAGCCCTGAGCCCTGTGCCCCTTCAAAAAGGCTGCCATGGGTGGTGAAACGAGGTAAAGTCACTTATTTGTTCCTGCTCAAACATTCCACTTCCACAACTTTGTTTATGAGAGCAATGGAGTCGCATTTTTCCCCCAGTGATTGTACCATGTGAAACATCTCTGTCTGGGTCAGGCTGAGGCTGAAGCATTTTCCAAAAGTAATTCCAGTTTTCTTCTTTTGCCTTGTGTGCTGACTTTCTCACAACTCACCTGTGAGGTACAGGTTTTCCTTTGTTACTGGGGATGCTGGACGATTGAAGAGACAAATAAAGCAGCCAGTAGTTGACTCGGCAAAAGGGAGTCCAGAGCCATAGATGTGACCACAGGGAGCCATAGAGCCTCGGGAGGGTAAGTGGCAGGTCAGGTGTGGGAGAGCCAGTGGTCTTGAGCAGCAGGGAGGGGCTAACAGGTACCCCGCAGAGTCATTGAAAAGCAGCATTCTTGTATTTCAGCATCGTGGCAAGCTCATAACTCTCTCTTGTCTTGGGTTAAACCAGACACGCTGTTAGCTTGTTTTTGAGCTTTGCAGACATAGGGGAAGTTGCTGCTGGTTTTTAGAGGGGAGGTTTGCTCTTTACTTTGATCTGGCTTCTGACAAAAATAGGCATATTATTTTTTATAGCAAAGAAGACTTCTAAGAAGTTTAAGTATTTAAATTTGAAGTCTCCCCTCTGCATGTGAAAGCAATATTAGTGTCAGTTAGGTGTAACAGATGAATAGTTAATGTAACAAGAGATAGAAAACCCAAAAAGATCCATATTCATGTGAAAATGCATGTTTGAGCTATAATACCACCCTTTTACTACTTTTTTTTATTTGATAACAACTAATAACTACACATGGGCACCAAAAGCCCCTGTGGGATAAACAAGGCATATGTATACCTGATAATGCATGTAAATTTAGCATAGTGCTTAGTCCTTTCTCTCCCCCAGGATCCTGAAATATAATGAGCAAGAAAGGCATATACCCAAATGCATATTATATAAACAGAATAAGATGCCTTTTTCCCCTTTATATCCCATTTTGTGTACCTTCCTCTATTAGCACTTATAGCATACTGTAATGATTCACTCACTTAAAATTTATATACTATTTGTTGGGTGCTTTACTCTGTGCCAACCACTATGTTAAGTCTTTTATATAAAATATTTCACATGACCTTCACTGTAGTCCTGTCAGGTAGAAACTATCATTAGGCTTATACAGATGAGGTAACTGAGGCTCAGAGGCTGTCACTTGTCCAAGGTCATGCACTTAGCATGTGGCAGACTTTGACTTGCGTCACCTGTGCCTTACTTCAAAGCTGACTGAGTCTCTTAACTACTCACTTGACTCTAGCAGTTCTCAAACTGTGGTCCACAGAACCATGAGAAGTTCCCTTTCGGAGGAAGGTCCATGAGGTCAAACCATTTTTCATAGTTATATTAATTCATTATTTGTCTTTTGTTGACATTTGTACTAGTGGAGTAAAGGCAGTGGCACTTTAGCATGAATCAAAGCAATGTTACCAAAACGGCACTACAAATCACTGAATTATTCCCTGCCATATACAACAAAAATTTTATTACTTAATATTTGATAATATATATTAGAATATCTCAACATTATGAAGAGCTGCATAACTCATTAATCCAATTCTTCCAAATGACCAAAGCATGATGTAAGAAAATAATGCTGTGTTTTAAAAAGGAATTAATAAATATTTTTAAAACTTCTCAATTTTAATTTCTACAATGACAAATATTGATAGATATAACCCAATCCTTATTTAAAAAGAAAATCTCTTTGGGATCCTCAATAATTTTTAAGATTGCAAAGGAGTCCAGAGATCAAAATGTTTGAGAAGCATTGCCACAGGCAACTGGGAGCCATGGGAAGTTCTTGAGCCAGAGAATTAGATTGTTCATATCTCTTAGAGAAATTCAATTCTGTGCCCTTTTCATCATAGAAAATGTCTCTGAAATATCCACCATTGAGATAGTATAATAATTGGCATTTGTAAGCCAGTGAACCAGGTCAGATGAATCTAGTTGGGTGGACCCAGACTAAAGCTTTGAGTCTGTGAGAATTGCCGGAGGGACAGCAGTTAGAAACTGATAGTCCACTCTGTACTCAGCATTACTTGTTAGCCCACAAGCTGCAGGGTTCGAATATCTGGTCCTCAAGTAGTTTGGTTCCAATCAGATAAAGTTATCACCCCTATGGCGCTTCATTCCCCAAAGGTGTGCAGTCCACATCTAATCAGAAATGAAGGATTATAGTCACATGTATGGGGTTGGCCTGGAGAGGCTAATTATGAACAGGACAATCTTATGGGAAGGCAGAGGGCCATGTGAGTCAGATGCTCTGGTGAGACAGGAAAAGAAAACTTCCCTGCTGAACTCCCAGTAATGTAAGAAAATGTTGAGGGTTGGACTTGGCAAGAGTGACCTATATCTAAGGCTAGCTTTTGTTTGGAGGGCCAGAGAGTGTGCTAAGCCATTTTAATGTATTATGTCATTTAACTTCCTCAAGAATAGTCAGGTAAGTATTATTACTATTACCATTTTATAGATGAAGAAACAGACCCAAAGAGGTAAGTGGCTGAAACAGGGTTTGACCTTAGTGTTGGTTGTCTCCAGAGCTTATTTTTCTTAACTCACTTGTTGCACTTTTTAAAAAATATATGCTTTATTGATTATGCTTTTACAGTTGTCCCAATTTCTTTTCCCTTTGTTCCCCTTCACCCAATGATGCCCCTCCCTCCAGTTGTCCTCCCACTCAGTCCGTGCCCATTGGTTGTGCATATAGTTCTTCTCAACATCTTCTGTCTACTCCACTCCCTCCTACTATGCTTCTTAATTCCTGCATCATCTCCCTCCCTTTTCCCCTTCCCCCTCCCAGCTGACCTCCCCCCAATAGGTTCCCCATACCTATAGTTCTTTTTCCACTCTCAGTGCCTACTTAGTCTGCCTTTGTTTCGATTCCCTAGCTTCTGCTGTTGGTTGTTGTGATACAGTTTTCATTTTAATGTTCATAGTTTCACTCCTCTTTCTCCTAAACAAGTCCCGTTAATATTTCATATAACATTGGTTTAGATCTGATGATCTCCTTCAGTTTTACTTTGTCCTGGGAGCACTTTCTCTGCCCTTCTATTCTGAATGACAGCTTTGCTGGATAGAGTAATTGTGGTTATAAGTTTTTGCCTTTCATTATTTTGAATATTTCTTGCCAATTCCTTCTTGCCTGCAGAGTTTCTTTTGAGATATCATCTGATAGTCTTATTGGGACCCCTTTGTACATAATTCTCTTCTTCTCTCTTGCTGCTTTTAAGATTCTCTTTTTATCCTTAATTTTTGACATTTTGATTATAATGCATCTTGGTGTGGTTCTCCTTGGGCCCAGTTTTTTTGGAACTTTCTGTACTTCCTGGACCTGTAAGTCTATTTCCTTCCCCAAGTTAGGGAAGTTCTGCTTTATTATTTTTTCACATAATTTAATTTCTTGTGCTTCTTCTTCACCTTCTGGCAACCCTATGATTTGGATGTTGGCCCATTTATAGCTGTCCCATAGGTTTCTGAGCCTCTCCTCATTTTCCTCACTTTTCATTTCCTCTTTCTGCATTGGTTGACTGTTCCTTCCCTATGTTCCGATTTGTTGATTTGATCCCTGGTTTTCTTTCCCTCACCATTTGTTTCATATGTGTTTTTGTTTATTTCAGCAGGACTAGCCTTCATTCCTTCCCCATCTTGTTTAAGATCTGCTGTCATGTCTGTAAGCATTCTTATAAACAAAGCTCTGAACTGTGCCTCAGAAAGATTTTCTATCTGCTGATCCATTAGATCATATTTTCTGGCTGGTCAGCTGTGTCACTGGGATCTCTATCATGATATGTGCCGTCCTGACTGTTTTGTGTTTACCATTGCTTCCTGGGTGGGGCTGTCACACCTCCTATGCTATAGAGCGTAGAGGCCAATGCGCTCATCACTACCATGAGGCCCTTCTCACCACAGTGTGCTGTTTTGTGTGGGGGTGGGTGTCCAAGATGGATTCCTGTCATTCACTTTCTGCTGAGAGACTGGGAGCCTCCTCCTCCCATCCCCACCCCACCCCCAGCCTTCACAGTCCGCAGCAATGGGGTTCTGCCTTCCCTGGTGTTGAAATCGCTAGCTGATGGGTCTGTCTGGTCTGCAGCCAGGGGTGCTCCCCAGTTGTTTCTCACCTCTTTTAAAATATGGATGTCTGTGCTTACCACTGTCCCACCACCGTCACTGCAGCTGCCACTGCCAGCACAGTCTGGCCTCTCCACCCCGGCACCCATCCAGATGAGCACCACCTCTCCATAACTTCATACGTTGGACTTCCATGCAGCTTCATTCTCTGGAATTCCTGGCTATTTCTGGTTCTGCAGTTGATGCATTCCTTCTTAGCTGTGGAGAGAGATGGAGCATGTCAGTCTAGGCCTCCATCTTGGCCGGAAGTCCCGCACTTCTCTTTTTAAGTGAAATGAGAGAGTCAGTTGGCTGGTGGTAGCCAGAATGTATTCAAGATATAAAAGAGAATAGGCAAAAGGCATAGAGGCAGAAATGAGGAAGGACAATGTAGAAAGGACTGGATTGGAGTGGGAGGGGGAGAGAAAAGCTGAGTTTGTTATTGCTGCTGGTGTGTATGTGTGTGAATGCCTTACTCTATAGAGGGAGATACTAACCTGAGGCCAGTCCTGCTACCTGGATGCTCTTCAAGGCAGAAGATTGCTCTTGAAAACCCAATGAAATCAACACACTGGTTTCATGTAGCCAGAAGTTCGGAGGCTAGACAGTGGGCTCAAAGACTCCAGGCACAGTGAGAAGGATGCTGGATAGCACAGTACAGCCTGGGAAACATCTACAGAAGATCATGGCCTGTGGCAGAAGCAGAAGAAGACTTGAGTCCCAGCTCTGCCCCACTGGGTCAGCATTACTCTTTGCCCCAGAGTTATCATGTCTAAAATATAGATGGTAATACCACCTTGAAGGATTGTCATGAGCATTAAAACAGGTAATGTGTAGGAAGTCACAATGCATAGCGACCAAAACACATCATGTACTCAAATCCTCCATAACATGATGTCAGATGAGTTAATTCTGTCTGAGCCCTTGCCTCCACCATCCCTGCTTTCTCCATATGTGTGTGTGTGTGTGTGTGTGTGTGTGTGTATAGTCTTTTAAAAACACCATTTATGGAGTATTTAGGATATCATTTGGGAACTTTTAGGCAAGACACTTGACTCTCCTTGTCTTATATACCTTAACTGTAAAGCTATAGAAGAACAGCATCTACCCGTAGGGTTGCTGTGAGGATTAAATGGCATGAACCATGTAGGGGGGAGAGCACAGGAAACATTGTATGAGTTCAATAATTATTCCTATCATCGTGGACTATTATTTGATAAGCATTTTTCTAGGCACTTTCCAAGTGCCATGTTTTGAGTCTTCACAACAGTTTGGTGAGACAGGTACCAAAATGCCCACTTCACAGCTGAGAAAACTAGGCTTAGGAAATAGGGAATCATGATGCAGATATAGACCTATGGAGCTTTCCCTTTCCTCTGTCCACTACACTACACTGTGGGGCCCCTCTTATGTTTTAATGAATGTTGTTTGTGACTTAGTCATTGGCTGTGGCATCAGTGACTTGAAAGCCAGAGTAAGGCTGCTTTTTATTTTCCCATTAATAGTCCACTTCACAGCATTGAAGACCCAACAAGATCATGTATGCGAAAGGACGATGCAAAACTTGGAAGTATCCTACAAAATATTTGTTTTTATTTATGTAGGTCCCCATCATGTTCCAGAAAGGGATTTGAAGTAGCTTATTAGTTATCATTAGAGTGATGATGATTAATGATTATAATAACAAGACAGGCATAATTGGTTCAAATTGTGCCTTTTGAAATGGCCTCTGCAGAGGCCAATTGGTGGGGAGGGAGACAGCACCCTCAGCCTGAGGGAGCTAAAAAAACATGAGCCTAATTGGTTAAAAGCAGCTTTGCTAATTGCTCTGGCAAGGGTCTGAGAGAAAGCTTTGGTATGATTATACATGAATGGGGTCCCCTGAAGCCCTGTGATTCTGGGCTAGATCTGTTTCTCAAAACACAAGCAGAAAAGAGAACAGATGTTCAGCCACTTGACAGAGATTTAATAAGACACTTAGAAAAATTACCATGTTCATGTTGCCCTTCCTGACCTCTGGGTTGGAAGCTGGAGGAAGGCCTGTTTTGGGTGGCCAATTTCTGAGCTGGAACAGAAAGGGAAACATGCTAGAGTTTTCCATTTATCTAAGATCCTGCTATTCACTCTCTGCCTCTCCCCAAAGGGTTTTGGTGGTGGGAGGAGGAAAGGTAACGAGAGAAGGAAGAGGCTTGATTATTAGCAATGTATGAAGGGGGACGCCAAAAAACCTGAAATTTATTTATAAAAACAATTGTGTATTTATTCTTACAAGTTTTAATTTCACTCACCTTCAAAGTACTCTCTCCATTTGAAGCAATAACGTCTATTGAGATTTTTTTCCACTGCTGAAAATAGTTTTTGAACTCATCAATTTTGATGCCTTTTAGTGCTTCTGCCATTTTTTGTTTTATCTCTTTCACATTGGCAAAACATTTCCCTTTGAGGACTTTTTTCATCTGGGGAAATAAAAAAAGAAAAAGTCTCTCTGGGCAAGATTGGGTGAATAGGTAGGATGGGGTGTGGGGGTCAAGCAGTATTTTGGTCAAAAACTGCTGAACACTTAGCACCATGTGGGCAGGTGTGCTCGTAAATGACCCGTCATGAAATGGGCAAACACGTTGAAAGAATCTTAAAAAAAAAAAAAAATTTCACTGAAGCCTTTCACAGCCTCTCACAACAAGGCCAGCTGATTCCGATGGGTTCCTAGAACACTCATTTAGCCGGGGAAGCCTGTACTACAAGGGACCTGCCCTCCAGCAGATAATACCAGTTTTTTTTGTGGGGGTTCCTCCCTCGTATGTGCTTTGAATTCTGGTTGAGGATAGAGAGGTTGCAGTTGTGTTACTGAAATATTCTATTTGGAGAGTGAAGGAGTAACACTGAGCCAGCTCAATAGTTTAATGTGGTAAAATCTCTGTGGCATGAGCTAGGGCACTCTGGAGAGAGGGAAGCCCAAAGATAAGATTTTTCTGAAAAGAAACCCTCCTTGTAAACAGTGTTAATCACAGCACAGAGACTTGTGTATAGAGTGTATAGGGGACTTTTCTCTACTCAGGGGGTGACGCAGGAGGCTTGTCAGTGGCCACCAGTAGCTGTAGGGGGTCAGAGAGTGACCACCCAGGTTCAAAGCTGAGTCAATAATTCACTGATGTTATACTTAAGTCAGTAACCACTCCAAGCTGCAGTCCCCTTACTTGTAAAATCATACCTCATACAGTTACTATGAAAATTAAATGGGAAAAAATCCCCTGGATTTATTTCCTAGGGATGCTGTAACAAATCATCACAAATTTGGTGGCTTAAAGCAACAGAAATGTATTCCCTTGCAGTTCTAGAGACCAGAAGTCTGAAACCAAGGTTTAACAGGGCTGAGGTTCTAGGGGAAATCCTTACTTGTTTGTTCCTAGCTTCTGGTGGCTCCTAGCACATTCCAATCTCTGTCCATTACTCCAACCTCTGTCTCGGTCTTCACAGCCTTCTCTTTTGTGGCCCTGTGACTTCCCCTTCTCTTATATGATGGTTGTATTTCAAAATTCTTAACTACATCTGCAATGACTCTATTTTCAAATAAGGTCATATTCTAAGGTCCTGGGTAGACATAAATATTTAGGGGATGCTATTCAATCCAGTATTGCAAGTAAGGAGATTAGAACGACTGATTACATTAAGTAAGGACTTATTGTACTAGGTCCTAGTTGCTCAGGCCCACTTAAAACACAATTATTATTTTTTAACTATATGCATCTGCATAAGTCATAGCATGTTTAAGGGTTAATAAGGATGGGCAAGGATGTAGAGCTATTGATATTAAGTACATCAATAGCATATACTGTATATATATGCTATAAAACTTAATATCAATAGCTCTACACACACACACACACACACACACATATGTATGTATGTTTTATAGTTGTGATTTGCCATGCATATCACAATTATAAAACTTACAGGTCACTGATATTGGGTGTTTAAGCTTCTTTATGTCAGGATTTCTTACCCATTTTTCCCAATATTGAGCCCAGAAGAAAGGGAACTGGCATTGAATTCAAAGAGACCCAAACACTGAATCTACATGAACTTCTGGGCACTCCTGTTTCCTTTACATTCCTGTAAAATGGAGCTGACAAATTTTCTCTTCCGCATGGTGTTCCTGTTGATGTGAAGAAGACAAGGGAAGTGACTAGAAGTGACTACAGAGCTGAAGATTGAAGCATAAAGAGTTAGAGAGGTCTAGGATTAGGTACTAAACCAACCAATGAATGATGCCAAGTTCAACCAAGCAAAGACATGGGCAGAGTCCATAAAGAACCCAAGGTGAAGGTGGACAGGGAATCTTGTGTGCTTCTGACAAATGCATGGGTTTGGTAACCAGTAGTTCATGGTGTTCTGGGTTATTCATGCAAGTCCATACAGACCTGTGTGCCTCCTATGATCCAGGTACTGTGCTAAGGGTAGGGAATTCATAGTGGAGAGTCAAAAGTACAGCCTTTACTCTCCTGGAGCTTACAGTTTAGAAGAGGACACAGATGTTCTTCAAAAAGTCAACCAAAGATATAAAAACAAATTGTGTTACTTGCTGGGAAAGAACACACAGGTATTAGCTATGAGAAACCAACTATAAGGGGCATTCTGAGCTGGTCTGAAGAAAGTGGGGTGCCAAGGAAGGATTTCTCTGAAGAACGGACATTTGAAATGAGAGCTCAAAGAGGAGAAGAAATTGACCAGATATGAGCTGGGATGGAATGGAGGGAGTTGAGTAGGAATAAGCTGGATGAGAGTGAAGCCTGTGCCAGCATCTCTGAGTACAGCCCTGCTATTCCTATATGTCCATGGCAGGAGGGGGTTGCCTTCTCTCCAGCCTCAGTGAAGATAATGAATCTGTCTGCTCCAGTTCTACAGTTTGGCAGCGTGGGGCCACAGATGTGTGTAGCTGTGCTCACAGAGAGTTTTGATTTTGCGGGGAGGGTAAGTCACATACAATTTTGGAATTCCAACTTCATTTGCAAAATCTGGGGCTCTGGCAACACTGGCCTTTATGTTGTCAAGGCAACCCCCAAGGTGAGCTGTGCAGCAGCTTTCTGATGCAAAATACAGAAGCCCCCAGAGGCCTCCTTTCTCTGTAAACTTTCTGTCTATTCCCTGTAGACACTTGAGTTTGAGACCTCTGATCTCTGCACTACTGAGGGTATTCAAATGAGAGACAACAAACCATTCTTTGGAGGAGGTCATTTCAAATTTAAATTCTGACACCCAATTAGAAAATCTTTTTATAACCCTCCTTCAGGAAGGACATGTTCATCTCTCCATGGAAAGATTCTCCTCAAATGGGCAGACCTGGATGGCACTTAAGTAGGCCTCCTTTATTCTTCTTTTTTCTCCTTTCTATATATTTTTAAAATCAGCGATGTAACCCTTATGCAAAACCCAGTGTAAGATACAGATCAAAGTGGACTTGCCCAGATTGAATCTGGAATGCCCACCCTGGGACATTGGCTGCTTGGCTACCTCTTATTCTCCCTGAGGTAGCTCTGGGGCATCTCTAGAGGAACCTAGGTTTCTCAGAATACAATTGAAAACCCTGCCTAGACTGTTTAGGGCTAGGCTGCTGTCAGTTTGAGAAATAGGGTATAGGGCTAAAAAAAAACCCCAAAATGCAAAACAACAGAAAGCAAAGTACTCCTGGTGCCTCAGTTTGTAACATGGGGCCAACCTGCAACTGGATGACATACAGAAGGCAGACCTACATCTCTACTCTCATGTCTCCCGGATCCCTGGGCTTGTATCATAGATGGTGCCAGACGGCTCACATGCAGCTGGTGAGCAATAGAGTCACGCCTGCAAGCCTGCAAGGTCTGCTTTGTCATTGTGACTTGGAGGAGATCCGCAGCTGTATCCGTCTTAGAAATGTGTGACTTCCTGTGTCATGCAGCAGTGAAAAGCAATCATTGTCCTGCGGTAGCTTTGAGGTAGGGGCCTCTCCTTAACCTGGTAAGCTGCTGGTACACAGAGCTCTGGAGCTGGGACCTGGGCCACATTCTGCAGGAAGCACCTTGAGAGTATTCCCAGCAATAAGAGGGAGGTTTCTGAGCTTCCTGAACTTAGCCTAGCAACTGACTGTTACGTTATTAAGGATGCTTGTCACTGAAGCATCACTGTCTGCAATCTTGACATGCACCGTTTCAGATTCATTTTTCAAAATTGCTTTGAAAGCTCAGGGTCCATCCCATCCATTAGTGGAACACCTCTGTGACAGGTGCTGGGAGTGATGGAGGTGGCAGAGAACTCCCTGTACACTGCTGGTTCACATGCAAATAGTCACAGGCTGGCTGGAACAGAGCTTCCAAGGAGATTTGCAGGAGGTTTCCTCCTGCAAAAACAGCTTCTTGTACAAGCCCATCAGGACCAGCCTCTTTAGAGCTGATAGCTTTACCTGTCCGAGCCATATCTCTTAGGCAAGCTTCTAAGACTCTTAAGTTTTTGTTTCTTCATATTTATAAAGAAATAATAATAGCCACTTCCCAACCTCATTTGTATAATAGAAATATTATCTACCTTGCAATCTCATCTGTTTAATAGAGACCATAATACCCACCTCTCAATATCAGCTATATAATAGTAATAGTAATAAATACCCACTTTTTAATTTCATTGTGAGAATTAGAAATAATACACCTAAAAATGCTAAGCAGTGTATTTAACACATTTAATGTATGATAGACATGGTAACTCTTCTGAGCTTTCTAGAGGCCCCAGCTAATTCACATTGTTGAGCTTCCCAGTATGTTTAAAAAATAAAGAAATCCCCAAATTATTGTAAAATTGCTAAATTTTAAATGTTTTCTTTGGACAGATGAATGATTTTTAACAAACATACAAGAATGAAAGGACTGTGTAAATAGCTTCATTCAGGTGTGACCTCAAAAGTCTAAATCCACAGCTCTTGAAGAGATGGACTGGGCCATGCCCATTACAGGCCCTACATAGCCCTTAATAAATGATAGTCATTATAGCATAATGTAATAGCACTATCTCTACCCTTTGAGATTATAAATATTGCTTCCTCTCCCTTTGCAGCATGAAAACACTGTGATGGGCCAGTGAGCTATGGTGGGGGAAGCTGGGACAGGGCTGGCTCCAGCTGTTGGCAGCTGCTGTTGTTCAAGAGGGATCCCATTTGTGGCTTTGGATTTTTTTGAATTGAATGATACAGGGAGACCCACAAAACAGATTCAGTTTGTACTTTGGAGGTTGGGGTGATTTCAGGTAAGGCAGTCTCTGCTGGCTATGCAACAACCCAGGCTGGATGGGGTCAGACTGAAATTCTTTCAGCTTTTTCCTCAGCAGCTGGGCAGCTCCTTCAGGGACATCCAGTGGGACTCCCAGTGATGGTCCTTCCAAAACAGCTTTTTCATTATTTGGACTAATAATCGCATACTTTGACCATGGGCGAATGGGTACATGCCTTACGGGGGAGAAGGGACTTAGCCTTCTTGGATTTTGTGGACAAGGAATGTCTGGGTCCCCAAATGCTAACCTGAGAGGGAGTCAACACTTCATTACCAACGTAGGAGACCATTAAAGTACCTACTTCTTATGCAATGACAGAAATATGTCCTGGCCTGGCTGGTGAAGACAAGGTTCCAGAGACAACTGGACCACTGTGACCTGGGAGTTCTCAGACCTCATAAAATTTTAGTATCAATCCACATTATTTGAGTGTGGTGATCACACTCCTGATCTAAAAGTAGGAATCACATTTTGGCCAATATTTGAATGCCCATGAGGACAGCAGGGGACCTTTTGAGAAAATTCAGGACACGTGATAAAAACATGTAGAAGTAATTGCTCAGAGGCTATTTGAGGCCTGGGGCCACCAGCAAAGAGCATGCTCGTTATGAGTTAATTTTGAAAACACTCAGTACTTTGTAATCACTCCTTGGACATGAATAGAGTTTACTGTGATAATCAAATGGAGCTTACTACAAAGTTAATTTGAGATTATATTTGTGATATGCTTTATCATTGTTGTAGCGAATGGTAATTATGAATAAAATGGGAAACAATTTTCATAAAAGACTGTGATTAGCACTGATTATTCAGACAACCCAAGTTTTCCTACTTGCACTTTGTTGCTTCTTCCTTCTCACTAATTAGCATTAATTTGGCTCCTCCCCTGCTCTGAAACACAGATCCTGATTCTAATTCCACGGCTGGGCTCCCCTGCCCTGTCCTTCTCTATTGGTGGCTCTTGTTGAGGATCAGAACACTCTTTTTGATGCTCCTGAACATCTCCTCTCTGACCCTCCCCTGTTCTGGGTGCCAGATGGCGGGGGTGCTGCCTAAGGGAGGTAGCTAATGATTCTGGTGTTGGTTAGGGGTGAGAGGTGTCCTGAGACAAAGGCTGGGGGAAGGGAGGATAGCTTAGGGGAGGAAGACCAGCAGTCATCAGCTGGGAGTCTTTCTGCTGAGAACATTTGGAGCATTCTCTCTTCACCAGGTCATCTAAGAGGCATAAAGAACAGCCCTGCCTCTCTCTGTCTGCAAACCTCTCCACTTCTGATTTCTGGCAGCCTGGAATTCCTACTGGAGACAGATATTTTGTTGCACGCTAATGGAGCTAGCTGAGGCTTAAACTGTAAAAATTGAGATTGTTCATACACCGATGAAAAGAATTGTAGGCTCCATGGTACTTGCCACATCTCATGCTTTCAGGTTAAGGTGGGGGCTGAAGAATAGAGGAACACTCAGTGTCTATGGGTAAGTAAGAGTGCTGAGTAGAGAAATGACCCAGAGGGGAGATGCCTGGAGTTAATGAAGACAGAACTTTGTAGAATTTATCCTGAGAGAATGCCAGTGTGCTGCAGTTGGCCTTGTTCAGCTTGACTGCTGGGAACTATAACTGAGACCAGGGCCCTGGGCAGCCTGCAAGGCTCTCCAAGGCTGAGTGTCTTTCTGGGAAGACCTAAGTTAGAGCAGCTCTGGCCCCTCCCATCTGACATGTGTAGTGAAAAGGTTTGGGAGTTGGGTGAGGAGGGAGATGGTATGATTCCTCCTCTCCAGAGGTAAAAAGGTACCCTCACTGAATCACTGCTCAATCTACCCCTTAAGTCTCTTTCACTTGAGCTCTGGAAATGGAAATGAAGTCACACCTTGCTCAGCTAAGAACCATCCAGTGATTTCCTAGTGCTATTAGAATCAACTTCTAGCTTCTTATTTCAAAGTTCTGCCTGATCTGGTTCTTGCTTCTCTTTTGACGTCATCTACCCCTCACTTCATTCTTTGTCCATCTGTCCTTCTTTTCTTCCTTCCATGAATCTTTCCTTCCATTCATCTGTTCATCTATCTATGCATCCATCTGCTCTGACTTAAACACAGTTGCTTTCTTGCAATTCCTTAAATGCCTTTAGTTTATTCATTCTCCGCACTTACTTTTTATTCTTCCCCAAAGAAGAATACTCTTTCCCTCAATACCCACATGGCTCAATTCGTCCTTTTCTTTATTTGGATCTCTGTTCTAATGTCACTTTCTCCAGGAGAACTTGCCCTAACCATCCAGGGGCATGTTCTGAAAGAGGGTCTAGGGCAGGGAGCTTCTGAAATATGGTCTTCTGTTCCTTGATCTGGCTGCTTGTAACATTTTTTTCAGCAAGTTAACATTCAGTCAGACCTAAAATTTGACTTGTGCACTTCTCTATGAGCATATGATATTTCAACAGAAACTTGAAAATAAATACCTTCACCCCCATCTTACCTGCTTTTTACTTTGCTTTATTTTTCTTCATGGCCCTTATCAATACCCAACATTGTCTTATATCCTTATTTGCATTTTCTGTCATCCCCATACCACATGTAAATTTCATGAGACTGGGGACTTGGTCTAGTTTTCTGTTCTATACCCAGTGCTTAGTGCAGTGTCTGATATGCAGGAGGAAACAAATCATTGTTGAATGAATGCATGAGAGACTGGTTGGATATGTTAAGCAACAAAAGGTGTAACATAGAAACTGAGGCATTTCTAATTCATCTGGTGCTTTTAAGTTTTAAGGGTCTTAGACAGGCCTCAGCTTCCACAAGATCTCTTTCCTTTCAGAACCTTCTGTCCCCATCTGACCTTCCCTTTTGACTCTCTGTGACTCAGAGCTTAATTCCTTTCAGGTTGTCTTTCAACACACTGGTCTCATACATGAATCTCATTGCCAAGGACTCAGCTTAGAGCATCTATGGGGTGATGAGTCAGTTACCAAATAACAAGATATCTTAGAAAAGAGTTGGGCCAATGAGTGTTTCCCCAAAATTCTCTTTCATTCACAGTGAGAGCAGTGGGTAACAACACCAGTTTTGAGATCCACCTGGGTTTAAATCTTGTTTCTATCTTTTTCTGATTTTATGATCTTAGACAATATACTTAACTAGTTGAACTTCAGTTCTTCATCCAGATAATGGGATTGGTTATTACACCATCCATCCACCCCCGGTTGTTCTGAGAATCAAGTGAGGTGTTACATGTCAAGCCCTTGGCACAATTCTTGACATTCAAATCATTGTTAAAAATGCTTGACATTTTAAAGCATTTAATGACTCTTATTTCCCACAGTGTTAATATTGATTGTCATTGATGTCCATGTCCCTCCTATGCTGTTATGACACCATGTCTCTTTCTACTTTATACCTTTGGACCTCACCACTGAATCCCTTACCATGAGTCTGTCTTCACATGAAGTATGATATTTCGAGACATGAACTTCTCACTTATTTTCACATATCTTAAACAGTGTGTATGAAAATACTTAGAAAACCATACAGTGCTTTGAAAATGTACTTGTGCACTCAGTGACTTGTGTTCATGAGTTAGTTAGCTTCTTTTGGAGTTGGTATGACAGAGCAGGACTCCTGTGGATGTTGGTTGGAACAACACCAAAGCATTTAACTTCTTGAAGGCTCAGTTTCCTCATCTGAGCAATGCAGGTAATAACAGGCCCCACATATGAAGTGATTTTGAGTGTCCTTGAAGGTTGTTGATAGGAAATCACTTGCAAGAAATACAGTCATGCACCACTTAATGACAGGGATATCTTCCATAAAAATGAATCATTAGGTGATTTTATTGTTGTGTGAACACCAAGAGTACACTTACACAAGCCTAGATGGCAGAGACTGCTGCACACCTAGCCTATATGATACAGCCTACTGCTTCTAGGCTATACACCTGTATAGCATGTTATTGTACTGAATGCTGTAGGCAATTGTAACACGATAGTTAGTATATGTGTATCTAAACATAGAAAAGGTACAGTGAAAATACAGTATACAATATAAAAAATATATACCTGTATAGGGCACTGAACCATGAATGAATCTTACAGTTCTGGAAGCTGCCCAGTGTGAGTCAGTGAGTGAGTGGTGAGTGCATGTGGAGGCCTACGTCATTAATATACGCTATTGTAGATTTTATAAAAACTGTCCCACAAACCCTGCCCCTGATTCCTTCTGACAAGATCAAAAAAGGAAAAAGAAAAAGAAAGCTGTCAATGCTGCTCCATGGACAGGATGTGCGCTAGATCGATTGGCAATATCCAGGAGAAACTGGATGGTAAGGCATAAGTCACCATAATAGTGACAGTCTGGAGGGAGTGAAAGGTGGCCCGAGGATCAGCAGAAATAAGAAATCAAGACAGAGAGCTATAAGAACATAGGAGATTGTCATAGCAATGAGGTTTTGTCTATGCATGTTGGAGCAGTGGTCAGATTAAGGAACTTTGTGGTATTCATTAAAAAAAAAAAGATGATTAACAAAGAGAGTGTGTAGAACTGAAGACTCATTATTTTGATTTTGGAAATTTGTTTTTTGTTCCATTGATCCCATTTGGCACAAAGGGTTCTCTTTGGCATCAATTTGAAAAAAAACTTGGACTAAAGACACAGTGGATTTAATACTTGTTAAGGTAGGTCCTATGGACCTGTGTCTTTGTCCTTAACAAAGAATTTATAACAATGTACCCTGCTTACCATCAAGCTGGATCTGGGAGGGCTGCATTGCCCTCTGAATATGTAGCACTGGGGAGACAGGCTCCTCTGTGCAGAAAAAGGTCAGTGGCTGACAGATTGAGCTGTAACCTGTGCACTAAAGTTGAGATGCTATGAGTGAGAGGTAATCTACTGCAGAGCCCCACAGATATTGCTCCCATCAGAAATTTTTTTTTCTCCTGAGCCACATGTCCTTTCATTTCTTACAGGTAGGTCAGCTTGATTATAATCTATGGGACCACCGTCATATATGCATGCATTCCTTAGTGACTGAAACTTTGTTATGTAGCACATGACTATATGGCAGAAGATCCCCCCTCTTTCTTCCCCTTCTCATTTGTGGTTTAATTATATCTCAGAAGAGCATTTTATTTTCTCATCTAAACTTTTCTCAAATCATTTTTTATAGCCATAGAGAAATTTTTTAAAAAGTTTTCTGCCTTGTCCACTGGCCCTCTTATCTGCCTTTGTTCTGAGGCCCATGGAGGAGGCCTAGAGGGATGCGCAGTTCCCTGCGAAGATTCTACTTTGAGACGTGAGCTGCACTGCAGACACATTCTCCTATTGTTCAACTGAGTCCTGATTCCCTTCAGCTTTAGCTTTCCCACAGACATCACACTGGGTTATTATAATCATAGCAGCTGATTGATTTTAAACCATGGGCCCTCACATTGCTTGAAAAACATCCGGTAAGAACTCGCTGACTGATTGCAAATTCATGTGTCAAGGAAAGCAAGAAAAAGGGGTACATTGTGTTTTTGGTTTTGATTTTATATCTTTAGTTGTCTAGGGAAATGGATTTTTTTTTGTTTGTTTGTTTGTTTTTTACCACTTCTAATAGTATCCTGATGGAGGTAATGCTCCCCTTTTATGGTCAGTGTACCTCTGCAACTTTCATGGTCTAACTGTGGTCCCAGACTGGCTGGATCACCAGCAGCTAGAAGCTTGTTAGAAAAGCACAATCATAGGTCCCAGGCCAGGCCTACTGACTCAGGAGTCAGACCTGTGTCAGCACCCGCCCCATGACTGCTCCGTACTGGAAAGATGGAGGGTGCTGTTTTATAGTACTGTGGTCCTGGTTGGACCCTGTAGGGTCGGGGTCCAGCATCAGCCTTTTAAAGCAGCGGGCACCTCTGGACTCTGGGGTGACGTGCAGAAGAGAAATGGTCAGATTGCCAGTTGCCTTGGGCCTGAACTCATTTTCCCCTCTCTGTTAGTTTGTGGTCCTGCTGGGTACCAGCAACTGTAGCCGCAATCATTGTTATCTCTTCTGATTCCCCAAAAGCCTCCCTCAGAGCTTGCTGACTGATTTAGAGAAATCCAAGTATTGAGAAAGGAGGTACAAATTAGTTTGTTTCTGCCTTGCTTATCCATCTAGAGAAATTATCCTTGCTCTTTCAAATGTCTGGTAAATGGACTTGATTATCCTTTTCAAGAAAACATGTGGTCGAGTGGCGGGAGCTGTTGGAGTTGCGGGAATCTGCTGGCTGCTGGCAATCCTTCTCTTTGCTGTTCTCTTCTCCATCCAATGATAGAAGGTTTTCTAAAACTGAAAAGCTCGAAGTTTCTGTCTGAGAAACCGCAGTGTAGGTTTCTCTTCTCTGTTACCCATGAAGAGGTGGACTGTCTAAGAAGCAGGGGTGTCTGAGAAGAGGCTGGTAATGACTGACATTGGGGACCAGCAGAGCTATCCTTTGATGTCAGTTCATTACTAACAGGGTTGTTGGTTTGTCAACTTGATTTCTTCTATTCATTCAACGTTTGCCCATTTAGCAAAGATATTAAACTTGCAGCATAGTTGTTCCTGGCACGTTCTTTGAGGCCACACTTCCTGGGTTTGCATCCAAGCTTGCCATGTAGCAGCTGTGAGGCCCCTGACAAGTTACTTAACCTCCTTGTGCCTTAGTTTTCTCATTTATAAAATGAGGGTGATAAAAGGATCCATCTCATAGGGTTGTTGCAAGGATTAAGTGAATTAATATTTCCATATATTAACTGAGAGTCATTTCTGGCACCGAGTGGTCACCATTTAAATATTTGCTGTTGTATTAAGACTATAGGCCAACTACACTACTAGGCAGCAAACATAGGGAGGGGCAGGGAGTGAGACTTGCAAGGGCCCAAGCCTGACAGAGTGAAGCATCCTTGGGGAGACAGGCAGTATACCACTTCTTATCAGTCCAGTATTCAATTACCCCAGTGAGAAGTACAGGGAATGAGACATGCAGGGAGTGGTGAGAGTGAATTCAGGTGCACCTGTCCAACTTGAGACATGTCCTTGAAAGTGTTCCTAGGAGGTGACATTTATGCTGGGTTTCAGGGAGGCTGGGAGACAGACCCAAAGGGAGGAAGTAAGCCAGTATGGCTGGAGTGCAGATAGTGGGATTTGGGGAAGGCACAGAGTTGAGAAGACAGGTAGGTCTTCCTTAGGGATTCTCAGCCTTTCATGACCTTCAGAATTGCCCAAGCAGTTGCTTTAAAAATGCAGATTCCTGAAATCAGAGATTCTGTAGATGATTTGGGGCAGAGGTCTTCATTTTAACAAGAATCTTAGGGTGGTTGCATAGAAAATTCATAGAAGATAGTGTCAATAGCACAGTGAGGCCAGGTTAAACATAGTTTTCTGTCTTAATCTTGGGAGCACTGGGGAACCACTTAAGATGTAATTGTGGTACAATTTATATACTGTTAAATTCATATTTTTATGTGCTATGGGTTTTAGCAGAGTATTTAGTTAAATAACTACCAGCCTATCATAGTCAAGGCGTCTTTTCGTTATCAAAGCCTTCTTCTCACCCACTGGCAACCACTACTCTACTTCCTCCATAGGCTTTGCCCTCTTCTGAATGCCGTATAAGTGGGATCATACCATATACAGCCCTTTGTGTCTGGTCACTTCTGCTTAGCAGGATGTTTTTGTGATCAGCCCATGTTATGGCACGTGTCAGTAGCTTATTCCTTTTTATTTATGAATAATATTAACTTGAAAGTGTGTGCCACAGTTTATCCATTCAAAAATTAATGGACATTCAAGTTATTTCCAGTTTTTGGAGATGGTGAATAAATCTGATATAAAAATTCCCATAAAGGTCCTTGTGTAGACATGTTATATTCCACTTGAGTAAATACCTAACAGTAGAATTGTTGCATCATATAGGAAGTGCATGTTAAATTTTTAAGAAACTGCCAAGCTGCCTTCCAAACTGGCCATACTGCTTTGTATTCCTACCAGCAATGAGTGAGAAATTGGGTCTAGATCTCTACCAGCTCTTGGTATTGTCAGTCAAAAAAAATTTAGCCATTTATTACAGTTTGAGTTCACAATTTTCCAGTTACTAATACTGCTGATACCCTGGCTGGTTTGGCTCAGTGGATTGAGCGTCGGCCTGCGAGCTAAGTGTCGCTGGTTCGATCTTCCAGTCAGGGCACATCAGAGAAGGAAAACTCTGACTTCAAAAAACCTCCGCTGCCTTGCGGCATACCTCTTCAGGGGAAAGGCTAAGGGAGTAAACCCCGACAGAAAATCCGGAGCCGGAGTCCCTAAGGCGGTTTGACGTTGTAGTCAACACTGGCAACTCCTGCGGCGCACCTGAAGCCAAGCTGTATTGACTCCGTCTTTCCCTTGGACCCTTCAGCTGCGAAGAGAGGGGGGGTCTGCTGCATGGGCAACAGCAGACCCTCCATATCACCCTGCCCAGGCTCTGTAGCTTCAGCTTCACTGGAGAGGACACTCCAGCATCATCGCAAGATGTCGATTCAACACGGGAGGAGACAGATACCGTGTCACTCCCGAGTCGGACTGCACAGCCATTCTCGGCGGTGCAGATAGACTCTTAAGAAGCTACACCATCGTCTCTGAGGCTCTGTAGCTTCAGCTTCACTGGAGAGGACACTCCAGCATCATCGTAAGATGTCGATTCAACACGGGAGGAGATAGATACCGTGTCACTCCCGAGTCGGACTGCACAACCATTCTTGGCGGTGCAGATAGACTCTTAAGAAGCTACACCATCGTCTCTCGAGACGGACGGCTGCCGACGATGATGAATACTGCTGAGTATTTTTTCATGTGTTTATTTACTATGCATTCACAGTTGTTCTTTGGTAAGATGTCTGTTTATATATTTTAACCATTTAAAAAAATTGTATTTTTTTTTATTCTTAGTGAGTATGGATATTTCTTTATGTATTCTAGCTACAAGTTCTTTATCAATATGTGTTTTGCAAATATTTTCTTTCAGTCTATGATTTATCTTTTCATTTTCTAAAAGTGTCTTTCAAAGAACACAAGTTTTAAATTTAAAAAGATTCTTTTTAAATCCTCACCTGAGGATATGTTTTTACTGATTTTAAAGAGAAAGGCAGAGAGAGAGAGAGAGAGAGAGAGAGAGAGAGAGAGAGAGAGAGAGAGAGAGATAAAGAGAGAGAGACACCTCAGTGTGAGAGAGAAACATCGAATGGTTGTCTCTCGTACATGCCCTGATCAGGAATCAAACCTGCAACCTAAGTATGAATCTTGACTGGGAATTGAACCCACGACCTTTTGGTGTAAGGGACAAAGCTCCAACTAACAAGCCACCCAGCAAAGGCAGAAGTTTTAAATTTTATAAAGTACAATTTATTATTTTTTTTCTATTTTAGTTTAGGGTTTTTGTGTTTTATCTAAGAAATTGTCTAACCCAAGGTTATGAAAATTTTCTCTTAGGAGTTTTATGGTTTTAGATTTTAAATTTAGATCAATGATCCATCTACATTTATATCTATGATCTAGCCTTGAAATGTGATATGGGTCAAGATTCCTACCACTGTATCTTTTAATTTTTATTTTATTTAGTTTTTGCCATTTAATTATTTTTTAACTTTTAAATCACAGTTGACATACATTATTATACTGGTTTCAGTTGTACACTCTGGTGACTAGACATTATGTAACTTACTAAGTGATCATACAGATGAATCTTGTACCCATCTGACACCATATATAGTTGTTAGAATATTATTGATTATATTCCCTATACTGTAGGTTACACCCCCATGACTATTCTCTAACAACCAATCTGTACTTCTTAAGCCCATCTCCCCCAAACTCTCTCCCATGTGCAACTGTCAAAATGTTTTCTGTATCTATGAGTATTTTTCTGTTCTATTTGTTAGTTTACTCTGTTTTTTAGATTTAATTGTTGATAGATATGTATGTATTGCCATTTTATTGTTCACATTTTAAATTTTTTCTTCCTCTTCTTAAAGAAGACCCTTTAACATTTTATATAGTACTGGTTTGGTGGTGATGAACTTTAGCTTTTCCTTGTCTTCATCATCACTGTATCTTTATTTAAAAAATCAATTGACCACATAACTTTGGGCCTATTTTGGGAGTTCTTTTCTACTTCATGAATCTATATGTCCATATTTTCACCAATACTGTACTGCTGGAGTAATTTGTACTTCTATCTGTTTTTATAAATAAAGTTTTATTAGGACACAATCACACCCATTTATTTACATATCAACTGTGGCTGCTTTTGCTCTATGGTTGTTGTGGCAGAGGTGGTCTGGCCTGTAGAGCATTTAGTTATTTCTATCTGATCTTTAAAAAGAAATGTTTGTTTACTGCTTCTATAATGTCCTAATTTCTCTAATTTTATAGTAATTCTGAAAATAAGATATTATGAATTGTCCAACTCTATGTTTTGTTTTGTTTTTTCAAAATTGTTTTGTCTTTTCTAGGTTTTTTGCTTTTTCATATCACTTTTAGAACAAACTTGCCAATTTTTAACAAAAAGCCTGGTGGGATTTGATTAGGATTGTGCTGAATATTTAGATCAATTTGGTGAGAATTAAAAATGTCAAATCTTCTGATACTAAACTTAATATATCTTTCCATTTATTTTGTTTATTATTTTTCTCATTAATGTTTTATAATTTTCAGCATACACATCTAATACTTACTATGTTAGATTTTTCCCTAAGTATTTCATTGTTTTGGATGTTATTGTAAACGGTGCATTTAAAACATTTAATTTTCAGTTGTTCATTGCTAGTGTAGAGAAAGGCAACTGAGTTTTGCACGTTGACCTCCTTTCCCTGCGACCTTGTTAAAGTCACGTTTTCATTCTGGTGGCTTTTTTGTAGATTCTTTGTGATTTTTCTACACAGACAGTCATGATGTCTGTAAATAATTGTGGTTTTCTTCCTTCCCTTACAATCTGTATACCTTTCTCCTTATTGTACATTTTAGGACTTCGAGTATGGTGTTGAATAGTAGTGGAAGAGTGAACATCTTTGCTTTGTTCCTGATTTCTATGTCTTCATACTAATTAACCTATTAATTAAATAATGTACACCTTAAAGAAATAGTATGTACCTTTTAGATTTAGTCATTGTGCTCAGCTCTGGGAATGTAGTGGTAAGATGCACACAGAGCTTCTGCTTCGTGGTTGTCAGATGTGTAAGCAATCTATGACAGAAAAGTGCTCTGAGTGCTACCACGGAGGAAACAGAGGATGGCAGTTATGGCTCCATGTACCATATCTGAGTGAGGGACAGCTTCTTCTGGAAGAAGTGTTATCTTAGCTGAAATCTGAAGGATGAGGGGGAGCTTTCAGAGCAGAGAGATCGCCCTGGTGAAGGCCTAATAAAAGTTATAATATCTCTTACTTCTCCACAAGAAGCTGGAAAATTTCCTTGAGATAATATAAATTTAGAGTATTGTGAAACTGTTAAGTACTAAATATGTTGGAGTGGGGGTGGAGTTACTATACACTGCTCAGAATAGAAATTTGTGTAGAATGCCTACTACTACACAGAATCAACTTTATGAACATAAAAAAATGGCAGTCAAGAGTCTAGCTCAGGATGGAGACCTAGACAGACACGCAGTGTCTCTCTCCACAACCAAGAAGGACTATAACTACTTCAAAACTAGAGACAACCAGAAGTTCCAGAAAATCGAGCTGCATGGAAGTCCAACAAACAAAGATATAAAGAAGAAATACTTATCCAGACAGGTCGAAGGGGCGGAGCCAGGGTGGAGAGGACGTGGTGTGGTGGCAGCAGCAGCAGCAGGCCTGCAGAAACACAGTCACACGTTTTAAAAACTAGAGAGGGACACCTGGGGAGTGCTCCCAGCCCCAGACCAGAATACACAGGTCACGGTTCCAGCGCCAGGGAAAATAAAGCCTCATTGCCTCTGACTGTGAAAACCAGTGGGGGTTGGGGCGGAGGAAGAAACTGCCAGTTTCTCAGCAGAATCTGCTTATTTAAAGGGCCCCGACAGTCTTAGATATCCACAGACCCACCCACTCTGGGAATGATGGCTAGGGCAACAGCTAGAGAGGTGCCAGTCTCATACAAAATGGGAGAAGTGGCTGGAAAAGGGGAGAGTGCTGAGCAAGCAGCATTGTTTCCTCTCAGACCCCTCCACCACACACAGCACCACATTGTGGTGAAACAGGTCGCCCTCTACTGATGAATCCCTAAGGCTCCGCCCCTTACAACATAACAGGAGCAACAGCTCTACCTAAGACACAGAGGCAAACAAACACAGGAGCCTGTCAAGATGAGGAGACAGAGAAGTATGGCCCAAAAGGGGGAACAGATCGAGGTTCCAGTGGGAGAACTAAGCAATGAGGAGATAACCAACCTAACAAACAAGTAGATAGTCAACCTAGCAGACGAGAGTCCAAAACACTGGTGATAAAGATGCTCACAGGCTTGACAGATATGCTTAAGTACAGCAGATGCATAAGAGACGCATAAGAGAAGAAGTGAAGTCTATGCTAAATGAAATGAAGGAAAATCTACACAAAACCAATGGTGAAGGGACTGAAACCAAGTTTCAAATCAATGATTTAGAACATAAGGAAGAAAAAAACAGTTAACCAATACAGAATGAGGAAACAAGAATTGAAAAAAAAAAATGAGGAGAGGCATAGAAACCTCTGGGACAACTTTAAATGTGCCAACATTTGAACCATTGGGGTACCAGAAGGAGAAGAGGAAAAGCAAGAAATTGAAAGCTTATGTGAAAAAATAATGCAGGAAAACTCTCCATATTTGGTGAAGGAAATAGACATACAAGTCCAGGAAGCACAGAGAGTCCCAAACAAGCTACACCCAAAGAGGGCCATGCCAAGACGCATCATAATTAAAATTCCAAAGACTAAAGATAAAGAGAGAATCTTAAAAGCAGCTCAAGAAAAGCAGAGAGTTATCTACAAAGGGTTGCCTATAAGACTATCAGCTGATTTCTCAAAAGGAACTTTGCAAGCAAGAAAGGAGTGGCAAGAAGTATTCAATGTGATGAAAAGCAAGGACTTACAACCAAGATTACTCTATCCAGCAAAGCTGTCATTTAGAATGGAAGGGCAGATAAAGTGCTTCCCAGACAAGGTAAAGCTAAAGGAGTTCATAATCACAAAACTATTATTATATGAAATGTCAAAGGGACTTACTTAAGAAAAAGGTCAAAATTATGAACATTAAAATGACAACAAGTGCACAACTATTAACAACTGAATCTAAAAAATAAAAACAAAATCCAACTAAGCAAACCAGAATAGGAACAGCATCATAGATGTGGGGAATATTTGGAGGGTTATCAGCTAGGAGGGGGGAGGGGGAGAAATGACGAAATGGTGCAGGGATTAAGAAGCATAATTGTTTGGTACAAAATAGACAGGGGGAAGTTAAGAATAATGTAGAAAAGGGTGAAGCCAAATAATTTATATACATTACCCATGGACATGGACTAAGAGGGGTGGGCTTGCTGGAGGGAAGGGGTGTACTGGGCAGAGGGGAGCAAAGGGAGAAAAATTGGGACTACTGTAACAAAATAATCAATAAAATATACTTAAATTAAAAAAAAAAAAGAGTCTAACTCAGGCATTTGGACTTATGAGCCCAAGTTCTTAACCACAGTGTAGCATTGCTTGTTTAGAAAGCAAGTTGAGATGTAAGTTTAATACACATTATTATAGGGATAGCTATTAACTTGATCCAACTTATACTTTTATAGAAGAGTAAATAATATGCAACTTCTGATAGTTCAATTTTAGTAGCAGATAGCTATGTTTGGATTAGTTATGAATTAGGTGGAAAGTTATGTGCACTTAAAACTACAGCACAGCAATTAAATCTGTAAGACTGGACTAGACAACTAGCCTGTTTGTCATAGCCGAACCAGGGATAGGGGAATATTTTCTTTAGACTTAGTTGTTCATGTCTCCTAGGTCCAAAATTCATCCCTATTTCTGTCAAATCCAGCCATGCACCTCCCCACTGACTCAAAAGTCCCAGGGAAGTAGCAACTAAGGGGTGAAAAGCCAAGACGTGGGAAGGAATGAATAAGGAGAAGTCTGTTATGCTAAGAAGAAATTGGTTTCTTTTGCAAAACCCTGGCCTGTCAATTTTCCATTTATTCCAACTCATTTGCCTCCATTGTTATGTGGGGACTAAAATATTCCTTTCATGAAGAAATTGTCAAACTTTAGTGCTTTGAAATAATTGATACATTTCATCAGCTCAGCAAATTGAAAGAATGACTCAACAGAGGTATGCCATCGGGCAGTCTCAGCCGAGAGTTCTTTCATAACAGTCACATGAAGATCCTTGCTGGAGATGCTGGTAAACAGCCCGTTAATTGGGAGAGGTTGGAGAACCCACAGTTGCAGAATCAGGCAGGGAATGAAGGGTGAATTTTGTGGATAGGAAACATACTCAGAGTGGACTTGTCAGTCCCACGCTCTGCCACTGACTGCAAATGCAATCACTTGACTGTGTTTAGTTGTGTCCAGTAAGAGGCCATTGGTGACAATGCTCCACTAACTAGAAACATCTTCTGCAATCAAATTACACATGGCCATAGCTTCGTTGCGATTCATGTTGGTTATTACAGAGACAGTTTATTGCAGAAATGCTTTTTAAACATTAATTATGCTGCACATAATACAACACAGATAAAATATGGGTGTATTATGACTTGTCTGTAGCTTTGGGGTATGCTGTTTAATCCCCGGCAAGGGCTATAGGAAGAAAGTGGGTCAGACCTTTTGTTTGGTTCTTCATTCCTGGGGCATTCTGTAGTCCAAAGGTGGCTGCAAGAAGGTTTGAGTTTTGATTGCTGAATTAGCTGTGTCCTTCCTCCACACCTCTATGTCTCCAGAGAGACCACAAAAGGCTCCCGATTGTCTGGGAAGGCAATTGAGATTGACCTGGGGACCCACGCTTTAATGACCCCCTGCCTGTGCCAGGCACAGCCATCCTTGGTCTCCTGCAATGTTGACACCAGTGTGTCATGATTGACTGCTGCCAGTGCTTCACCATTTGTTATATATTGTTTCTATTATCCCTAAAGGTGGCCATCATCCTCATTTTACACGTATAGAAACTGAAGCTCAGAAAACATATGTGACTTGGCTGAAATCTCATTGTTATAGGCAGTAGCTCTGAATTGCACTCCATTTCTTTTCATCTCTATGATCTTTCCTCAAAAACTTTTACCTAAAGCAATGGAAACCTTTCTTTAGAGGCAATCTTATATGAAAATTCATGTGGGTGAAAATGTGTGTACATGTTTGAGAGAGAGAGAGAGAAAGAGAGAGTGAGAGAGATAGAGAGAGAGAGCGTTTGTGTGTGTGAGAGAGAGAGTAAGTGGGTGTTCAGCGGAAGATGGGAGCATAGCCTCACTGCCAAGGACTAGCTGGACCAGCTCACATGGCAGGAACACCCTGGCATAGTATTCTAAGTCCACAGCATGAGGGCCAATGGAGGGACTGTGACATACAGGAAATTATGAAGCCACTAAGCTCAAGCTCTAGTTGCTGATCACTGTCCCAGCATCTGTCTCCATCTGTCAGCTTCTGCTTCAAGGTCAATTATCTGACTCTTCAGGGTGAGAGAGCTTGGTCCTTCTCTCCGGCTATCCCTTGGCACTGTGCCCTAGGGTGAGCTTCCTATTTCTCACTATTTTAAACTGTGGTGAGGTGTTCCTGTTGACTCTATGACATGGTAGACTTTTTGAAGATTTCAAACATGTCTCATAATTTTGGTAACCCCAGGGCTCAGTTAGTGCCTTAAACTCAGAAGAAACTCAATATTTATAAGACAAATAAGGGTCTTTCTTCTTTTTATGTGCATTCCCAATCAAAGCATATCTACTATGCCCCAAAGCTCACCTGTGCCCACCAAATAGATTTTTCTTTAAAGCTTTCTTAATGATCAATCACTAACCAGTTGGTCACATCAATTTTCCTCATCTAATTTGATTGTAAATTTAAATGGTAGAAAGAGACAGCTTTGTGGTTCAGTAATTGGACTTTCTTAATAGCGATGTCGGAGCTGAGCTAAGTGGCAATGAAACAGTAAAGGATCATTGCTTCGGCCTGGTCTGAGCCTTAGGTGATAGTGTCTAATGCTCAGGATTGAATAAACAGTATAGAGGAGCTGAATAAATGTCCCTAAAGAGGAAGTGCAGAAAAGGTCTTTATTTATAACCGATTTAGGAGAGGAAACATGATGACCTCAGGGAGTCAGGGTGATAGTGCAGCCTGGTGGCACGCGGAGCCTGCGTCATCTCGGGCTGTAGCTCTGGCGAATTCTCACCAGCCTTCCAGAGTGGGACCTTTGGGCTCCTGTGGGGATCATTTGCGCTGCGGGTTTTTAGAGTGCCTGTGCACTGCCTCAGGAGCCATTTAGAAGAAGGATGCTCTGTGCACATGACACAGCGGAGAGGATGGTCCCCATGTGACTCACAATGGAATCTGAACCACTGCAGGAACTGGATTAATAAAATTCAGGGTTTGAGAGAAATTGGGTCACATCCTGTTCCAGGAAGTGGGAATTGAACTGTCTGGCTTGGCCATGATGTGTAGGCAGAGGAGAAGAGAGTCCCTGCCACACAGGGAAAGCGGGCAGTGCGGTTGGTCCACATAGGGAGGTGGTTGTCTTTTCTGCAGGTCAGGGGCTATCCTGGGGTAGGTGGGAGCACAGTGAACTGGGATGGGTATGGTTTGGAGGCAGGAGACTCATGTTCAAATTCTAGCACTGCCACACGCTTGCTACCTGCTGGAGTTGAAGACCCCACAGTACCTCAGAATATGACTATATTAAGAGATGGGTCTGTTAAAGAGGTAATTAAGGTAAAATGAGGTCATATGTGAGGGCCCTCATCCAACCTCACTGGTGTTCTTAAAAGAAGAGGAATTAGACCGAGGCACACACAGAGTGAAGATTATACGAAAATGCAGGGAGAAGACAGCCATCTATAATCCAGAGAGAGAAGCCTGGAACAGATTCTCCCCTGGATCTTATACTTCTAGCACCCAGAATTGTGAAAAAATAAGTTTCTCTTGTTTAAGCCTTTCAGTTTGTTGTACTTTGTTATGGTGACTGTAGAAAATTAACATACTACTGAAATGAACTTGTACAAGCCTTTTCAACTCTCTGGGCCTCAGTTTCTCCACCTGTGAAATGAATATAACATTGTTTATTTCTCAGAGTTCTCTAGGGAAATGAATGAAAGAGTGTGTGCAAATGTCCTCTGTAAATGACAACTGATTGTTGTGATTTAGTTTTTCTTGGGTTAGCACCATTCGTTTATCATTCATTCCACAAATATTATTGAGTATCTACAATGTGCCAGACCCTGTTCTTGGGGCTGGATTACAGCTACAGAAAATAATAACAAATATATCTCTGCCCTCCTAGAACTTTGCATTCCAGGGGATACTGGGGCAGAGGCATGGGGGAATGAGAAACAGTAAACAAGACAAGTGAAATATATGATAAGTGCAATGAATGGAAAAATAAAAGCAGGAAAAGGGGTGGGATGTGATGAGGTATGAGTAGGAGTGGTTAAGAAATTTTAAATAGTGTGGTTGTAGAGGTTTACTTGAGAAGGGGAAATCTGAGCAAAGACAGGACATAAATGATGGAGTGAGGCAGGCGAACATCTGGGAGAAGAGTGTTTTGAAAACAGAGAACATCATGTGCCAAGGCCCTGGGGTCTATATTGGGTTTTGGGCATTTTGGAAGCTGTGTGATAAACACCTTTCTCTACCACATATGTTAAACCATATAGTCATTATCAAGGATGGTACTGATAGGTCATGTACCTATGATTGGGGAGTTGATTTGGGGAGAGGGTCTTCTTGTCTGTTGAGGAGGGGACTCAAAGAGGGAATAGAACCAGCTCAGAAAGTCCACAGTGGTCAGTGGGCTTCCACTGTGAGCTTAGAGTCAGATGGTAAATAGCATCTCTCAGGGCTGAGAAGAAGGAAGAGCAGAGGGCCCAAATGACCTGGGGAGATTATAACAGGGACAGGGTTTGCAATTTAAAACAAAGAAGAGAGCCTGCATTAGTTTGTAAGCTCAATGAGAGAATACTATTATAACTAGACCTCTCAAGGAAATTGGATCCTCATGTGTGTGTACTAAAAGAAATTGTGAATCACAGCCAAGTAGAAAGTAAAAGAAGATAAAAGTCTCTGACTCAAGTAGGTATTTAATAAATGTTATATGGTGGAAAGAGTAAATGATTATGTTTATTGGGAATTATAACCATGAAGGAAAGAATAAACTACTACATGCTTGTATACTTTTCCTAGCTACTTTTCCCTGTTATATTAAAAAAAAAAATCGATCCTATATCTTATATCCTGATTTTTTAATCTTAATAATAAAATAAACACTTTTTTGCTATTATATAAATTTTCATAACTATTGTAGCTTTATATTTCATTGAGTGAATGTATTATAATGTCTAATATCTGTATGCTATTTCTCCTATTTTAAGTAGGACTGTATTAAACATCTTTATGCATGTCATTTTCTTTTTCTTTTTAAATATTCTCTTCCAACATTGTTAGAATTATTTTTCTAGAATCAATTTTTAGAGGTAGAATAGAATTACTTTAGTAAAGGGTATAATTTTTTTCAAGGCTGTCAAAATCAATGTGAATCATCTTTATTTTATACTCTATTGGATAACTTATTTTACTCAGTTTTGTTTCCCCTATAAATTGGAAAAGCTTTCTTTCTATGTCTTTATTCAAGATGCTACTAAACATATCCAGGACAGGTAAAAGGATATGATTTACTACAGTTTGGAAGTTTTTTATGTTTAAAATTTCTATTTCTATATATTACTTTCTTCCTTCATGTTACTTTAAAATTTTGGTCCAGTTATCCTGCTTAAAGAGGGTTGTCTGAGAATAGCCATTGATGTCTAAGTGTGCAGTGTAGGCTTTCCTAGAAGTGAGAATTTCTAAGTCTGGTGTATTTAAAGAGAGATTTTAAAAAGCATTTAGTCCTGGTATCAGATTTATTTAGTTTTAATTGTTTTATGTGAGTTGAATTGGTATGAGCAGATTTGTGATGTTCTTTGCAAAATTCATTCCTTTTTTTAGCAGGAACATTTCACAAAATAATCTTGAGATGGCTAGACATCCTTATCTTTTTAAATGGTTTTTAGCTCTTATTAGCTATAATGGGATTTCCACAAATAAGTCGCTACATTTTGTTGAAAAGATACCAGAACCCCAGATGACCCAAGCTTGGGTAATTTTGGTCCATGCTCACACATGCACACCATTTTTCTTTTCCTCAGTGGATCACAATTTTAAAAATCCATGAAGGAGCAGGAACATATTTACTGGACAACAATGTGATTCCGATTTTTGAAGGCTGACAATGTGCTTCTATGAATGTATTTCGCTGACCGAGAAAAACAATTTTTTAAAAGCTCCCAATAAATAACAAATAAACCAGTGAGGAGCCAGGGGCCTGCTCAGACTCGGCTGAATTATATGTCCCAGTGAAATCCTGCTATTTGAGGACAATGACAAACATTTCAGACCATCCACAGAAGCCACTGGGGGAACTTTTGTTTTTCTCTAGTAGCCCCTGAAGCCTTTATAGCTAATAGTGTGTATAATGAGAGAGAGGTCAGGTTGCTCCGTGTGAGCAGGCAAGGCCTCCGAAGGTTTGCCTGGCAGTGATGGAATCTGATCCTTTGTAGGACAGGCACACAAACTCTACACCTGGGGAAGCTGGGAAGAGAGGGAAATAAGGTGAGGATCATAAGATGCCAGGCTAGGACGTCAAATCTGAAGCCCTAGTCAGAATCAAGTTTGAGGTTTATTCAGAGCATCACAGCCAGAGAATGGAGGGCAAATCCAGAGCCAGGCTATGAACTCAGGTGGAAGAGGGAGTGTACTGGCAGAAGACTGACCTCTAGGGGCTACTCCAGTCACCCTCTCTTCTTTGTCCCTCTTGGGGATTCCTATGCAGCTGGCGATCTGTGTGAGATTTCAGTTCTCCATTTAGAGCTCTTCAGGCAATTTTGTGATTCTGCGGTACAGCCAAGTGAGAAGACCACTGCTCAGGCTCAGGCCTGCCTGTGAGTGGGAAAATGGCACCTATTCCCATTTCTGCATGGGTCTCTGAACTAGGAATTGGGAGGCCAGAGTCTAATAGCTGTCTGTGGAACTTCGACACGCCACAGTTCTCTCTGAGCCTTGGTCTCGTTATTTGTGAAATTAGGGGACCAGTGGCTCCCAGCTGAGGTTGCAAAACCAAGGAGGCTTTGAGAACATGGCAAAGCCTGGGTTTCTTCCCAGCCCCATGAAGCCAGAACATCTGCAGGTGGAACCTGGACATCTATAAATTGTTTCTTCCAGCCCTGCAGCCCAGAGGAGTAAAAACATTTGACCAAATTCTTCCCAGATAGTAATTTATACAGTTGGGCTTGAACTGAGGCCTTCTTTTATCTGGAAGAACATTTATTAATAATAACAATAATTACAATAATAATAATAATAATAATAATATGACAAGTCAGCAGTACAGGTGCCAGAGTCAGATCAGAGGCCTGAACTCCAGGCTTCCAGGAGTCGAGAGAGGTGCAGAAGGCTGGAACACTATCCTGTTGGCTTGGTTACTACATAGGGTTAGAACCTCAGTATTGGGGCGATAGGACAAGAAGGAAGGTGGTGATGGGTAGGACAATGACTGAGGGAATTTAATGCAATTCTAGGACAGACACTGAGGCAGTAGCAGTAATTAAGTCACCATGTTCTAGGAAATATGGATTATTTAGTGTTCTTCGAGGTTAATAATGAAATGGTATTTAAGTAGAGATTGCACAAAGGACCCGATGGAGTCTTAAAGTAAAATCGGGCTAATCCCTGTGTCATGATCTTTCTGGTTTGGCCAACTATGGTTAGGGCCAAGGGCCAAGGTGGAAGAAAACACCAACCAAGGAGGCTGGGATTCAAGAAGAGAGTGGTGGCCCTCAGGCCAGCAGCACCAGCAGCATCTGGCTGTCATTAGAAGTGCAAATGCGACTGAATCAGACCTGTGGGTGGGGCTGGCAGTCTGTCATATGAGGAGTTCTTTAGGTGATTCTGATGCATGCTGAAAGGTGAGAACCGCTGGTATAGATTTTTAATAAAGAGGAAAGACAAAACCTGAGAGACTGGGGAGGAGCTTGGGGGAACATATGGTGCAATAGCCCATCTTACCTGATCATTGAATTTGGGAAACAGGAGGAAACTTGCATGCCCTTGTTGGATGTGGGCCTCCATTGCTTCTAGATGAGGGTCATCAGAGCCCACAGCTGACCAGAGTATCAGAGACTACAGGAGGCAGGAGAAGTGATGCCAACATCCAGAAATGCAACTGGGGATACTTACGTGGCAGCTCCTCCTTTGGAGCCAGGGCTGAACTCCATTCACCACATCCTCTGCCTCTCTCACTGAGTCCTGCTAGGTCTAAGTGGAGAATAAAGCCAAATATTTCTGAAAGGTTCTGTGTCCAGTCATGCTTAGATGATAGTCCTGCCAGACAGATAACATTTTCCTCATGGTCAATAAAAATGATTCACAGCCGACCGTGAAGTTATTTACCACACAGTTCTCAAAGATCTCTTTTATTGCCCATGTAGAAAACCAAGCAGAGACTCCTTTTCCAAGAGGATGAAAATGATAGTCACAGTGATTTGTTAGAAATATCAATAAATGAGGGATAGGCAGATATATGTCAGGCACCCTGGGCTCTCCCTTCATGTGGATTATTTTGCTGCTTAGAAAGACTTGGGCTTAAAATAGGCACATCCTGGCATCTTTGAACACTACACAGAAGAATCCTTGAATGCATTTTTCTAATATGATGCCGATGGCTAATTTTATGTGTAAATTTGACTGGACCAAGAGATGCCCAGGTAGTTGGTAAAACATTTTTTCTGGGTGAGTCTGTGAGGGTGTTTCTCGAAGAGATTAGCATTTGAATCAGTAGATTGTAAAAAGAGCACCCTCACAAATATGGTGGACATCATCTAACATCATCTAACCGGGGTGAATAGAAAAAAAGGTGGAGAAAGGGCAGATTCACCCTTTCTGCCTGAACTGAGACACTTACCTTCTTCTGTCCTAGGATATCAGTGTTCCTGGTTCTTGGGCATTTGGACTCAGACCAGGACTTCCACTATCAGCCCCATATCAGGCTTTTGGACTTGGACTTAAACTCTACCACTGGTTCTCCTGGTTCTCCAGCTTGCAGATGGCAGATCATAGGACTTCCTGGTCTCCATAACTGAGTGAGCCAATTTTTGTAATTAATTTTCTATTACCCCTCTCTCTCTCTCTCATCTTCTATTTCTTATTTGTTCAGTTTCTCTGGAGAATCCTGACTAATATAATGATGAATATATTTGAAGTAGAGATGCTTGAGAAGTGGTTGGTGGCATTGAAAGCCCACACTATGAATATCTGGTTGAAATTGATGACTTGAGAAGCATCTGAGTAATTCTTAAGGGCCCTGTAGTCATTGGATGGATTTAAGGGTCTGTCTTTCTTCCTCTAATCAGAAATCACACCCTATCTTTGACTCCAGATGATGAATATATAGTGTTTTGGCTTTGTCTGAGACGTAAGTGAAAATTTTGTTTGAGTGTAAACATTTTCTAGGTTTTTGTGGTTTGATGGATCATCACTTTCTTTAACTCACCTTGGCATGGTGCACAGAGCTTGACTTTCTTGTGATTTTTGATGTAACTAGACATTTCAAAATAGTTTCTATTGTACAACTAAGTTTCTTGCATCTGGGGAATGCTAATGTGGATATACCTACTTGCTTATAGTGCAGAGACTCCAGAACCCAGCCTCCTGAGATGCCTGAAATTATTTTTTATAATGAAAATATTCAAGTATAGACAGAAGTGGAAAGAATAGTACAATAAAGCCCATGTAACTTTAGTTAGCTTCAACAATTCTTAGCGGATGTGTTTTATCTCTATCCCCACCTATTTCTCTGTACCTCTCACCTTGACTGGCTTATTTTGAAGCAAATCTCCACCATGATATCATTTTCATTTCATCCACATATATGTGAGTATGTATTTCTAAAAGATAAGAACTCTAAAAAAGCACAATCACAATACCATTATTATACATAAAAAATAACAATATATGCTTATCAGTACCAAATATCAAGTCAGTATTCAGTTCCCTGATTGGATCATAAATGGTGTTTTTATTTTTGCTTTGTTTGAATCAGGATCTACAAGTTCTATGCATTATGCTTAGATAGTATGTTCTGAGAAGGTGACTTTAAAGAATTCCCCATAATTAGTAAGCTTTGTCTTCTATTTGGGCTCAGAAGTCCCAAATAAATGCTGAGTGGCCAAGGCCATAGTCATTGCTCCACACCCCAGTAATTGGCCAAGCAAGCACTACCAAATTCTGGCAACAAAGGCCGGAGGGGTAGGCAGTTTAAAGAAAAAGAGCACAGAACTCCATCTTGGGCTTAACTTGTGTTCATTCTAAAATCTAGACCTGAGGAAAGACCGCCATGGAGTGTGCTAGATGGGTAGCAGAGGATCCATTTTGGAGAAGACTCAGATGAAGGGTAAATGGGTCACACTGTGGGGCTGGCTACCACCTGGTTCAATGGCAGTGACCCCATTAACCTCCTGAAAGTATCCCATGTGACCCCATTCACATCCTGGACATGTGCAGTGTTATGGCTCTGGTGTGAAGACTGGTAGAAGAAAGTTCCTATATTAAGTTCATTTTCCTGCTCAAGGGGCTTACTAAAATCTCCCTGGGACTTGGAGAATTCAACTTCCTAGCACTGGGAAACCAAGTCAAAGTATTATGAATTTGATTAGAGCCCATCGTCTGTAAGTGGTGTATCTGATTGGAGAGAGAGACATTTATGCTTTGGGACACAGTTTTTGGCACCTCCATCCCCTTAAAGAAAGATAAGGAAGAGCCCATTCATTTACCATCTAACCATCCTCCCATCCATCCATCTTTCTATCCATCCATATCCGTTCTGTTCTCTCCACTTGTTTCTGGTTCTCCTCATTCAGCAGGTATGTTCTTTCCATGTGTCTGGGGACAATGGCTGTTTGCAGCCTCAGATTATTCATATTCACATAAAGGGAATTTCTCCCTTCCATCATGTGTATGTCAATTTCAGTGAAGAAACCTCATTGGATGTTCCAATAGGTAAGCTTGTGTCAGGTGTACACCCCTGTGACCAGAGGAGAAGGGGAAAAGGAGAGGAATATGTAAAGCAGGAAAAAAACAAAGAAACTAACAAACAACAATAGCTATCTCACTCCACTCTACTCCCTCCCACCCTGCACTGACATGAGTAGAATTCCAAGTTAGACTCCAAAATTGATGTATATTTTGGAGTCTAATTTTGCAGTAGGAATAGGGATTATTCCCACTTTTCAATTTTTGAATTTTATTGCTTAGCTTATTTAACTTTATTTACTGTGGCTACCTCATTGCCCACCATATTGATTTATGTATTGGGTCTATCTCTAGTAGAGAGGAAGCAAGAGGTAGAGAAAATACTGTAGTCAACTGGTACAAAAATAGTTATATCCACACAATCAGCCAATATGAGTCCCATTTTTTTTATCATTAGCTCTACAAATGATAAAGCAAGTATGACTTAGCATCCCTGTTCTTTTCACATTTTTCTATGTAAGACGTGTGCTACTGTGACATGAAGACAGAGAAGAGTGAGGAGATGTGTAGGTGGGTTAGGGTGGGTGTGGAGGAGTAGGTAGAGAAATCAGAAGAGGTGTGCACATACACTCATATATATGCATACACATTCATTGATTCAATGCTTTGTTGGAAAGAAACATTTCTGGAGTTGAGGGCAGTTTTGTGACAATAGCTATGTTTCTGAACTCCATCCCTTGCTCCAGGAATCTTACAAGTGGAAAAAATTGGCATTCAGTCAACAGTTCCTGAGAGACTTTAAAAATAAAATAGACCATTCACAACTTTTGAAAAAAGTCTTTCTAAATCTAAAGAAACAAGCCCAATTGTTAACAAATATACAATATATTGGTTTATATTGAATGCGGCCATAATTTGTCTATGTAGTGTGTCTATGTTCATTTTATGGAACAAGAATAATTTCTCTAAGTTTTTAATTACCCAGAAGAGTTTATATGTTTACAATATATTTGTTATAACTATAACTTTTTTGGTGCTAATCATTGGTCAGGAAACCTTCACCCCTTTACAAAAATGTTTCCAAGAGAAAAAGAGTGTTTTTGTGCAATGATCCGCTTAAAAACAATTTACAGCAGCATTCTGTAGCAAACAATTGGGAACTGCCAGTACTTTTCTTTAGATTCTAATGTAAACATGGTCAAAAAGTCTGGGTATGAGTTAGAAACAACTGAACATTAAAAATGCAAATGGCACAGCTGAACTCAAGGGAAATGCTTCACAGGCAGACCGAAGTGCCATAAAAAAGGCTGTAGTGGTGTTATGAAATTTTAATTTATGATCAAAGCATCTTCTCCCAAGTCCCAATACTTCTTTTCAATACATCTTTCAAATTATACTGAGACCTGGTGGATAACTTTTTAAATATCCCTCGAATTGCAAAGATGAACATTTGGCCCAAATGCTTTAAAATTCTTATTCTGGCTAAGCTTGGGGATTCAGTAGGAAGAGTTACATCAGCACAGAGACACCCTGCCTCTTGTATCTCTCATCTTCTAGCAACCAGAATGTGTTTCAGGGCATGCATTCGGAAGTTATGTTTAACAATCCTGAGCCATCATCTCTATTCAGACTCACAGCCCCGGTGGAGATGAAGTGAATATTAATCGGTAGGCCCGTTGCGAAAGCAGTAGGACCCACCATGAAGTCCCGTTGTGCCCAGGTGAAGTTCAGCATGACCATGCCTGCCATGCCTGTGTTTTGTTTGTTTTTTTAAATATATACTCTATGTGCACCTTGTTTCAGAAATAATATGCTTTAGGCTCTTAAAATTAGTGTTCCCGGGTGATTAAGGTTAGGCAAACCTTGAGTATTAATAGAGTGTTAAAGGAAACTGGTTTAACTCCGTGAAAAGTAAATTCGTCCGGTTTTATGCTGAGAAAAATTAATTCATGTGTGAGTGAATTTGCAAGACCTCAGGTAAATCATCTTACAGTGGGGGTGGAAAGAAAGTGGGGATAAGTGCAAAGTAAATATTTTGGTGTTGGCAAAGGAGGTAAGGTATTTGCTGTGACTATGAAACCAGAGGACACCTGAGTCCGGGGATTGTGCTTTTATTAACACCAGAGGCTAGCTGTCTGAGAAAGTGGCATGTTAACACCATAACATCCACCTTACCTTGAGCTCTCAGAAGCAAATTTATATAGCAGAAACATAGGAAGTTAGGAAGGGGACATTCCTAGGGGGAGCACAGACTTGCTGTTTCTCTTGGGAGGGGCTGCTGAGAGGGATGTGGAGCTGAAAGGGAAGTCCACCGCTTCTTCTCAAGCTGGCCCCTTTGTTCTGGTGTTATCTCTCTATTTGCATTAGAATTCTTCTTCCTCTCTTCTCCTGGAGGCCTGTGGTTTAGGGCCAGGGACGTTCTGTATTCTCTGGTTAGGGAGGAGAGGTATAAACTTTTTGCTCTCAAGTGTCCTTAGGGGAGATAAGTTTTTGTGATTCACTAGCTGGCTGTAAATTGCTGGAATTGTTTGGCCTTGTTAAATTTTCTTGTCTCAGGTTCCCCATTCCACTTGCTCAGGAATTTTCCTAGTTGCTTGCTCCTGCTGCCTATCTCAATACCAGGGGATGGAAGGGCTGAGGGGAACCAGACTTCTGCCTCCTACCATGGTGTTGGTCAAGATTCTCACCCCGTGACAACAGACGTTACCTCTTAGAAGGGCATGGGCTTCTGGTGAGGTGCTGGAAGAAGGAGGACAGAGAAATGGTGCTTAGAAACTAATTACCCAGTAACCACATGTCAATGTTAGAAATGTCCAAACCTGTAGAGAATTTTTATGAGTATTTGAACCAAACTGATGACGTGCCAGGAAGCATGGTCTCGAATGCTCTGGAGAAGGACCGTTTTTCAGTTTCTTCTATCCGTTTGGAATTAAGGAGAGAAATTAAGCAAGTTTACATAAAGGTGATAGAAAGCAAGGTACAGGTATAGTTAACAAAGTTATGTGCTTCCTTGAGGGTGGTTATACCCCTGAGGGGTCTGGAAAAGAGGATTACTTCTGGCATTTTGGAAGCTGTATTAACCTCATGCACAAGAATAGGCAGGGCTTGCTTAATGCAAAGATACATCTTTTATAGGCTAGGGCATGACCACCCACCATGACCTGCCCAGTTAGGAATTTATGATCAGGTCACCTTTTGAGGTTACTTTCAGTCACTAACTTATACATAACTGCTTTTCATCCACACACATGTGCCATCTACCAGGTCTGCACACTAAGGCAACAGGCAGGTCCATATCCTTCTTAAGACCTCACAAATAACATGAACTATCTAGAAACCTTAAAAATAAATATAAACCTAACCACAGATGCCAGAAAGAGCCTGGCTTTCTCTTTCTATCACTGCTGGGAATCCTTGAAAAGTGGGGAGAGATGTCCTCTGTGGTTGGATACAGTTCTGCAGGCACTCCCGATCAGTGTGACATCAGACCCAGGTTAGGCCTGCTCACCCCTCAGTGTGACACTGTGTGCACAGGTGTGTATAGCATCCATGTATAAACTATGTTTCCAAGCCAGGTGGGACCAGGCCAGTTTGGGTGTGGGCAGCAAACCCAGCATTTTGTTGCATCTAATGAAGGAGACAAATGTGATCACTGTGAGGTCACATAACAAAAGGCTAGAACAGGATTTCTCACCTTAGAACCATTGACATTTAGAGCCAAATAATTCTTTATGGTGGGGGCGGCCGTATGCATTATTGGATGTTAGCACCCTGGCCTTAGTAGTGTGCCCCCTAAGTTATGACAATGAAAAATGTTTCTTAGACATGACCCAATGTCCCATCAGGGGCAAAATTGCCCCTGGTTGAGAACTACTCTCATGGATGTATATTTCTATAACATAGAAGGAGTAAAGAATTTTGAAAAGCTATCCATTATACCAAAGAGGCTATCTTTTAGGACCGGAAGTGATAAAATAGAAATGTTGGACAAGTCACGAGCATTTATGTGATTGTAAGGCAGAATGGGGTGAGGTGGGGCGTGGGGAGATCATTTTGCTGAAGTATCGATCGAGTGGTACCTGAATACCTGAAGTCAGTAGTCAGTGCTACTCCCAGACTTTTGAATACATGAGCCAATAGGTTTCTTTTTATATTAATTAAATGTGTGTCCTTACCTTAGCCTTCTGTCACTCACAACTTAAGAGTCCTAACTGATACCAGGGTATTGAGGAGAGAGAAAAAAGGAGTAAAGATTATGACACACCAGGGCCTTGTCACATCATTCATGTATAGAAAGGATGAAACTGGGGAGGCTGGCTGGAGTCAGGTAGTTAAAGAACTTTGCATGCCAGGCCGAGAGTTTGGAACTTTGTCCTCTACTTACAACAGAGAGTTGGCAGAATAAAGCCATTCAGCATTCCTGAAATTCTGAGCCTGACTTTTACAGCCAGGAGTATATTGGAAAGTGCTCCTATTCTCATTGTTTTAGATGTCTCACTTCCATTGTAGTAAAACAAAGGGACTGATATTAGGAATAAAAATCCATAAACATCAAGGCAAATGTGAATCCATGACCCATAAACCTGATTTATAAAGAAAAATTTGCCAAGAAGACTTGATTGCTTTTATTGATAGAATGGCTAAATTGAAAGATGAAAGGATCACAGTAGAAATCATAGATCTTATTTAAGTAATGCAGCTGATATATTATTTCACAAAATTTTCCTTGACAAATTAATTCAAATTGTGTTGGCGGAGGAGCTGTTGGCATAGATTGAGAGCTGGCTGAAGACTCATAAAGCCAAGGAAATGACAAAAAGCCATGGATAGAACTGCTATGAGCTGCCTGATATGCTACTAGAGGGGTGATCTGGCTCTGGCTCTACTGATCTCTTAATTCCTTATTGAGAAGAAGGGACCAGTAAAAGCAGGGTGGTCAGCCTTGGCTGCCGGGTCACTTGCTGGATAGGCTGGGGAGGTCACTAGGAATTGAGGAGGGACATGGAGGAGGAGTAGAACAGACTGAGACTTTTTTAGGTTGAAGCCTTGGAGGGATATCAGCAAGCTGAGTTCACAGTGGGGCTGGGGGACAGGCTAGGAATCTTGGCTGGAGTGGTCAGAGAATGGAACATGCTTATAAGGATAATCATTTCTCTGCATCAGGGAAACCTTATGTCCAGATATAAAAGCACAAATGCAAATGCCTATAATAGGGCCAGGTAGACAGATAACATAGAGTGAAATTGAAGAGTATATGACCCACACAACAATGAAAAGAAATGAAATCAGTCAATCTGGGTGAATTTTCCAACTATAATGCTGAGTAAAAGTAGCTAGACCTGAAAGAAGACCTTCAATATGAGTTTATATGTCCATACAGCTCTTCAAACTATTCATTGAGTTGGTTAAAAAGTCCGTTTAGTTTTTTCTGTAAAATAAAAGACACATTTTTCACTTACACCTATAATTTTATTGATTTGGATACTTTGACTATGTTGGCTATCTCCTATTATTGGCTTCTAGTGGGTAGAGGCCAGGGGTGCTGCTAAACATCTTCCAGTGCATCAGACAGCCCCACAGCAAAGAATTATTTGGCCACCATGTCAAATGTACCAAGAAACTTCACAAACCGCTTTGGACATGTTTGATCAGTCACAGCACCTTCTGCATACACTGCACAAATCTTTTTGCGTTTCAGTTGCATTTTTACCTTTCTTGAAATAATAAAGCATAATATGTTGAAGATGTTGAAAATTTTCTTCTATCTTCAATTTAAAATGGCTGTACAACAATTCACCAATTTTGATATGTTTTTCTTTTAAATGCATGCTGATATGACAGCTGTCACAATACAATATAACAGAATTGTTTTGAATGAAGTTAAAGACAACTAAGCACTACTAGAGCTATCATATGGAAAAAACTAAATGAACTTTTTGGCCAACTCAACTCTTTAGAGATACATAACCACATGGTAAAATATACGCAAAAGCAAGAAAATGATTATCACAAGATCAGCATGGTGGTGACTCCAGAGGGGGAGAGGCTATGATTGGAAGGACATATGGGTCTTCTAGGGGTGCTGGCCAGGACTTGGTTACATAGATGTTAGCCTTGTAATTACTCCTTAAATTGTGTGTATATTTTATGTACTCTCCTGAATATATGACATATATCACAAATAAAAAGGAAAGAAAAAGGTTCAAGAACCCTCCAAAGGGAGCTCCAGTGGATTGTTGCCATGTGGGAGTGGGGCCAATATTGTCAGATCAAGCTTTTCAAAGACTGAGATATGGTTTTTTTTAAATGTGAAATAAGTTTGTAACTAAGTCTAAATTATTTAGTCACTGTGTACGCCAACAACATGGGCCAACTAAAATAGGTATAAAGGTGAAAATGAGCCTATAATTGCCAGTTTATGACTTCTGCCCCAACCTAGGTGATGAAGAGAAGGAAAATATTTTCTCACTTGGCAGTGTTCTTTTCACTTTTTAAACTGGGGAAACTTATGATAATTGGTAACAAGTTAGTGGGTTTTTACTAAGCACTTTCCAATCATTTTGGTCTTTATTTTCACAACTATTCCATTTCAACTGAAGCATAGGGAAAAAAGAAGAAAATTTTCTAATATTATACAACTAGAAGTGGGAGGGCTGAGATTTGAACCTCCGCATATTTAACTGCACAGCCTGTGCCTTTCATGGGTTTTGTAGGGTGTGTGAGCAGGCAGCAAGCCTGGTGCCTCTTTTCAAACTCTGTGCCCCTGGCAGACATCATTAATTGAACATTGCCCTGTCCTGCTGAGCTGAGACTATCTTCTGGTATGCTTCACTGCAGCACTCCAGGAGCCCACTCGTAATCGATTGGACTTGGTAACTTAGATGAAATGCATTTACCCTTCTGACATCATGCTGTACTAATCCCCTGGTGGTTCAGGGTCAAGATGAACAGTTCCTAAAGAGATTTGTTAGAAGCAAGTATTGCAGCTACAGTCTGGCTCTTCTTTGGTAAAGAATTGGTCAACCTGTCTACCTCTCACTAATCCAGATTACTTTTATTGTTGATTTTGGCCTCATTGCATCTACCTGATGCAGAACAGGATGCTAGCTAGGTGCTCTCTAGAGCTTTACATGCTCTTGGTACAGAGAAATCATCTTGAAAGTTGTTCTTGCTGCACCAATGGAAAGAAGTGCATTATCAAGGATGACTAAATGGCATGTTCAATGATCTTTAGAAAAAGGGAAGGACAATGATGTACATGACCCCAAGAGGTTGGTGTGGAAAACAGAAAAACAATGATGATAAATACTAACCAGCATCCATCTGCTGTATTGTGGTTAGAGAGGGACCCAACCAGAGGGTGGCTCCAAGAAACTGAAGACCATTAGACCCTGATGGAGCCTGAGGGAGCATGTGGCCCATCTTCCTCATTTCACAAATGAGGACCAGGGATGTGACACAGTTCATCCAAGGAGCAAGAATGTTCCTTTCATCACACCCCAGTAATTCTCTCCATGGTAAGACCAAAATGTAATGCAGTTGAGAGAACAATCCTTGGGCTTACATCCCAACTTTGTCATGTTCTAACTATGTGACCTTGGGCAAGTTTCTTAACCTTTCATGTATAATATGCAGGTAATAGCAGGATATATTTTATAAAACTGTCAAGATTATAGAAGGAAGTGCAGGTTAAAATATGTATATCTGATGCCTGTCATGAGGCAAGGACTCAATATTTATATATATTTTAATATACATATGTATATACATTTAAATATTTATATATACTCTTCAATATTTATTACTTGACACTATATATATATTTATATTTATATTTATCTTCCAGTCAGGGCACATCAGAGAAGGAAAACTCTGACTCCAAAAAACCTCCGCTGCCTTGCGGCAGACCTCTTCAGGGGAAAGGCTAAGGGAGTAAACCCCGACAGAAAATCCGGAGCCGGAGTCCCTAAGGCGGTTTGACGTTGTAGTCAACACCGGCAACTCCTGCGGCGCACCTGAAGCCAAGCTGTATTGACTCCGTCTTTCCCTTGGACCCTTCAGCTGCGAAGAGAGGGGGGGTCTGCTGCATGGGCAACAGCAGACCCTCCATATCACCCTGCCCAGGCTCTGTAGCTTCAGCTTCACTGGAGAGGACACTCCAGCGTCATCGCAAGATGTCGATTCAACACGGGAGGAGACAGATACCGTGTCACTCCCGAGTTGGACTGCACAGCCATTCTCGGCGGTGCAGATAGACTCTTAAGAAGCTACACCATCGTCTCTCGAGATGGATGGCTGCCGCCGACGACGACGACAAGTAATAATATACTGTAAGACATATTTCTAAGGGCTTCAATAGTTAAAATTTACTCTTCTTTTATAAGGTTGAATTTATATGGCCATTTCAGTTGTGGTATATGATCTTAGAAAGACAGTACAGTATCTTTATTTTTTTTAAGACTTTACTTAATTTCAGAGAGAAGGAAAGTGAAGGAGAGAAACATTAATTGGTTGTCTTTTGCATGCCCTCAACCAGGGGCATGGCCTGCAACCCAGACATGTGCTCTGACCTGGAATCGAACTTTCGACTTCCCTGTTTACAGGCCAGTGATCAATCCATTGAGCCACACCAGTCAGGGCAGCACAGTATCTTTTATATGAAATATTGCTTAATTGTTGCTGTGAGAGGTAACACATTCCAACAGACTCCTTGTCCCTGGGCTGGCACCATTCTCTAGGCTGTAATGCTTCCTAGTACCAGAATAGTAAATATAAGTGGCAATCTCCTGCTTTTTGTATCTCCTAATAATAGTTGAAGGAGTTATTTAAAATCAGGTCCTTATAAAGAGAAAAGATTCATTGGAAACAAAATGGAACCTGTTTACAGAGGTTAATGAACTATGTCTTGATGCCTTTCTAGGGTCCTTTTCACACAACTGTGGTCTTAGGATACTGGTCACTGGTTGGGGTGACTGCTCCTGGGCTGGTTAAGGATGGATGGTGTAGGGGGTACTTATCTGTTAGGTAGAGCTGAGCATCCTGGAATGATGAGGACCCAAGAGCTGAGTAGACTATTTTAATGAAGGTCAAGTATAGGGCAGAAGCTAGAAGTGAATATATGGGAAGAGATGGGGATACCAGGGCAAGTACAGGTCGCAGAGGTTCCCACAACCTATGGAGTCACCATCCAGACTTTCTGGTGTTTGTCACTGGCCTTACCTAGGAAGAAAACATACATGTTTTGGTCAGGGAGAGAAGGCTGTTGTAAAGGGAACTGAGCCAGTTCAGGTTAAAGTTAGATGGATAGGTGGATGGATGGATGGGTGGATGGATAATAGGGAGGTGATAGATAATATATAAGTGATAGAAAATAGGTAAATGACATATTAACAGCTAACGTAAGTGATAGATTGAAAGATAATGTGTTAGAAAAATAATAAATGATAATAGATTATTGCTAAAGAGGTAGTTAATAAATTGATGCATGGTGTGTTGGTTTTCTATTGTTGCTGTTACAAGTTACTGTAACAGAACCCATGGGCTGCTCCGATTGAAACAGAACCCACAGGCTGTTCAGTTATTAGGGGCCCGATTGCCCACCACCAGAAACATAACTCTCAATACCAGAGTTTGGTGAAAAGAAAAAGAATTGTTTATTTTAATGGTTATATAGATTTAGATTATTTGCAGATTTCTGCCATTAGGTCTTATTTTCTTTAAAACACCCACAAACACATAGTTCTGCTTCCCCCTACCAAACTAGGCTAGTTTTAGAAAAGTCAGAGATACAGTTTTCCTACTTCCCAGACACAGTTCAGTTTTACTGGCAGCTCCCAATCATTCGATCCTGATTGGGGAGGTTTTTCCTGTGTTGTGGTGCCCTCCAGCTCTTAATGCAGAACCACACAGAGTTCCCAGCCTCCTTGTAAACTGCATGGAGTTCTCCCTTTCCTTTCAAAGCCACATGATGTTCTTTTCCTAAAATGTCTGCTGCCTATTTTTAAACCCCTGACTGTGTGACGCAGGGGGTGTGGTAACCAGTTCTGACCATTCACAGAACCTTTGCAGGCTCTGTACGCTCTTTCTGTACCATTCCATGGTCCAAAACCCCTCCCATCTTCTTGGGGCCTTGGAAGAACCAAACCATTTGCATAACTGAGACACTAAGCTACTAGCCATAGTCATGCAAAGGCATCTAAAAAGCTGTTCCCTTTTCTCCACCCCCCAACCCACAGGCTATGGGGATTTTTGGATACCCCGACTCTGTAACATTACCACAAACCTAGGGGCTTCAAACAACACAAATTTTTATCTAATAGTACTATAGGTTAGAAGTCTGGTCAGCTAGGTTGGTTTCTCTGCTCCCAGTTCCTTCATGAGTCCAAAGTCAGGATGTGTCCCTTGCTGGAAGCTCTGGGGCCAAATCCTCTTTCAAGTTTATTCAATTTTTGGCTGAATTCAGTTTCTTGTGGTTTTAATACTGCAAGCAAGGTTGGGTCAAGGAGATAAAAAGGAATCTCCTGTTTCCCTTCTGCCTCATTTCTTCCGCTTCCTCTTCTGCTTTTAAGGGCTGCTGTGATTACATTGAGCACACCAGAATAATCCTCTCCCTCTTTGAAGGGCAACTGATTAGAAACTTAATTACATCTGCAACTTCCTACAGAAGTACCTAGATTTGTGCTTGATTGAACAACCAAGGGAGGGAAATCTTGAGGGATATCTTCAGGATTTTGCCCACTATGGACAGATGTATGAATGGACAAATAAATAGATAGCTAGACAGGCAAACTATTGATAGATAATAAATGGATAAATAGCTGACTAGATTAATGGATAGCTAGATAGATTTATAGAGAGATGTATAGACGACATTGATAAGTTACATATATACCAGTTCACAGTAGTTATGCAATTACGAGTGCCACCATGAATAGAGTTTGATTATAGTTCTCATCCAGGAGAGAGTGTGATTATATCATCATGGTCTGGACCTGTTATTTTCCTCTTTTGCAGTTCTGTATTTCTGACTCAATTATATAACTGCTTACCACACATATCACATCTTGGTCTTGTGACATTCTACAATTGGAGCTAATATCAGAGTTGGGTAGATATGTTTCTGTAAGCAGTTGCCCCATGTTCAATTTCTGCTTATTAATTTTTAATCTACTCAAAACTATTCATTGAGCAACTACTTTTTCTAGGCATTGTGAGACATACTAGTGAATCAATGTATAAGCCATGGTCCTAGCTCTCACAAAGCCTATAGTCTACTGGGAGAGACCCAAAAGGAAACTGATAATACTGTTTTCAGGTAACAAATACTATGAGAATGAGATACACAAGGTGACATTTATCAGATGAGGACATGGCCTAGACTTTGGGTCTGGGAAAACTTTGTAGAAAAAGCAACATCTAATCTGAAACCCCAAGAATGTATAGGGATTAGTCATATAAAGAAAATGCTGTCTTGAACATTGAAACCTCATCAACTCTAATTCAGTTGCACTGGTTATTTCTGTTCCTAATTGCTATTGCATAGATCTATGCATATGCTGCACTTTTAGGATTTGTTGGTACTTTCAAATGCAAATGTGTTCTGCAAAATGTCTCCTGCTTGTAAAACTCAGCAAAAGTTCTCCGTGGCTTTGGTGGTGGTGTGGGCTTTGTAGATTTTAGTTTTATTTTTTGTTGTAGGTAAGGAAGTGATTTAGTGTTTGTTAGGTAAGCAACTGCCCAGATGACTCCTCTTCATTATTAAGAGGGTCTTGCCTTCTGCCTTCTATTGCCATGGTCCCCACATACAGAGGCTGCTGTTAAAGTTATACACATAAGAAAAAATGCTGAAGCAACAGAGGTTTTTGTTTAGTTCTCTGCTTCCTAAATGTGGGGTCACACTGGGGGAGGGGGTGCAGAGCTGAAGGAACTAGGCAGATAACTGGGATTCAAGCTCTCATTTCTTCTCTCTCTTATCCCTCAAATTCTAGTTTTCAATCACTTCTTACCTGACTGCAGCTCCCCTATCAGAGCTCGAATGGTTTCCATGGGAAAGTGGATCCTGAGATAGAACCTGAGATGATTAGAAACCATCCTTTCCATCAGATGCTGGGTGACTGGGCGCGTGATCACAGTGAATGTGGAACATGTATAAAGCCACTCACCTCTCTGCACCACCATGTCCTTAATTCTTAACGCAAGGGAAAAAGTTTAAAACATGCATAAAGGAGTGAAACGTTGCTCTGGTTAAGAGCATTAATTTGAATTTAGTATTATTTTGGTCACAGCTTTACTTTTTACTGATTGTGTAGCATGTTACTTAACCTCTGTGAACTTAGTTTCCTCATCTATAAAAGGGAGACAATATTAAACCTTTCAGAACTCAAGCAAACAACACACACAGGTAATTAGCCTAGTGCTTCCTAAAAGCCTTATAGTTTTAATTAATCTTATTCATAGTTCCGATCTGCTAATACAACATCTTGCTCTAAAAAATCCCCATCTTGATCTTGTTTTATAGACCATGAAGAAACAGTGAGGTGTGAAAGATTGTAAAACATGAAGAAGTGTTAAGAGGAATTAATAACAAGCAAACATAAGAACGTATTCTAGAGGCTTGAGTAATGATCTTATTAGCTCAAGATGAAAATTAAATTTAGATATGTATGTGGTATTACAGTAGTCCCTCTCTATATCGCGGTTCACTTATCGCGGCCTCACTGAATCGCGGGATTTTAAAAAATATTATATTTAATTATTTATTGAGGATTTTTCGCTATATCACGGATTTTGTGGTACTGTATATGCACGTTGTTAAAGTTACGTAGGTTTAAGAATGTAGAATATGTTTAAGAACATAAGTAGTGTTTATAAAAGTGTAGAAAAGGTTAATAAGGGACTGGGAATGGTTTCTAAGTGTTTGGGAAGGGTTTAAAAAGCCTTAATTTATATATATATATAAATACTAAAATAAATGTAAAGTTCCTACTTCACGGATTTTCACCTATTGCGGGGGTGTGTGTGTCTAGAATGTAATATCTGCGATAAATGAGGGAATACTGTATTTAATTTTGACAATACATATAAAAATGGGGAGAAAAGGCACACTTCTAAATTATTTTTGTGACAGAATTTAGACTGTTGAATTTAATTTTACTTTTCAATTATAGTTTACATTGAATATTATTTTGTTTTAGTTTTAGGTGTGCAGCATAAAGGTTAGACAGTCTTATACCTTACATAGTGATACTCCTGGTATTTTCAGTATTCACCTGGCACCATACATAGTAATTACAATATTATTTACTATACTCCTGGTGCTGTACTTTACTTTCCTGTGACTGTTTTGTAACTACCAATTTGAACTTCTTAATCCCTGCACCTTTCACCCAGTCTCCTTTGTCAATCATCAGTCTGCTTTCTCTATCTATGAGTCTTTTTCTATTTTGTTTGTTTGTTTATTTGTTCTTTAAACTCAACATATAAGTGAAATCATATGTCTGTCTGACTTATTTTCCTTAACATAATACCATGTAGGTTCATCCAAACTGTTACAAATGTTTAAGATTTTGTTCTTTTTTATAGCCTTGTAATATTCCATTGTATATATGTTCCACTGCCCTGGCTGGTTTAGCTCAGTGGATTGAGCGTCGGCCTGCGAGCTAAGTGTCGCTGGTTCGATCTTCCAGTCAGGGTACATCAGAGAAGGAAAACTCTGACTCCAAAAAACCTCCGCTGCCTTGCGGCATACCTCTTCAGGGGAAGGGCTAAGGGAGTAAACCCCGACAGAAAATCCGGAGCCGGAGTCCCTAAGGCGGTTTGACGTTGTAGTCAACACCGGCAACTCCTGCAGCGCACCTGAACCCAAGCTGTATCGACTCCGTCTTTCCCTTGGACCCTTCAGCTGCGAAGAGAGGGGGGGGTCTGCTGCATGGGCAACAGCAGACCCTCCATATTACCCTGCCCAGGCTCTGTAGCTTCAGCGTCATCACAAGATGTCGATTCAACACGGGAGGAGACAGATACCATGTCACTCCCGAGTCGGACTGCACAGCCATTCTCGGCGGTGCAGATAGACTCTTAAGAAGCTACACCATCGTCTCTCGAGACGGACGGCTGCCGACGACGACGACGACGACGACGACGATGTTCCACTACTTTTTTATCCACTTGTCTGTACTGATGGGCATTTGGGTGGCTTCCATATCTTAGCCATTGTAAATTAAGCCTCAATGAATAAGGTGCATATATTCTTTTAAGTTAGTATTTTGTGGGGTTTTTTTTTTGGCGGGGGTGTATACCTATAAGTAGAGTCACTGAGTCATAAGGCAGTTCCAATTTTAAGTTTGAGGACCCTCCATACTGTTTTCCACTAATCTGCATTCCCGCCAACAGTGCACAAGGGTTCCCTTTTCTCTACATCCTTATCAATACTTGTTGATTTGTTAATGATGGCCATTCTGAGAGGTGTGAGGTGATATCTCATTGTGAATTTAATTTACATTTCTCTGCTGATTAGTGACGTTGTCTATGTCCATATGTCTATGTCCTTTTTGGAGAAGTGCCTGTTCAGGTCCTCTGCCCACTTGTTAATTGGATTGTTGGATTTTTAAAATGTTGAGTTGTATGAGTTCTTTATAAATTTTTTATATTAACACCTTATTAGATGTATCATTGCCAAATCTGTTCTTCCATATACTGGGCTATCTTTTTGTTTTGTTGATGGTTTCCATTGCTGTGCAAAAACTTTTTAGTTTGATGTAGTCCCATTTATTTATTTTTCTTTTGTCTCCCTTGCCTGAAAAATATATATCAGAATAAATATTACTAAGAGATGTCATAGATTTCACTGTCTGTTTTCTTCTGGAAATTTTATGGTTTTGAGTCTTACATTTAAATCTTTATTCCAGCCCTGGCTGCTGTGGCTCAGTGGATTGAGCATCAGCCTGCGAGCCAAGTGTCGCTGGTTCGATTCCCAATCAGGGCACATTACTAGGTTGCACGTCAGGTCCCCAGTTGGGGGCGTGAGTGAGAGGCAACCATACAGTGAAAAAAAAAAAAAAATATTCCATTTTGAGTTTATTCTTGTATATGGTGTAAGAATGTGGTCTGGTTTCATTTTTTTGCATGTTTCCCAGCACCACTTACTGAGTAGACTGTCTTTACCCTATTGTACATTCTTGCCTTCTTTGTCATATATTAATTGACTGTATAGGTGTGGGTTTATTTCTGGGCTCTTTATTGATGGAATTGATATTAATATCTGTTTTCATGCCAGTAAGGTACTGTTTTCATTACCATATGCTTGTAGCATAGTTTGATATCAGGTAGTGTGATTCCTTCAACTTTGTTTTTCTTTCTCAAGATAGCTATGGCAATTCAGGATCTTTTGAAGTTCCATATACATTTTTGGATTATTTTTTCTGGTTCTGTAAAAAATACCAGTGGCATTTAATCTACGGAGTGTTTTGGGTAGTATGGACATTTTAATGATTCTTTTTATCCACAAACACAATATATGCTTCTATTTATTAATATCTTCTTCAGTTTCTTCCTTCAATGTCTTATACTTTTCTTAGTATAGATCTTTACCTCCTTGGTTACATATATTCCTAGGAATTTTATTTTTTACTTTTTGCTGTGACTGTAAATTGTATTGTTTATAGTTTTTCTTTCTTTAAAAAATATAATTTATTTATTGTTTTTTCTATTACAGTGGTCCCACTTTTTCCCCAATTGCTCCCCCATACCCTGCCCACCCCTTCTCCCACAGTCCATTCCCTTCGTGTTACCCCATTGTCCATGTCCATGGGTCATTTATACTAGTTCTTTGACTAAACCCTTCCCCTTCTTATCCCCTCCTTCCTCCCCCCTGGTCACTTCAGTCTGCTCCTTGTTTACTTGCCTCTGGTTCTATTTTGCTTTTTTGTTTGTGTTGTTCATTAGTGTCCTGTATTAGGTGATATCATATGTATTTGTCTTTCACTGCCTGGCTTATTTCACTAAGCATAATACTCTTCAGTTCCATTCATGTTGTCACAAATGGTAGGAGGTCCTTCTTTCTTTCTGCTGCATAATATTCCATTGTGTAAATGTACCACAGTTTTTTTAATCCACTTATCTACAGATGGACCCTTAGGCTGTTTCCAGCACTTGGCTCTTGTGAATAGTGCTGTTATGAACATAGGAGTGTATAGGTTCTTTTGAATTGGTGTTTTGGGATTCTTCAGGCATAATCCTTGCAATGGAATTGCTGGATCAAAAGGCATTTCCATTTCTGGTTTTTTGAGGAAATTCCCTACTATTTTCCGTAGTGGCTGTATCAGTCTGCATTCCCACCAACAGTGCACTAGGGTTCCCTTTTCTCCACATCCTCACCAGCACTTATTGTTTGTTGATTTGTTGATGATGGCCATTCTGTAAGGTGGTATCTCATTGTGGCTTTCATTTGCACCTCTCTGATGGCTAGTGATGCTGAGCATTCTTTCATATGCCTATGGACCCTCTGTATGTCCTCTTTGGAGAAGTGTTTGCTCAGGTCTTTTGCCCATTTTTAAATTGGGTTGTTTGTCTTCTTGCTGTTGAGTTGTATAAGTTCTTTATATATTTTGGAGATCAATCCTTGTCTGAGGTATCATTGGAAAATCTGTTTTCCCATATAATTGGTTCCCTTTTCATCTTGCTAATGTTTTCTTTTGCTGAGCAGAAACTCTTTAGTTTGATGTAGTCCCATGTGTTTATTCTTTTCTTTATTTCTCTTATCTTAGGAGATAGATAGGTGAAAATATTGCTATATGGGATATCTGAAGTTTGTTTGCCTGCCTATGTTTTCTTCTAGTATTTTTATGGTGCCACAGCTTACATTTAAATCTTTTATCCATCTTGAATTTATTCTGGATTATGGTGTAAGTTGGTGGTCTAACTTTTTTTGCATGTCCCTGTCCAGCTCTCCCAGCACCATTTGTTGAAGGGTTTTTTTTCATTTCATTTGATGTTCCTTCCCCCTTTGTCAAATATTATTTGACCATATAGACCTGGGTTTATTTCTGGACTCTCTATTTGGTTCCATTGATCTATATGTCTGTTCTTATGCCTGTACCAGACTGTTTTTATTATGGCAGCTTTGTAGTACAGTTTGATATTAGTTATTGTGATTCCGCCTACTGTGTTCTTCTTCCTCAAAATTGCTGTGGCTATTTGAGGTCTTTTTTGGTTCCATATAAAATTTTGAAGTATTTGTTCTAGGTCTGTGAAATATGTCACTGATATTTTAATAGGGATTGCATTGAATCTATAAATTGCTTTGGGTAGTATGGACATTTTAATGATGTTGATTCTTTCCATCCATGAACATGGTTTGTGCTTCCATTTATTTGTAACTCCCTTGATTTCTTTCTTCAATGTTACATAGTTTTGTGAGTACAGGTCTTTTACCTCCTTGGTAAAGTTTATTCCTAGGTACTTCATTTTTCTTGTTGCTATAGTAAATGGGATTTTTTCTAGTTTCTATCTCTGATATTTTATTGTTGGTGTACAGAAATGCCTTTGATTTCTGAATATTGACTTTGTATCTTGATATTTTGCTAAGCCAATTATTAGATCAAGTAGCTTTTTCATCAATTCTATAGGGTTTTCTATGTACATTGTCATGTCATCTGCAAATAATGACAGTTTTACTTCCTCTTTTTCAATTTGGATGACTTTTATTTCTTTTTCTTGTCTGATTGCTATGGCTAGAATTTCCAAGACTATGTTGAATAGGAGTGGGGAGAGTGGACATTCTTGTCTTGTTCCTGATTTCAGGGGGAATGCTTTCAGTTTTTGTCCATTGAGTATGATGTTGGCTTCAGGTTTCTTGTATATGGCCTTTATTATGTTGAGGTATGCTCCCTTTATTCCCATTTTGCTGAGTGTTTTCATCATAAATGGGTGTTGTACTTTATCAAATGCTTTTTCTGCATCTATTGATATGATCATGTGATTTTTGTTTTTCATTTTGTTTATGTGGTGTATTACGCTTATTGATTTGCTACTATTAAACCATCCTTGCATTTTTGAAATGAATCCCACTTGATCATGGTGTATGATCTTTTTAATGTGTTGCTGGATCCAGTTTGCCAATATTTTGTTGAGAGTTTTAGCATCTATGTTCATCTATTGGCCTGTAGTTTTCTTTCTTTGTTGTGTCTTGACCTGGTTTTTGGAATTAGAGTAATACTGGCCTCATAGAAGGAGTTTGGGAGTCTTCCCTCTTCTTGGGTTTTTTGGAATAGGTTGAGAAGGATAGGAGTTAGTTCTTTCCTAAATGTTTTGTAAAATTCACCTGTGAAACCATCAGTCCAGGGCATTGTGTACCGGGAATTTTTTGATTACTGCTTCAATTTTACTAGAGGTTATTGGTTTATTCAGGCATTCTGCTTTTTCTTGATCAGTTTTGGAAGATTATGTGTTTCCAGAAATGTGTCCATTTCATCTAGGTTGTTAAATTTTTTGCTGTACAGTTGGTTGTAGTAATTTCTTACAATCCTCTGTATTTCTGTGGTTTCAGTTGTGATTTCTTCTCTTCCATTTCTGATTTTGTTTATTTGGGTCCTTCCTCTTTGTTTCTTGATGAGCCAGGCTAAAGGTTTGTTGATTTTGTTTATCTTTTCAAAGAACCAGCTCCTGGTTTTATTGATCTTTTGAATTGCTTAGTCTCTAGGTCATTTAATTCTGTTCATCAGTGATATGGGACTGTAGTTTTCTTTCTTTGTTGTGTCTTGACCTGGTTTTGGAATTAGGGTAATACTGGCTTCATAGAAAGAGTTTGGGAGTCTTCCTTCTGATGACTTCCTCCCTTCTACCTACTCTGGTCTTTGTTTATTGTTGTTTCTCTAGTTCTTATAGCTCTATGGTTAGATTTTTCATTTGAGATTCTTCTATCCTTTTTAGGTAGGTCTGTATTGCTATGAACTTCCCTCTCAGGACTGCTTTTGCTGTGCCCCATAAGTTTTGGGCTGTTGTGTTTTCATTATAATTTCTTTCCAGAAACTTTTTGATTTCTTCCCTGATGTCCTTGTTAACCCATTCATTATTTAATAGTATGTTATTTATCCTCCCTGAGTTTGAATGTCTTTGAGGTTTTTCCTTATGTTGATTTCCAGTTTTAAGCCATTGTGATCTGAGAAGGTGCTTAAAATAATTTCAATATTCTTGAATTTGTTGAGGCTTGTTTTGGGTCCTACCATGTGGTCTATCTTTGAAAATATTCTATGTGCACTTGAAAAGAATGTATATTTTGATTCTTTGGGGTGAAAAGTTCTATATATATCAACTAAGTCCATTTGATCTAGAGCGTTGCTCAATGCCTGAATATTCTGGTGTTTCTTTGTTTTGAAGATCTGTCCATTGCTGACAATGGGGTGTTAAAGTCACCTACTATGAGTGTGTTGCTGTTGATACCCTTCTTGTAGTCTTCCAAGATTTTCCTTATATATTTGGGTGCTCCTATGTTGGGTGCATATATGTTTACCAGGGTTATATCTTCTTGATGGATCGTTCCCTTAAGTATTATGAAATGTACTTCTTTGTCTCTTTTTATGGCCTTTGGTGTGAAATCTATTTTGTTTGAGATAAGTATTGCTACCCCAGCTTTTTTCATGTCTGTTTGCTTGAAATACTTTTTTTCCATCCCTTCACTTTCAGTCTGTGTAGATCTTTTGTTCTGAGGTTAGTCT